>NW_023270807.1:80724554-81340488 GCF_011800145.1 Mirounga leonina | reverse complement strand
AAATAAATAAATAAATAAATAAATAAATAAATAAATAAATAAATAAAAACTACGGAAAACCCAAACATTGGCCTGTAGTCTAGAAACATTTTGATAAGAAAGGGGTTTCATATTAATGAAATAAATTTTTTTTAACTTTTGAGATGCATTTTAATTATTTACCTAAATTAGTGGATTATCAGTTCCTTGAAGTGTATTTCAAAGTCTCATAAAACTGAATTGTGGACCTTCCTAAAAATGTGCTTGATTGGGGTGCCTGGGTGGCTCAGTCGGTTAAGTGTCTGCCTTCGGCTCAGGTCATGATCCCAGGGTCCTGGGATCGAGTTCCGCAAAGGGCTCCTTGCTCAGAAGGGAACCTGCTTCTCCCTCTGCTTGTGCTCTCTCTCTGACAAATGAATAAATAAAAAATCTTTAAAAAAAAATGTGCTTGATTATTTTAAGACTCCTTTGCCAAACTGATGCAAATCTTTAAATTCAAAGCCTCAAAGCAGATCTTTACCCTTCCTCTAGGAGGGTGGTTTGTGGAATTCCATTTTACATGGCTTCAGCATTTCACAGAACTTCCTTCATAAATGAAAAATGGCCTATTACCCATCATGCTTGAGCTGAGAGTCAGGAGCAATGGCTGAAATAAGCCAGGATGTGCGTGATACGAGTGAAGCAGAGCCCAACAGCAATCCCTTCATGAGAAACAAAACAAAACAAAGAAATGTTGAAGTGTGAGCTTGGGTGGTTTTCCAATTTTACTGAAATGTAAATATGGCTTCAGTTGGGAATTTTATTTTTCAGTACACTTACCCTCCATTACTTTGTTCAATAGGTTTGTCTAGATTGTGTATCTAACGCTAAGCAAAAAAGATGAGATTTTACTGGAATAGATAAAAGGATAAAAAATAGGAAGAGAAACTTGTGTAAATACATTAATGATCTTGGGAAAAACACCTGGCTTTTAAAACTAGGATTAATGTGAAGGCTACTGTAAAAATTGCCAGAACAAATTGCTTTTAATTTATTTTAATGTTTTCAAAGATAGAAAAGCTACTTATTTATACATGTTTTGGGGGAGGTGAGGTGAAAAGTAAAGGTTGTCAAGCAAGGATGATAAGATAATGTTGCAAACATACAAATTCTCAGCCTTAAGTCACCCTATTTGAATAAAATTCTTTGTCAAAGTTACTAGTAATCAGCTAGGCTATTATAGCTTTATCCAATAAAGACCCTTTCCTATCTGTGGCATTAAGCCTGAGAGACTTTGATATGTGATATGGTTTAAAGTTTACTGTGTTTTATTCTCAAATGATGGAGCACTACCGCATCATCATATGGGTTGAATAGGTAAAGTGCTCTGTGTTGAGTAATACCATGAGGATTTGACCATTGGAGGGAGCTGTACTGGATGATTCTAAAAATGTCTAATCTCACCTGATTTTGAGGAGCCATTTAATGTAGGGAGGTTAAGAGTAAAGAACCCACAGTGCCCAGGTTCGGGTCTTGGCTCTGATAGTTTCTTGCTCTGTGAGTGGGCCACTTTAATTTTTTTCTCTATGAGGTGCCTTTCATTAATATATTCCTTTTATATTTAAGTAAACCTCTTGTCATGTGTGAAATCATTTCTATGGCTGTTTGGCATGTAATCATCCATTAGCTCCATAATGAGGTTGGATGAAGTCACCTACTGCCAGGGCTGCCCATGTCTCAGAGGCTTATTTTTGGACTCAACTTGAGACCTAGAAATTAGGCATAGAAACTTAGATTGCTCACACCTATCTCCTGGGTCCCTTCCCACAGTGGACATGTGCTCACATGTATTTGAGACAAAGGATTGGTAGCCCCTTTTTTTTTCATATCTACTCCCCTGATTCATACAACTACTCTTCCTTTAATTTCATTTATAGAAAGAGCACTGGATTAGTGATCCATAGAATGAGATAGTGAATGATTGAATGAATGTGATTGTTCACATGTACTATGTATATAAATATTTGCATGCATGTATGCATGTGCATACTGAGTCATGATATAAAATATATTTATTTCCCTTTGTGTCTTAAAAGTTTGGAACCCAGACTAGAGGACCTTGAGAGTTTCTTTAGCATTTCCGTGTTCTCACTTTCTGACTTGAATCTCTCTGCCCAGCCAGATAATCTGATTTGGTTTCAGATGTAGTTTTGTCATTCAGACTCATTCAGTTCAGTTTCCTGGCTGTGGACCACTGCTACTTGTCTTGATATATGGGGAAAAAATTGAGTCCTATGGAGGTGGTGCAGAAACGAAAGACCCTTGGTTGTAAGCTTTTAACCAGACCATATATTACCTATAATTTTCAAGAATACTTGGAGCACCTGGGTGGCTCAGTTGGTGAAGCATCTGTCTTCGGCTCAGGTCGTGATCTCAGGGTCCTGGGATCAAGCCCCATGTTGGGCTCCCTGCTCAGTGGGGAGCCTGCTTCTCCCTCTCCTCTGGCTTGTGCTCTCTCTGTCACTATCTCTGTCTCTCTCCCTGTCTCTCTCACTTAAATAAATAAATAAAAACCTTTAAAAAAAAAAAGAATACTTATGATCAGAGTGATCTATACCAGGGGTTACTGAACTATGGCCCAGAGGCCAAATCCAGTTTGCCATCCATTTTTGTAAATAGAAGTTTAATTTGAAGACAGCCATATCCATTTGTTGGGTATTCTCTGTGGCTGCTTTCTTGCTTCAGTGACATATAGTTGTGACAGAAATGGTATGGCCTGGGTGTACTTGAGTGGTTCAGTTGTTTAAACATCTGGCTTCGGCTCAGGTCATGATCTCAGGGCCCTGGGATTCCGCACCGTGATGGGCTCTCCGCTGAGTGGGGAGTCCGCTTCTTCCTCTCCCTCTCCCTCTCCCCCTGCTCATGCTATCTCTGTCTCTAATAAATAAATAAAATCTTTAAAAAAAATAAAAAAGAAAAGAAATGGTACGGCCTGCAAAACCAAAAATATTTATTAGCTTGTTTTTTACAGATAAAATTTGCTGATCCCTGATCTAAAGGAAGGTATTTCCTAACTGAAAGCATATCTAATGATGGTAATATGGTAATACTGCCTTTATGGGAACGCTTTAGACTTTTTGGGTAAATTATATGGAAATCATAAGTTTCTCATTTAGGCTTTAGTACTTAGATATGTGCATAGGTTTGTGTTTATAGATAATAAACTGTCAAGAATGGGATCTGAGAAAATAAGGCTACCGTTAACAGAAAACTTGTTGAGTGTTAGGGGCTTTACATGCATTATCATTAATACACAACTAACTGTACTGTAGCTATTGTTGTCTTGATTTTACTGGGATGGAGATTAAAGCTCAAAGAAGTAAAATAAAGCTATGTACATGTTTAACCTTTACTTCTTGCTGTGTCTAGAAACAGTCTCTCTTCCATCACGTAAGTGGTGGTGTGTGCCAGTTCCTTGAAATTCCTTAAGTTTTTTTTAAGATTTTATTTATTTATTAGAGAGAGAGAGAGAGCGCGCACAAGCAGGGGGAGCAGCAGAGGGAGAGGGAGAAGCAGAGCCTCTGCTGAGCCGGGAGTCTGATGTGGGGCTTGATCCCAGGACGCTGGGATCATAACCATAGCCGAAGGCAGATGCTTAACCGACTGAGCCACCCAGGCGCCCCGGAATTACTTAAGTTTTATCCATTGATGTTTAGGATATTTTAATATTGCTTCTGCAAAGATGGAGGGAATGAATTTGGGTTTATTATTCTATTCTGGCTAATTCAGTCTTATTAAAGGAAGATTACTTAGTCAGATGGAGTATAGCATTTGCTTTGAATCATAAGACAGTTTGAATAGAAGTCTTACTAGCTAAATAATGTTGGATTCTATATATTAAACATATATTCTTGGCCAGAAATGAAACTTTAGGGATGAACAGTTAGATAATTTGTGGGTATGTTTGAAATGAGCTCTTCTCTCACCATTAAGAATCATTTGTATCTATCAATAAATGATGGGTTTGGATTTCCACAAATGTGTTTCAAGTTCTTTTCCTTTATGAAGGAGCTAGGCTCAAATAATATTTTCACATACTAATTAGTTACTAGCAGGGTAAAAGCCTCTTTTTTTTTTTTTTTGATCTGATGTGATTATCTTTTAAGCAACTCTTATTCACGAATCTTCTAATTTTTCTTCAGTAGATCCTCTTTAGTATTGAATCAGAGCAATGGATTATGACCAGTGACTCATACTAATGCTCCCAAAGGCATTTGTACTTTGAATCTATTTGGATTTTTTTTTCTTACTTGAACTTCAGTACTTAAATTGAGAAAAAATGTTGCTTATTTTTAGAGCAGATGTAAACTACCTAAACATTGTCATGGCATTGTTAATTCTTATTTTGTACCTTCAGTATTCCTAGAACTGTAGAGTTGAAAAGAAAAACAAAGAAAAAAGCCATTAAGATAACCCAGTAGATTCGAGAGGAAATACGAACTTTATATGAAAACATAAATTTTTACCCTTTTTCCAGTAATCTGTTTTTCTGGGAATAGAATATATTGACTCAGATCATAGATACTTAGTAATAAATTCCTTTTTTGTTCTTTTAAATTTTTTGGTGAAATGTATTGGCCTCTTTGTAATGAGTTTTGGGGATTATACCAGTAAACTTATATTATGGTTTCTGATTAGCATAGATAAAGATGATCTATTCAAAGTTAGTTTAAGTCAGTATTGCATGTGTCCTAATGTAACATGTGTTAATCTTTTTGTTCTTAATGGAAGAAAGATCATTGCAAAGTTGATGATCACTTACATGAGTGAATTTGTATATCACAGCTTAATTCACAATTGGAAAAGATTAACGTGTCCATAGGTGTGCTAAGGATATTGTATTTGCCAACATATTTTGTCCAAGAGTTTCTCTTTTTAAAACCTTGTTATTCCAAACTATTTAAGGAAATAAGAAGAAAAATAATCTGTGTTTTCAACTAAATGAAGCTTGTTCTTTGTATATAGTAAAGAACCATAAAAGAAAATTCTGTATGATTCTTGCTATTGTATTCAGCCAGGAAATTAAGACTGCATAAGTGCCCTGGAGGGGAGAATGTGCAATATCCTAGTACAATATTTAAAAAAAAATTTTTTTAAAGATTTATTTATTTGTGAGAGAGAGAAAAAGAGAGAGCTGGCATGCATGTGCGGGGACACGTCAGCGGGGGGAGGGGCAGAGGAATTGGGAAAGAGAATCCTCAAGCAGATTCCCCACTGGGCAAGAAGCCAGACTCAGGGCTCCATCCCAGAACCCTGAGATCATGACCTGAGCTGAAATCAGGAGTCAGTCGGTTGACCGACTGAGCCATCCCAGCACCCCTAGTACAATATCTTTTAAAAGAATGTCCTTTACAAAATGTTCAGAGCTGTCCAGGGCCCCACTGACTTTGTATTTCTCACCAATTTTTTTAAATTTTATTTTTTAAATTTATTTTTAATTTTTTGAAACTTATTTTTCTCCAATTTAACTTTGTTCTAAATTAACCCAACACTGGTTTTTATTGAAAACTTTGACATCAGAAAGGATTTGAGTTTAGTATTCTTTCTTTCATGATTCTACAGTTAGGATTTCTATTTCCATGCTCTCTCATAGAGTCTACCACCATCTGTTTAAACACTCAAGAGTCTAAATGCTGGATGTTTAGGCAATATCGTTTTGGGGTTGGGATACTAATGTTTCTTAGTACCAGTCCTTTCAGTGAGCAGCTTAGGAATGGAAAGAAAGTCAGGTAAATCCAAATTAGCTTGATTTTTATCTTCAGGTAAGCAGTTTGCAAAGCCCCATAAGTGGAAGCAGACCATTGCAGTGATAGGTCTGTCCCTTAGTTGATTGATTGGTATGGAGGAATTAGCAATCTCTGAAATGGCTCTTCAGAAGTAAATTTCCTCCAGGGGTCAAGGAACTTGTGATTGCTCTTTCTCTGACGTGATTTGCAGATACTCATTGTAGTCTTACTGGTGGCAAATACAACAACTGAATGTAAGCTGTTTCCTTGCTATTTTTCATCCCCTCTACCTAACTTAGGTTCTTGAACATCTTGCCTCCTTTTGTGCTGCCATCTAAATTTATAACTAAATTCATGAGTTATATTTTTATGAATTAGAAACTTGCTAAGATGCTTCTCCTTTAAGTAGATTTTAATGCTATATATGAAGACGTCTTGAACTCAGGAACATGTGTATAGAAGACTTTGTTTATAAGACTTTCTAGTGAGCTTTAAATGGTAAACAGGGATTGTATATAATGGGATTACCTCAAGATATATTCTCTTGTGTTGTTACCTGTTACGTGTTATCTGTTGTAAGGTTGAACCAAACACTCTACCTCCATTTTCCTTCATTCCTCTTTAGACTCTACATGACTACTAGAGTTGTTATCACTATTATTGTTGTTGCTATTATTTTCGGCATGGTTTGAATTTTGTCCTACTCCTGGATAAAATCCTTTGATGTCTTCAATACAACTACAGAATAAAATCTAAGTATTTTATATTTAAAATCTTTCGTATTTTGTTTTATTTCTGCCTTGTCCCCTACATACTTTTCATGTTCATAACACAGAAATTTTTAAGGATATTTGAGATCCCCACAAATCTCATGTTTCTTTAGAGTTGCATGCCTTTGCTCTTGTTTTTCTCTAATTTTAGTCCTATCTCCGTTCTGGCCCAGCATTATCTTTACTCATCTTTATAGGCCTAAATACATGAAGCCTTCTCTAACCAGCCCTGGTGTAGGTAGCCAGTTCATTTGTCATTTGTGTTCCTTGTGACCTTGGTCATACTGTTATTATCCCTTATAACACACTGTATTTATGCATATAAATGTCTGTCTATGCCACTATGCCATTCATCAGGCCAGGAACATTTTTTTTTTTTTTAATTTCCTGTCATTTAATTCAGTATACAGTATTAGTACTTACCCTTGAAATTTAAAATGCAAAATGTTTAAAAAAAATGTTTTATAAGAGATTTATTGATATGCCCTATGTGTTGTAAATAGATACATGGTACCTCTTAGATTAGAATTTACTATAAGCTGCAGTAGAAAAAAAATCATCTTTTAAAAATTTTCTTATCAATCAAGTCAAGTGGACCAGCAACTATTTCCAAAACTCTTGACTGATCTGGCAATGATGTGCAACAACAAATAGTAGGGGTTGACCCCCTTCTTTTGTACAGATACTTCCAGTGGTTATAGCTAATCAGAATCCTGGAGTCTAAAATTAACCATGGCTATGAAGGGCAGCAATTAAGGTCATTTGTCTTCCAAATGAGCCAATGTAGGTTCCATTGGTAGTTTAAATTTATATACAGAGACCACTCACACTATTATAAGGGGCAGTGGGGGCCCTGAAGGCATGGGTTACAAAGCAGTAAGTCATTTTGGGTTTGTGATAGCAAATTATATTTTGAGAAAAACTTTCCCCTTGCTATATGAAGATGCATTTCTTAGCAACCTTTTTTCATTGATTAATTTTAAATTAAGACGTACATCATTTTCCATGAAAGCATTTATAAAGAGGCTATTTTAGGATATTTAAAAGACATCATTAAGCTTTCAAGCTGCTAAGTTTGATTATTTTAAAGGATTGATGTAGTCATAAGAATGAGTCAAGGATGCCCATATACATATTCTGCTTTCGAAAATGGTTATTAGGGCTGTAATGTCATCTGAACATCTCTGATCTTGCCTTCTTTGCTTATCTCTGTCATTGACGAGGAATGCAATTTTTATTCATATATAAGCTGCCAAACTTTTGTTAAAAAAAAAATGAATTCCTTGTTTACAAAGACAAATTTATAGGCCAGAAGTTTACCACTCCATAGTTTGCTGTTTGGTCAGATAATTCACTGAATTTCTTCACAAAGATCCCCATGGAAACTAAACAAATAACTTACTTGAAAGGAGACAGGTTATTGGTTTTTCTCATTAAACCCGCTGCTGAATTTTCATTAGTTCTAATCCATTTTCTTTCAAGATTAGACATACAGGCCTGTTTTTATTTTCATGAACTGAATAAAACTAAGTATGTTGAGTTTTGTGTGCCTGGATATGTAGGTTGAGAAGCAAAAGTAATCATTCTACTTCTGCCATAAAATTACCCCTGGAAAAAAACCCAAGAAAAATGACTGATATAAAGGGGAAAGGCTACCTCCATTTATTTAAAAAAAAAAAAAAAAGGTTATTAAATAAAGTGGAAGTGGTGAGAGTGATTATAGGCTAATCTGATCAGTTTTACGTTTTAGTTTTTTTCCTCCTTTTAAGCCATAATAAGTGTGTATGAAAGTAATCTAAATAAAGTATGGAAGAATATATCACTGACCTCAAACACTTTTAGACCCTATAAAGCTTTATATGTTTCATTTGCTATTTCAAATGTCCTTTCAAAGTGTTCTTTTCAAGAAAGGAATTTGGTAAGATTTAAATATTAACTTCACCTTTTTGAACTTGCATTATGAAAAAAACAATTTTTACTCTTTCCCTTCTCCACACTGAAGTTACTAAAATCTATTTAGATTTTAGATGGTATGTGTATTTCAGGAAAGCTTCACTCTACAAGTATCTTTCACTATTTTTAATCTTTCAAAATCTGTGCCTCAGCCTTCCTTCTGAGGCTCAAACTGGCTTCTTATTCAAACAGAAACTACTGATAGTAATTCATTTTATGTGAAAATTTAATGAGAACAGTCAAAAACAGGAGTACCAATTATTATTAACAGTGCCGATTACATATTCAATATAATCTTTCCTTTTCCAGCACAATTCTCAATTTTAGCAAATCTGTGTAGAATGTAACAATAATCTTTCTCTTCTTCTTTTAGGTGGCTGTACTTTTGATGATGGTCCAGGGGCCTGTGATTACCACCAGGATCTATATGATGACTTCGAATGGGTACATGTTAGTGCCCAAGAACCTCATTATCTGCCACCTGAGATGCCTCAAGGTGAGAATCATTCTGTTTACCCAGTGTTGGGGGAATGGCTTTGGAATATGTATCATTTTCTTACTTTAGGTGTAACACAATCATTTGTTACAGTAAACTACTGTGGGCAAGCTACTTGACCACATCTAAAAGCCTTATTGTTGTCTTTGCCTTTCCCTCAGTAACTTTTCTATAATCCTGTATTCTTCAAGAATGCTCACTATGTTTTTGTTATCTTTGACTGGAAAAATATAAGTATTTGTGGGTTTTTTTTTTATTTTTAAGAAATTTATTTATTTGAGACAGAGAGAGAGAGCATGAGCAGGGAAGAGAGGCAGAGGCAGAGGGAGGAACAGGCTCCCTGCTGAGCAGGGAGCCTGACGTGGGGCTCAGTCCCTGGACCCCCGAGATCAGGACCTGAGCCAAAGGCAGACGCCCAACTGACTGAGACACCCAGGCGCATCTGTTTTTTTTTTTTTTCCTTCCTATTTAATAAAAACGCAAAATGGAAACAAAAGCAAAAAAAAAAACAAACAAAAACCCATAAAAGCATAACAAAATCATTTTAAAATAATCTAAAATGTAAAATCAGCTTACTTAGTGCCTATTCAGTTAAATGACGCGGGTTTAGTCCAATCAGACTGAAAGGAAAGATTTATATTCCGTGATGGGGAGAAGCCTTATCTCATTGTTTCTCTGCTCTCTGGCATGCAAGTGGCTCTGAGAAGAGGCAGCCTGGAGACAAAATTGTCAAAGGGAGAAGGAGGTCTTTTCTGGGTAAATTTTAGGTAAACAGCGCTGAGCCCTGTTCATTCTTTTATCTAGACCTTGATATATCCTTTGATTTCTGGTTTTGTGATACAATACATCTTCTTACTGGTTAAGCCACTTTGAGTTGTGTTTTTCTTACTTGTGAAAAACACATTAACATACAGTAGCAATATAGACATACCATTTTATAATGCTATCATTTATTAGTACTAGACTACAGACTAAATATAAGTGCCTTCAGTTCTACATATTAATTTGGGACTAATTCCAAACCCTGTATGTATGTGTGTGTGTGTGTGTATATATATATATATATATATATACACACAGATCTCCTGTGTGTGTGTGTGTGTGTGTATATGTTTAACAATAACTTATTGTAAAAATTGAAAATGTCAACAGGAATACTAAAATATAATATCAAAAAGCATGAACTATTTTACTTCCAATATTTAGAAATAAATACAGCTTATAACTATATATTACATACAGTCATGTATATGTAATGATATACAATATAATATTTAACAACATAATATATTAATATGCCATGTAGTAATACATAATCATTATGTAATTATTATATATAGTCATATGTAATTGATAAGCTGATTACCTATTGCTAATAATTTAAGTTTTAATTTGTTTTCAGTACTTTTATTATGATATTTTAAAAATACTTTATAATTAATTTTCTACAAATTCAGAAAGACCTTACTGTAGTGAGTGAATTTTAGAAATGACAATTTTAGACTAGCCTTTGGAGATGAAAATGTCAATTCAAGTGAACCAAGGAAGAAATAGCATTTCTGAATTTACTAACTTATCTGATACATAGAGCCAAAAAGCTTCTGAATTTACTAACTAATCTTATATATAGAGCCAAAAAGCTTAAAACCTCAACAATAAACAACAGTGCACCATTAGTACACAAAATAAACAAAACCAAACCTAAAAATTACATTTCCAAATTATGATCTGGAAAAGAATAAAGTAAGTATATTCTTTGACAAGTTCTTTTTGGTCCACCTTGTAATTTGTGTTTTGAGAGTAAGGTGAATTAAATCTGCTTTCTGTTTTAAATTGTCACGTTCCATGGCTGAGTAGGCAAATGGTTATCTTTGAAGCTGAACTGAGCTGTATTTTCTTGCCAGAGGAATAAATTGGTACTAGGTGGCTGACGCCCTTTGCTTCTTATGTTTCCCCGCTGTGTTGCCAACAGACCCATTTAGTTTTGTGCATAGGTTTGTATTTCTCTTTCAAAGGTACATAACCTTATTTTCTGCATACATTTTAATTGAAGAAACTCCTGTAATATTTCACCTGAGCTTTCTCTGTGGTATATTTAGAATTTTTTTTTAATATATAAAATTAAAAGGGGTGGGCTGGGATGCACACATTTTGACTGTTTGTCATCAGAGAATAATCAGAAAGATGTTGATTTATGGAAATGTTACCATTGTTAATTACCATTGAAGATGGATAATGAATAGCTGAAGAGATACTGCTCAGATGACCTTGTTGGCTCACCTCTGATGAACAGCTTAATCGGTGGTTACAGTACAGGATGATATGCACAGAAAATGAAAGTGTTTGAAATTCAGCCACATCTTCCAATTAATAGGACATGAAGTAATTAATCATGCAGAGGAAGGAAAAGGTCATGGCTACTTTAGTTTTGCCAAATGTGACTTGTATTTGGTCTTTAGGGAAAGTGAAAGAAAGCACCCTTGTATATCTTCTTTTATTGTTCTCTTTTCACAGTAGATACCATTTTTTTCCCATTTTCCTTCTGATATTTCTTTAAAATGCTTCTGATATTTCTTTAAAACATTGTTCATGAGTTATAACAAAAAGGAGACATTTATATTTATCCTGTTTAAATTTTATGAATGATCCATTTATTTTCAAATAGTCAGGCATGCTTACTTGTTTCATTTATAAAACCAACCAACCAACCAACCAACCAACCAAAACCCTCAAACCTTTGGCAACCCTAAAGTAAGAAGGCTAGGTCTCAAATGTAAACTTGTTATTGATCTATTGAACTCTCTAGACAGGACTTGGACATTGTTAATTGCCTTCTATTTATTGACCATTTTGGACTGGAAATATAGAAGGGAAGAAGACAGATAGGGTGGACAAATAGATTAGGATAGTAGAAGAATGAAGATGGGTAGAAAACAAGAGGAAGGAAGAAAATTATTTCTTGAAGATATATTGCTGTCAATAATTGTTTAAAATGCTCTTCAGCATTTCCTAACCCCCACACTCCCTTTGTCAAGTGACAATGATGGTGACTGAAAGGCCTGCTAGGTACATTAAAAATAGCATGCAAAAGAATTAATTTAGGCCATTTAGTATTAGGATAATGGCCAAAAATCATAGGAAAATAGGAGCACCTCCCCAGTCAGTCACTAAGGATATGTGAACTAAAATCACAATGAGAAACTACTACACACTCAGCAGAAAGATGAAAATCAGAATATCAGGTTTTGTAAGAGTATAGAGCAAGTAAAATGCTCAGACACTACTGGTCGGACTATAAATCCTTACAAGCACTTTGTATAACCTAATGACCCAGTAAATCCATTCTTGGGTGTAAAGCCCTTAGAACTGAGTACATATGTTCTCCAAATGACATGTGCAGGAATGCACCAGTGCTCATAACAGGGTCGAACTGAAAACAGTGCAAGGATATCTGTTAACAGTGCAGTGGATAAATTTGCATTTATGGTGGTGCATTCATATAAGGGAATAGTACACAACAATGTACATGAATGATCTATTGCCATATGTGATGCGGATGAATTTCACAAACATCACCTGAGGGAAGGAAAGTGGAAATAAAAGAATATGTACCCTATTTCATTTATGTAAATTTCAAAGCCAGGTAAAACTGTTGGTGATGTTAGAAGTCAGGGTATTGCTTGCAGGAGGGGCTGCCAGGGATGAGAGATCATTAATGCTTGGAAGATAGCCTGGAGGGCTTCTGGTTGGGTAGTACTGTATTTCCTGTCTGGATGGTGTTTTCATGGGTGTGCCTGAACTGAAAAATCACTGAGCTATATCATTGTGCGCTTGGTACTTTTCTCTCTACGTATATCTTATTTATTAATAAAAAGTGGCAGAAAATAAAGCAAAATAAAGCCAGTGCTCACAGAGATGCTATGGGAAAACTAAACAAATAATAAAAAAGGTTACCGATTAAAATAAAAGATGTATCATAGGCCATCTCAAATGGACTCAAACTCTTTTCCATCATTCTGGATCCATGCCCCGACATTCAAAAATACTATGGTCTCTGAGCATCTCTGAGCCTTTGTATGTTCTCTTCCCTTTGCTTAGACAATTCTCTGTCCACTTATCCACTCACCGAACTCTTACACATTCTTACTGTGTCTATTCAAGTTCCATCTATGTTAGAAAGATTTTTCTGATGGGCTTGCAACTCTCATATTTCTTCTGTCCTCATTTCTGAATGTTTTCCACTGTAGTTTGTACATATTTCAATTGAGCTGTTATAGTATCATTGTATATGTCATTCTCTCCTCTAAACTCTTAAGTTCTTCATGAGCATAAGCTGTATTTTTCTTCTTCGATTTCCCAAGACACTATTTCATTTTATTTAGGCAAAAATGTCAACTTATATAATTTTTTTTTTAAGTACTTTGGTCAAGGATGAAACAAAAAAGGTTTTTCTTTCTCTTGCTAAAAATTTAATTGAATAAAACAAATACCCCATTTCTGGAACATTATATTCAGTTCAGATTTTAACACATAATTATTAATATTTGGCTTTTGCCTTTATAAATGATTTTACTTATTTATTTCAAATATAATTTTAAATGTTGTTAATACTACCAAGAAGGAACTCCCTTTAGGTTTTCTCTCTCTCTCTTTTGTCTTTTGCAAGTCAAATTAATCTCAATCTAATATGGAACTAGAAATTATTCTTTGATCTCAAATACATCTGTGTCTGTGACCTTGTTTGTCAGATATTCTTTTATGCTTATGATCTCATGAAACAAACTCATTTGACCATTTTACTATACGTTCTGTCCTAGATCTGAGATTGGGGATCATGATTAAGATCTCAATACATTTGTCATCTACTATAATTATAACTGTTTTTTTTTATTTAACAGCTTTTTGTAAAATGACTAATTGAATTTTAGTTTAGAGTCTCTAGAGTACCCATTTGATAGTATTTAAAATTATGACTACATTGTATCCCACCTTCAGGCTGGTACTTTTCACTAATAATAATGTAAATCACTCTACAGACTTCCTTTCATAAAATGCATACATGCTATGTATACAGTAAAAGATAAAGCCCTCTGTCATTAAATTAATCTGAAGATTGAAGTAAGAAACCACTCCTCCTTTGTTATAAAACCTAGTGAGGTTTTATATTCAATAGTTTAAGAACCTACTAGATCTCAATTCTGGTCCTCGTCAAGCCCCCAAACTAAAACATAGAGAACAAATAGCATTACATAGAAAAGGATGAGGAATGAACAATGCTGTTAAGAAACGTATCTTTATATTAATTTATTACATTTAGAACTGTGTATCCTTTTTTTTTTTTTTTTTCCATCTCAGAGTTTAAATTAAACATGAATTATTAGCCGGGTTGTTAAAATAAAGGTTGCCTTCTTCAAATATTTATTTGGAGGGACTAAGTGTGTTTGTGTATTCAGTAGGGAGTGTGCGTGGGACACATGATTTTGTGCCTGGATTTCTTCTGATAGTGTGATGTTTAAAAGTCAAATAAAACATTGGGTTCCACAGTTTGATTCATACGATAACATTTTATAGGTTATACAGTTCCAGCTAAGTTTTCTATGCTAAGATGATAGTGTCTTCATTTTATTTATTTATTTATTTATTTATTTATTTATTTATTTATTTTATTATTTTAAAATATTTTATTTATTTATTAGAGAGGGAGAGAGCACGAGCATGGGAGAGGGGCAGAGGAAGAGGGAGAAGCAGGTTCCCAGCTGAGCAGGGAGCCCTATATGGGGCTTGATCCCAGGACCCTAAGATCATGACCTGAGCTAAAGGCAGACACTTAACTGACTGAGCCACTCAGGCACCCCGATAGTGTTTTGGTTTTATAAGAATATAATTTACTAAACAGTGTTATTATGTATGCAGTATATCACATTTTGATATACCTCAGGAGAAATTTCAAGGGAGTTTTTGCATTGACTTACCATTTCTAACCTATAAGTCTGTCTCTCTGGGAACCTTAATCACTCATTAAAATGAGTGGATTACCTTGCCTAATCTTTTCATCACTCTATTATGGACAATTGATAATAAGACACATGTTTCTACGAAGGTCATAGCTGCCAAAAATCTCATACATCTGAATGAACAGAATTGTTTGACAGCAAATTTACCAGAGTCAAAACATGGCAGAGATGGTAGAATAAAGTGGTATATAGTGTTGGTAAATAGAGATACTAAGTTTCAGTATTGTGGCTGGTTTTGTTTGTGTTAGAGGATAGAGCAAATCAGGCCAAAATGTTGGTTTATTTTCTTTTTGTAGTCTAGTTATCATTGTCTATTAATATGACTAAAGGTGTGTGCGTGCGTGTGTGTGTGTGTGTGTGTACCTATTCAGTTGTCTTAAGGAGAATTGAGAGATGGGTGGTAGACAAAGGACAGGGAGACGAGGAGAGAGAATGGAAGAGTAAGAGAATAGCTTCACATCAGCTCATTAACACAGATGGGAAAACTTCTAAGTAGTGGATGTAGGCATTAGATTCTAAGAAGGTGACAGAGCCTGAAAACTTTACAAGTTTTAAACTGTAAGGCCATGCATCATTCAATGATTTTGAGGTTTTCTTTTAAATAATAGAATTCTTTTTATGAAAATAATATTTCCCAATACTCACTTATGTAAAATCAGCCACAGGGAGCTAATGGTCCTAGAACCTGTTGCTTTGTACTCCCTACATCCCTACCCCTACCCCCTTCTTCTCCACTACCCCAGCTCCATCCAGATGGCTTCTGTGAAAACACAGAGATAGAAGTCTCCAAGGAACACTTTGAAAACAATGGTTTGGTGCACATTCAACATGAAATGTGCAGAGATGAAGGTACTTACTACCATTAGCTACGGCTTATTGGTGGCTTACTGGGTTTTACTATACCAGGGACATGATATATTTTCTTAATCCTCACATGAGCCCTACAAATTAGTGACATTTTAGAGATAAGTAGAGTGTATAACTTGCTTAAAGCACCCCCCCCCACCCCGCCAGGGATGGAATTTGAACTTAGGTTCATCTGTCTAATATCAAAATTACTCTTGCCATAGTATCATCCTGTTTTGTAATTGTAGTGTAGCTGACACGTTTCCTTGAGTTGCTCATGGACAGTTAAATCCACTCTATGATGGGGTATTGGTTTTGATTTTTTACTATTTCATTTAAAATACCATTTCCAAAATTTAAAAGCTGTAAATGATTCTCTCTTAATCTTTGCATGAAATGGACTCTGAGACTTGTTCAGAATTGTGGCTGAGCTTTAGGGTTTCCTACATGAGACTCTTAACCTGTAGGGAGATACTTTGTCCTCTCTTTGATTTACCTGTATGTTATTTTTAGTTAGTTGATGAACACTGGCCGCATGTCTGTCTAAGCAGACCTTTGGAAACACATATATTATCTGCTGTGTCATTAGAGCACATGTGGCAGAAGAAAAATTCATGGACTACAGGAATCAGACTAAAGTTTAGGGTTTGAAAATAATTTTAAGACTTTGTTTGCAGTGGGCTATTTTAGGACTAGAATTATGGGCTTATTTCAGTGTGTTTTTCCAAACCATGTTATCATGTATCTGTTGGTGCTTTTGCCCTCAGCACAGAGAAGATAGTTTACCACATTTGAGTTGCTTATTAAAAACAGTGGGAGGGGCACCTGGGTGGCTCAGTTGGTTAAGCAACTGCCTTCGGCTCAGGTCATGATCCTGGAGTCCCGGGATCGAGTCCCACATCAGGCTCCCTGCTCAGCGGGGGGTCTGCTTCTTCTTCTGACTCTCTTCCCTCTCATGCTCTCTGTCTCTCATTCTCTCTCTCGCAAATAAATAAAATCTTTAAAAATAAATAAATAAATAAATAAAAACAGTGGGAGTTGGAGGCAGTTCAGGGTCAGAGAGAGAAAGGTGGTAATGGACTTCATGAAGGGTGAAACGCTTCTTGAAGGCTGGTTTTTAATGTAAGGACTATTACCCTTGTGGACATAAATGCAGCATGAAGAATGTCTAAATTACTGTGGACAGAAATGGCATGCTGAGACAGGAATATTTTCCTGATAGTTCAGGTACATAATGTATCTAAGTTAGATAGGTCCCAATATATCTCAGTGGAAAAAAACAGGCTAGTATTAAAAAAAGAAAGAAAAGAAAGAAAAAAATTAATGCTGGTGTCAGGGCTAGAGAACTTGCAGCCTCTTAAATGAATTAGGATAGGAATACAGAGTAATTTCAAAGACTATACAGGTACCTTTAAGGTGTACCTTAAAATCAATACATAGTCGAAAGAAACAAAATTACTTTTCCTTGGGGGGAGTGTGATCGAAAGTGTCTTGATGACCTTATACTTTTCCTCTCCAGAAGCTACCTTGCCTCGTGGTGGCTAAGAAATTCTCTTAGTCCGGGTGCCTGGGTGGCTCAGTTGTTAAGCGTCTGCCTTTGGCTCAGGTCATGACCCCAGGGTCCTGGGATCGAGCCCTGCATCGGGCTCCCTGCTCAGAGGGAAGCCTGCTTCTCCCTCTCCCACTCCCCCTGCTTGTGTTCCCTCTCTCGCTGTGTCTCTCTCTATCAAATAAATAAATAAAATCTTAAAAAAAAAAAAAAAGAAATTCTCTTAGTCTCCATTTAAAGGCTTATTATCTTTCAAACACAAGAAGAATGCCAAGAAAAGAAAAATATACAAAAAACCAAAAGATAAGTGATTAAATTAGAGATTATTTAAAAGAATATGTGATGTTGCTTATCTTATAGTTGATATTGTAAAAAATGTAGAGCTATGCTTATGGACTTGTCATTACATAAAAAGATGCTTTTTAAATCTTGGAAGGTTGTCAGTTTTCAAATCTAATTTCTGCGGAGAGTACCACGGTATGTTGTACAGACATCTTCTCCCTCCCTCGAAGAGCAAGTTATTGATTGGGAAATATCTCTCAACAAAAAATGAATGTTTTCTATACTTGGAGTGCATGACAAATTATAAATACCAACAGCGTCATGAACTCTTCACCTAGAGACATAGATTAGAGAGAGAGAGGCTAACATGCTTCTTGCGGTTGATGAGAATAAAATTAAATAGAACAGTTCTACAAATTTCATTTCATATATTTCTGTACCTTCTCTTTTACCCCTGTTGTTAGTTGGTGAATTAAGTAGGAAAGTGGTATGTCCATTTGGCTATTCAAAAGTTACGTTTTGAGTGTATGATTTTTATCCAAGCCAGGTTAGATGCTTTCCTGACCACTTTTATCTAATCTCAGGCATTTTTTTAAATCTGGCATTTCACTTAATTTTTATTTATTTTGTTTTATTTTATTTACTTTTTATTATTTTTTTAAGATTTTATTAGAGAGAGAGAGAGTGAGCTGGGGGTGGGGGTTGTGGAAAGGCAGAGGGAAAAACAGATTCCCCACTGAACTGGGAGCCCCACGCGGGGCTCTATCCCAGGACCCTGAGATCATGACCTGAGCCAAAGGCAGATGCTCAACTGACTGAGCCACCAATAAAAATTCACTTAATTTTTATAAAAGCCCTTTGAGGTACATATTAACCTCACTCTATAGATGAAGGAAATGAGGTTCAGAGAGGTGAAGTAAATTGCCGGAGGTTTCATGCCTTGGAAAAGTCAAGGTTAGGAATCCAAGTATGTAGAAACAGAGGAGGAAAAGATCCAACTTTTGAAGTCTATATAAACAAGTATAAGTAGAGATCCTTCTTTAGAGACTGCAGTCAGCTGCAGGGCTGACTTGGAAGTATAGTCAAAGTTTATCTCTTATGCTTTCTCCAGCTCCAAGTAATGAAGAGCCCAACTTAAAATGTCTCTAAACAATAAGGAAAGGTGCTTTCACATAACAAAAGGTCCAGGATTGGCTTTGTTGGATTTGTCTATCTGCTTCTCCATTTTGATAGGTCATCTTTTTACTTCAGGCTAGCTCCCCCTCATGGGTGTCAGATCTGCAACTATTTTAGGTATTAACTTCAGAAATGAAGAAAAACAGGTTGTCTCTTCATTATGTCTGTTTTTTTGATAAACGTAAAGAACTTTTCTGAGGTGCCCATCAATAGATTTATCTTTTTGTCTAATTGGTCAAAATTATGTCACATATCCATGCCTAAAGCAATGAGTGATGGGGACAATAAGGCATGATTGGCTTATACTTCCAGACCCATCCTCCTCCCCCAGTTGGAGATGAGGCTGAAGTCAGTGCCAGCTTCCCCTGAGGCACATGGCTGGCCAGATTGTAATGGGATAAGAATGGGGTGGATATTACATAGGTAAACAATAGCACCTGAACAGAACTATTCAATGTAGATACAGTAAGATGGATATGTAGGTAGTAGAATTTTGAAGCTGTGGAATTTAGAAGAGTGGTTGAATAAAGCATTTATTAAAGCAGCATGACATTTTCTAATGCATTGTCAGCCTAGTGTCGGTTTTTCCTTGATTTCAAAGCATTTACTGGATCTGTACCTTGAGAAGTGGGAAATTTTCATGCCCTCAATAAATTTATTTTAGCTTTCTCATGTGCAAATGTTACTATTGAGAGTTTTTTTTAATTGTCTCCTGTTTTGCCCTTGACTTTTATGACGTAGAAGAAATAAGGTAATATACTTTATAAAAAACTCAAAACCTAAAAATGAGTCAAGTGTTACACTGGATGAATGCATGCTAAAGATATATTTAATTTATTAACGAGGGAACCAGCAGTATAGTATACCTGGTTCAAAAGGCTATAGAAACAAGGGAAGCATTTATAATTCACTGAAAGAAAGAATGCTAGGATAAGACTCCTAGTTTTATACTAAATAGATTAATGTCCAACAGGGCAATAAATCTGAAACCCTGAAGGTTATCTTTACTATAAACAGAAGTCTTTGCTTCTCTACTAGATAAGTATCATTTGTATTACTATGAACTTTCTACAAATTAACATCTCTTACAGATTTATAAATTATCTTAATCAATAGTGAATAGTAGACTCAGACAAAGGTACATGCTCTTAGAGTGAAGGATAAGCAGTTATTTTTTTGCCTACTTCCAAGGTTTGTACTTTTTCTCCCTCTGTTTTCCTCTTATGATCATAAATACTCTCCAATGATAAATTCTTGTGAAAAAGAACAACAGAAAAGATGATTTTTCTTTCCTTTCTTCTCCTCCTCCTCCTCCTCCACTTCCTCTTTCTCCTCCTCCTTCCTCTTCCTCTTTCTTTTTTGGTCAATTCATTTACATAGATACAACAAGAAGTGTTTATTAACAAATACAAATTTTTTTTTAAAGATTTTATTTATTTATTTGAGAGAGACTGAGAGAGAGAGCACATGAGAGGGGGGAGGGTCAGGAGGGTCAGAGGGAGAAGCAGACTCCCTGGTGAGCAGGGAGCCCGATGCGGGGCTCGATCCAGGGACTCCAGGATCATGACCTGAGCTGAAGGCAGTCGCTTAACCAACTGAGCCACCCAGGCGCCTAACAAATATAAATTTTGTAGTAAGATCAAAATATCTAATATCTAGTTCTATGGAATGTTAAATGACCAGTTGAGGCAGAAAATTAACTTCTGTTTGGGGATGTTATTAGAAATCTAGGATTGTATTTTTAATAACTTCTGTCACTTGGAAGTTTTTAAAAAATTGCCCTTATTTACTCTCCTATCCAGAAACTAAGAAACCAAACTCAAATTATTCATCTCCACTAGGTATCACCTGAAGTACCTGTAAATGTGGATGAATTTCTATCTATGTCTCTCAAATCAGCTGGGATTCCTAGCCTGTCAGAAATTGATCTTTTTTTCAAGCAGAGAACCCATAAACTTAGACCAAGTAATACACCTGATTACTGGGAAGGTTTTGTTAGGCATTGGTTCCACATATTGTCACTTTGGGGGGCTTATTATATATGTTTTAATAAACATTCTTAAATATAACAGTCCATAAACTTTAAACATTTTGGTTACACAGTCGATTTGTCAGACTACATTCCAGTAAAAGGGAAGAGCCTATTCTTCTTGTATTTACCATGTTAATCACTTTGCCATGAAACAATAAAGAAACTTAGATAAAGAAAGTATTCCTGAATATATGAATGGTCAGTGGGAACAAGATACCATATCAGGTTTTATGAAAATATGGGTTGGAGATCAAGACCTTTAAAAATATGCCAGTAATCTTCCAATAAGTAATTCCAGTTAGATTTCCCTCATTGGTTCATTAAGTTATGCTTAACTAATTCATTGTCTCTCAAATTTCAGGGTTATAGTCTGTTTCAGGAAGTCATTATTCCTGGAAATTCTGGCTCTGTGTCCTGGTATGGTCTGGTCAGCACTGAAGCCTTTACCCATGAGGCTAGTCCTTGAAGTCATTATAGAAGAATCTACCTTAGTCCTTTCATTCCAATGAGGCCATTAGTTGAGG
Organism: Mirounga leonina; assembly: GCF_011800145.1. NCBI lineage: Eukaryota > Metazoa > Chordata > Mammalia > Carnivora > Phocidae > Mirounga > Mirounga leonina. The sequence goes on along the minus strand of NW_023270807.1, from coordinate 81,319,102 downwards.
ACCCAATTTCTAGAGCTTTTAGCAGAGCCTTCAGGCAAAGTATGGGAAGAAAGCAGAAACCACTTGCTAGTAAAATGGCTGTGATGAATTTATTACAGTAACCAATAGTACCTGAGTGGAGAAGAGAACAGTTCTCCACCGGAGTACTGGACTTAACGATTTCATAAGGATTTGGTTGTTGTTTTGCTTGAGGGTAAGGATATATGGACAGTGAGGGTAGTAACAGATCTCAGGTTCTTCCTATAAATTGTATTGTCTTGGGCACATATTTTATTTTAATAACATTTACCTGAAGAAAATGTATAGAATGTTGAACTTTTCTGATTCGAAGCTCTTCCTATGTAACCCTTACAGTGATGTTGAGCTAGTTAAAATATGTAGAGCATACCAAACAAACTTAATGAGTTTTGATTTCCCTGGTCTTATCTGGTAAAGGACCATATCTTTATGGTTGTCCAAAGCTCTAGAGGAAGTTCCACAGTTTAAGATAGAAGACTTCTTGACATTTTAATTTTTCTGAATTTAGGATTTTAGCAGGCAAAATCTAAAGTTACTGCAGGAGGGCGCCTGGGTGGCTCAGTCGGTTAAGCGACTGCCTTCGGCTCAGGTCATGATCCTGGAGTCCCGGGATCGAGTCCCGCATTGGGCTCCCTGCTCGGCGGGGAGTCTGCTTCTCTCTCTGACCCTTCCCCCTCTCATGTGCTCTCTTTCTCATTCTCTCTCAAATAAATAAATAAAATCTTTAAAAAAATAAAAAATAAAAAAATAAAGTTACTGCAGGAGATTGGTCACTTGACTAAGATAGTAGCATATGTACTTGAGGACAAGGAATACTATCACTATATTGATATTATTGATATTAATATTTATTATAAGAGTAACTGCATTAATATATTAATTGTATTAATATTTAGTATTTAAAAATAAAATAGCAGATGATAACACAGTTATAAGAAAACTTACCTCTTTTAGAAGTAATGAAATTGTGTTTGTTCTTAATAATCAAAACCATAATAAAATCAACATAGTACACAAAAAGTTGTTCTAGAGAGATACAGAATCTCTGCTCAAACAGAAACTTAAGAATATTTTTGACAACCTCTTGTTCAGAAGAGATTGGGATTACTAAGATCAATTCATTATTTCAACAGAAAACATAATTCCAGTTTGGCATTAATGTAATATTTGGCATGAAAAGCTTTAAAAAATGTTATAAAAAAAGCCTATCAAAACTTTGTCAACTCTGACAAAAGTTTTAACACAGTTCACTGCTTCTTTTCAGGACTCATTACTTGTATTATACTCGAGGATAAATAAATTTCTCTCTGCACACTTGTTACAATTTATTATAGCCATTGAAGTTGTGCTTTTGACTATTTTTCTTCGTATTCCGAAACAATCATATTTTTTTTTCTTAAAGACAAAATAACTGCCTTTTTCCCTGGCACATAATAAGTCATCATTAGTTATAAGCTTCTCCCACTTAATATAAAAGTCATTTTCTGAAAATCACATATTCTGTGTGAAAGCGCTAACAAGGAGTCAATTTCTTATTATTTTAAATGGGAAAAATTGTTATGTGTGAGACTGCTAACCAAAATGCTTGACCAGTTAATTAAAAAGTAACTAAAACACAGCATACAGAATAGATTTTCAAAGTAGGTGCTAAAGTTAATGCTTAAAACATTGTTTTGTGATCCAAACAATTAATATGATCAAAATAATTAAATTTATTATAGTTACTTCAAAGGGAATACATTACTGTGTTTTCATTATATCTGCCACTTATAGTTACTCTGAGCTTTCCAAATACTTATATATAATTTTGATGTTTTACTAACTGTATTTGAATGTAATTCACGGTTTTTTCTTTGCATAGTTTAATTCATTTGCTATATAGAATTTTTGAGTAATAAATAAAAATATTTTCTCAGAAAAAAAATGTTGGCCAAAAATCTGTGTATTGAGAGATATCTCTATTAAGTTGGGTATTAGCCCAGAATCATTGTGTTGATAAAAATACTAACAAGGGAAACATTTTGTGGGACATACCTATGTATGGAATGCATCAATTAGAAGTTCACCAGACACCAAAGTTATTCAGTGAGAAAGGAGTAAGTTTTAAAAAAGGAAAAAGTTAATTTGAAATTCTTGATCTAATTGTTGGTAATGAACCGGCCTATTAGGATTTGAATATGCTCCCTAAATTAGTAGTTACTGTAACAAATAGATAATCCTTCTCTGAAATGTTTAAGAAATAAATTCAGTATTAATTGTAGATAGAATTTGAATATTTAATTTGTCTCAAGGTTCTATTGTTTGCTCTATATAGGGCTAGAAAATAACTGAGTTACATAGAAAATAAAAATTTGGGGTGCCTGGGTAGCTCAGTCAGTTAAGCAACTGCCTTTGGCTCAAGTCATGATCCTAGGGTCCTGGGGTTGAGCCCTGCATTGGTCTCTCTACTCGGTGGGGAGTCTGCTTCTCCCTCTCCCTCTGCCCCTGCTCATGTGCTCTCTCTCTCGCTCACTCTCTCTCTCAAATAAACAAATAAAATCTTTAAAAAATTAAAATAAAAGGAAAATAAAAATTTGTTTAAACTGTAAAAGACTTTTGAATGTAATCCTACTATTGATTTTGACTCATCAGTTTTGTGGCTTAAAACAATGATATCTAAAACAATGCTAAAGGATATATGCTAGTGTTAATAAAATCATATAGTTCTTGAAAATAGAATTAAGAGACTGACACTTAAAATTAAGGATAAGGTGAAACAATACCACGATTCACTTTTGTATAGTTTAGCACTGTGTTTGGCACTTGGACCTGCAATAAATAATTGGTGAATGACTCAAAATCTTTTCTTCCCCAAGAATGCTTGTTTTTACTTTGTTTTTATGTTTGGATTACTCTAAACTGAAACCCTGGAATGCTTGTCAATTTAGGTGAACTTACATGGTATTATAATATGCATACAGCTAATAATAGAGATAAAGTGATCTGTTTCTATGTGTTTAATATAATTCAAAAGAAATATAAAATGCTCCTAAGAAGTCCAGTTAGAGCAAAAATACAGTTGAGAATATAAAAAGCAAATACTTTCCCTAGCTTTTTGACTACAAGAGAAGTAACCCATCATGAATGAATATGTCACATGACAAGGTATGTTTATGTTAAGAACACTGCCATCAATACAGAACAACTCAAAATCTTTTAAAAATATAAATGAGATTTTTCTCAACTTGTTTTCTTGAGAGCATCTATTAATTACCTTGAAATTCAAATTATTTTTCAATGAAGAAATGGAAGGAATGATAATATTGATGAAAAAGAAAAAAAAGGGATGTTTTATGAAATGATTTGAATTAACTATTGTTAATGTATTCTGCTGTTTCTAAATTGGCCCTTTGAAGCATTTCCATGAGGAGAAATGGGATGGGTCTAGTTACCCATCCCATGGGTTGGGTTGAGTTTAATTCCAACCCTGTTGTATTTCCTCCTCTTTCTATATGTAGAAATGATTTCTAGTGCTTTTATTATCACCTTTCTTACTAAACATTTTCTAATGGCTAACACTATAATAATATTTCATTGTTCTTGTTTATGCTTTTTCTGTGTGTCATGTGGAATCTTTGGAATTTTAGATTTTTGTAGCAATAGTGGGAGATGATAGTTCATCTTATGCTTTATAGTTTAACTTGGCTATTAAGAGTGTAATTGTGACCATGAAATCTTGCTTTATGTGACAGAAACTGATTTAGATTTTTTTTAAACTGGATTATTCAGGTAGATTCGTTACCAGTGAAATCAAGAAACAGGAGTCTTCTTAGCTTGGTGGAGGTGACTATTTCTTCTGTTCTCTTTTACTCAATACTAAAATCAATGAAGACAATAAGCCAGTGGGAAGAGCTGACTATTGCTATTATATGTCACATTCCTCACCGTAAGTCCAGGTTTCTCTGGTCACAATGTTTATGGAAACCCTTTGTACTGGACTCTGTTTTAAAAAATAGGACAAGCTTTCATGTTAATTCTCTGATTTATGTGGGCTGAGCAATTTTTTACTGTACTAATTGCAGTGGTCCAAAATATTTGGAATTTTAAATGTTCTGTATCTGTGTTTAGAAAGTAGACACCTGCAGGCCCCAAGAAATCATTCCAGTGGAATGAATAAAGAGACATAGGTTGTCAAAAAAAGCAATTTATAATTTTTAGGTAGATTTCCTTTATGCTGCTTTTAAATATGTACTACCCTTTTTTTTATGGACACTTGGCTATATGTGGTTATACTATAAAAATGGGATACCATAATAGAAGACATGTTCCTTTGTGTTCAGTTTTCCTTGTATTTTGACACATGAAGTAAACTGTTCGGGTGGTAGCACCAGAATAGTACCCTTAACATTATCAAAATGAGTTTCCATTATATCTAAAAGAGACCTTTGAGATTATCTCTAATTTAACCTTTCATTTTACAAATAATGTAAAAGTAAATGTAGGTAAACTGACACAGGAACCAGAGTAACCTGAATTCAAGTCCAGGTTCTATTCCTTGCTATTTGGTTATGACATAATAATCTTTCTGAGCTTCCATTTTCCCATCAGTACATTAGAAATACTAAGATCTCGGTCTTAATTTTGTTGTACCAGGAAAGGAAATGTTTGTGTGGTATCTGCTAGTATTTATATGTAGTTGATGCTGAATAAATATTATTTCTCTTCTTTCCACTGGCCCAAGGTGACATGGCTGGTTAATAATCTCATTAATCTGTAAGAAATTGATTTGAATTCCTTTCACTTACTTTTTTTTAGCAAGAAATAAATGCGTTTCCCAATTACGATTTTTCAGCAGCTCATTAGGAATTATTTTATGTCCAATTCAGAAAATTACCTTTCCTACATAACTGTTCACTGAATGCAGGTGCTTTGCACTATGGCACATAATGATGTCTGAAAATGATTTCCATAGAACAGTATTTTAGGTCAACTTGAACTTTTCAAATATTTTTCTTAACAAAGATAGGATATTTAAGACATGGAAATAATTCGGAAAAAGGTTTATTATTTCTCAGCTCTTTAAGACTTTTTACACATTATTTTTTTATTTGGCTTACTGAATTGCTTTGAGATCATTATTATTTCAATTTTAATTAAAATTAAAAATGAAAGACATTATTTTAATTTGGATTTCATTTATTTTATTTAATGTTGAAAGCAGCTGCAGCCTATAATGACATAAAAACAAGGAAAAAGACATGCAACAACATTTGAAACATGGAGAAACTGGAAAAATTGTTAAAAGTATCTCATGCTACAAAAACTGAGTGTCTGTTACTATATACGTATCTTCAAGCAAGCACCAGCAAATACCTAGATTGAAAAATTGAATCTGAATCTGTCTGATATGGCCTATTATTATTTTTAAGTCTGAAGTTTCTATCATGCAAACTGATTCTGGTTTCATAGAACTTGTGTAAGTACTCATATGGCATCTACATATTTGGGAAATTTTTTAACCTTTTATCACAGACTAAAGGTATAGCCAGGTTACTAGTTGTGATTTCTCGTTCTTTTGCCTTCATTTCCTCTTTAAAAGTGAGAAAAGAGTGAGAAAAGGGTAAGTTCAATTCTCTCTACCCTTTATATATCTCATCTACATATTATATTAATGAGTTTTTAGAGGTTTTTGAACCCTTGAGAATTGTAATATTGTATATGTGTGTGTTTGTATCTATCTGTGTGTAGGTGTGTATGTGATTTTCCAGGAAAATATTAGGCACTGAATATTAGATAAATCACACAGAATAGTACAGAATTCTTTAGAGTCCAGAATTGGAGAGTTCTCTAAGGCACAGTCCTTAGGGGAAGGTTGAGTTCACGATGAAGAACAAAATTTATACTTTGTTCACCTCCTGGTCTGGTGTCTTATACTGACTCAAAGATCATGTGTTTCTACAGAGTCCTCTCTTATATCCTTTTAATTTCATCTCCATTACTTCAAAGAGAGTCATAACCAGAGTTTAAAGGATTTTTCTCTGAATATTTTCGCTCCCAAGAATATAATATTTGTAGGTTTTTCTGTTACTAGATTAACCCATTTTTTTTTTTTAAATACTCTTCTTGCCACACAGTGTTGGGATTGAAGTCCCATTTGCAGGGATTTACGTCCAGGATGAACAGGAGTTAGGACATAGCTTTCCTACTTTTTCTTCCATGCACTTACCTATTGTCCATTGGAAAGCTTAGATAAATTATTTTGAGCTTCGTGTATTCTCCATTTCCTGCAACTCACTGTTGATTATTTCGGGAAAAGCTGTAAGTATAATCAAACAAAATAAACAAGCACAAAAACCTCATTAGGCAACAAAATATTAGCTAGCAAATATTACATGACAAAATAATCACTGGGAATTTTCTCTCCACTCTATGAAGTGAATACCCTGGAATTCCAAAGCTTTTTCTCCCTGATCTAGCCAACTAGTGTTAGAGAACATATGACTTAATAAGCATTTTCCAAGAGTTTGAGAGTATCTACAGCCTGGAACGGATTTAGTATTTGGGGAAGATATACCCAATGCCTTATGAAGAAAAGGAAGTGCTTGAAGCGTATTTTACCAAGAGATTGTTTTGGAAGACTCAGGCCCTAGATTCTAACACTTACGACTTGGATATACAGCCACATAATTTGGAAAATGGTTCTCTTTTTGAAGATAAAATCAAGAAATTACTAGTTGCCTTTCCTTTCCCAGAGGGTACTTGTAAGGAGCAAAATAATATATGGTTGTGAACATTGAAAACAGTGAAAGTAGATCTTAATAAGCCAAAAAGTAACAAGTGTATTGTGTTGGTAATGTAAATGGATTGGACCTTGTATCTTTAATTATTCCATGTCATCTTACTAGTCAATATTTCAAAGAATGGGAGTAAATTACATGGTCACAGCAGTGATTTGTATATCATTTAATTGATTCATGGTATTTTACCCCATGACAAAAGGTAGCAATGGCAGAGTGTAGAGAGAGAGTAGTAAGCAAGAGACAGGTACACTGGGATATGTGGAAGTAAAGTGGCTGGAATAGGGAGCTGACCAAATTCCAAAAGGAACAGAGTCGAGCTTTTAGTCGGAAACTAGACAGACTAATAGAAGAATATCAGGGAGAGGAGGAAAGTGGCCAATAATTAGCTACTGTGTTTTATATTTTCTTTTCCTCATAGTGCCTACAGTAGTACTTTACTGTGATAAATATTCAACAATTAAAATAGCCTCTTAAGGTTTAGTCTCTAAGGTCATTTTAGCCATAACAAGTAACTCTTTATGTCAATCTGTTATTTTCAATCTTATTTGAACTTAGTGTAAGAATTATACTGGAATGGAGGTAAAAGTAGAAGATAATTATACACAGGTAAAAATAGCATTTTAAAAGAGAAAATAGTTGACACCAGAAAGTGATAAAATTCTGCTCTGTAAAACTTCTCCCAAAATGAAATATATATAATTTCTAGTTACATAGCATAGTTCACATGAAATTCTTTGGGCTTCTTTGAAAAAGAGAGATTCTCATATATATTAATAGTAATTTTTTTGGAGTCTAGTCTTTCTTCTTACATTCCTGTATGGATATTGTTTTCAAGATTTCTTCTTTATTTATATTTGCAAAAATTTGTCATAGTTCTTTTTCTCTAATTTTAAAGCTAGTACATATATAGTGTACAAATATTTAAATAAATCAGAAAACCATTTAAAAATCACACATAAGATTTAAAACCAAGAGAAAACCATGATCAATATTGTGATGTTATTTTTATCCACCCCCCATAAAAGCCTATATTTGTGTGTATATGGTGTTTGTGTGTACATCTTCGTGTATGTATATGTATGTTTATGTAATGAAACCATGATGATATAGCACATATGATTCTTCCCCCTTTTTATTAGATAATATATGATTATTATTTTCCTCAACTTCCAAGATAATTTGGTATGGGTGACATATATTGATTCTTTATCATATAAAAGTGCCATACATTTTTAAAAAGTTCCATAATGCTATAGGCATATATTATGTCTTCTTTTTTCTATCGTAATTAATGCTGCAATAAATATCCAAAACTTCCATAGTTTTTAATTGTTATCTTTGATAAGGTTGGTTCAATAGGAGCTACTCAGTTTTGTCCAGAGGCAAAGGATAGCATATTTATCTTACTTTATGATGTTTACTCTCTACATATAAATGCAATAATTTCTTAATACATATAAATGAAAGTAACTTATAATCCACATTTATTGAAATAACTTTCACTTTAATATGCATAATTTGTTATATTTCTGTAAAGATTTGTGAAGCTGCAGATCCTAAAAAGCACACTGTCTGCAGATTACATCTGAAGCATAATTCCTGACTGTATTGGGAGTTAAACAGAGCCAGAAACAAGACTTCTTTTTCACATTAAGAAAGGAAGAGTTTTAATGTGTTTAAAATACAACCTAATTTATATGCTTATAACAGTTCTGAAGTTGATTAAAGTCTGTAGAGTGAATGAAAATTGCATGTAGTTCTCATTTTAGTTGACCTTTCATGTTAATTAGGACATTTTTTCATTTATTTGGGAGCTAAGTACGTTTTCTTTGTCTAGTAAACTTTGATTCTGTTTCTTTGGCTTCTTCTTCCTTTAATGAAGTTGATCACTTTCAGATTCCTTTTAACTTTCCTCAAGATTTTGCATAACAAATCAAAGTACTGTGATGAAGATTATTTAGTCAGTTTTAGTAACCTATTACTTGCCAATTCATTCATTCATTCATTCATTCATTCACTTAAATATCTATTTAATAGTATGTGTGCCAGCCATTCTTCCAGGCACTTGGAAAACTCTTGAATAAGACAGGTGAAATTCCTTGCCCTCAAGGGGCTTATATTTTGATGGGAAGAAGGATAATAAAAAGTTAGAAGTAAAATATACAGTATTTCTGAGTGCCATAGAGTAAACAAAAGACTTAACAAGATTGTGACAGAGCAAGGCATCCAGATGTCTCAGGGAAAAGCTTTCCAGGCAAAGAGGTTAGCCAGTGGGAAATCCCTAATGGAGGAACATGCCAGTGTTTGAGAAGCAGTAACATGGTCAGTTTGTCTGAAGGAGAGTCTGAGGGTTGTGGTAGGAGATAAGGTCAGGATACTAACAGTGATTGTAAATAGGCTCATTGGCAGAACTTTGAAAGGTTTTAAGTGGAGTGACGTGATTTGACTTCTGCCTTAATAGGCTCAAAGTGACTATAGGATATGAAGAATAGACATGGTGGTGGAGAAAGAGTACTAATGGGGAGACCAGTTAGGAAGCTGTTGTGATAACCCAGGTGAGAGGATTGTGACTTGGAACCAGGCTGTAATCAAAAGAGTCAATTCAACATTAGGATTGATGGGATTGGAGTCATGGTGTTAAGTATGAATAAGAAGTTTTTGGCCTGAGCACTTGGAAGGATGGATTAGACATGAACTGAGATGGGCATGAATGTGAGAGGAGTTGGGTTTTAGAGATGTTAAATTTGAAATATTTATTTGATATCCAAGTCTGATGTTCTGGGGAGAGGACTACTTGGGAGTCTTTAGGATATAGATGGTATGTGAAACCATGAAACTAGATGAGAGCACAGTGGTAGGTATGAACAGAGTACAGAAGCGTTCCTAGGACTGAATCAAGCATGATTGATTGACATTTGACTCTCCAATGGCTAGAGTCAAAGATGAGGAGAAATACACAGTGGAAACTAACCAGTAGTGGCCTATGTCATCAGGGGAACATGTACCATATTGACAAAAACAGCAACAAATATTGAAATGATGCAGATGAACTTAGTGTAGAATTAAAAAATCTACTTTTCTCTCTTTCTCAATAAAAGAAGGAAAATGATGTAAAATAAGGTATGAAATTAATGTTTAAATGTACACTGGAGAGGTCCTGGAAAATTGGAGGATGGGGACTACATATTTGTTTCTGAGTCTTTTTTTTTTTAATGTAGCAAGAGAAAAAATGAAATATAATTAATTGCAATATATGATAAAAGATAAACATACAATAGAAACACATTTGTTACTCAAAAGAATGATAAATACTTCAAATACTGAGCAATTCAGGGGTACCCATAGTCAGGCAAAAGATTTGTCTCAAACATAAATTTGGATTTACCACTAACATGAGGATGAATGGATGATGGAGAAACCCACATTCAGGACCTGGACACATATGCATTGTATAATTGCCTTTAATAATTTATAGTGTTATTAGCATAAAGAAAAAATAGGATACTAAGTCTAGAAGGGAAGATAATTATAAGTAACATTTAGGGACTGTTTTAAGACAATTATGGAATGTTGATTCTCAGAGCTGACTGCATTTTAGAATAATGAGGTTCTTTGTAAAAGACGAATGCCACACTCCCAGAAACTTTTGTTTAATTGGTTTGAATTAGGGCTAGGGCATAGATATTTATTTAAAGTCCCCCAGGTGATTCTAATGTGTAACACCAAAGAATAAACATCAAAGTGATGGCAGCAAAGGAAGTGCTTATATGTGTGTTTTGTGAAAACCATTTCTAGTACTTTGTAATACAATGAATCATCCTGTTTTTGTTTATAGATGTATTGAATATGCATTAGTGCCTGATTGATGTATATGCACTGCACATTAAAATGTGAATCAACATAGGGCGCCTGGGTGGCTCAGTTGGTTAAGCGACTGCCTTCGGCTCAGGTCATGATCCTGGAGTCCCGGGATCGAGTCCCTCATCGGGCTCCCTGCTTGGCAGGGAGTCTGCTTCTCCCTCTGACCCTCCTCCCTCTCATGCTCTCTCTCTCAAATAAATAAATAAAATCTTTAAAAAAACAAAACAAAACAAAACAAAATGTGAATCAACATAAATGTGTAGGGATAAAGTCCAAAGCTTAAGTCTTAAAATTATATTTAAGCATCTGATCCTTTGGTGAAAAATTAAAAAAAAAATTATATGTGAATACTAGGAGTAAGTTGAGTCAGTTAACCAGCAGCCTTAGTACAAAAATTTGGGGAGGAAGTCATGGTGTGCCATGTACACCTTACTTTGACTTGGAAATACTAAGAATGTATTACAGTGCTTTCAGTCTTGGGTCACCATTTCCTGTCTTGAAATTACCTCTCTCATTATTTTCCAACATTTAAAGTGTATGGTGCTTCCATAGAGTGTTGTATACACACTCAAATCTGTATGTACATATAGACCAATATTTTCTGTTCATTTTCCCATTCCATGTTTCTATTCAAAATTTGGCAAGTGGGAGTAAGATAGTTCATGACACTGACTTACCAGAAATGTCTTTGTGACATACCAGGAAGTTAGGCACACTCTTCTGAGACCTGGGTAGGGCCCTATTTTATGTCCCATGGAGCGGTCATTCATACCAACCAGTCATTGTGCTCATCAAGAGTATCATGTGTGAGCACTTAAAGTACAGCCTAACTACAATTGTTTGTCCGTCCTCATTATCATTATTTGCCCTCAATAACTTAAAACTGAGTAGGAAAAATCAACTCCTGATAGCCTTTATTTGTCCTTATTTGTTTCTGGCTAACTTTCCAACTCTTTGAAAATTTCCTTTCAAGGAGTAAATGAACAACGTATACACTATGCTTCCTGTACTGTGATCACTCTTCATTTGGACTTCCCGGATACATCAAATGTTCGGATGTGCTGAAGCCTAATCATGCGGCTTGATTCTTTTGTTCTTGGATGATCTTGTGTATGAACGTAATTTTAACCACTACATACAAAGCTAACTGGATAGGCCTGAGCTAACAGGGACAAACCTAGGACAACTGGGCCAGTGCTCATTCCATGCAGCTGTGTGTCCCCGGAGTTTCTAATCTCTAAGCATTTTTCCTTGCAGTAAAATGCCATTGAACTCAGAGCTTAAACAGATTGATTAAAGAGCTGAGAATTTGGGATAAAGAGTGAAATTCAGAATGGCTGGTCTTTTGGGGGTTTAAATACACATTTACTTGTTATTCAGGGAGGCAAAGGTTGGTGCTTGGGTGAGTTAGTGGTTAGGGTACTCCCAATGTCCCATTTTGATCTTTTGGAAGGGAGAAGGCTGCTTAGTCAAGAAAGGAGCTAGGGTGGAAATGCACTGATGAGGTATGAGAAGAACAACGTATGGTAGGCTGTGGTAGATTTTGAAGTGTTCCAAGTTGTTATAGTAACTACTAGTTCAGACCTGTAAGAGTAATGACAGTGTTGGGGCGCCTGGGTGGCTCAGTTGGTTAAGCGACTGCCTTCGGCTCAGGTCATGATCCTGGAGTCCCTGGATCGAGTCCCGCATCGGGATCTCTGCTCGGCAGGGAGCCTGCTTCTCCCTCTGACCCAACCCCCTCTCATGTGCTCTCTCTCTCTCATTCTGTCTCAAATAAATAAATAAATAAAATCTTAAAAAAAAAAAGTAATGACAGTGTTATAGCAGTGTTCAAAATCTAAGTAGATTCCCATTGAAATATTTTTTTTATGAGAATATATAAAATTGGGGCGCCTGGGTGGCTCAGTCATTAAGCGTCTGCCTTCGGCTCAGGTCATGATCCCAGGATCTGGGATCGAGCCCGGCATCGGGCTCCCTGCTCCGCGGGAAGCCTGCTTCTCCCTCTCCCACTCCCCTGCTTGTGTTCCCTCTCTCGCTGTGTCTCTCTCTGTCAAATAAATAAATAAAATCTTTAAAAAAAAAAAAAGAATATATAAAATTAACATATGCTAACAAGTTATCCAGTTTGGGTTTGAAATGCTTTGTAATGAAAGTGTTATTTCCTGTGATTGATAATGAAGTAGACATTTATTTCTGCTAACTACACAGTATAGTACAGGTAGAGTCCAAAATGATTCAGCAGATGTAACTAATAAAATGAACTGGCAGGATAATAATTGCGAGGAGGGAAGAATCAAAGACAAAGCGAGTGTTTTTTGGGTTTCTTGCTGATGGGGGCAGTGGGAGTGCTAGAGTGTGCAAAAATGTGGTGCAATTCAGACGAATCCCAGTATTTCTGTTTATTCCGTTTCAATTCACTGAGTTGTCTGATTATAATTGAGTTGTTCATATTGTGCTCTTGAAATGTTTTGAGGCAAATGAAATCTTCTAAGAATTCAATTATCCTGAAACAATAGCCACAAGACATGGTAAAGTTATTGCCATGTTAACAAAGGGCAGAATGGGAAAACACAATTTGTATTTAAGTGTTGGTGCTATTTCTTGGAACTAAAAACTTAAAATTATTTCCAAGGCAAACAGACTTCATTCTTACAGTGAATATTTTTGTTACAAATCATGAAGTTAATCTTTTTATCCTTAAAGCATAAGTTAAATGTTCTTTTAAATGAGGCCAATTGATTCCTTTCTTGAAGAAATATAGTTAATAAACACCTAAGACTAACTCAGAAAATGATGACTTTGGGGGAGGGGTGGGACTTTTATATAAAAATATGGAATTTTAGGTGATAATTTAGAATTTAAAACTTAGAGATTTCATGAGTGGGAAATTTTCATCAAAAAATAATATGCATTTGAGTAGGTTTTAAAATAGAAAAATGCAAACTTGTTATGATGAATTATCTTGATGTTCAAAAGGCACTGCTTCATGAATAATATTACTATGAAAAACTACTTAAGACCCCTAAAGACCTGTAAAGTAGAAATATTTTCCTTAGGAGATTAAAAAAAAAAAAATCTGGAGCAATAGCTTAGGGAACTCTGAATTCTATTCCCTAATTTACCATTAATTCTGTAGCTATGAGCAACTAATTTAACCTTCCAAAACCTTTTCCTCATTTGGATAAAGAATGAATAATACTTTCCAGCTACATCAATAACAGGGATGCCCCAGTGGATGATGATGTTTATTTAGTGCATTAAGCTCCGTAGGTGGGAAGGCAAGGACTACAATATGAGGTCAAGCTGTTATTATTGAACTGCTTAGGTTTTTTTTAAAATGTTTATTTGGAAAGATGTTTATTTTGGGTCTGTTATGTGCAAGGGACCAAATGATACGTCCTTCCTGATAGATTCTCAGCCCCTGAGATGCGGCTTCCATTTCCTGCTCATTATTGTATCCTGTCTATTCAAGACCTTACTTTGAATCTTCTACATGGGAATAATCAGTGAATGTTTATTTAGATCATAAATACGAAGGATGCAGTCTTCTAAGGATGCCTTAAAACATAAAGTGTGTCTATGTGTATGTGTATGGGGGAGACAAGCTGAAATAGGAGGGATTCTTGTTTTGAACAAGAACTCTAAACTTTTATTTGCCTTCACTGTTACTTCCTTCATGATTGAACTGTTCGTTTTCCCCTCAAATTTTCAGTCTCCCATGTGCTTTTCTTTTATTGTGTTTTTTCTTCTTCTTCTTCTCTCCCAGTTTTGAATGGTTTGTTTCTCTACTAGGCTGTCAGAGGAAAGGGACTCATGATTCCTACTTTCTACGTATCTTCCATCATCAGAACACCGTGCTCCATCCCAGAATAGATTTCCTCACAAATGTTGCCATAGAATAATCTTCAGAAACATGGCATCCACCTCTGTGTGGCATGTGCTGAAATCAAAGAGATATAAATTAAATAAATTTTTAAGAATTTCTGAAGTTTGTTTTTTTCATTTATTAGATTTTCATAGTCCATTCAGCTTCTCAGTAAATGTACTTTGGGTTTGAAAGGAAGTAATTTCTGTAGGTTTATTAAAATTTATTTTACTAAATTTAGTTCTTTGGATATGGAATACACATAAATTTCTTTTAACTATTCCCCTCCATGTTATGCATTTAAGGAGGAAGAATCTTCAGTTTTCACCTGTAAATTTTATTTCACCTGGTGAAAGGCAAAATTAAATTAGATTTGTCAGACTGGGGCCCAATATATTTTGAGTGTCTTCCAAGATGTCTGTCTATACAGTGATTATCTACTGAGGTTTTACCTAAACTGCCCAGTTGTTGAACCTTATTTCCATATGGCACCTTTTCATTTTCTATGTTGGAGAAGAGCCTACTTTCTAAAATCATTATTATGGCACTTCTGAAAACTTCATCTCTTCTCCAGGAACATGAAAGTAGGAAATGATTCCATGAAACTTTGGTTAAGATTGGTGGGAGAGTGAGGAGGCAAAATCAGTATAGAAATATATTTTAAGGCTAACTTTTTTTTCCCCCCTTTGGTGAAATGCCTATGTATCTTCAAGGCAGAAACTTTGACTTGTGAAGAGGTGGTAGAATTCAAATTGCACGCTAAGCCAAGGCTCTTTAAAAGAACATGAATTGAATCAGCTGTGCAGTTTAGTTCTGTGGTGATTTTTGTTCTTTTGGAAAGAAGTGAAGAGTTTTATTCTTACATATTCTCTGAATAATGGAAAGATTTTTCTGGTACTTGAATTTTAAAGACCATTATTGTAGTCTGTCATCTTGCTTGCTGTGCTTTGGAATGGGCAGTGCTTTAGAAAACTAGTTCCATTTCCTTACTTTACAGATATGAAAACTCAGTCCTAGAGAATTAGCAGTAATTGCTTGGTGAAGATCACTAGAGATAGGTTATAATTGGGGTGGCTGGTCCCACGAGCCTAAAGAGTTAAGCAAAATGACTTCTGATTCATATACTCCTCATTCCAGTTAGTAACACTCTTGGGTTCAGTAGCACTTACTGTGTGTTAAAAATAAATTGGAAGTAACTTGAAAAGAATGAGAAAGCTTTATTGGGGGGAAAATTAGGATTACTCAAAGGAAGCTGCAGCTAGTCAGAGGAAGCAACCAGTAAAGACAGGATCTTGCTCATTGGCTTTGTCACAGATTTGCCTGCATTTTTTTTTTTTTAAACAGACTACTTAATTGTTCAGGCACCTCTCCCTTTATTGGAATTGCTGTTACATTAATTGATTTTGTTTTGTTTGTTTAAACAGAGTAAGTGTGGATCATGGCCCTGTCCCCCCCCCTTTTTTTTCATTCCAGATCCTTCTTCAATTTGTTTTCTCTGCTCTCTGTCATCCTAAATTTGGTTATTTTTCTCCTTCAGTCCCTGCTTTTTGTTTTCCCTGCCTACTCCCCTACACCCTTCCTTTTCCACATCGAAATTTCAGTGAAATCAATTTCATCATTTCCTGACATCTGTAGATTTAAGCCCAGTGACTTATAAAATAAGCTCAGCAATTCTAGAATGAGATGACATCTATGCATTTTGCATTATTTTTGATTGCAGAAGTGGGGAAGGCTATGTATGCACATTAGAGAGTCAAATCTCAAAAATTAGGTGCTGGATTTGCTTCATTTAATTGCTTTATAAAATTGAACTAACATTGCAACTCATTAAAGTGAGAATATTTTTCTTTTTCCTGAAGGTTCTCTCAAACTCTCAAACAGGGCATTTGTATTTTTTATAATAGATAATGGTTTCCATTTTAGCACTGCTATTATGTGATGAGAGATCCATGTTTGACTGTAGGGACCTGGTATTAATGAGGCCCAAGTTAAGGGTTGGATTTATATAGGAAATAATTTGGAAGGAGAGACATTCTCTATTGTTATATTTAGTACTGTATTTATTTATTTATTTATTTATTTATTTTTATTTATATTATTTTTAAAAGATTTATTTATTCATTTTAGAGAGCGAGGAAGAGAGAGTGAGAGAGAGCAGGAATGGGGGGAGGGGCAGAGGGAGAGGGAGAGAGTCTTCAGCTGACTCCCTGCTATTTGCCAAGCCTGATGTGGGGCTCGGTTTCACAACCTGGAGATCATGACCTGAGCTGAAATCAAGAGATGGATGCTTAACTGGCTGAGCCACCCAGGTGCTCCAGTACTATCATTTTTTAAATATAGGCCTTGTATCAGCATCACTCAGAGATTCAGCAAAGAGCAGTGGTGATCAAACCTGACTTCTTAGTCTGTATGGGGAGTTTAAAAAATTACCAGTTTTGGTCCCAGCTGAGACCAGTTAAATTCCAATCCCCAGGAGCAGGGCTAGAGTACTGGTATTTTTAAAATTAAGCTCTCTAAGGCATGTCAGGATGGAGACTATTGGATACACTAGGGGGAATCCCTGAATTCAACACGATTTAGACTCGGGAACGCTAGTATTTTGGGCCCAACTGGGTATTCTAATTAATGCTTTTACATATCTCTAAAATTTTAAAATCCCATGATATTGGTAATATTTTAAGTAAATGTTAACCAAACTGGATAAACTAATGGTGGACGGGTTGTGGGGGGACCTGGATAATTTAGTACCACCTGTTACCAATGTTAGAAAACCCACATGAAGAATACGACATATGGTAGAATTCCATTTCATTTAATCACATGTCAACAAATGTTTATTGAGGCCCTGCTGCATACCAGGGACAGGGGTTAGAAAAGTGAACACAATAGGAAACTATTCTTCCCTTACAGAGTTTAGATCCTTGAGGAAGATGCCACATAGTGTCCAAGGTACTGTCATAGAGGAGGTCCAACCCAGTGCCGGGGAAGTGGAATATCAGATGAGTAGTTTGCTTGGAGGTGCAAGTCGGCTTCTGTAAAGACACATACCTTCTAACGCCAAAGCCATCCTCTGCCTCTAACAAGCCGGAGAATGTGAGAGGTAGGAAGGGAAGACGAGACCTGTTTGTTGTCTCACATGCACGCTCATGAAATCTGAAAGCAGGGAAAATGCTGCCCTGATTGTAATTCACTCTTTTCTGTTTCTTTAACCCACACCATTAATTCGATATAACTTGAGGTGTCTCCGCATCTTCATCGGGTGTCCTTATTGCTGAAAAGCTGCAAGGCATTGTGGACACAAAGGCTCTGCAGTCAGAAAGACCTGGTTCATTTCTCGCCCTATAGTGGAGAAGTTAACCTTAGATTTCGTTAAGCCTTTGTTTGCTCAGCCATGAAGTTGATAAAATGATATCCACTTTGTAGGGATGTTGTGCAGGTTTGACATATATGTAAAGCCCTTAGCCTAGTACTTGCTATATTTAGATGCCTCGTGAACAGAAATATTGTGTTATTATGCAAAGGAGCAGCAGTTTTTATTTAATATTAACTTAAAGTTGAGAAATAGAGAAATTATAGGGACTTTAATGCATCACAACAGAAGAGGTGTGAGACATAATGTGTTTGTGTAAATCCTTCAGTTCAAAGTTTAAGTGTTTTTCTAAATCTGTTGTTTTAGTTAGAATTGCTTTGGATAGCGGCAGTGTTTTTGCCTAAGTGATTCAAGTTTTCTTTTTTTGCAGACTTTTCCAAAAGTATGCCCTAACATCAACAATTTGGCAGTGAGGGAGCTGTTCAGGGTGATAAACTACTTCCAGAAGCATCTAGGGTCCATTTCATTTCTGTGCTTACCTTGGGCTTTTGTGTTTGACCCCTGTGCTGACAAGTTTTTCTAATAGTAAGGGCTCATCCATTGGGTGTGCTCTATGGAAAGGCTTATCTGTCTTCTACTCAAATAACTCCTTTCTTTTGAATGATTTGAACACGGAAGAAATCTTCTGTCTCAGTTTTTCCACAGTGTTTGCACAAAGATTGAGAGAGTAGGAAAACACTACTCTCTGTGACTTGAGATGTGGGTGACAGTTATCATAGTTACAGCATTACTGATAGTTTCTTTGAGAGTACTCAAGAATGGCTTCGCATTTGGATATCAAACCTGGTTAGGTCTTGAACCAGTCTTATCAGGTTTTCCTTGTTCTTGATTTAACTGAAACATTACATAAGTCCATCATCTTGGAAAACACCCAGCCCTTGAACTAGAACAGGGACCTGTTCTCTCTCTTATAAAAGACTAATATTGACAAATTACATAACAAACCCGTAAGTACAGTTCCAGAGTGCCCAGATGCTATCAGCAGCTGAAGGTAGGCACAGCATGGCTGGTGGTTATGGACCACTGAAATATTTAGGGCATGTGAATATGAATGGTCACTGGCTAGAGGAAATGCCACTTCCACTTCATGTTCATTGTAAAAGACTTTGGAAGGACTTCTGTAATCTAATTTTTGATCCTCTGAAAGTACTTGCGTTTTTCCAATAAATCTGTTCATAGTTAAATATGACCTCAATTTTCCTTTCACCTCTACCCATATTCAAACGAAAGATGGTCTCAAATGAAACACTAGGGCCCTTGAACTTTAAACTCAGAAATGACTTAAATATCTTCGATTGTTCATGGCTATGGAGATGTAGATAAGATTGTTAAGAGAAAGAAAATCGAGTGCATGTATTATACCCCTGATTAGAACTTGAATTTGGCCTATGATGCTTACAAATTTTTATTCATGTCTGTATCTACAGCTTGTGGCATATTATGTTAGGTTTTGTAGGGCACTTTTAAGAAATTAGTGATAGGCTTGAATCATAGTGTTTATTAGACATTCTTTTGCCATTTTCCAAATATATGTAATGCAGGTATATATAGAGGTAGGTTTATAATAACCTGTCCCCAAATTGGCCACTACTGATACCGAAATATAGTTCATCGCAATCACACCATGACTAGTTAAAGATGAAGTTATTGATTCTACCACTATAATCCTGTTTAATAAACCCAGACTTGGATATATGAGCTGGCAGGAAAAGTTGACTGTTCTTTCTCTTTCTTTTTTTTAATGGATTCAGAATATTAAAGATTTTGTAGGCCTGTGGGTCACTATACTAGGAAAATCAGTATACAATAGAAAGGATGTAACTTTTCATTATTCAATTTAAACTAATGTGTGTGCATTGAACTTGTGTTTACATAGGTGAAATGAAGAAGTGAGATAATTATTATCCATGTACTTTAAAATAAAATATCTAAGCATTGCTGCTTAGGAGAAGGTTATTTATTTGTATGTTTAATTTGTTTTGAAGAAGTCAGTGATCATTATTGACTCTATTGATAAAGCTTACTTGTAATGCCTTCACTTTCCTTTTTGAATATTGCCAATAGCTTATCAAGATGTGAGAGACATTCATGACAATAAATTGAACCTGTTTTCATGCAGGTGACAAATCAATCATGTGTTTCTAATGATATGTTTTTATAGTTATCCTGTCTTAACATACAATATGTATTGAATTCAGTAAAAGTAATTCAAACTTCTATAACAGTCTGGCGAGTTTATGCATGGGTCATTTGCCCCTCATAATAGTACAAGAAATAAAGTGCAATTGTTTGAATGCCATTTGCTTCTAATAAATATATCAAAATTTGCAACTTAAAATTGAGAATGTTTAAGAAAAATTAAGCCTTGAACAAATCTGTCATGACTCAGAATCACAGTATGTTAGACTTTTATTATATAATAGTATAAAGTAAGTTTTCACATTAGACTACTATAATTATATAGTAATAATTGAGATAATAAAATTTGAGTATGGTCCCTTTACTGCATAAGTCACTAAGCTGTCTAAATTTGAGGTTACAGTAACACCATAAAGTTCAGGTTTTTGCTCTGCTAATTATTACCTCTGGGGACTTTGGTTTCCTCATCTATACAATGGAAGGAGGGCTGGCTAAATAATCTGCTCTTCCTACTTCTGAAATGTTGTAACTTTGATAAGATAATTAACCATGAATGTGACTAAGGGAGTGTCATTTGGAAAGGCGTTGACTGTCAAAAAGCAACACGCAAACAGATCAGATTAGGAACTTAAATTCTGGGCCTAAAAGAAAGACACCAGGAATTCTCCAATGAGATTTACAAAAGAGGGCCTTCCTCTGTGATGGGCATTTTTGGGACAAGAGTTTTGTGAATGAGTTGCTTGACCATTAGTGGTGAAAGTGATAGAAATGAGTGATCAGGAAGAGACAGTGTTTATCCCTGTTTCTGGTGAAACTTATGAGACAAATTACAGGGGCATGAAAGAGGCTTGCAGACATGCAGATAGGAATGGAAGCAGATACAGTATTTTACCGAATAGTTTGGAATAGACCATTGTTATGACCATCTCTTTGATTTCGGAAGGTCTTTTATTTGAGCTAGACTAGATTACATTGTAGTTCCTAATTAGCTGTGGCATTGGGGGATGATAAAAACTTATTTCTTACCTATGTTACATGTTAAAAGCAGGTTAGTGAGGGCTTTGTATCCTGTAGTCACTCAGAGACCCATGCTCACCTGAGACTCTGCACCATTTGGAACACAGAACTTTCTCTAGTGGTAAGGTGAGACAGTGACTAGAACATTTGCATGGGCATTCTGCTGCTATTTGCAGGAAGTGACACAAGCCACAGCTCATTGGTCACAAAAAGTCACATTACACCATTTTTCTACATGCAGGATGGCATATGTGGGCAGCGGATGGAATACTTGCTGCTCATAACTGCCTGTGATACAAAGAAATGCTATAGAAGAAGGTTTTCTTCATCTTTCTACCTTTTAATTTTTTTTAAATTTTATTTTATTATGTTATGTTAATCACCATACATTACATCATTAGTTTTTGATGTAGTGTTCCATGACTCATTGTTTGCGTATAACACCCAGTGCTCCATGCAATACGTGCCCTCTTTAATACCCATCACCAGGCTGACCCATCCCCCCACCCCCTCCCTTCTAGAACCCTCAGTTTGTTTTTCAGAGTCCATCGTCTCTCATGGTTCGTCTACCCCTCCGATTTCCCCCCCTTCATTCTTCCCCTCCTGCTATCTTCTTCTTCTTCTTCTTTTTTTTAACATATAATGTATTATTTGTTTCAGGGGTGCAGGTCTGTGATTCACCAGTCTTACACAGTTCACAGCGCTCACCATAGCACATACCCTCTCCAGTGTCTATCACTCAGCCACCCCATCCCTCCCACCCCCCACTTCTTTCTACCTTTTTAAAGTTTAGAGCTGTATTAACTAAAACAAACTGGATTTTTATTACAGTATTTACAGTAATTCTTTTCTTTCCTATCTTGACTTTTCTGTTTTGGTACCAGTTGTCTTCAGTTTATAATGACCTATTTCATAATAGCCAAATTTCAATGCATACTGTGTCATTAGCACACTGACATCTCTTTGAGGAGAAAGTATATGCACACTTGAAACTTATATTTAAATTGATTGCCTCAACTTATATTTTGTGCTCTCTTAGTAGAAAAATATCACACACGTATTTATATTTATACTTTGCAGTTATTCTCTTTGCAATTTTGGAATTAAGTGTGCTTTTTACCTCCATTTGTAAATGCTATTTTATCTGTTACTAGCCCTTTTAAAATTTTAATTCAACATTTAAAATTCATTTTAGTAAAATAAAAAATTCAGGGCTTCTCAATCTGCCTTTCTAAATGTAGAAACCAGGATTTCTATTTTGCTTTAGCAAAAAGTTACACAGCCATTCTTTCTCTTAATTTTTTGGCTAATGAGGAATCGAAAGATTGACCTTGATAAATCACCTTAAGAGTGTAATTTAGATCCTTGTTCATAAATCCTCTCTAGAATGGCACGTACTTAAAATTACCTGATATATCTGTGGACTCATCATAGATTTGAAGACAAATCAAGTACATGAAAGGTTCCTTTCTGTGCTCTAAGATATGAAAAGTAGATTTATTTCAATAGGTATCTGGTTTACATCATATTCTGTTGGAATGTTGAGATAATGTATGGGTGTGTGGGAATGAGCTGGGAACTATGAAATTTGCTATTTGTAAGGCATTTATTTGACTGACAAAACTATCTTTATTTAGATGAATTAAACAACCTCCTTAATATATTGCTTAAATATACAAAATGTTCTATATTAATTGAAAATTGTGCATTTTAGAAGATAAAGAATCTTCTTCCAGTGTGCTTTATGATCCCCAGTCACACCTGTGCTATAAAAGAATAAAAACAAAATAACAAAAAGTAGCTAGGTACTGACTTTAATTTAAAAAAAAAATGGGGCGCCTGGGTGGCTCAGTCGTTAAGCGTCTGCCTTCGGCTCGGGTCATGATCCCAGGGTCCTGGGATCGAGCCCTGCATCGGGCTGCCTGCTTGGTGAGAAGCCTGCTTCTCCCTCTCCCGCTCCCCCTGCTTGTGTTCCCTCTCTCGCTGTGTCTCTCTCTGTCAAATAAATAAATAAATTCTTTGAAAAAAAATAAAAAAAAATTTAAAAAAATTGATTTTGGGCACCTGGGTGGCTCAGTTGGTTAAGCGACTGCCTTCAGCTCAGGTCATGATCCTGGAGTCCCGGGATCGAGTCCCGCATCGGGCTCCCTGCTTGGCAGGGGGTCTGCTTCTCCCTCTGACCCTCCTCCCTCTCATGCTCTCTGTCTCTCATTCTCTCTCTCTCTCAAATAAATAAATAAAATCTTTAAAAAAATTGATTTTTATTTATTTGAGAAAGCGAGAGAGATCACGAGCTGGGGGGGTGGGTCAGAGGGTGAGGGAGAAGCAGACTCCCCACTGAGCCAGAGCTGGATGTGGGGTTTAATCCCAGGACCCAGAAATCCTGACCTGAGCTGAAGGCAGATGCTTAACTGTGCCACCTAGGCGCCTCTGGCTTTAATTTTTTTAATGGAGAAACAGAAGTGTAGTTGCACAGAGGAAAACAGGTAACCATTCATAAGCACAAAATGGGAGAGCAGATTTTCTTATATATAAATATATATATTTTTCGAGATAGTCATTTTATGTGTATGGTTTTGTCCGGGGACTACCTATATGCAGAGTTTATAAATTGAATAGTTGAAATAAATTCTGGAATCCCTATAAACTGTGCTAATCATAAAACATCCTAAATAACTGAAAAGCTAGTCTTTATTGATTTGGAACCTTGGCACTTGGTGATATCTATTTCAAGTACTTAATGATTCTCAGTTTGCTCTGAATGCTTAAGTGTAAGAAAGCAATAATAGGGACAGTGGGTATCCAGTGTCCCATTTTCAATATTTTTTCAAAATCTAAAAGTTATTGTATATTTACATTGTAAATGTTTTATTCCATCTAAAGCATCACAATTCTCCGATTTTTACTGAAGTTATATTATTTCAAAATTGTGACATAAGTAACATGTTACTCAGAAGCTCTGGATTGGCAGTATTTATAGATCCAAAACCAAAAAACATTTTAGTGCAGTGATGTTACATTGAAAACAAGCTTGGGCTGATTTTGGTTGTAGGGGTGTGGAATAACATCGCCATCCAACCCAGCTTGGTTTCCTAGCTATTAGTTTTATCAGTGTTTATCTAAAAGCATATTAAAAGCACATTAAAGTTTTATCAATGCTCCAATCAATGTGAAAGGAGTCACTTGGGTCCTCTGGATTATGAACATTTTAGAGAATTAGTCTAGGATTTCTGCCAAGGGTAATAGAAGACATAGAAGAATGGGGTTGGAAGTGAATGGGCTTTACAGTCACCGTACATATTAGGTTAATACTCTGGATGTGTTTCTCCAATGCTAATTTGTGATTCACCTTGACATTAAGTAGTACCAGCTGTTGTCACATCTCAGTGCTGTCTCACTACTTCTTTGACACTGCTTGATGAAGTTTCAAGAAGATGATCTTGAATAGAGCAAAAGTTTTGAAATCCATTCTATGCCACTTACAGGTCTGTGACTTTAAGACCGTCACTTCCTCGTCTGAAATAAGGGATTAAGTGAGGATTAAGTGAAGTTGTATATGTCAGGGTTTAGTAGTCTGGCCTTATACATAGTAGGAGATCAAAAATCATTGCTTGTTTTTCTGATAGTAAAATGAACAAGCTTTGGCAATGAGAGGAGTTTAAGTGTCTTAAACCTGCTTATATTTATGCTACAATGGAATTTTCTGAGCTGTTCTCTATATGAGTTTTATCATTCTCAAAAGATCATGGTCTCAGAAGGATTCTTCTATTGTAAAAACTTTGTCAGATCTGACTTTGAGCAGCAGTCAATGCAAAAATACTTACATTTGAGGAGAAATAAAAAAATTTCTCTTTTATTTTAGATAAATATTAATATTATAAATAAATATTTATTAATGAATTAATATTAATAAATATTAATACATATTTATTAATTTGCATTACCCAGGAAACAGTGAATAGAACTACACCAGTGCACAATATCTGTGAAAAAGACCAACCTTTCCTTGATTCTAGACTAAAGGATAACACGAGCTGAGCAGTATACTAAGATTCTACTGGGTAGCCTATGATTAATTCCTCACTCACCAATTGAGGTAATAGGCGGACACATACTCAGATGTGTTGTAAACTTTTTGTTGAATTGCAAACACAGAAGAAAAATATTTTTGACTTTGGGATTATTATTAAATGTTATAAAAATTTTATTCTTTAGGGAAAATCAAATTATATAGAGAGTAATATTAGATGTACTCAATGGTAGAAAATATTCCTTTAAATGGAATAAAATGAAAATATTAGTAAATTTATAGACTGTGAATGCTGTTGCAAATTTATAACAAGAATTTTTGCAAGCAATTGAAATGCATGATTCTTAAATATTTAATCATGTCTATAAAATAAAATAGAACATAGTAATCCAGGAGGCACAAAATGCAAGCATAAAATAAATGAAAAAATGTCATGTGGCTATCAAACTGGAAAACAGAAATCATTTCTAAAATTAACTGTTTCTTATTTGATAAAACTCAGCAAGGTAGTAATTTTTCCAGTGTTACATGAGCCAATTTTCCTAAAACTTTTTTAAAAATTATAAGCCATGTGTTTTTTTTTTTTTTTTTTTAATTTATTTGAGACAGAGAGAATGAGAGACAGAGAGCATGAGAGGGAGGAGGGTCAGAGGGAGAAGCAGGCTCCCCGCCGAGCAGGGAGCCCGATGCGGGACTCGATCCAGGGACTCCAGGATCATGACCTGAGCCGAAGGCAGTCGCCTAACCAACTGAGCCACCCAGGCGCCCATGCCATGTGTTTTCTTAGGCTGCCAGTGATAGGGCACAGAGTACTAAGAAATCATGTTACTGTTTCTCCAAGTGTGACCCAAGGACCTCATACATCAGGATTTCTTTGGGTGCTTATTTTAGAAGGGGGACTCCTAGGCCCCCAAATTAGGATGTAGTATCTGGAAATTGTATTTC
The DNA here is from genome assembly GCF_011800145.1 of Mirounga leonina. NCBI lineage: Eukaryota > Metazoa > Chordata > Mammalia > Carnivora > Phocidae > Mirounga > Mirounga leonina. The sequence continues at coordinate 81,293,078 of NW_023270807.1, read as the reverse complement.
ATAATAAGCAGCCATTGGGTTGTGTGGTTGCCTTCCAGTGGAAGGCAACCGTTGGGTTGTGTGGTTGCCTTCCAGTGGAACCCTGTGCCACATTTGAGTGCCAGTATCCTGGAGGATTTTGTGACTTAGTACAAACAAAGCTAAATAGGATATAGTCTGCACTGCACATCCTTTCTAACTAGCTCACGTGATAGAAACCATGAGTATAAATATTACATAGGTAAAGACTTTTATCCATATGTATGTCAGTCTCCCCACTCTTTCCCCACTCTTCTCCTTCTGCCTTCAAATCTGACCAGTCTGTTATAATTTCAGAACTACTTCCTCCCCTTGGAAATATATTGCTTTCCAGCTGCTGCCTGCAGATATTTAAAAATTGAAATAAGCATCTCATTTTGTATTATCTCTCTGCCTACCCATGTGCTGAGATAATGCACTGGATATTTTGTCATTCAGCTGAAGAAGAGCTTTATTTGCATGATTTATCAGGATAATTATTTGCTTTGAAACAGCAGATGTAGAGAGACGTCTCCCTTGCAGGTAGTCTGCTCCTGATGACAGCATTGTGTCATTGAGTTATCCCACTGTCCAGTGAGAAGTTCTGGTCAATTAAACCTCCCAGGCTTTGGGAAATGCTCGAAAGCTGTGCTGGAGATTCCCTCTTTCATCTTTTTCTTGTTCTTCTACTCTGGCTGAAATTTAGGGATGCGTAACCCACTTCTAATATAATTTCTGTATGGTTGGAGCAGTGTTTTCATTCAGCTGCACACGGCTGGGTTGTTCTGAATAGGTAGCAGGGATTGAGCTCCTTGAGTTCTGCAGAAGTCACGAGCTGTGGTGGATGGAGAGGAAGAGTCAGCTTGCATGCAAAGGTGTGAGGGAGCATCGCCAGCCCCCTCCACGGATTGTGTCTGAATAGGATTGTAGGCTCCAGCCTGAGGGTGCTCCCTCCTTCAGGGCTGATGACCAGTATAGTAAATAGTGGTTATTATGGATCAAGTAGAATATGGTCTCTGCTCTATCACAACTGCTTAGAATTTCATTTGGCTTCATTTAACTCTTACCTTTTGAATGTTCTATCTGTTTTGATGTATTTGAGGATTAAAGGTTATAAAAGCACATTGAGTTGAACTTTGAGATAAATTTACAAGTCTGAAATAAAATTATAATTGATATAGGCTCATTGTGTGGTCATATTCAGTGTAGTTATTCATGTATTTCACAGAAATTTGATAAGAGTGTAGGCATGGCAAAGAGAATAGAATAATGGCTATATAACATCAGTACGAGTTCCTTTTAAAACATATTAATACTTCAGCTATTCATAAATGTGATGCTGTGTCTTACACTCCTAGAAAAGAACACAGTGATGAAAGAAATGTTTGCAGTCCAGGTAAACAGAAGATAAATAATAGTTACAGTGTAATAAAACATAGTACCAGTATAATGTGATTAATGATAAGATAATTGCAGTAAAGTGCTTGAAATGGAAATATTGTATCATTTTTCTATCACTTTGAAAAATAAAGACAGTTGCTCTTGAATATTTATATTTAATCATAATTATGAATAATAAGTATGAATATTTATAATTATTTGGGTGGTGTTGGTCTTGTCTTCTGGCTACAGAGAGCTAGCTATTCTATAAATATAAATAGACAGGCTGGGAACGGTATGTACTGTGCCAATAGCCAGAAATGCTTAATTCTTAACACTGGTGATAGAACTAGATATCTGGGAGCTGGGGCTCCCCTTCTAGGCCCTGAAAGATAGATCTCTCCATACTTCTTTCCTACTCTTGTCTTTTTTGCCCTATAAGGGAAATGACTGCTTCCTAGATCATGTTAAACAACTTATAAAAGGCAGTTAGTAATCACAGGTCTGTGATCTCTATCTTTGCCTCTTTTCTGCTGCTTAATATTGTGATATCAAATGAGACTATTAAAATGTGATCTCTGATCCATAGCTGATTAAATAGTTCCTAAGTTACAGCTATAGAATGATTATGCTTAAAGCTCAGATTTAATAGCGTTATAGGAGCTACCTTGCATTGCTTTATTCTGTAATTGAAAATAGAGCAAGAAGAACAATGTGGAAGATGAAAAACGGTCTCAGTTTCTTGATTTATTAAAGATGGGTCCCTGTGCTCTGTCTTATTTCCCAACACTTCCGGGCTCCATCTCATTCTTAAATTACCCTTATGTAAAATCCTGAAGTTCAAATTCTTTCTACTGCTTCTTTGGAACTTTAGCATTTCCTCCCTGTGGACCTGGAGAAGCTATGCACCTTGGTAGAAAAAGCCTGGACTTACTTAAGTGGAGTCAGGGGGCGTGGCTTTCAGTTTCAGCTCTGATTCTGGTTACCTGTGTGATGTAGAACTGAAGAATTTCCAGACCTCCATTGTGCATACTAGCTTGGAAAGTGACCAGAAGTAGAAATACGGATTGATATATCATCAACACAAACTGATGGCCGAGGCCATGGGTGTAGAAGGTTGTCTGCAGAACACTGCAATTTATGATGTGAAGAAAGAAGAAAGAAACCCAGATCAAATTCTTCAATTGACAGGTCAGCAGAGAAAGAGGAGTCCATAAGAAAATTGAGGAAGCACTTAGAGAAGTAGCAGGAAAAATGGTGCTAGTTGTGAGGGGAAGTGCATGGGGGTGAGAGTTTCAAGAAGGCAGAAGACTAGCAAATAGTTCCTGTTATACGGAAAGATGTAGCTAGGATGAGAAATGAAAAATGCCTAGTAGATTAAAGAATTAAGGACTCATTGGTGACCTTAACGGGAATAGTTTTACCCACAGGAGGGGATAAAAGCAAGGTTGCAGTGAAGTGAGTTTGCTGAACAAGTGAGGAACCCCATTGATTATGCCTTCAATAATCTTGGGTGGAGGAATCCGGACCTAAATGGGGGGCTGTTGTTGCTGTTAAGTTGGAGGAGACTACATGCAGGGTCTAGTTCAGTCAAGAGAGATAGACCAAAGTAATAGGAGAGAAAGGAGGTAACTGATGGGGCAGAGGATCCAGAAAGGACGAGATCTTACACTTAGAAAGAAGGCTTAGCCTTGAACAGGATAAGTAAGACCTGTGACTTAGACATTTCTTTGTTTGGCTAAGTTATATACATAGTGTGGACTGATTTTCCTTTTGCTTACTTATCCCAAAGCTTTACCTTTTGGTTGGTTCACTAATTTTTCACAACTTCAGAGACGATGGTTTGAGAATAACTAGGAAAAAATTGACTTCAGCAGCATTCTCAGATTATGAAATTCTAGTAGAAAAAATGTTTACACATAGGGTGCCTGGGTGGCTCAGTTGGTTAAGCGTCTGCCTTCGGCTCAGGTCATGATCCTGGAGTCCCGGGATCGAGTCCCGCATCGGGCTCCCTGCTCAGCGGGGAATCTGCTTCTCCCTCTGACCCTCCCCCCTCTCATGCTCTTTCTATCTCATTCTCTCTCTCAAATAAATAAATAAAATCTTAAAAAAAAAAAAAGAAAAGAAAAAATGTTTACACATAGAAGAATTGGGAACTTTGGTGAAAATATTTTAGAAAATTTACCTGCATCTTTTTCTTTGCCCTACAGTTGCTAAAATTGTACAATATCACACACACACACACTCCTTAGTATCACTGGTAAAGAGAGGCTACTCTATACATGCTAGGCCCTCTATAAAAATATTTATACTGTACCTTGTTAAAAGCATTAAAAACCTTTCTCTAGATAAGAAGGGAAAGGGAAAGCAAAGGACTGACTTAATATTAAATTTTAAGTATTTCAATTCTACTGTTTTAAATTTCAAATAATTTGAGCCTCATGGCTAGAAATGTACTTTTCTATAATCTTTGTTAAAATAGTTTGCTAAGCAGCTTCAGCCTGTCTTTTCCTGCTTTTGGACATGGACTCAATTGTTTTGCATGCAGGTGTAGGAAAACACTTTAATCTTCACAACATAATATTCAGACTGTAAACACTAATAAAGAGAGAATGTTTAAATGCTACACCACAGTGAAGTCAATATACCTTTAAGAACTTCAGAGTTAGCTTTTACCATAAGGAAAAAACAGCTTTTTATTTCTGTAAAAATAATCTTAATCCTCCAGGAGAGCATTAAATTCGTTAAAATGTCTACTATATTTAGTTCCTTAATTCTCATTAAATGCTTTCCAGTAAAATGACCAAATATATATATATACACACACATATATATACACACACACACATATGTATATGTATATGTATATATATGTGTATATATATATATGTATATATATATATCCCACCCACATGCTATATTTTGGACCTAATTAATTCAGGCTGATCTTGAAGCAGTGGGGGCTGAGTATCAGAGACTGAGACCATGTGATTACAGGGCATTCTAGATGGAAGTGGCCCAGGCTTGAATCTGCACTCCATCATACATTAGCTGTGTGATCTTGAGCAAGTTAAACTCTCTAGGCCTCGTACTCTGTATAAAACCAGAATAATTATAGTACCCTCACGGTGTCATAAGAATTGGATCAGTTAATACTTATAAGCTGCTTAGTACATTGCCCTACTCTTTCTAATGGAGTTAGCCATTCTTATTGCCATTTATATTGATTCCAATGTTAGGTAGTAAAAGGAAATTGAATAAAAGACATAACACATTCAGAATATATTATGTAAAGAAATGCGATTTATAAGAATGAGTATCCTAGGAATCTAATTTTGTTTGGGGGAAAAATTCTTTCCATGAGCAGAAAAAAAGCAAATGTTCAAATGTAAACAGTGATTATCTATGGGTAGTATGGTTATGAGTGTTTTTAATTTTCTTTTAGCTTTTTTACATTTTTCATATTTTCTTTAAGGAATATGTATTACTTTTATGAAAGTATATAACAAATGTTATGAAATCATATAGATCATTCTAAATACGAAATATTGGGAAATTAAATACAAAGTTAAGAGTATAAAAGGAGTTTTTTTTTTTTTAATATTTGAGATGCAGTTCTCTTCTAAGAAGTAGAAGCACTTTCTGGATTTCATCAATGAGCATAGTAATTAAATGGACATTTTTAGCCAATTTTACATCCTAGAATAAGATTCTTTCGCCACACTGTAGCACACTTTTGAGATGGCTCATCCTAGTGTCAGTGGGCATCTGTTCAAGGAGTAAAAACCATTTTAGCGTGGAAATTGCTGGGTAAAGAGGAGTGAAGTTAAAATGACAGAAAACAAAACAAAACCAAAACACCGCCAAACACACACAAATTATTTTTGGAGAATTTTTTTGTTTCTTGCTTTATTAACAGTAGATAATCATGAGATGATTTTAGACCCCAGAATTTATATAGTGTTCTTTCACTAGAGTTTGGTGTTAATGCAGTTATTAATACCAACATGACTGTGTATGTTGTTTATTTTCGGGCATACATGTTCATAATAGTTAGAATTCACTTTTATTGGGAACACTCATCAAAGTAAATCTAGTTATTTCTAGACATTTTACATATTTATGTAAATCTAGGTACTCACATAATGAGGAAATAATGGATAAGATAAAGAATTTTTTGGTAAGCATGCTAGGACAGTAGGGGACCGTATAGTAGTATATGGAGCAGATGCAAGCAGTCCTCACTTGTACTACTGTTTACTGGTCCCCCAGCAGCATGGTTTGAGTTTCAGTTACCATGGTCTGTAACTGTGAGTAATTACATAAAGCACAAACCTTACTGCTAGGTCTTCAGCTCACATATCACGAGAAATGTAACAGCTGTACATTATGATTGGTGACCAGTCATGTCAGTTCTTCAGTTTACCCCAATGATGCTCTCTTAGGTTTTGCGTAACTACGGTGCAATACCACAATCTGGAAATGGATATTCATATAACCTGACTTTATGGTAGATTTTACCAGTTTTGCACAAACTCCTGGGTGTGTATGTGTTTGTGCATGTTTGTGCATGGGTATGTATTAAGGTCTATGCGGCTTTTATCACATGTATCGATTCATGTAACCAGTACCATTGTCAAGATATTGAAGTTTTGTCTCCACGAGGATCCCTCGGGCTACTCTTTCAGGTCACGTTCACATCTCCCTGCCCTTTCCTTATTACCCGTTGGGGACCACTAGGTGTTTCTCCTTCTCAGTAGTTTTGTTACTTCAAGAATGTTATGTAAATGGAATTTGTGTGTGTACATGAGCACGCACACACACTGTGTGTATATAGTATGTTCTTTTTGGTTTGACTTTTTGCACTCTACGTAATTTCTTTGAGAGACATGCAAATTGCTGAGTGTATTGGTAGTTTCTTCCTTTTTGTGGCTGAGTAGTATTCCATAGAATGTATGTACCACTGTTTCTTTCTTATCCCTCCCTTGTATTTCTTTCTTTCTTTCTTTTTAATTCCAGTAGAGTTAACATATAGTGTTGTATTAGTTTCAGGTGTACAATATGGTGATTCAGCAATTCTTTTTTTAATTTTAATTCCAGTACAGTTAACATACAGTGTTCTAAGTGTACAAGACAGTGATTCAGCAGTTCCATGTATTACTCAGTGCTTATCAAGATAAGTGTACTCTTAATCCCCATCACCTATTTCACCCATCCCCCACCCACCTCCCCTCTGGTAACCCTCTATTTGTTCTCTACAGTTAAGAGTCTGTTTTTTTGGTTAGTCTCTCTTTTTCCCTTTGCTCATTTGTTTTGTTAAATTCCACATGTGAGTGAGATCATTCAGTATTTGTCTTTTTGACTGACTTATTTTGCTTAGCATTATACCCTATGGATCCATCCATGTTGTTGCAAAGGCCAAGATTTTATTCTTTTTTAATGGCTGAATATTCATTATTATCACTTCTTTTTCCATTCATCTATAAATGGACACTTGGTTTACTTCCATATTTGGCAATTGTAAAATAATGCTGCAGTAACGCAGTGGTGCATGTATCTTTTCAAATTAGTGTTTTCATATTCCTTGGGTAAATACCCAGTAGTGGAATTACTGGATCATATGGTAGTTCTATTTTTAGTTTTTTGGGGAGCCTCCATACTGTTTTCCACAGTGGCTGCACCAGTTTGCCTTCCCCACCAACAGTGCACAAAGGTTCCTTTTCCTCTACATCCTCACCAACATGTACCCCTGTTTCTTTAACCATTTTCTCCCTGAGTCATATTTTTATTATTTGCTTTTTGGCTGTTATGAATAAAAGTGCTATGAACACCTGTCTGCATGTTTTTGTGTGAACATTAATTTTATTTAATTAATTAATTAATTTATTTATTTATTTATTAATTTATTGGATAAATGCCCAAGAGTGCAGTTGCTGTATAGTATGGTAAGTGCATGTTTAGTTTTATTAAAAATTGTCAATCTGTTTTACAAAGTGGGCTGAGCTATTTTACACTCCCGCCCGTAGGGTATTAGTGATCCATTTTTTTCTCAGCATCCTCTCTATTTCGGGTGTTAGCACTATTCTTTATTTTAGCCTTTCTGAGACAGTTGTTTGGCGATCTCATTGTGGTTTTAATTTCCATTTCTGTAATGGTTAAAAATATTAAATATCTTTCCATGTACTTATTTTCCATCTGTGAAATGTCTTTAGTGAGGTGTTTCTGTCCTTTGCCCATTTTCTTATGGACTGTTGGATTTTTTTAAATGTTGAGTTTTGAGTGCCCTTAATAAGTTTTCTCAACATTTCTAATATTTTATATTTTGGTATATGAAATAATTATTAATTTCACTATAAATTTATGACTGAAAGTAAAAAAATTTTTCAGAGTTTTGACAAAAAGTTTTAAAAGACCTTGAACAATCATAGATTTCCTCATTGGTTATCAAGATCTATTTGCACCATTTCATCTTGCATGTTCATTTTTACAGTCCCACACTGCTGAGCAATGAGAGGACTGTAGTCATTATAAAGTGGGATATGTGCTTTGTTAGGGGATATACAGGATGCTGTGGAAGCACACAGCCCATGAGAATGAATGATGTCTCAGTTGGAGTCTATACGTGAATAGGAGCTAGCCAGGCAGAGACCGGGGGCAGGGGTGGGGTGGGGTGGTGGTGATCTTCCAGACAGAAGGAATTACATATGCAAAGACTTGGAGCTATGAGAGAGCCCGGTACTTTAGTGGAAATAAAAGAAGTTCAGTATGGCTGGAGCACAGGGTATAAGAAAGGCAGTAGAGAAGCTACAAAGATAGGAGGAGACAGGGTCTTGAAGATATTAGAATCTCTCGTGAAACACCAGGTCTTTATCCTGGGTAGGAGAGAAACCTAATTAAACCTGCAATTCACGGAGATCCCTCTGACTGTAGTACAGAGAATGAATTATAGGAAAATGCAACTAAAGCATTTATTACTTTGTAGAAATGTTTTACATTCAAAGGTGTTTTGGTGTTTGTGTTTGTTTTGGTGTTTATGAGTAGAAGATGATTTTTATTTTATGTTTATGTTTTTTATGTTTTATTTTATGTTTTAAATGATTATTTACTAACCTTCAGGCCCCATATCAAACTGTAAAACTGCTGAGAGCTTGAGTTACTCTGCTTAAAATGGATGGTCCAGATGCCAGAGCACCACCTGATTCCCCTTTCCTACTTCCATCCCCGTCTTGACTCCATCTCTCCAAACCCTGGAGTCCACTGTAGGTTGGAGTGCGTTTGCAAGGAGACCCCTTACCATTTTAACCTTGACAGTGTAGCTTTTATTTTGTGTCGGTTTCATTGCGTGATTTCATTTTTACAAAAATTGTCAGTGAAAAAAACGTTTGAAAGTCTTTATTACCCTTAGGGTTTTGGGAATTCAGGTTGGTAAATTCTAATTTAGAGAAGGGAAATGTTAAACTCTGGGGGCACAGTTTTTGTAAGACCTAGGTGAGAAAATGAACTATCAGGAACTTTCATTTAATCAGTTTGATTTGTTAAAATTATGTGAGAAGCTGATGATCTATCCTCAGAGATACACACACACACACACATATATATTTTATTTTGAAGTTTAAGTTCTCATGTCCTCAACAGTTACCTATCAAATGTTTCTTCAGATCTTTAAGGAATTATAGTGATGATTTCACTCTATTCTACCTGTCTAAACATGTTTAAATTCACACTTCATTTTCTACCATATAAAACACATGAATCCCCTTGCCTACATAAAATAGGACTACTGCTGTTTTTGGATTTGCAGATGCTTTTGTTTTATATTTATATCATGTCACTGCTAATTTTGACAGAATGATGCTATCTTTTATTTCCTTGAAGTGCTGAGATTCCTCGTTTTTGATCAGATACCTCACGGTTCAGGTCCTTGGACTTCAAGGAGAAGGATTGTGGTAGAAGTTAACAACTCCAAGATGGAATGAGTGATTTTTCAACCGTAGACTCGATGCTGTCTCTTCCAGTTTCCTGGCCCATTTCACGGCATGCCTCACTGGTATGATTCAACGCCTAGTGAAGCATCACACATCCTTGTATGTAGAGGTGCTTAGAATTGAGGATGTAAACAGAGCTGAAATCATCTTTTCTGTCCCCCCCCCCTTTTTTTTTTTCTTTTTAAACTTCTGGGTTAGAGAGTTAGGGGTAGAAGAGCACCGTATTAAACTGGAGATGAAAGAATAGCTTTCTGGCTCCAAAGGAGTTAATGTGGTTTGCACATTCAAAGATCTGCTAGGCCAGTAGGTAATAAAAGCTGGCTTCGTGATACTTTCCTCATTTGAAGTTTAAATGTTAAAGAGTACTCTGATCCCACACTTTTTTGCCACACAGAAAGGTAGGTCTAGTGTTTCTGTTATTTTCAGGTATTCTAGAGAAGCTAAAAATCTTGATTTTTATCTTAAATTTTCCATTTGAAAGTATTGGCTTAAATATTTATAAAATGTTGTGCAGGCTAAACAGAACATTTCTGTGGAAGGTTTGCACGCTTAGCCTATAAGTTTGAAAACCTTGACCTTGAATACACTTATTGGATTGTATCAAGGTTAGTTTAACTGGTGATACCTCTTTGGATGCTCATACTTACTCTCTATCCTCCTTTCTTCTGAGGTGTTTTGATAGTGTTGATGAGTCTACATGTCCTTGAATTTTAATAAAGTTAGCTTCCCCTCCATCCTCTACTTTTACGCCTCCAACACATATAATATCTGATGATTTGGTTTTTACAATAGACTGAAGCCTTTGAAGTTTCAGAACATTTAATAACTGACTCTGATTGGTACCCTTGGTAGCTAATACCTTGGCTGTGAACTAATCCATAGGTGCCCTATGAAAAATTGTCTTTTCTTTTTCTAAGATTTAATTTTAAGTAATCTCCACACCCAGTGTGGGACTTGAACGCACAACCCTGAGATCAAGAGTTTCATGCTCCACTGACTGAGCCAGCTAGGCGCTCCTGAAAAATTAAGTGTCTTTAATCATCTAATAACTCCTCCTTCTGGTCTGTTATTTCTGGCTCTGATCCTATTGCCTGAGTTTTTATTTCTTCCTTTCTGCCATCCCCATCAAGCAGTTGCATGGGTAGGTCCATCTACGTGGATTTAGTACATGGTTTTCTCTCAGTAGCCACAGGGAAAACACTGCTTTGTGTTTTGAAACCAGTGAGTAGAGGGCTTATGTGTCCTGATTCTCCTGGGACAGCCCTGGTTTGTACCTGTTACCTGTCATAGTTACTAGTAGTGCCTCTTTCACTCTTTGTTCTGGTTTGGAGGAAGACTTATATGGTCACCCTACCCATAGGGCTTTTCTCTTATAATTAGCACCGTGTTTGCACTCTTGGAAACCTAGCCCAAACCCTAGTGCTTAAGTAGATTTCAATTGTATAAAATTTCCTCATTACTCAAGTAAAACAAAACAGACACCTACATTTATTCAACAGCACTTCTTTTCATCAAATTCTACATGTATTTTTTAAATAAAGCCTGTGATGTACACTGATCTTTGCTGAGTAATGTGAATATAGCTGGGTTACCTTTCTTTCCCTCTTGGCAGCATCAGCTTCTAAAGATACCCACATTTGTTGTTAACTAAGGCAGTAAAACTGTAGAAGCGCCTTACCTAAATTGTCCCAGTGGACAATTCACCGCATGTTTCATTTATTCACTTATTTATATTTGATACAATAAAAAGAAGATAAGAAAGCAGGGATCATGAAAGCATAAAGCTAGAACGGATTTCTGTGTTTTCCTGTTGATAAAATCTCTCATTCATCTGCAATTGTACATTCAATTATAAATCACTGTCCAAGGGATTTAATTCTTGAAAAAAAAAATCCACTAGGGAATATTTATGGGCAAATTGATTTCTGCGTTTTGTTTCCTGCTTACATTTGATTAAGGGAATGAGCCTAAGGGGTGTGAGGAATAGTAACATCCCATGTTTGTAGTTTTGCTGTAGTGCTTCCCATTATCCTTGGTTGGCTGTGATTTTTTTTTTTTTCCCCTGTATCTCACACTGGAGTCCTTTGGTAGTCTCATGAGAATTTTTTTCTTCTGCCTTACTCATACTTCTTTTCATGATTTCCCATTTACCTTCATTTCTTTCTTTACCCATAATCACCTTCTTGTGTAGTACAAGGCAGGTTGGGTGTGGTATAGAAATCTCTGTTTGCAAAAGCCCATAGCAATTACTAGCATTCTTAGATAGGTGGGTTTTCATTTACTTTCTTATTTAATAAGGACATGATCATTCGTATGCTGTGGTGCCCACATATTTGTATTCATCAGTAGCCAAATTAGTGATTATTTTTCTTATCAGTGTTCAACAGGATGTTTGACTTGCTCCACCTCCAATTTAGAAGTTAAACAAATTGTTATAGAGCTTCCAAGTTTTAATACATGACTTATTAAAAGCATTGCTAAAAATACTTAATAACTCACTGAAAAGTAATTCTCTTCAATTTGCTAGGATTATATTTCTAGTTAAACTTTTCATATAATGAAAGTAGGAAAAATAGGAATTGATTGTATATTTTGTTAAAATAAATGAAATATTTTGATTTACAAAGGGATATTTGGATTGTAATTCCCATAGAATTTTTTTTTTGTAAATTGTTATGGCTTTAATATTTACTATGAATCAAATGCAGTAAAGATAGGTTTTAATTGCAGTCATGTTTTAAAGATTTGGGAGTTTTGTTATGTTAATGTAAATAGAGAAATTCTTTTAGTATATCTAACAACCGTTTTATTTGCAAGTGGAAGATACTTTTTCATTGACCTAGAGATGGTAGTTAGTGAATTAGAAACTTTATTTAGAAGTCTTGCATTAGCATTTGACAAAAATAACTCATTTTTGGCATAATTTTACAATTTGTTTATATTACATTTCTTTTTTATATAATGAGTCAATCAGAATTGTATTTGCAAATTATATAAGAAAATACATGTTTGGAAATAATATAGCTTCATGTTTTCAAACTAATAATGCTATAGTGATGTTTGAATATTATTATTGTCCACAGCTTTTTATCAAAGCATCTGTGTTTGTGTGAAATCTACAACAGATGAGCTATATATTGAGACCTATGTCTTAATATTTTTTTGTCATAATCTTTGGGCTACTGACATAATCTAATTTCTGTGGGTACTGTATTTCTGACAAAGCAAGATTTTTAAGAGCATAGCACAAACCTTTTGAACAAAAATGAAAACTGCTAATTCATGGACTATTATATTTTGATGGTGGGTTGTGCTTATAACTACAATGTAGAGATTGAAGTGTTATAAATACGTAAAATGTAGGAGACTTTTAAATTTCCTGAAGAGTTTATTTCCAAATAATGGGATTCACTAGCTGAATTCGTAATGGTTAAGTGTTAGTATGCTTATATTTTAACTGTATTTTACGTGAGGATAAGAACAGTAATTAAGCTTAAAAACATAGGAGATAAGAGGTTGCTTTACCTTTGGGTGCACCTGCTGCCCTCTTCCCTCTCACGTACAGACTCCTATACAGACTTTCACAGATGAAATGAAAGACTTAAAGGTCTCTGATACAGGGTTGACTTTTGTGTTTCTTAAAAACAAATAAGCAAATAAATGAAAAATAATCTCAACATATTATATTGGCCTTTCTTCACTCTAGATTTATCTCCAGTTTATACAGGGTTAGAGGTGCCTCAGAATGCTAGGTATCGACTCTGTAATGAATTTAGTCCATATTTCAGTTGCCTGCATCAGCGGCATTTTTATGGTATCATTTTAGCAAGGCAGAATGATATTCTTATTGTTTGGGGAGGGCGAAATTAGACTTCTCTCTGGGTCGGGAGACAATGCCACCATGAGAGCAATGATCCCTCTTTTCCCTTCTCTTCCCATTGCTCCCACTGTCCCACTAAGCTTGCTGGTGTGTGACTAAGATTTCTTTCACATAGATCAAAGATTTAAGTACTATTTATATCATTGTAATAGTCATTTGTTAGAATCCTCATTTACTGTTTTTAGTGTGCTTGAGAGTTAAGGTATTAACACTTAAGATCAGACTTTTGAGGCATGTAAATTAATATTTTATCATTCCCTTCCAATTGTTATAGGGATAGAAAGCATGGGATTATCGTTTATTATAGATTTACTGTATGTCAGGCCTCATGCTGAGTGCTTTGCTGATGCTCTCCAGTATATTCTGCATGCCAGTCCTGTGAGATAGGCTGTATGATCCCTGTTCAATAGGTGAAGGACCTGTGTTTTAGAAAGGAGAAATGATGTGCGCAAATCACATACTTAACGTGGATTAAATTAGTTTGGTCTGACCCCATCCATATTGTTGGGAACAATTATAAGCTATATAAGTGTTTTATCTTTCCATAAGATCTGTTTATTGAAAGAAATAGAATCTGTATTGGGTTAATTTGTCAGGCAGCTGAAAAGGAAAATAATTCTATTTCATATAATTTATGAAATTTTTGGATTTGGGACTTTACAACAGACTATTAATAAATCATTGTACTTAGGAAATTAATTAACTGAATTATTTTACAAAGGGATATATCAGAAAGATTGGCTAAAAACTTCAACTCTTATGACAGGATTACTCACTATCAGGCAAAAATAAAAGACTGCTTCTCAATTTTCATCTTTCTGTTTTCCTTTGCTTCCTTGAATATTTAAAATATTTGTCATTTAGACATGTCACTTAAAGTCAGTGTTTTTCAGATTTTTAATCGATAAAACATATGGCAAATGGAGTGATATCTGAGGTCTCTAAAACCCACATAATTTTGTGGGATTTCGGCCACTCAGAGCATAACAGGGAAACAGAGCAGTATAATATTCTTGCATTTCTCTTTTCTTTCTTGTTTCCGATTGTTATTCATTGGAACATTTTTGAGACAGTAGGTGTATACTAAGGTGAAAGCACATTCTTTTCTACTTCACTAAAGTAGATAAATAAGGCATTTATTGCCTGAGAGATACATTCTTTGAAAATATAACTTTAAAAAATAGATACAGTGGGTATTAAAAGAAAAAAACCTAGCACTTTCTTTTGTAATTAAAATTGAGGGCTTCTGTCTGTTTGATATATATATGTTTCTAATGGAAATAAGGCTTATACATTTAGATTCATTATCTCAGGGCATTTGGTATATAGGCAAGGTTGTTTTAAACACCTTCATGGTAATAAGATGGATCAGTGAGATGGAATACAAATGCAAGTAGTGTGGTCTTTTTTTGCATGGCGATTAGCACATATATTATCTCTCCAGTCTGAGTCATGTATGGAAGAGGAAACCTAGATGGTGTTGGAGGAGAAATAAATTGGAAAACATTCTTGTTTCTCCTGAAGCTGAGCTTCACATTATAACTTAATTATTTCTGTCTCAGATGTTGGATTTTCTCAAATGTCAGTGATTCAGTTATCTACTACTTATTGATTCCTGACTCCTTCTTTAGTACAGTGCTGGATGCTATGGCTTGTAGTAGTGTAAGATATTGTCATCAGCAAGATGACTTGTCTTCTTGAGGATATGGGGAACACACAGAGAATAAATAAAGAATAGACAATGGGATGAGAGCCGACACTCACTGGATGCTCTGTAGCAATCTCAGAGTTAAGTGTTTCATATATATAATAGGGACAAAAATGCATCTTCTTGCCCGTACAGGAAGGCTTAGTTCCCTTTGGTGTCACATCAAAGAGAAGCATATATTCAATACCAAAAGGTGTTTAAAATAGCATGCATTCACTAAAGTCTTCTGCAGATTTATGTGATGGATGTATGTATCAATGTATTTCTATGTATATAGCTATGTATCATAGTAAGTGGAAAACTTGCTTAAAAAAACTTTTTATATGATTCCTCACTGTTCCACATCACATAGTGCGGTTGCTCTAATTTTCTGCAACTCTTCTTACACCTTCTTCTCTGTTCAGGATAATATTTTTCTGTTCCCGAGTTAACTTTCTGCCCTTTATTAAATAAACAAGTGTATAGTTTCCTTAGATTAATTTAACAATTTCCCCTCTTAGTCTCCCTGTCCACCAGGAGTATGACAAAAGCTAAGGAGTATAAACAAAAGCTTTCCTTAGAAATGAGTGGTGATTGCAGAGATTGGAAGAAAGACTGAAGAATCTTGGTTTAATTTTGTTGTCAGGCTGCATAAGTGTTAGATTGGGGGGTATCACCTTATGTATTTTGGCAAACAGATCTCCTGTTGCTCACAAATTCATGGATCCTTACGTAATGGATCCTTATGTAACTTGAGTTGGTTTTTGAAAGATAAGTGTGATTTCTTTGGAGAAGTTGTGATGGAAGGGTTTCTAAGAGAGGGGGCAGCATAGGTGGATGCAGAGAGGATGGCATAAGGAGCACATTCGCCTTGGTACTGTTGATCAGGATACACTTGTTGACTTGTCTGCAACAGAAGATCTGTGAGAGGGAGTTGGTCTTCCTTCTGGGTGAGAAGAGTGAGGGCATATTTTCGAGGTAAGAAACCAAAGCACAGAAATTTGTTTTTCTCTGCAATATTTGAAACATTTAACAGGATAAGTGCAGTCCATATATGCCTCTCAAAAGTTCTGTAAGGCAGGTGGTGTTAACTCTCTTTTGCAATAAGGAGCCCGATTCTATAAAAGGGGAACTGAGTTGTGAAAATCATGTAAAGTGCTACAGTTAGGATTTGAATGAACCAAGTTTGGTCTGACTCCAGAGTTCATTCTCTTTAACTATATGCTTAGAGAAACAGACAAAATTGCAGATGTTTCTTAGCTTAAGATCTGTCCTGTTTATTTCAGCTGGACTTGGGAGAAATAAGAACTTTGCCCTTGTATATTTTATGAAGCAGCTAAAATTGCAAACAACTATGTTTCACATAATTTATAAAATGTTTTTGGACAAAGGGTTTAACAGCTGAATTTCTATTTAAAAATTTTTATTCTAAGGGAATTTATTAATGGCTATTTTACTGTACTATAGAGTTATGAATAACCTTTTTAAAACTGTAAATCCAGTCATCTTCTGTTTTTTTATTTTATTCTTATTACATGTTAGAAAACCTTGTGTTGTTTTTATTAATGATAACAAACCATCTACTGGTATAAAAATATAGAGAGAGACATTTATATCATCTATCTTACTGCGCTGTCCAGGATATCCAGAACAACATTCATTAGAAAGATAGGCGATATCTTTCTTCCATTTCTGACTTTAAAAGGAGTACTTGTGAATTTTCACCAATGGAAAGATGATCGCTGTAGATTTTGGTAGCATAGAAAGATTTCAAAATTAAAAGATTTCTTCTAATCAAAAGATCTCTGAAAATCTGCTAGAATGAGCTTATTAAAATAAAAAAAGTAATTTTTTAAAGTCTCCTTTGATTTTATAACAATTTTTCCCCTGTTTCCTGCTTTCTTCTAAAAGTGGGGATCAGTTTACAATTTTTGATACATTTGATACAATTTAATATGCCCCTTCCATAGGCAGCACACACTGTTCAAGGAAGATGAGCTGATGTGGGGGTGGAGGTGTAACTACGTTTTTTTCTTGCCATAACTATGTTCATAACTTTGTTTCAGTATTGAGATAAATAGCCAGTAGATGGTTTTATTTATTCTTAGGTATAGCTTAGCAGGCAATCACAGTAGACTAACTTGTCCATTTACAATTTTATGTAGAATTGGCTTTTGGGTTTTTGGCAAGGTGAGGTAGACACTTAGGGAAAACTTGGTCTTAGTAACAAGTAGGGGCTATCTTTATTTACTAATCATGCATTATTTAATTTATGTACTTTGTTTTACCTTGCATTGTTGCACAAATAATTTGAGGTGACTTACCTCGAAGATAGTTAGCCAAAGGGCAAAGATAAATAAGGAAAAAGACTCCTGGCAAGTAAGAATGCAAATACGATTATAAAATCCAGCGTGTGACAAAAAAAACTAGATGTTTCCTCCACTGAAGGCTACATTGCTGTTCTAGTCGAACATCAAATTAGATGCTAAGCTTCCTGGCACCAGCTTGAAAAGGAAACACATAAATTAGTTACCTGATTTTTTCTATACTACTTTAAATGGAAGCAAAGCCTTTTCTAGTTAGTATTGAATTCTAAAGCTAGGGTCAAAGAGGAAGGCACAGAATATAAAGCGGTGGTTCTTATTTTAAGGGGATTAATCCTTCTGAGTATCTTTTTAAAAAAATGTTTTTCTTCAGAAAAATTAAAGAGAGTTATGGATTTTCTTCCAAGAAAGTGAATTTAGGGTTGTGTCGACATAATTTTGTTCCAGTGTGCCTTTTGGTACGTGTCTACAGTTATCTGTATTGTAAATGATAAATTTTCTTTGAAGCTGAGTTTATTACTAAGTGAGCCAAGGCAGCGCTTCTCAAACTAGTCGATAGGCATATTCTCTGAGTTCTATGAAAATTTTAAAAATTGGATGCCTTTATTTTTATGAGTCCAAAATTCATATATAGTTAAGATGGTCTGGATGATTGAGGAATAACTCCGAGACATTATTTGCATTTGTGCTTATGTTACATCTTTGCTAAATGAAAGTATGGATTGCATCACACTTGAGGGTACTCATGAAGGTTTAACAGTTCATGTAGATAAAAGTGATGGGAGAATTTAGGTACTATGTGGCAGATACTACATGTCATAAGTATAGGAAACTCAGAATAAGTAAACTGTGATATTTATACCAACTGATATCATAACTTTTTTTACCATATATATTGTGCAGCTCCTGAATTTATACATATGAACTGGAAAAACCTTGTTAACAGTAAATATAATAAATAATCGGCAAAAAACTTTAATAAGTGGCTTTAAATTTTTCTTATTATTGTAATTTGGAATGTGCTATTAAATTTTTTGGCCCATCAAAAGCATGGATCAGTGGCTAAAAATCACTATCGAAGAAAAGTAACAAAGATTATAATAACAGTGACTCAAATGATGTTTCATTGTGATCAAAATGAAAAGAATCCAAAAAAAAAAGAATCCAACCCAAAAGTGAAATGTAAAATATAAAACAAACAAGTATATATTTTCACTATTAAATGTAATATTTGCAACATTGATTCCACAAAACATAATTATGCTAAATAAATGTTAACTAAATTGTATTGATTTTTTACATTTGTTTGTATGAATGAACTCATCATAATAAGTTAATACTCAGAGATTATCTATCTGCAAGTTAACACTGAGGTCTATGAGTAAGTTTTCCTTTTTAAAGCTTGGTATTTTATTCATGTTTGAGAAACACTGAATCAGGAGTTTTACTCTTAAACGGTTTCATGCCCATAGGGATTTAACAGACCATGCTTTCTTGCACATTCTGAGGTTTTTAAGGTAAAAGTAATAATGCTTACCCAGTTGCTGGGTCTGCTAGAATGAGCACTCCTTAAGGAAACCAACATAGTGAGACTGGTGCTTGAAAGAAATGTTCATCAACAGCGAAAGTCTGGAAAGCCTGTCTGGTCCCATGTTTATGTTACGAGCCATATGGGTTTACTCTGACACTTAGACCCATGGACTCTCAGCTATTTTTACTGATTTGATAGAGAACCAAGAAATAGTTTATATTTAGACAAAATGACTTATTTTAGGAGGAAATGCTAGCCACTGGAGAAATCTTATCCTTGTAGGTCATCTGAACAAATCTGTTAAGTTTGTTGAATTAGATTTCTCAGGCTCCTGCATTTTTCTTTTGCTGAGCTCCCTAGCCTGCCTCTCTCCTACCACCACCCTCCGGGTCTGGTTTTGCTCTGGAGGGCGGTTAGGGTAGGAATCGTGACCTTTGCATTTCATTCCAGATATGATCCTGGGTAGCTAGAAAAGTGGGTAAAACCACTCTTTCCATCACTACCCTAAGGAAATTGATCCTGAGTCCATTTCTACCTGGAAAAGAAGAATTCAGAGGCCTGATGCTGTGACTGCCACCCACGTGGGACCTTTTCCAAACCCAAGGAAGTCCCGAGCCCTGAGTCCTTTCTGGAAGCCCAGTGTTGACAAGCAGGGTGAATTTCTTCATGCAGCAGATATCACTGCAGCTTTTTTGTCACCATGGACTTGTTCGTTAGATTCTCATTTACTTATTTTCATTTTTCAGGTGTAGAAGGGTATTTATGTGCTTTTCTGTATTCCAGGAAGCAATTTTAGGCCAAAACTACTGTGAAGAGGATAATCACAATGATGTTTCAGTCACATTTAGTTCCAGTTTTGCCCCTCCGGATACATATGTCTGTTTTAGCATCTTGTCAATTTTTAAAAATTTTCCAGAACACATTGTCTTTTCAGTTGAATGCTGATCAGAGTAAATATGCACATAGTCAACAGGGAATTTTGGTTTTGTTTTTGAAAAAAATAAATCAGAAGATGGCTGTTCGGATTTAAAGATAGGTTTAGAGAGGGTCAAAGAGGTGAATACATTCGAGGTACCCAAACTAGTTATGTGGGCTTGTGAGTGGCAAGATTAAGTGGCTTTCATCCAGCTGCAGACAGTCTGTTGTGTGGTCTTGGAAATCATCCAAATTGTTAACTGCTATTGAAATAACATTTTGGTAAAAATGGTAAGAACATTCTTAGTTATCAGAACTAGCCATATAAGTTAGAGGCTTAGAATAAATTTCTCCCTTGCCTCCTATAGTTTTTCTATCCCTATTAGTGATAAAAAGATTTGCAACCAGATTGTTGTAGTCTGTGTGCCATAGTAAAGTATGGTGTGACATTAATTTGATTAATAACATTTACTGTTATATTAGGTTTCTGAAGTATTTAGGATTTTGTTGAAATGTTTATATAAAGCAAAAAAAAAAAAACAAAAAACAACTCATCCCTCAATAGCACTATGGAATATACATGTAGATGATTCATAAATGTGTTTATAGCCAAAATCTTTCCTTTGCGATCTAGAATCATATATCCAACTGCCTACTTGACATCTTCTCTGGTATGTCTCAACAAAATTAATGCCCCTTCTTTCTCATATGATATTTATCATTCTTTTTGGCAGCCTTTCCTGTATGTGGTGAATTTCTTGCTTTTTGAGTTCTCATGGCCTCAGAAGCAAGTCAGACTCTTACCTTTCCAGCCGTCCTTATAGCTGTGATATCAACAGGTGACCAAATCTGCAGCATTCAGACAACCCAAAGGAACTTTGATTAGGAGGCTAGTGAAAGGAGGCACCACGAGGATTTCCAGTATTTACCAGAATGCTGCAGCTGTTTGCTCAGTACTCTGCTCACTTCCCCATCAGACGTCTATTCTGCGTAGATGTACCAAGAGTGATTTTCCAAAATTGATTTAGGACAGCAATCTCTGCCTCCCCCAGCTTGAATCTTTTTTTTTTTTTTTTAATGTTGTTCTATAACATTTAAAACTCCTTATCTTTGCCTGTAAGTCCTTCTTGGTCTTTTTACTTTCTGCATCTCCATCCTCATCACTTTCATTTTCTCCAGTCCAGCCAGACATTCAGTCCTTATTTGTTATAATCTGCCCTGCTCCAGGTCCTTTGCACTACTAGTTTCTACCACCTGAAATGATCTTCTTTCTTCTCATCAGCTAATAACCCTCATTCTTCATATCACAGCTCCAACTTCTCTTTCCTAGAAAAATCTTCAGGCTTTTAAGATGAGGTCATATCTTTGCATTATATGATCCCATAACCAGCCTCTCTTTTATAAAGATTAGCACAGTTTTGTTTCACCATGTATTTGTTGATGCTTTGCTCATTTGTGTAATACCTCATCTATGTGGAAGAAGCCCCATGAAGGAAAAGAACTAAAATGGTATTTGTTAAAGAACTTTAAATTCTTGCTTACTAGGTGTCCATACAGTTTGAAAATATTTGAGTTATATTACTTCTTTGTAAACTAAACTTCTTATTCACTTTTATAGTCAGTGTAATATAGAAGCAAAAGGTTTTAGTATTAGATTTGGATTGAGTTTTGAGCAAGTTACTTAACTTTTCTAAACCTGACATTTCTGTACAATGCTTAGCAACTTACATATTCAGTATCTTTCTTACTGGAAGGTTGGATAGTATCTTATTAGATATTTTTACAGGATTAAGCAGTTCTATTAATTAATATAGTCCAGTTAGACTCCAACATCATTTCCATTAATGGAATATCTGCTATATATAGATCACTATGCAAAAAGGCATGATGAGAGGCAATAGACCTTCAGAAGTTTACTATTGAGTTTGGAAAATTCTACACATCATAACACTCTAAGGTAGGAAAAGTAAAATTTGTGAATCACCTATAGAGTTGTATGGTCAATTATAGGAATTCATGGAGAAGGTGGAAATTGAGCTGCCCAGGGAAGAAAAAGGGACCACAAGCCTTCTAAGCAAAAAGAAGGGGTAAACAAGTAAAAAATGCATATTATAGCATTATGAATTATGAACTGTGAGTTCATGCTGGTAATTCATGGCAAATAAGCAGTGCAAGATTTCTGTGGCTCAGATGTGAGGATTTTGAGTATCAACTAGAATATATTGCCTTATCTTTGTTTGTGCATATAGTTGATTCTTCATCCAATAGAATTGGGTTGCATCTAGTGGATGTAGATCACCATGATTGGAGTGATCACTGCCAGCTCATGGTCGTTGCAGACTTTAATAATTGTTTGTAGGACTTTTTTTTTTAATTACCTTATTTTTTTAAAGTCATGTAAAGGGTTCTTAGGGAGATACATGATAATACTATAGTTAGAAGAAAAAAATGTTGGAGACATATTCTTACTTCTGGTTATTCTCAAGGGAGAGACATTTGATCTTATTTTGTGTACTTAAGGTGTTTCCATTTATTTTAACTTGCCAAAAGTGCATCACCGTACTAGATTGAAAGATATGAAAATCAAGTTTTTGAAATTATTGAAAATTCTCTCTTTTCCATAAGAGAAAGACCATCCTACTTTAGGGGGAGGTTGGGAAACACCTGTGCTTGATTGTTGGTCAGAGTTCCCACTGTTACTTTGGCTGAAACTATTTTCTATTTTAACTTCTACAGTACACCCCAGAGGGAAGCTTTTTTAAAGTTAGTGTGGGAACTGAAACTACAATTTCTCAATGTTTGTGTTCATCCATTGAGCCTTAAGTTAGCATTTATGAAAACATTCAAGTAATCCTAAGTTGCTCTCGGGGCAAAAAGAGCACTGTTGGAATGGAGGTCACTTGCATGATGCAGCCTTTCTGCTTATGTTGAAAAGGAATGTTTTGTTGGAGGAATATCCTTGAGTGATTGTATTTGCTAAGAGGAAGTTGAATTAATTGTGTACCAACAGTCAGAGAAGAATTTGTGTGTTGTTCTTTTCCTCACCATTGGCCAGTATGGCATTTCACAACCGATCAGGTGTGTTTGGTATTTTTTTTTTTTTTTAAATAACAGCTGGATTGGCAGCACCAGAGATGGAATAGCTTAGACTAAGGTGATATGATTCGGTACTTTACTTTGCTCTAGTATTGAGAACCACTAATTCCACCAGAACTACCTTAAATTAATGTAGGCTCAGGAGAGCCAGTAATTAATAAATGGGTCTCTGATGTTATTTTGTTTTATTTTATTTTATTTTATATTAAATCCTTGAATTATAGATGATTAATCATCCTGTGACCAAAAACACCAATCTCAACATTTGAGGTGATGATACTGTTCTCTTTTTGCCTTTTTATCTCCTGGGGCCTTAGTTTCTTTTATCATATTTGAATGGTTTGTGAAGCTACTTGGGGAGACAGAAAATAAATATAACCCCATTTTCTGTACCACTCTGTTCTTCCCTCTGTTGTCCCGTTTTCCCACATCTTAGATTTTAAAGTATACGCAGTTTGTCTTTCTCTCCTCTCACTGGGACTCTTTTCTTCCTTTCTATAAACTCAGTTTCTTATTTTTTTCCCTCATGTTTTATGCTTTCATTCCCTTTTGGTTTTCTTTTCCTTTGTCTGTCTTGGGCTTCTAAGACAGGCACTGTTTTCAAAAACAAGTAGACAGATTTTTGGTTTAGATAATACTTTGTAAATAAAAAAAAGTAGGAACGTGTTTTTACTTTGCCATTTCCCATTTCTGTAATCCCCGCAACAATCTTCTCAAACAGTGTTTTTTGTTATATCTGAAATGCTTATCTCTTCTGGGCCTCAGATTTTCATCAGTAAAATGATAGAGGAGAGGTGGATGGTTGGGGTGGGTAATGTCAGAGCCAGGCTGCCAAATCAGGTCTCTGACTTCAGAGCACAAATTCTTAACCATTTCATAGCTAGGAATATGCTCTTATTTGGATGACAGTGGGGTATATACTATTCTTTCCTTTTGAACCTTTTATGAAGCATCTTCTAGTATAGTCAGGAACTTCAGTGGTCCTTGTAGTTTGACAAAGGAAGCAACTTCCCTTGATTTGCCAGTTGAGTTGCTCCTGTAGCTTGATTCCCCTTGAACCTGAGAACTCAGTTGAGAAATTTTGTTCAACCTGAATTCTTCTCTGATTGATCATTACTTGCCAGTTGTATTCAGGAAAAGTTGTTATCTCAATGTTGAGTCAAAATAAAGCCAGTTCTTATAATATATTAAAATAAATGTTTGCTACCTTCAGACATACTGTGATAATGGAGTATTTTGACTTTGAAAATATATATTTATGTGGAAATATAGAGCACTGTACAGTCATTTTCTACTAACCTTAAGTTCTGGCCTTCCATTATTAACAGGGTTCCAGTATATCAGACAACAGGCTGGAATTGTTAGTAAGATATTTAGTCTTTAGACAGTTTCCAGAGACAGCAGGCAGTACTACCTCCCCTTACCTTTCACTGTTCTTTCCAATTTGGGTTCCTTTGAAAAGGCAAGTGATGATTACAAAATTGGCTACAGGACCAAGACTCCCTTACTTTTGGGGGTAATGTAACTTTGATTATTCTCTCTAAAGTTGCTTTTCATTTTAGCAGCTGCTTCTTAAAACATTTCACTACTACATAACATAAAAGCTATGTAGGTTGGAGAGCCATGGGAGGAGTGCCAGGATTTCAGAAACTGGACAAATCTTAGAACAGGAGATCTTAAGCTTAGATCTGTGGTTCTTTACAGTTGTCGGTAAAGGGGTGTGTGTCTGTGTGTGTGTGTGTTTCTGGGGGAAGTATTCTATATTTACATGAGATTTCAAAAAAAGAAAGTGAGAAAGGAAGGTTAGAGAAGAATAGAAAGAAGGAGCTGGGAGGGAGGGTTGATACACTGGGACAAAAGGGGTTGGGTAGGTTGTAAACAGAAAGCTTGAGAAAGGTTCAGGTGCCTGTGAATTGGAAGATTTTAAGTATACTACTCCATAACATTGTCATCTCATTTTTCATCTTTGAAAATGTTCTTTTCCTACATTTTCCAGTTTGATTTTTGTCTACTATTCGATGGAGAAAGGAATGAATCTATCCAAAGGAACAAATAATAGCTAATCAGTGTGCTTTAGCATGTCATGTAGACAATCTCATTTAGACCTGAGAGCAGACCGCAGCAGTTAAAGGATTTCAAGATAAGGAAACTAAGACCAAGAAAAGTTAAATTATTTGCCCAAGCTAGACAGTTTAAGAGATGGGTAGGAGGTACGGAAAACTGGAGTCCTGAAAGACCCTGGAGAGAAAAGCCCAGCAGATTATAAAATCAGCCTCCTCTAAAGAGGAGGCAGATGATATTCAGTAACATGTCTAATAAACCTACTGCACAGGTTTTCTGTGTCCTGCAGAGGAAAGTGAAAATTTTGGTGGTCAAAGAAAGTGCCAGGTGGATTGCTGCTTCCACTTGGTAGGGGAAGGCGATTAAACTATAGCACAATGTTGGGTCAGGTTCCTAAATCTTAGCATGTAGGAGGTAAACTCCCTGAGGAGACTAGTCTCCCAAGAAGGATAAATGTTGTGCTAATTTTACACGAAACCTTTTTTTTTAGTGTTTTGTGTTGTCTGAAAGTTTTAGAAGCTGTCCTATTTTCAAATGTCAGTTGGATACCTAGAACAAATGCAAAGCTGTTCCTCTCAGGGATTACAAGAAATTTTATTCCTGCAGAATGTGAATGAAGCAGTTTCATATTTTGCCAGGGCAATGGAAGGCACATTTTAGGGAGAGAAAAGTTGTTGGAAATTGAATTCTGCTAAGATGCAAGGTCAGTCCTTTTCATATTGGAGTTTGAGGGACAAGTTTATTTTTCCCGCCCTGACATTTTATAATGTGTGTCTCATTCTGTCTTTTGGAAACAAACTATATGATATAGGGAGTGAAATCCATTAGAAGAGAGGCACAATCTTAAGAAATAATAGAATGTAAAAGTTTAGAGAATTAATAATAGACCATGCAAAACAGTGAGGACACCTATCTCAGCCTTACCAAAATGTTGTAACCTTTTGGGGGAATTGTCAAGATTGAGAACATTCTTTAAAGTCATTTCAGGTCCTGTGTTTTTTGCCTCTTTGTTTTATATTTGATATAAAACCAACACAGTTAGCATTTTTGAGATTCTTCCTTTTTTGCTTGCCTTCAATTGAATTCACCAAAAGTTGACAGCTACAAAAATCCCTCTTAGGTACAAGGTGGAAAAAAATGTTTGTGATCTCCAAAAGCTTACACTGGGGCTGAGGAGATGCACAGATATATATTGTATATTTGGTATGTAAGAGAACATTATAGAAGTGCGAAGGATATGCAGAACAGGAAAGACCAATAAATAGTGGTCATATTTTGTCATAAAAACATTCAGTTTCACGCTGATGCTCCAGACATTTTTCTAGATTTTTAGATGAACAAGATACATGAATTCTGAATTTTTTGTGAAGTTTTTCACTCAAGTAAACAAATTCAGTAAGTGACAAGTGCTCTGAAGGAAATAACAAAGAATGACACATTAGAAAGAATCTTAGAAGGGGGTGCCTGGGTGGCTTAGGCATCTAATTCTTGGTTTTGGCTCAGGGTATGATCTCAGGGTCCTGAGATCCAGCCCTCCATTGGGCTCCACACTGCGCATGGAGCCTGCTTAAGATTCTCTTTCCTGCTCCCTCTGCCCCTCACTCCCCTGCTCACGTGCTGTCTCTCTGTCTCTCAAAAAAAAAAAAAAAAAAAAAAAATCTTAGAAGGGACTACTTTAGTTAAACAGACCAAGGAACACTACACCCATAAATAGCATTTGTGCGAAGACCTGAATGATGAAAGTAATCCAGTGGAGGGGAGAGTACTCCAACCTGAGACAGGCATAAGCTTGAATTTTTGATGGGCAGAAGGAAGCCCACTGTATCTGGAGCATGTTGAGTAAGGGAAGGAAGGAGAAGGAGATAACATGAGAGAGGAAGGCAGGGGCCAGATTATATTGAAGCTGATAGGCTAGAGTACAGAGTTTGGATTTAATTCTCATTGCACTGTACAGATGAAAAAAGATTAATTGTATGTTTTGAAGAAAATGAATCTGGGTGTCTGTAGAAAGCTATTGTACGGCTGCTAGTGTGGAAGTCATGCAACCTGTTGGGAGCGGTTCTAGTCTTCCTGAGAGATGAGAGGAGTTGGATAAACTAGTGAAGATGAAGAGAAGTGGACGGATTGAGGACATGGTTTGGACATAGAGACAAAAGAAACTGCTAGTGGATTCTAAGAGGCAATTGAAGGACTGGGAAAAATCAAACTGATTCCTAGGTTCTTAATTTTAGTCACTTGGTATATTATGTTGCCACCTAATCAGATGAAGAAAAATGGGGTGAGGAGAAGAAGCTTGGATAAAGGAAATGAAAGCTGAAACATAACGAAAAAGTAGGCAGTGGCATTGTCTCGAGCACAAAGGTGACAGTGCAGAAATGCTTAAGAGACATTAATTTTACAACAAAGAAGAAAATCATCCCGGATGGGCTGGGACCCCAAAACACAATTTCAGTTGTCACTGTTCTCTCAACCCAGAGATCCTGATTACTTCTTCTTAAGCTTTCTGGGCACAAGACTATATTACTGTACAGCGTCTCTGTTTTTTTCACACCAACAGTTTCTGGCATGTTCTTTGTTTCTACTAGGGGAATCTCACTCAATGCCAAGAGATTAACTGTTTTGCACAGTGTGTTGGTGCTCTGGTAGCTATTCAAAATGGTCCCCAGAACACACAAAAATTCTTTTCTTATTAGGATAGAATATTACTCAAGCCTTTGGACTCTGACTGGAACTACGTCTGGGTAGTTGGTCTGGATTTCTTAGTCTACATAATCATGTGAGTCATAATCAATTCCCTAGAATAAATCTCTTTGTGTGTGTGTATGTGTGTGGTATGTCCTGTTGGTTGTGTTTCTCTGATGAAGCCTAATAGAGCCTTTCTAGTTATACTGATGTACAAAAATTCAACATTCTTTGATTTTCATTCTCCGTCTATCATCCCAGTGAAGACTTTCATTTCATTGAGTATATCTTCATACCCTGAAGAGACGTGATATAAATAAAATCACTGATAATGTTCTCATTAAAGCATAAAGATAAAAAGGATTATGTATATTAATATTTAGTGGCTCTCCACATGTGGTCCTGGGTTCGAAGACCTTTTCGGGTTCAGCATGGCCAAAACTATTGTCATAATAGCGCTAAGATATTGTCTTCCCTTTTTTCCTCCTATTTTCTCATGAGTATATGGTAGAATTTCCCAGAGGCTACATGATACCTGATATTACAACAGATTGAATGGATAAATAAAAACGAGAACCTAGCTGTCCTCTATTAAGTCAGACATGAAAGAGATTTGCAAAAATGTAAAACAATGCTCTCTTCATATTATTTTATTTTTTAAAAGATTATTTATTTATTTATTTGAGAGAGAGAGTATGAGCCGGGGGGTGGGGAGTGGCAGAGGGAGAGGGAGAAGCAGATCCCCCACTGAGCAGGAAGCCTGATATGGGGCTTGATCCCAGGACTCTGAGATCGTGACCTGAGCCGAAGGCAGACGCTTAACCGACTGAGCCACTCAGGCGCCCCTCTTCATATTATTTTTTGTTTGTTTTAGAAAATATAGTAGTTTTTATAAAAACATGTTATTTAGATTGCCATATGATGGATTTATTGTTGTTAATCCTAAAAGAATTAATAGGCGTTTTTGAAGTTTCTCAGTTTGAATTTCTAATATGGTCAAGACTGATAGAACTCAGAGAAACAAAAGCTCTTTGATGTCCTCAATAATTTTTAAGAGTGTGAAAGTAGTCCTGAGACTAAAACATTAGAGAACCTTTGCTCTAATAGAAGGTTTCTCATATACGCAAGAGTGGCTCTCATAAAAATGTTAAGTGTGTCCTTCCAAACATTAGACTCTTTCATCAAATGATTCTGTCTAGAAGCACCGTAAACCAGTTCCAATTGTTTGTTTTATTATTGCTGTTGTTTTGACATCTTCTGATAATTTCTCTCACATAAAGGTAAAGTCACTGCCTCAACAGTTATATGTTGTTATATTTTGAGAGCGGGTCTCTGTCTCCTTCCATTTATTCAGTCATCCAGATAACCAACTAACAAGTACTTATTGAACTTCTACCATATACCAGGCCCTCATTCGATGCTGTGCCAGTTTTCAGTTCAGTGCTTTTGCAGCTCCATATCCACCCTTTA
The DNA here is from genome assembly GCF_011800145.1 of Mirounga leonina. Classification (NCBI taxonomy): domain Eukaryota; kingdom Metazoa; phylum Chordata; class Mammalia; order Carnivora; family Phocidae; genus Mirounga; species Mirounga leonina. The sequence continues at coordinate 81,264,070 of NW_023270807.1, read as the reverse complement.
TTACCTGCTCTGTGCTGGAGGAGGTTGACCACTGAAGCATTTCTCCTTTGTAGCGAGTGCAGTGTTACGCTACGCAGTTTGTCATGTAATGTCTCGTAGTTTGTCCATAGAGGGTGCTGAAAGGGTTTTAGCAGGAAGGTGCTTCTACTCCTGTTTGAATTGTGCTTCTATTTTGTTTTTTTCATGCTAATACTGAGGAGCTGGCAGTGGCCCAGTGATGTGCACGGTGCTTGCAGTCCCTTAGTGTGCTTCTGGCCCCAGCCCTGGCCTCGTGACCTTGCTGTGGCCTCCCCGCGTGAGCACAGCCCACCCCCAGCCTCTGGCACCCTGATGCATGGGAGTCTTTCCTGCTTGTGGACAGCTCTGGCCTGAGGGACCCAGCAACCTTCTTCATCATCCAGTGGGCTGCAAAACTACACCTTCTTTAAGGAGATCTGATTCTCAGCAGCCTCCCTCCCCTTTCCACATCTGTCCTTCCTTGGGTACTGTGCTTACTCTTTAGGGTTCTCTTTGCAACTTCAGAGTTTCTACGTCTCATAGTTTATGATTCTTATATCACACTTTCAACTGTTACATTTTCTGTGTGGCTTCTCTCTGCTGATGGGACTCTGAATAAATTAGGTGCTTTCTATCACTCTTCTGAGGGGGATAAACAATGCCTGTATAAATTATTTAAAATTTGTACAAAAGCAGTGCATAATTAAGGGCCAGAACCAGGAAGGCAGACTGTGTATCAAAGAGCTTCAAGGCAGGGAAAGCTCAATAAGGACGGGGTGCTGAGGAAGATCAGTGGGCAAGAATTGGCGCTGGGCTGAGATGAGGGAGGCTTCCTTACAGAGGCATGAGCCTGTTCTGGAGAAGAAAACTGTCATGGTGTGTGGGGAAAGTCGTGAGGGCTCTGTCAGATTGGAGAAGTCGGAGGAGGTACAGTGGCAAAGATCATGGAGGGTCATCAGTACCAGGCAGAGAAGTGGAAATTTCTTTCAGTTCAGTTAACAGGGCACCTTCAGTGGATCTTAAATAAGAATTGACTTAATAAAAATATGTTAGTGTTACTAAAGGATATATATAAATAAAAGAGTTTTAAGATGAAGTATGGAAACCTATTTATCATTCATTATTTTCTGTGCAGTTAATCCTATTTCCTGTGTTGTTGTTATTCCTAGAGGTACATCTTAAAGATAAAATTTTCATCTATGGGACATTATTTACTCATCTAGATATTAGACTATGGCATTTTTTAATATGGGACTTGTTTTCTTTAGTTATTCTTTTTAAATAAAAACTGCTATTTAGTCTACTCACTGCCCCCCTCTTTTAATGAATTGAAATAAGAAGTTTCTGATATTTGTATTGTGTTTTTTCTTTTGAAAGCCAAGGTGCTGTTAATCTGTAGGATTCAAATAGGATTTATTTTTAAAAGGCAAATACCTATGTTTATTTCTTAAGTATTTATCATTTGACATTACTTTTGTAAGATAGTATTCACGTAGTCTCTCTTTTTTTTAAAGTACCAATCTAATGCATGTTCATTATGGAACATTCAGTGAATGTGCATGAAAATAAGAAAAGAGAAGACAATTATAGCTCCCTTTTGATAATACAGTTAACTATTTCCTATATATTCTTTTATTCCTGTCATATGTGCATGTGCATGTGTACCTATATGAATACACACATTTACACAATTGTATTTAGTTTATATATGTGGTTTTTCAAAATGGGTATAATGTTTTATAATCTGCTTATTTTACTTAACATAGTGTGAATATCTTTCATCAAATGGTTTTAGTAATTTGTTTTTAATGACTGCAGAATTACTCATCAAACTGAGTTATCATAATTTTACAAATTGCCTATTATTGGACGTTTAAAATACTTTTGTTTTTCTCTATTTTATTTTTTATTTTATTTTATTGTTTTTAAAAGATTTTACTTTTAAGTAATCTTTACACCCAACAGTGGGACTCAAACCCCAAACCCTGAGATAAAGAGTCGAGTGCTCTACCAATTGAGCCAGCCAGGTACCCCTGTTTTTCTCTATTTTAAATAATGTAACGATGAGATGGACATCTTTTTTTAAGCTGTATCTTTGTACGTATACAAATTGTTTATCTAGTTTACATTCTTTGATTTGGAATCACCAGCTGAGGGTATCTGTCTCTTTTAAGGTTTTTGATTCTCATTGTCCGAATGCTCTCCAGAAAAATTATACATTTTTAAAAAAGTGATCGTAAGCCTAGTAAGTTTTTCTTTTATGTCTTACATGATATATTTGAGACCTCTGTTGCTCCAGAGACTGTAAGGAATATTTGTATTGCCACATTAAAGAATTCACATTCATTAAAAGTTACTACGTAATACGTTTGACACAGATGTTTCATTATTAAGTCTTGAGTTAGGTAAATCACAACTAAATAGAATTGAACTCTTATTAGAAACCTGAGGGATTAGTTAGCTGGTGACAGAACTATAACAAGTAAGCTTAAATTAGGACATAAAGAATGAGGGAAATGCATATCGTAGAATTTCCTGACTCTGAGTGTTACAGTCATTTACTCTGGGAGACTGTAGAAGTAATTTTTAGAAGTTGATAAGAATAGCATAGTGTTCTCTATGTTTGGGATGATGAAAGTAAATCTTACGTCAAATAGGCAGCTACCTCCCTGGTGCCTACTTGGTAAATTGCCACTATATGAAATCAGCTGGTAGAAGTGCTTGGTTGGCTCTTGAGTGCTAGTGCTTGCTTCTTCCTTTCTGGAACCATGAACTAAATGCATATTATTTCATAACACTCAGAAAATATAGCAGTAATTAGACTGCATTGAAAGAAACATTCTATAGAAATGAAATATCAGCACTTTTTTTTTTTAAATTAACTTGTATTAAAATGCTGGAATGGCTTGAGCAAGCTTTTATTTTGTGACTTTTGTCTTTTCTAATGATCCAATTGGTAATTCCTACAAATTAATATACTTTGCTCATCCCATTTCCTTAATATGAAAATTATCATAGCTTAAAAGTGCAACTGGATGAAAATTGCTAAATGGTGTTAATGGTAAATATCACAGTATGTAATTAAGATGTTTGACAAAGCATATTTTATGCCAAAATTTATTTTATAATGGAAGAAAATAACTGTTTGAAAGCCCATAAGTCAATTAGCACTACTTTGAAATTGACAATCAGAAGCCGTAGTTGATGAAGACTTGTAAAAATAATTTAAATTCACTGCTGTCATACTATATCACTGAAAAAACAAACAAACAAACAAACAAACAAACAAAAACCCTGTTCTGGCAGTGGGGAAATAGGTCACAGGTTTGTAAAGAAGCTGAGGCCCAATAACAGTAAGTAACTTGTCTAAGATCTCAGGCCTGGTCTTGTTAAAGCAATCATTAGTCAGAGCTCTGCTTGGGTGAATCTGAAAGACATGTCGGCAAATCAGCCATGGACCTCAGAATGTGGGTATAACCAAGAATAGAAACATCCTGCTTGTATAAATTGGATTGGGATCCAGGATATCCTCTTTAAAAAAAAAAAAAGACATAATTTCTCCAAAAATATACATGACCAATTTATTCTATTAATGTGCATGCAATCTGTGAGAATCAAGAAGAAGTAAAAAAAGAGAATTTCAGGTTACAAGAGAGGATGACTCCTGGGGAAAAGGAAGTGAAAGTCCTGTCAGTAGCCATCACTACAATAAGCGTATTCTGTACTTTGCCTGATAACTGATAGTGTTATCATGTGAAATCTTTACATAAGTTCTGAGCTCTAGAACGGGAATTCATCAGATGTGAAATTTCAGTTTCTTAGGTAGTAAAAGTCCTCTTAGCTGCCATGATTTGAACTTGCTTTTGGGGTTAACTGAACTAGTTAGACTAGTAGTCATTGAGTATTTAGTGTGGTATGTAAAAGTTACTGTGTTTTAGGGAGGAAACAGGGTTGATTGGTCAGGAAGAGAGGTCCGAGTGTAATCCTTGTAACACTGGATTCTGTAATACTATACCTAATACGTTCTGGTTAAAATTACATCCTAGGGGAAAAAAATTACTATAAAATTTATGTTCTACCTTAAGTGTGACAAATAGGCATATTGACATTTTTGTGATATGTATCTTTGTTAAAATCCACAGTGATGTGAGAAGATCTGGTGATTTTTTTCTGCAGCGGCCCTTGGACTAATAGCAGCAGCTGATGTTCAAGTCCCATGTTTATACTTAGCACTAAGACTGTGCGTTTGGTGGAACTAGGAGGTGCTGTGAGGTTGGGACTTCTTATGTCCTATGACAGACAACCAAGAAATATTTATTAAATTGAAGGTAATGGAGTTAGACTAGTGTTTTCAAACCAGGTTCCTTGCAGCTCTGGAGGAGTGTATGGTGGGACTAGGCAGAATTGGGGCCAGCAGCCATGGTGGTTAGCTGATAGCTTAGTGGGCAGGGCACGGAGAAGTAGGCAAATCCACTATGTGTCAGATTCTCAGATCTGAAAAATCGACATTTTCAGCTTCTCTCCTCATATGTACACTGCAGAGTATCCTTATTCCCTGAACTTAAGTTTAGAGTGGTTAGTACAGAGTGGTTAGCCAGCTTGTGTAAACGATGACCTTGGGGTCTGAAATCAGAAAGGATTGTACCTGCACTTAGTTAACCCACCTCTCTGCAAGAGTAGTATGATAGGGAAAGGAAAGATGCCCCCTCTGTGGAAGCCATGTTTGTTTTCATGTTTGATAATGAAAGACCTTTGTTTAGTAAGACTACAGGATTGGGATCTGGATTTGAACCAGGCTCTACCTACTCTATTTGACTTTGAGTAAGTTACTAATTGTACTTCAGTTTACTAATTTGTAAAGCAGGTTGTTTCACCAGAGCAAATGAATTGATATGTATTATGTACTTGGAACAGTATCTGTTACTTACTAAAAATTGAGTTCACCTACGTGTTTGATATTTTTCTATGGATCTGTTCTGGAAGACAGTCCCTTTAAGTTAAATTTAATGCTCAAAATGGATTCGTATTATTTTTAGCATATTTTTTCCTGTTATTAGATAGTCCCTTTTGCTTATGTGTCTATTTAGCTTTATTATATGTAATGTCATTTCAGGTTCCTATATGATAGTGGATTCTTCAGATCATGACCCTGGAGAAAAAGCCAGACTTCAGCTGCCGACAATGAAGGAGAACGACACTCACTGTATTGATTTCAGTTACCTTTTATACAGCCAGAAAGGGTTGAATCCAGGCACTTTGAACATATTGGTTAGGGTGAATAAAGGACCTCTTGCCAATCCAATTTGGAATGTGACTGGATTCACGGGTAGAGATTGGCTTCGGGCGGAGCTAGCAGTGAGCACCTTTTGGCCCAATGAATATCAGGTAATCATCTATGCTTTTCTGGTTTATGTTTTCATGTCATTGGATCTCACAGTGTATGTAATACTCAGAGGTAAATACTAGCGCATTGGAACAGAGATCATCTCTTTCGCCCCTCCTCTTGCCCTGTTCTTGAGGAAATGTTTAAATACATTGGCACACAGCCTTCAAAGTAATGAGACTATTTCCACATACTGAAAAACAGTTTTCGGTACAAAATTTGTTGGTTGTTTGACAAAGAGCTACTTATTGACAGATTTGTTTCCATGTCTGTATTCAGGAAGAAAAGGTCCTTTTTTCTGAGTGCATTATTCAGACTGGATTGGTTTGCTGACTTCTGACAATAACATTTGGAAACTAAACATGAAATAGTGTTTCATGAATTATATCATCTAAGGGGGAGGCATTTTTAATAAATTATTCACATTTTTGTCGGTTACATGCAGTTTCAAAACAAGCAAACAAAAAAGGAAAAGTCCACATGTCTTTTTTTTTTTTTTCCCCCAAGAATTACTTGATTTAATTATGATTAAACCGGACAATGAATAATATATCTACTTTATGTTTCACGAGGCTGATTTTATATGGTTTAACAAAAAACGATCATTTACCAGTTTGGAGAGTTGTTCAAAATCCTCCCTATAAGGTTCAGTAGAACTATTCTCTGCTTTCTGAAATATTGCCTTCTGCCATTTTGCTTTTTCTAAAGCGAAGTTTTGGTAAACAGTTATGCTATCCGAAAGAAATCTAAAGAGGATTTCCGCTTTTCTGAAAAAAGGTGAAAAGCTAAAATAGTGTGCAGACTTTGTTTTGCAGCGAGCCATTATGGAAGCAGCCAGCACACAGCCCAGTAGCAACAGGGGCCCCGCCAAGCTCCTTCCCCAGGAACTGCATTCAACATCTTAGCATCAAGCTACCATAGCTTTGAACTGTTGGAGCATCTGTGCTTTATCTGGATTTATTTTGTGCATCTGTTAGCAAGATGTGTCCTAAGGTATCAGAAAAGGCGAAGAGGTTATTTTTGGATCTGGGAACGCTTAAAAAATTTTCCATATAAGTTAATATAATTGCTTCTTTATCCTGTTTAGGTTCATGAAAAGTTTCATAAGGACCCTATACTTTCAATAGCAGGGGAAACCTGTCCCTGGACATAGAAAATTACCTCTTTTGAAAGTTCACTTTTGCGTTAGGTCTTGAGATTTAAACTTTTAAAAGACTTGTCTATTTATAGTTTGTTACAGAACCTAATGAGAATGCATTATGTAAAAGTATATTTTATTTTGGTCAGTGGGTAATTTATAAGCTAAGAACAATTCATTTCTGCTTTTTAAAAATGAACAATTTCTTACTTGTCTTTATTCCTGGGAGAGGGAACACAATGCATTGTTTTAATTGCTTTGTCATGAGTTGATTTTTCTATTTTATTGAAAAACCTCTTACTTCATAGGTATCGTTCCTCAGGTAAGGTTCTTTGTTCAGGGTTATGTGTCTATTGAGATCTTAATGGATTTTCTTCAGGTACTAGTTGATTCTGTTATTCTTGAGCTGAAGGATGTTGTTCTTCAGTGTAGGAAAGCTATCTGCTTTTCCAGGGCCCACAGCTCTGTGAGGGCTGCATGTGGTAGGTGGGTGGCTGGAAGTGTATGAAACTAATGCTAAGGCAACGAAAGCAAGATCAGTGGGCTCATCTCTGACAACAGTGGGTTGTCATTTGCTGGTTCACCCTCACATTGCATTGTCCTTTCACTGACTTCATTAGAACCTGTTATTGGAGCTTAACACTGAAAAGAAAAACTCTGATTTAACAACAGAGAACTGTCAGAGGATTCAGCCTCCTTAAAATAAATTTAAACCCAAATAACAAATTAGCAGAATTGTTAAAAATTTGGTTTCTGGAGTCAGATTGCCTGTATTCAACACTGTTTGCTATTTGCTATCTGTATAGATTGTTCTTTAAGGAATTAAATTGTTAGTTATATCTTTAAAGAAAAACGTTGAAGTGGATTTTGATAAATCCAACAAATAATATATCTGGGTATCATGCTAATATGCCTTCACAACTAAGAAATAGCATACATATAATTAATTACCTTTTCTTATTTTTTGCAAGATCTGTCTTTGAGTTATTGATATTTTAATAACATTTTCTTATGGCACACGTTTCTGCAATATTAATTTTAATGTGAGTTACACTATCATGGACTGGATTCTTCTTTGTTCAGTCTCATTTTGCATGACAAAGCTCCCTTAGGGTTATGTGTACCTTTAGTGTTTTAAGCAACCAGCGCTAACAGTACTGTGCAAGTTTCAACCTGGCCAGTGAGATCTTTTTGGAGATGTCAGAGAAAAAGGTTACTACATAACTTGGAACCTGTGGGTAAACGTTTCTTCCTTGCAGATTGAAATTTGAGCAATAGATCATTACTTAAGTGATTAATTACTTTACTTCCACATCATTTTTCCTTAACCCACAAAACTTAACAATCAATGAGAACAAAAAACAGAGTAGGATTATTTTTATTCATGTGCTTAGTGCTCAGTAGATTACTTGATTGATGATTACATTGATTCTGTCATTTAGATACCTAGTTGTACCTTTATATCAGTTATTAGAAACACCAGCATAACATAAACTATATGTAGCATTTTTGCTATTAGGAAATAGCATGAAAAACTTTCGACTATTGCTTAATGCAGAATCTTTATGGATTTTTAAAAATTAAAATGTAGCCATTACATTGTGCTATGTTAGAAGCCTACATACTTTTTAATTCTTAAAGAAACACTGCCTTTTTTTTTTTTCTAGACTCAGATTAAGTAAGCTATGATACGCATAGAAACTATTCTTCCTGGTTCCACAGTTTATTCAACTTCAACATTCTCCAGAGATTTTACACTCTCCAAAACTTCTTTTGAATTTTTTTTAACCTTCTCATTTTTTGAATTCCCTTTTCTTTTGTTGTATTTCTGGTAGAAAATCCTATCTTTTATTTGCCTGAGCCATTAGTTACCCAATCATCCCTCCAATACACTCCTTATCATCGACTTCAACAACAACAACAATCAAAAAGAAAATTACCCCAGGGTGCTACTACTTTTAATTAGTATAGGATAATTTTTATATAAAAATCATACTCCTGGAAGTGGATTAAAAAACAACCAAACCTCTCTATAAGCTAGCTCTTCTTTTTTTTTCCTTTTTTTTGTTGAACTAAAAATCTGAAACAGATGTAGTGTATCTTTGGTGTGATTTACCCTTCCTAGAAATTTCAACTAGCTAGACACCTAACAGAAGATGCCTGACCAGGAAATTAATTATGTTGTGGACTGTTTAATAATGAACAGATACCAGTTTTTAACCCCAAGAAACTTGAAGTCTTATTTCAGAAAGGAAAAAAATATATATACATGAAGTTATGAAATAAAGGCAAAATTATGAGTTTTGGTTACCTGCCAGACCAGTATAAGGCTCATGGACTTTGGAGGCAGTTCTTCTGGGTGAATCTTGACTCTGCTATTTAGCAGTTGTGCAGCCTGGAACATATTCCTTAATTTCTTTGAGTACAGTTTCCTTATCTGATAAATCAACAATACATATCTATCTGTCTATCTATCTATCTATCTATCTATCTATCTATCTATCTATAGTGATTAGAAAGGTATCTGACACATTGTATGTGTTTAGCTTAACATGATGAGTAGATAAAAAATTTGCGAAATCTATTGGGTTTAAAATATGCTCAGCATTTTCTTCTGTTTTGAAAGCATGCTGTTCTCCTTTTTGTTTGTTTTTTCTCAAGACTTAGTTTTTGTAGAGCAGTTTTAGGTTCACAGCAAAATGGAGAAGAAGGTACAGAGATTTCGCATAAACGCCCTGTCCCCACACATGCACAGCCTGCCCCATTATCACCATTCCCCACCGGCGGGACATTTATTACAATGAATGAGCATACACTGACACACAGTAATCACTCAAAGTTCATAGTAATTTTATTTTAGGGTTTATTCTTGGTGCTGTACAGTCTGAGTTTAAACAAGTGTATTATGGCATGTATGCATCATTGTAGTATCATAGAGGATTTTCACTGCCCTCAAAATTTCTGTGCTCTGCCTATTCATCCGTCCTCCTCCATGTTATTCTTTTCAGGTTTCATGTTTATTTATTTATATTTTTAAATTTTTGTTAATTTATTTGAGAGAGAGAGAGAGAGAAAGAACATGAGCGGGGGTGGGGTGCAGAGGGAGAGGGATGAGCAGACAGCCCGCTGAGCAGGGAGCCCATCACAGGCCTCGATCCCAGGACCCTAGGTTTTATGTGTGTGTGTGTGTGTGTGTGTTTTTAAGATTTTATTTATTTATTTGAGAGAGAGAGAGCACAGGAGCAGGGGGAGGGGCAAAGGGAGAAGGAGAAGCAGACTCCCCGCTGAGCAGGGAGCCAGATGTGGGCCTTGATCCTTGAGCCAAAGGCAGCCGCTTAACTGGTTGAGCACCCCCAGGTGCCCCTAGGTTTTGTGTTTATTAAAATGTCTACTGGGGCGCTTGGGTGGCTCAACCAGTTAAGAGTCTGACTTGGGCTTAGGTCATGATCTCAAGGTCGTGGAGTCGAGCCCCACCTTGGGCTCCCTGCTCAGCAGGGTGTCTGCTCATCCCTCTCCCTCTGCAACACCCCTCCCCCACTCCGCTCGTGCTCTCTCTCTCACATAAATAAAAATAAAATGTCCACTTATTTGACAGCTTATTAACATGAAGTTTCACCATGCTAACCCCTGGGGATATACAGGCAAGTCCCTTTTCTCCGGAAACTTACATTCTAGCTAGGCACTGGAGGAGATAAAAATGTAAATCAGATGTGGGGTCCGCCCTTAGGGGGCCTAGTCCAGATGGGAAATGTGAGATACACAGAGGTAAGACTTGAGACAATATAACATTTGTTAAATGACTTTAGAGAGAGAAATGTAAAATATAGTGGGGAAAATGAAAACAAAAGATAGATTTGCTTCCAAAGTAATTTAAGGCATAAATGGGACTATAATTCTTATCTCTTGGTTCCTGTATTTCTAGATGAGTATGCTTTTCACTGTACCACATTGTTTTTCTTAAACCACAGTTATTTGGAGCCACCACTTTCTATTGTGAAAGAGAACAAGCAAATGTAAATTTTATGACATAAGCGTTGCAATGATATACTAATGTATAAGGAACTGTTTCTCACCTGTGTCTTCAGAGCAATAAATGTCTTTTCGGCTCAGTATACTAATTATAGGAAGTATCATATCATATTTTTTTTATTTGTCATGGTTACAAGTTGCTAATTCTACCTCTTTTTATAGACCTCAAGTGAGTACTGTAAAATTTCAAATTGATCACCAAATAGAAGTAAAAAGAAAAAAAAAAACACCCAAAACATTATGAGGCATTATCTCAGTGTTAAATTTCAACTGAAGATCAACACACCTCTAAAAGTGTAATTTTCTCCACTCTGGAAATCTGACCTGTCTTGTATGCATAAAACTCAGTTCTGCTTTGGGATTAAATCCATTAGTTTCTTACTGAACAGTGAAGTTCTTACCAAATGAGGCAAGCAGACATAACTTCCAAAACTATTAGTGGAAACCTAATCTGCTGTTTTCCATTAACTGGGTGCACATCATTAATCACAAAAATGATGCATGATGAAAACTACAGGGGTTTGGCCAGAAACTGGAAAGTGATAATATAGCACAATGTGTCTTTTTTTTTTTTTTTTTTTTGCTCCCTAATTCACTGAGAAACAAACACTGAACTTTTGCAACCCATTTTCTTCTTAACATTTTCTATCGGCTTGAAAAAAAAATGTAAGAACTGGACAGGCATGGGATTTTCTGGGTTTTGTCTCCTTTTTAAAGCTTTATGTTAACACGTATTGCACTAATGTTTTGGCAATGGAATGATTGTTACACTCCAGAGATACTGTTGGCTTTGAATCTAAGAAGATTAGGACTTAAACCAAGTGACTGTTTACTTAAATAAAAAAATCTCTCAAAGATTGATCTTTGGGGATGGGGCTGAAGTAGGAACATGCTCATGAACCAGCCATGCAAAGAGTGAGGAAAAGAGCTCTTGGAACATTGCCAATTTATACTGGTCCTCATTCAGCAATGAGTGTCCCACTGAAGGAAGGAAGGGTGGCAAGGTTTTTCTTTCCTGGATGTATTAGTTTGCTTGGCTGCCATAACATTCTGTGACTGTGGCTTAAGCCACAGAAATGTACTTCTCTCATGCTGGGAAGTCTAAAGACCAAGGGGCCAGCCTCTTGGCTCCTGGTGAGAGCGCTCCTCCTGGCTTATAAATGGCTACCTTCTCACTGTGTCCTCACATGTTGCAAAGAGACAGCTTTTCTTCTTCCTATAAGGGCACCAGGCCTCTCAGATCAGGGTCCCTTATCACTTCATTTAACTTTAATTAACCCCCAAAGGCCCTATCTCCAAATACAGTCACGTTGAGGATTTGGGCTTCAGCGTGAATTTTGGGGGGAAAGAATTCAGTCCATACAAGTAGATGTATGTTACACTTACAACTTTTTTATTTATAAGCATTATAAATGACCCAGCTCGGTGTCTCTCTGAAGAATCTGCACCCTGACTTAGGCCCTGATGCAGATAAGGAACAGTGGAAAGAGGTTCACAAACAGGTGGTTGACAGTGCCTGTGAGGCGATCAGACTGAAAGGCTCCACTTCCTGGGCCATTGGACTGTCTGTGGCAGATCTGGCCGAAAGTATAATGAAGAATCTTAGGCGGGTGCATCCAATTTCCACCATGATTAAGGGTCTCTATGGAATTGAAGATGATGTCTTCCTTAGTATCCCTTGCATCTTGGGACAGAATGGAATTTCAGATGTTGGGAAGGTGACTCTGACTCCTGAGGAGGAGGCCCGTTTGAAGAAGAGTGCACAGATACACTTTGAGGGATCCAAAAGGAGCTGCAGTTTTAAAGTTTTCTAATGTACCACTTCACTGTCTAGACTACAGCAGGATTTTAGTTGGAGGTTGTGTATATTGTCCTTATTATCTGATCTGTTACTCAAGTAATATGAAAATGGCCTAAGAAAAAACATCCGTTTCCTAAAGTTCCAAATAGGAATGGTTCACCAAACCCTGCAGCTGTATCCTGATGCTGGATGATACCTGTCTTTGTAGCCCTAAATTGGTTAACGTAAGTTAGCCCCACCGTCTCAGAGGCACCACTGCCAGAGCTGCGGTTGCTCTTCACACCAGATATGTGTTTACTGTGTGTTCTGTCACTTCGGGTTCCTTCCCCCAACACCCGACATGCCTGGTCCATCTTTTCCAGTCAGTCCTATCCTGGGATCCAATGTATAAATTCAATATTGCATGTATTGTGCGTAACTGTTCTAAAGGATCTTATTTTGCATACCATGTATGTCAGAATATGGTGTACATGGCCATATAATGTAAAAAGACAATGCAACCAACTAAGTGTCATACCAACTAAAATACCAAATAAATTTTGAACAGTGAAAAACATAAAATAAAATAAAATAAAATAAAATAAACGACCCAGCTCATCACCTTGTATAACAATGTTGCATTCTCCTCTCTTTCTTGCACGCTGGCAGCTCCCACCTTACTGTCCTGTCTTCCTTTGCAGGTAGGAGTGGCCATATGACACAGCTCTGGCCAGCGAGCTATGAGGGAAAATCTGCTGGGGGACTTCTGGGAAAGATGTTTGTCCTGATAAAAAAGAGAGAGACCTATTGTTGCCTGAGAGCACGATACTTGGCACTGCTGCTGTTGTCTTGTAACTATGGGGAAGGTGATAAACTGAGGGTAACAGAACAGAGTAAGGAAGCGGTCAGGGTCCTACCTCAGGCAAAATAATGACAATAATATATATATATATTTTTTAAGATTTTATTTATTTTTTAGAGAGTGAGAGAGAAACAGCATGAGAGGGGCAAGGGTCAGAGGGAGAAGCAGGCTCCCCGCTGAGCCGGGAGCCCGATGCGGGGCTCGATCCCAGGACCCCGGGATCATGACCTGAGCCGAAGGCAGACGCTTAACCATCTGAGCCACCCAGGCGCCCAATGACAATAATATTTAAAATAAAAACTTTTTAAAAAAACTTTTAGATGAGTATTCTCCTATGCAGACAAGAGCATCCTAGTATAACCGCGTCACATCTTTCTTGAGCTTTCAGGCAGTCCCACCTATAACCCATACTATTTGTGGATAGCACATGTGAGCCATATGGCAGAAATAAAAGTACACATGTCTATCTGTGAATGAAACAGTTTTTCAGTCCCGTCTACAGAGAAGATAGACCTATGTACTTGAAAATGTAAATAGGGCTGTAAGGCAATCAATCAATGACTGGAGGGAGTAGAAAGAAAGGAAGGAAGGAAAGATCATTTGTTGGGTGTCTACCATGTTTAAGACACTGGGCTGGATAATTCCATGTCTGTCATCTTCAGTTTGATTTAATATTTGATCAAGTGCTAAATGAATGTTCCTTATCTTCATGCGTGGACTAAAATTGCTGGTTATTTAACGATCAAAATTATCCCCCCCCCCTTTTTTTCCTCTTTACCAATTTAATCTTGCTATTAAAAGTTTGGACTTTAGCCCTATCAGTGACTTCAGAACTAGATAGGCTTATTCTTCTTAAGGCAACAGTAATTGCCTAACACCGGCATTTTGGCTCATTTTTACATTGTCTAAATACCTTCTGTTTGATAGGCTATTAACAAATCAGCCTTTTGCTGCTGATGTTTAATCTTAATGATTTCCTATTTGTTTCATTTAAAGTACTCCAAATGGGTTTGGAAAAACTCCCATGTTATTATAGTCATTGTTTTCATAAAACTTATAACCAACCCTGTGAGGATGACTTCTCCTTGCGTCCTGACGGTGATTTGCTTTTATTATAAAACATCTGCTTTACTTTTCCTTTAGATTCTGTAATTGATTCATTGATGAAACTTACAGTTTGTAAATAAATGTAAGCAAGGGAAGAAGCGAGTCCTGCTTGTTAACACAATAATTACTGCAAATAGATGACAGAAGTCTCTTGTTAATCTACTAAATCATACCTGTTTTTATTTAGAGTAAGCAGGAGCTTTCAAGTACCCCTTCACTAATTCTTGTGAGAACGATTTCCATGAAATTAATTCACTTCTCTTTTAAGAGTGGATGGAAAAATAATGAGCAGTAAGGAGAGTTAGGCAGTGTTTGTTCAATGTGTGACTTTTTTTCTTTAGGAGTTTGTTTTATCCAAGGGAACTGGGGAAGACAGATGCTCCAAAGAGTAATGGAAGGGAGGCCAGTTTTTTGCTGGCTCACTCCCTTGCATTCAACACAGCTTGTTGAGTCTGCATTAACACGCATCTGCTTCCTTGTTTTCCACACCTCTTTATTAATTATTTAGCATACATTTAATGGGCTCATCTTCGTGTACCAAGATTAAAAAAATATATATCCTACCGGGGCAGGATTCCTACCCAAACACAAAAAAAATGCGAGTTTTTCCTTCTAATCAGCTTAATGATGTTTCTGACAATGCTGTACCATTTATTAATGCAGTACCGTCTCATAGAAGAAAAAGCAGAGACAACAATTTAAAATCAATTCTTTCTGCAGTTATTTTGTCTGCTGACTTTGATAGTTAATTGGAAGTGGTCTTTTTTTGAGGGCTTTCAAGTTTCTGTACAACTTGAATTTTTGTGTGACCTCTTTGTCCATTTCCATTTCAAAGACTGGGTAGTTTTTTTTTCTTCTTCTTCTTCTTATTTTAGACTACATGCGGTATGTGAACAAAATTATTGGCTCTTCACAGGAAAAACAAAACTTAAGTAACATTGTGTTTTTATTTAAAATTTAACTTGTACGCTGTGTGGATTTCAGTTTTTATTCTTAGAGCATAATGGAAAAATAAAAGGATATAATTATCTATTTTAGTATGAGTTTTTCAGTGGAGAGAATGTAGTAGGAAGGAAATATAAGGGAAATGTCAGGCAGAGTTAGAGTTTGTATCTATTACTATTCTTTTAGATGATATTATATAGAATCTATTCTGTTGTTAGTAACACAAGTTGGAATATAAAGGGAAACAAACTTCAGATGTTGTAAATTAAAACATCCACTTATGTAATCTAGTGGAAAGTTTATGATTAATTTTAGTTGTTTTCATTTTCAAAAGGTGTTTTTAAAACTGGCATTATAAAACTAGCTGCTACATGTTATTTCTGCATTTAGTTATATAAATAACCATTGCACACACCACTGGAATTCCCTGATGAGATTTAAATTCTTAATATTCTTTGAATGATCTTTTAAAAAATCATTCTTCTCAGCAGTAAATTCTTCTGGAAGCAGTAAATCAATTCTCATTTTATGTTTAAAAATAAGGTCTGTAGTCATAAATTTATACCAAGTAATAATTCAATAAAGTAATAAAGAATGGAAAATTTCTAGCACCTAGAGATCAAAGTTTAGTTCAAACCTAAACATCTTTAGATCGTGGTATTTTGCAACAACAGCACAAATATAATACTTGGAAACAGATACAGTGATTCTCTGGGTTAATATTTATTAAAAAAACACTTTTGGTTTGGTTGTGAACTTACACAATGTAAGTTATGTAAGACTTACAAAGGGATTAGCCCGCTTAGCCCCGTAAATACCAGGGTGAATTTCTCTGTTGTTATTGTTGTTATTTATTTATTTTTTGATTGCTGTTTATCTTCTTTTTCTGTTGTGTTTTCCCCTCTTTCTGTTTTTCTCCCCTCTCTTGGTGGAGGGGAAATTATAAGCAGAACAATAAACACATAACCAAGTAATTTTATTTATTTAATATATATATATATTTATTACATTAGGTATTCTGACATGCTACATGAGAATTAAGTCTTATTTTTTTTATGTTAGTATAATATAGAGTGGAGACCCTTTTTATATACTGGGTAAAAGTTAAACCTAGACATCATTTGGCCTGTGTTCAATTCCATATCCAATGGTCAACACCTCTTTGCTCAAGGAGTGACTGTTTTGTGGGACCTTTTGAGTTTCAGTGTGGGATAACTAGTCTACATGTGTTTGATGAAGTTCAAAGGAGGTAATGAAAGCTGCAAAGTAGTCTATTTAAAGCTCATATTTACAAATGAAAAACTTGAACTAAAGCTAGTAAAGCAAAAAAGAAACAGATTTGAAAGGATTTGGGATTCTGTCACAGCATAAGGGAAGTGGAATATCCAAGCTTGAAGAAGACATGGAACCCAGAGTAGCCATCAGGACAATAGAAACTTTGACTTTCTCTGTGAAGGTCAACTGTAAACAACTCCTTTCTTTATCAGTTTGACAAATATTTATCAAGCAACCTAATCTACCCCAGGCACTATTCTGGCTGCTGGGGATGTACCATGCTGAAGTCTGAAAGTTCTGTTATCCCAGAATTCCAGTCTTGGGATGGGGGTGGGAGGGGTGATAAATAAATAAACGAGAAAAAGATTAGAATGCAAGAAGTGCTATGCAGATAATTAAGATAGAGTGATAGGACAGTTAGGTCTTGGAAACCACCTCGGACCAGGTGGTTTAGGAAGAGCTAGTTGTTTGAGAAGATGACCTTCACCTGGAGATCTGAATGGCAAAAAGGATCTAGGTACATTAAGACCAGAAAAAATGCTTTAGAGGCAGAGAAAACAGCTAAATGAAGGCTCTTAAATCTGGAAGGAAATTGGCATGGTGGAGGGATGGCGACAGGCCTAGGGGTCAAAAGGGTCCTTTTTAAAGATGAGAAGCTTTGGAATCCAAGGGAAAGAGTCTTAACACTTTATGAAGATTGTCATCAAGGGATTCTATTTACTCACTTGGGTCTCATCTTATCCATGTTCCAAATGTATATTCTTCTTTAGTCTTTTCAGTGCTTACTCTCCAGTCACAGCTCTGGTTGTTTTCCATCTTGATAATGGGAACATTTTCCTGACTCTTTTATAAATCAGTTACTTTTCTTGGGATGCTGATTTGCTGATATTGCATTCCTCAGATTTTGCCAGTGTTTCCTTGAAAGTCAAAATGATTAGCCATCAGTTGAGGTCCTTCATAATTTAGCTTCAGTCAACTGCTTCAATCTCTGTACCATTATTATTTTTTTCTTGGCACCATCTGCTTTAGTAAATTGCAAATTGCTCTAGCTGTGCTTTAGACAATTTGGGCGTGTGTGTGTGTGTGTGTGTGTGTGTTTGTGAATTTGCACACAGTATATCCACCTTCTGAAGTGCCTTTGTTTCTTCATTTTCCTTGCTACCAAGAAGCCTTTGCTAGGCACTTCAGTTCTCTTCATATCTGTATTCTGTATTGCTTACATTGCTAATTAGACATTTAGCTTGTAATATTTCAGATAGTTTCGTGTCTTGTACCTCCAAGTGGACTGTAGATCCTCTTTAAAAGAGGGTAAGCCAAGAGGCCAGTGTAATTTTTACATGGTGCTTTGTATTTTATAAAGCAGTTTGACAAATTAAAAAAAAAAATCAGCCTTGGGCGCCTGGGTGGCTCAGATGGTTAAGCGTTTGCCTTCGGCTCAGGTCATGGTCCCAGGGTCCTGGGATCGAGTCCCGCATCGGGCTCCCTGCTCCTTGGGAGCCTGCTTCCCCCTCTGCCTCTCTCTCTCTCTGTCTCTCATGAATAAATAAATAAAATCTGTAAAAAAAAAAATCAGCCTTACAATACTATGAGGTCACTGGGAAGAGTATAATGATTTTATTTTAGTGATAAGGACTGAGAGATGATATAAGTGACTTGTTTAAGGTCATGTTACTAGCTAGAATTGAATTAAGTCCCCTAAAAATAAATTCTAGTATTTCTCTAGTGTGCCAGGCTGTTTGTTTATTGATAATGACTTTCCAGTCTTGGCATCAAAAGAAAATTGGACTTGCTGATGAAATATTAAGTGATGGGATAAGAGTAGGGTTATAATTTTTTCATTTTCATGCAATTTTTCGGGAGACATTTTCTTTTTGTTTTTTTCTTTTCCTTTTTTTTTTTTTTTTTTAGAGAGAGCGTGCGCAAGAGTGGGGGAGGGGCTGAGGGAGAGGGAGAGAGAGACTCTCCATGCTGGGCTGGATCTCAGGACCTGAGCTGAAATCAAGAGTCAGATGCTCAACCGACTGAGCCACCCAGGCACCCTAGGAGACATTTTCTTAATATTATTTGCTAATATTTCTTTAAAAAATAAGTATTTTTATGGTTTGTCTGTTCAAGGATTGATTGGTTGAAGTAAGCTTAATGCTTAAGGGGGCATCTCAGAACTTTGGTAGACTGAATTTTAATTCATTTTCACAACCAACCAAGCATTTATTGAATTGTTATTACACGCTAAATTTGGGGAGAAAACAAGTATGAAAATAATTTCATATTTTTGTTTAGGGAATATAAAGTTCACCAAGGAGATTGGCCATATGTTTATAAGTTTTTGTGGTAAGTGATGATTAAATAGGATGTTTTACATAATTATTTCAAAATTTATTTATGTTTAGAAATGCTGTGATAAAATAATAGGAATAAACAAGTCTTTTGAGGGAGATGAAACATCCATATCAGCTGTCTTGTATTGTTATTTAATTAACTATCCGATGGAGTGAAGAAAACAATACTATTAATGGAACTCCAAGAAGGAAGCAACACATGGGTTCTTTGGTCCGACAAAAATGGAGCTGTATCTGGGTATATAAAGTCAGGGGAAAAGGAGGTTTAGGTTTCCCAGTTACAAGGCATGGATAGCACCCTCAGCTGTTCTGAAATGAGAATGATCACACTGTGTGAGGGGGCAGCCACACTGGTCTGGCTGAAGTCAGGGTTTTGAAATTGGGAGGAATATTAGATTATGTAATCAACGTATTGAGTAGGTTGGATCCTAATATAGAGAAGTCTCCAAATCTATGTCAAGGGATTTGTTTTATTTTGATTCCTAACTGCTTGTGGCTCACTCAGAAGAGTCTCTAGCAAGAGCAGTGTGATCACAGTAATGATTTTTTAAAAGTCATTCTTTTAAGACTGAGCTCAGCAGATCCAAGGTGGGCCTTGACTTAGCATTTGCTGACCATCCCCACACTCTGTTATCCACACCTCATCTGTTCAAACTAGTCTCTTGAAGTTGTGACATTTGGCAATTTGGAGGATGACCTGTGGGGAGCAAGGTATACTTTTGTTACTTAGTTCCCTTTCTGCTAGGTAGAGATTTATTTGTTATGAAAGGTAATCAGGTTTTGGCAGACAGACTCGCATTTAGGGAAAAAAAAAAAAGTCTATTCAAGGATTCTGCCTTTGTCAACAGAATTGCTAAATTTTGTTCATTTAAGCTTATTCTTTCTGCTGGGATCGCTGGGGAACTTTCCCTTATTATAAAGGTTGAAGAATGTCCAGATGATGCTCTTCTCTTCCATCTGCCCGTTAAACCCTTAATCTCCTACACCTGTGTGGCTTCTAATCCTTTATTTGCTTTCTGTACCTCGTGGTTCCAAGTTCTGAGTCACGTGTGCCAAGTAAGTTTCCTTGGGCCACAAAAGGGCATTCTATGCCCCAAGATCTCCTGGATAATAAAGTGAGTTGCTGTTCACAAATGAACTTGCCAGTTTTAATGCAACCCACTTAGTGAATGGCATCCACTCACTATACAGCCAGAAGTGCCCTATTGATTGGCAGCAGGAAGCTCCTTGTTCACGTTGAGAGTTCCTTTTGCTGGTTCCTAGCCTCTGAGAATTGTCCCAGGGCTGCCTTTGTGATGCCGCAAAAGGCCCTTTCTCCTTTTTTCTCATTGCCATTTACTTCTCAGTTTGGAGCCAGTTGAGTTATTTAGTCATAGGCCTGACTTGTAAGGTGAAGAAGTTCGAAATGAGTTTGTTTTTGGATCTTAGTCAGGGTTCTTTTTGGAAAAGGGTCAAGCAAAGAATATAGCAGGCAAAATTATCCACTCTTTCTTAGTTATCACTATACTAACTAAAATTCAATGGGATACCTTGTCGAGAGGTTATGCCCTGCATTGAATTTCAGCCTCGAACCCCGCTTAGTTCAGAGAGCTCTCGGGTTGTAGAAACATGCCTCTCACCTCAGCCGTGTAAACCTCCCTAGCAAACCATCTCCACACTCAGTGGGATCATGTGTATCTATCAGCCACCTTACAGAGTAATTGGGAATCAGAAAGAAAGGCACAATCTGCTTCCTTTGTTCTCCAAGTAAAAGCCTGGAAAGGTTATCTATAACTAACCAGTAAAGCATGGTGCCTGTCAGATCAAGATGATATAGCTCACTAAGCTTGAAGAAAAAAAAAGAGAGAGAAAGAAAAAAGCTGTTCATTTTCTAGTACCTTTGCATCTCTGATTAGCCATCATATAAATGGATTATTTTGGTTTGTAGAAGCAGAGACTGGAACTTTTTCTTTTACATTTTTCATCTTATATCCATTACAAAAAAGGCAGTGGATTTTAAAGGAGATTACTTAAATTTGTGATCTGATTGCCTGGAGAGAGTGAGCTGGTATTAGTCTGAGTATGGGAAATTGTCCATTAAAATCGTGTTTATTAAATTTGAGAAGAAAAAAAAAATTATGAATATTTTAATTTGGAGGGAATCATTTGGAAAATATGCATTAGTGGGCGCCTGGGTGGCTCATTTGGTTAAGCGACTGCCTTCGGCTCAGGTCATGATCCTGGAGTCCCTGGATCGAGTCCCGCATCGGGCTCCCTGCTTCTGCCTCTGACCCTCCCCCCTCTCATGTGCTCTCTCATTCTCTCTCTCTCAAATAAATAAATAAAATCTTTAAAAAAAAAAAAAAAAGAAAATATGCATTAGAAAGACATTTGTGGGGGCGCCTGGGTGGCTCAGTCGTTAAGCGTCTGCCTTCGGCTCGGGTCATGATCCCAGGGTCCTGGGATCAAGCTCCGCATCGGGCTCCCTGCTCGGCGGGAAGTCTGCTTCTCTCTCTCCCACTCCCCCTGCTTGTGTTCCTGATCCCGCTATGTCTCTCTCTGTCAAATAAATAAATAAAATATTTTTTTAAAAAAGGAAGGCATTTGTGCTTTTTATGGCAACCAGATTACACAAAAATGCTTTAATTCCCAAGTATTATTACTACAGTTCTCTTCTTCAGCAATACAAAGTAGTTAGGCCTATAAAAAATTAACCAGAGCTTCTGATGTAACAGATTTTGGAGGCAGTAACTCTAGTGAGAGGAGGTCCAAGCTGTTTTATGGAGCAGTCCCCATATCCCGATATGGCCGTTGCTTTGCATAGGGTAAGCCTTGCTTGCACTTCAGGACTGCTGCACCTCATCTTGGACAGTTCTGTACTGTTCCGGATGGTTCCCAGAGTCTTCTGACTCCTCCTAGACTCTGGATTCCTGCCCCCATCTCTGTCTCTGCCTTGCTCAAGGAGGCCCCGTTGACATTTACCACTTCTGCCCTGAGGAGAACAATGCTCCTTAGGAAAGAATCTTGCCCTTGGGACTAGAGGCTAGGATAATTGGGGAGTGGGAGAGGTGATGCCTCTGACTTACCCTTTACTGAGATCCTTTAAAAAAGTCTAGTGAGTGTTCAGTTGGGATTAGACTTCATGAGAGATTAACCCTTTGAACTAAGAAGCAGTTCTATGGCAGAGTTGGGATTTATAGCCTATTGACTATTTTCTGACTGTGGAGTGAGACATTTAACAAAGAGAATGGTAACCTTATGATTTTTTTAAATTTAAATTCAATTAGCCAACTTATAGTACACCATTAGTTTCAGATGCAGCTTTCAGTAATTTATCAGTTTCCTATAACACCCAGTGCTCATCACATCACGTGCCCTCCTTAATGCTCATCACCCAGTTACCCCATCCCCCCACCCGCTTCCTCTCCAGCAACCCTCAGTTTGTTTCCTGTAGTTAAGAGTCTCACATGGTTTGTCTTCCTCTCTCATGACTTCCCATTCAGTTTTCCCTCCCTTCTCCTACAGTCTTCTGTCCTGTTTCTTGTATTCCACATATGAATGAAACCATATGATAATTGTCTTTCTCTGACTGACTTACTTCATTCAGCATAATACCCTCCAGTTCCATTCACGCCAATGTAAATGGTAAGTATTCATCCTTTCTGATGGCTAATAGTCCATTGTGTGTGTGTGTGTGTGTGTGTGTATACACACCACATCTTCTTTATCCATTCGTCTGTTGATGGACATCTTGGCTCTTTCCACAGTTTGGCTATTGTGGACATTGCTGCTATAAATATTGGGGTGCAGTTGCCTGTTTGGATCATTATATTTGTATCTTTGGGGTAAATACCTAGTAGTGCAATTGCTGGGTCGTAGGGTAGCTCTATTTTCACTTTTTGAGGAACCTCCATACTGTTTTCCAGAGTGGCTGTACCAGCTTGCATTCCCACCAATAGTGAAAGAGGATTCCCTTTTCTCCACATCCTTGCCAACATCTGTTGTTTCCTGTCTTGTTCATTTTAGCCATTCTGACTGGTGTAAGGTGGTATCTCATTGTGGTTTTGATTTGCATTTCCCTGATGCCGAATGATGTTGAGCACTTTTTCATGTTTCTGTTGGCCATTTGTATGTCTTCTTTGGAGAAATGTCTGTTCATGTCTTCTGCCCATTTCTTGACTGGATTGTTTTTTAGGTGTTGAGTTTGGTAAGTTCTTTGTAGATTTTGGATACTAGCCCTTTATCTGATATGTCATTTGCAAATATCTTCTCCCATTCCATAAGTTGCCTTTTAGTTTTGTTGACTGTTTGCTTTGCTGTGCAGAAGCTTTTTATCTTGATGAGGTTCCAATAGTTCATTTTTGCCTTTGTTTCCCTTGCCTTTGGAGATGTGTCTTGCAGGAAGTTTCTGTGGCCGAGGTCGAAGAGGTTGCTGCTTGTGTTCTCCTCTAGGATTTTGATGGATTCCTGTCTCACATTTAGGTCTTTCATCCATTTTGATTTTTAATGCCTAAGACTCTAAAATTTCTTATGTAAAGTGGCATATAATCTCTTTGATTATCTTCTTTCTTCAGCATCTTTGATTTCTTTCTCCCAGACCAGCCCAACCCAACATACACCATGTGTCCATTGATGCCTACCTCACTCTGCAAATCTAAAGTTTCATCCAGCAGAAAAAAATTTTCACTGTACTGTGTACATCTGTTCTTCATATCCAGACTTCTTGAGAGGGGAGTGTTTACTTACTGCTTCTAGTTTCTCTCAGAATTATTCTCTTACACCTAATAGCTTGATACCTTATAGCTTGACTGTTACCTCTTTCATGCATCTGAAAATTACCATCTCTATATGATGAGAGGCCTCTAACTTTTTCCAGGTCCTTATTCTCTTGACTTCAGTGTAACATTGACATTACTGGACTGTCTTTTCCTTCCTTAGAGCTAAAAACCTGTATTGTACTTCTATTAAAAACAAAAGACAAAAAACAAAACTGACCATTTTTTCCCTCTCTTTTTCTAGTCTTTCTCTTTCTGAGTATTAGTTTTATAAATATTAATTTTTATATGAAACAAGAAAATATTTAATAAAGATATAAATAATAGATATAAAAATAAAGTATATAAAATTTTATATAAAATATACAAAGTAGGAAATATTTTTATAAATATATGACTATGCACAAGATATAAAGAACAATAAGCAAATGTACACATACCAATACAATAACTAAAATAACATCACTAGAATCCCCTGAGAGTTTCTATTTTTTTTTTTTTAAAGATTTTATTTATTTATTTGACAAAGAGAGACACAGTGAGAGAGGGAACACAAGCAGGGGGAGAGGGAGAGGGAGAAGCAGGCTTCCCGCGGAGCAGGGAGCCTGATGGGGGGCTCAATCCCAGGACCCTGAGATCATGACCTGAGCCGAAGGCAGATGCTTAACGACTGAGCCACCCAGGTGCCCCGAGAGTCTCTTTCTATTAAAACCTTTCTTCTATTCCAAGGAAAATAATATTCTGAATTTTGTGGTCATCATTTTCTTCCTTTTTCCTTACCTTAAGTATTTTATCAACTTTTATATGTTTATGAACTGTTATGTAAATGGTATCACATTCTGTACAGTTTTGACCACTTGATCCATCCCTACTCTATCTCACCCATGCCCATATTTTTTGTGTAGCTGTGTTTCTTTTTCACTGCTGTATTATATTTTTGAATACATGAAAATTAATTATCCGGTTTCTGCCTATGGACATTTGTGTTGTTTCTGGGTTTTCTAACTGCTATACTAAGAAACAATATTGTACCTTTGTGTACATTCTTGTACATGTGTCTTTTTGCACATGTACAGGATCTTCTCTAGTAGTGAAATGGCAAAGTCATGGAGGATAAACATATTTGACTTGGTAAGATGACACTAAGTTATTTGCTAAAAGGATTGAACAATTGGTATTCCAGCCAGCACTATGTAAGTATTTCTTTTGTTACATATTCTTGTCAAATGTAACAATATTTGGTATTGTTAGATTTTCAGATTTTTTGGAGTTTGAGATTTTTCAGATTTTTCCCCCCATTTGGTGGGTGTAAAATTGTGGTCAAAATTTGTATTTCTTTGACTATTTGAATTTCTCTGACTGCTGTTGAGTTTGTGTATATTTTCAAATGTTTTGTCATTTTTGTTTCTTTTTTCAAGTGCCCATTTGTGTCTTTACTCCATTTTTCTATTGGTTTCTCTGCTTCTTATCAATTGGTAGATGTTTCTTTATCTAGTCTAGATATTAATCATTTGACAAAAATATGTTTTTTTCAGGTTTGGGCCTATTTTTTGACTTTTATTGTAGTTCTTTGGACAAAATTTTAGTTTTACTGTTGATGGTTTTATTGATTTTTAAAAAATTTATAGATTTTGGGGTGCCTGGGTGGCTCAGTCATTAAGCGCCTGCCTTCTGCTCGGGTCATGGTCCCAGGTTCCTGGGATCGAGCCCCGCATTGGGCTCCCTGCTCGGCGGGAAGCCTGCTTCTCCCTCTCCCACTCCCCCTGCTTATGTTCCCTCTCTCATTGTGTCTTTCTGTCAAATAAATAAAATCTTAAAAAAAAAAAAATTTATAGATTTTAAAAAATATTTTAAGAAACCTTCCCAACTCTGAGGTTATTTTGTTCTATGTTTCTTTTAAAGGTATAATGATTTGCCTTTCAAATTTAAGTATTTAATAGCTTTGGAATTTATTTTATATATGGTGTGAAGTAGATTTTTATAATACTCTTCCTTAGTGCTGGGCTTATGCATGTGCATTCTTCTCCTTCCCTCCCTCTCCACCCCCTTCTCTCCCTGTATGTGTGTGTGTATTTAACATATATTTGCATGTTGTGTATGTATATGTATTTTTTTTTAATCTGAGCTCTCAGCCCTCTAGTTTCTAACTGCCTGTTAGAAATTTTCTTGTTGATGTATGTCACCTTAACCTTATAAAATAGAACTTTTCCTACCTTTTCCCAACGCTCACCCCCACATCTAACTAGTTCCTGAGTCCTTTAAATATTTCATTTGAACTGAGTTTTTGACTTTTTATTACTACTACAAACTGTTTTATACCATGTGACCCAATCCTCAAACCTGTGTTACACTTCAAGACTTCCTGCATCTGTTTTTCCCATACTGACACCATGTCACTATTAATTTTTCTAAAGCAAGGCTTTGATACTCTCAAATTAAAATACCTTTAATAACTCCTCATTGTTCTGCTAAAGTGTCTGGTCTCTGTTGCTGTCCCATTTCTTATGTCTACCTTCAACTCTGTTTTCCTTTATCTTCCACTGGAAAATCTCTCTTCTAAATTAGTTTCTCTTTAAATTGACTTGTGCTTTTTGTGTTTATTACTCATTCCATTGTACCTATTGTTCTACTTTCTGGCAAATCTAAATCAAACCCTTTCTGTCATTCTTTTGGCATTCATGATTGACTGAATTATAACTTTCCTGACTATTTTTGTTGAACTAAGGTACCAATTCTTATATATTTTTTGTATTCCCTGTAGCATCTCTCACAATACCTAACATATAATAGGTAATTAATAAATATCAGTGGGTTGATTAGTAGAGGAATACTAATATTATGCAATGCAATTGTATTTGGATTGTCCTGGGTGAATTTTTAAAATTTTACTTGATTTGGGGAGTTGGATTTTAAACATTTCTTTGTGAAAAGTTAATTTAGGATAATTGACAGATTCTGTATTTTTCTGAGAGATCCAATTTTTCAATCTCCATGGAGAGTCTTTTCTTCCTAAATTGCATGTATCTTTTTATGCTAACTGTATGTAAGTGCTTAATTTCTATTTTTCTTTCTCGACTTTTTTTTCTTTTGTTTCTGTATCTTTGTTGACTTTCTCACTATCTCTATAGAAATAATTCTTCCAGATTCTAGCAGACTTATTTTCTTCCCTTTCCATTTTCTATAAACAGGCCAAGTAATAGTGAGACTGCATAGACTAACTATTCAAGTCAGAAGGTGGACAGAAAACTTTAAATTCTGTAAGCTACTAATGATGTAGAGGGTGAATCTAGTGTTCTTTGGTGATTCATGCAAAGTAGGAAAAAAAAAAAAAAAGAAAAGGGAAAATTTGATTCAAGCCTTTCCATGAGTCAACTTTATTTCAGCTGTTAATTGGTCTACACTAAAACGACAGTGATAAATCAATGAAATGCTGGCTTTGAGAAGGGGGTTCTTTACAAATCTACTAAAAGGACACATCAGCCTCTTTTTTTTTCTTCTTTTTGAAACTTACTGTTTAAGTTCCCTCTATAGCAATCAAGAAGAGAATACTTAGAAGACAAGTAGAATAAAGAGCTATTTTTATATTCAGAAACAATTTTATTTAAGAAAAGAAACAGAAATAACAAAATAGGCATAGAGGTGTGCTATCTAATCCGTTCTTTACACTGCTGTGGTGAATTAGAATGACTTGTTTCTCATGTTTTGTTTTATAAAACATTCATTTCTTGTCTCTTCCCCTCTAGATTATTGTCCTTAGTATCCTTCTAGCAGGACTTGGGGTCATATTACTGATTTTATGTTAAGATGATTTCCATGGGAATTCAATACTCTTTTTAATTCTCTTGAATAAGTAAATCTTGAAATGCTTTTTTTTTTTTTTTTTTTTGTGCAGAGTTGCATTTCACTAGAGGTAGAGATGGCTTTTAACCTTATCAATTGGTAGTGTCATGCATGCTGTAAACTGAAAGGTTTGGATGATTATTTTATTCAACCCCCTGCTTTTGGAGACTCACAGAGGCCACACAATCTGTGGAAGTGTATTTGTGTGGGCCAGGATTTCCTTTCTGTTCAGCTATTTTTTTTTCACCTTTTTTTTTTCACTTTTTATTATGTTAATCACTATACATTACATCATTAGTTTTTGATGTAGTGTTCCATGATTCATTGTTTGCATATAACACCCAGTGCTCCATGCAATACGTGCCCTCTTTCATACCCATCACCAGGCTAACCCATCCCCCCACCCCCCTCCCCTCTAGAACCCTCAGTTTGTTTCCCAGAGTCCATAGTCTCTCATGGTTCGTCTCCCCCTCTGATTTCCCCCCGTTCATTTTTCCCTTCCTGCTATCTTCTTTCTTTTTTTTTTTTTAACATATATTATTTGTTTCAGAGGTACAGGTCTGTGATCGATTCATCAGTCTTACACAGTTCACAGCGCTCACCATAGCACATACCCTCCCTAATGTCTATCACCCAGCCACCCCATCCCTCCCACCCCCCACCACTCCAGCAACCCTCAGTTTGTTTCCTGAGACTAAGAATTCCTCATATCAGTGAGGTCATATGATACATGTCTTTCTCTGATTGACTTTTTTCGCTCAGCATGATACCCTCCAGTTCCATCCATGTCATTGCAAATGGCAAGATTTCATTCCTTTTGATGGCTGCATAATATTCCATTGTATATATATACCACATCTTCTTTATCCATTCCTCT
Organism: Mirounga leonina; assembly: GCF_011800145.1. Lineage (NCBI taxonomy): Eukaryota > Metazoa > Chordata > Mammalia > Carnivora > Phocidae > Mirounga > Mirounga leonina. Next base: position 81,235,744 of record NW_023270807.1, on the reverse strand, counting down.
GTCGATGGACATCTTGGCTCTTTCCACAGTTTGGCTATTGTGGACATTGCTGCTATAAACATTGGGGTACATGTACCCCTTTGAATCCCTACATCTGTTCAACTACTTTTAAGATAATTTACATATGCTACTCATTTCACAAATAACTTTGTTTTCCCTTAAAGTCAGTCAACAGTGTATTTTATATAATTTTATCATTTGTATCCATTGAAATTACTTGTTCTATAAGATATAATGAATCAGGAGTAAAGAACTTAAAATATATTTGGTAAAGTTTTGCCTTCCTGGTGGTAAATGCTGTTATCTTCCATAGTTATATTAACTAAAGAAAACTTGCTATTTTGAGGATTATCCTAAGATATTTTTTCTTATAAAACAGTTGTGTTCTTCCTTCTTAATATCATACTTCGGTTTTGCTTGACAGGATTATGTGGAAAGAACTCTTACATCAACCCTATTTACCACTGAAGAGCAGAAGGCACAGTGTTGCTTTCTTAGGCTGTTGAAGCAAGCCACAGGCAATGGAATACATTCATAGTGAATTTAATGCTTGCATAAGTCATTGGCTGTGATAGGATCTTTCATGACTGTTTTTCATTCTGACTACAGTACAGTTTTTGTTTTCTGATGGTAAACTCCTCTGTTGTTTCAACAGGTACCTAGACTTCAAATAATTATTGAATGAGTGTTGTAATTGAGATAATCAGCTCTTGGAACTACGACTACAGTGGAGATCCTATGCTCTTTAAATTCTATGTAAAAATATTCCAAGTGTTTTAAAGGAAAAGTTTCCATTTTAGAAATTTGTTTGAACACTTTATTTTTAATAGAATAAAATGAAGCATTAAATCTTCAGCTTTAAGTTTTCCAGCTTTAAGTTTTCCAGCTTAAGAAAATCACTTATAGAAGAGATTAGGTTAACCTCTTGTGGTAGCAAAGAGTCATTTCTACTTAGAGAATACATGATTTATAACAGAGTAATACAAGTGAACACTGAATGGTATCCAATCCATATTAAATCACTTTGTTATAAAAATAACCCAGGCAGTGGCATATATATATATATATTTCTCATATATTATATAGTAGGACAAATACACTAATGGATGTGATCTCTAAGTACCTATTCTCTGTCCCACTCTTTAGCCTTAGGGACGCCTTCACACATATCGCCCCTCCACCCAGCAAGGGCATCTCTTGTAGACTGACAGAGACCTCTACTCCTTATTAAAAGGAATGCCAGTAATAGAGATCAATAGTAAAAAGTCCCAGTATATCTAGAAGTAAGTTCAATGGACATAAAAGGGGGGGATAACTTTGGAAGATCAAGTTGTGAATGCAGAGCTGATAGGCAGTATTGGAATTAGCCTGCCAACTTAGGGGATTGTTTTAGTAGTTCAGGTCAGAGATAAGGATGGAAGACCTGAATTAGGCCATTGGTAGTGCAGACTTGAATGAAATCAATTGATTTCAGAAATGGTGTGGAGTTGGAATTGATAGGAATTGAGGGTTGATTTGGCATATGGGATTAGAGAAAGAAGGCAGAGGTGATGTCCTCTTTCCTGATTGTGCAAATGCAGTGGATTGTGACACCATTTATTGAGATATGGGTTGAGAGGAGGCAGATTGTGTGTGTGTGTGTGTGTGTGTGTAAGGGGGTGTGGATGATGCTTATTTAGGTGAGTGTGGATCATCCAGGTGGAGTTGACCCATAGTTTGAATATCCTAAAGGTCAGGAGAAAGATCTTAACTACAAAAGCAGATTTGGAGTCATCAGCATGAAGATGCTGATAGAAGTCAGAGGAAGCTAGTATTGCCTAGGGAAAATAAAGAAAGTAAAAAGAGGGTCTCATGAACATCTGCACTTATGGTAATCTGTAAAAGAGGCCAGCAAATCAAGCCTGCAAAGGAGAAAGAAGGGAGATACAGAGAATTAAGAGAAAACCGTGGAATTGAGGAACAGGAAACTTAAGGGGAGAGAACATTTCAAGAAGGGGAAGAAAAGAATATCAGATCCTGAAGAAATTTCAGAGAAGATCAAGTAAAAGGGTTTATTGACATTAGCGTGGAAGACTTTAGTTTTAACTTCCTCCAAATACATGTTTTGAGTAAGTAGAATAGAGCAAAAGGAGGGTAAATAGTTCTCGGGTGGAGGATATTCAGGTTTTTTTTCTCCCCTTGGCATCTTTAAAAATGAGGGCGGTTTTGTTTATTTTTTAATTTAGTAGTAGGGACTTAGAATGAATGGAACTATCTGCATTGTCTGCTGTTCTTAATGGACATTTTTGAATGTGTTAGAAAATAACCTACCTGTGTCAGGCAAGACAATAAAAGTAGACCTTTGGGGAGTGGGGTGGGAGGATGGGTTAGCCTGGTGATGGGTATTGAGGAGGGCACGTTCTGCATGGAGCACTGGGTGTTATGCACAAACAATGAATCATGGAACACTACATCTAAAACTAATGATGTAATGTATGGGGATTAACATAACAATAAAAAAATTAAAAAAAAAAGTAGACCTTTATCACCTAAATCACCTAAACCTTTATTTTAGCTAAGGTAGATCTAGAACATAAACCATTGAGATAATATCCTTATCTTAAAAGAAGAATATAATAATATAGTTTTCTAGCAGCAAAAACAAGGCAGTCTAGTTATCAAAGAATATATTAGCAATGATAATTCTAAAGTGGATTCAGGGAGTATGCATATTAACACAAAGTTGTATAAACTATACTTATAATAGGTGTGCATTTATAGAATTGTGGTTTCTTCTAAAAAGAAGAAAAAAAGACTTTCTGCTTTTAGAACTTAAAGAAATATTTTAAAAATGCAGATATTATAATGCTTGAAAACAATGTGCTTTTGTGTTTAATATTTCTTTTAACTTATGTTTTATCTTATATTTTAAAGCAAGTAGCAATTAAAACATAAAATTTTCCTGTACTTGACTATGATATATACTTTTACTTAACATTTTAAAATATTGAGAGTGATGAAAAATACTATTTTGGTTTCTGTACTTAGCACCAAGCATCAGGATATTTGAGAAAATTGACAAGAAAATTTCTCATTTTTAGATTTAAAAAATACACTATGAGTAAAAACATTGTTATTTTGGGAAAGAGAATTGTATTAAAAGTGATGCTAACATTTTTTTACAATGGTGCAGTTGTTATATTTTTATGCCTATAGTTTAAAAAGTAGTGGTATTGGGCGCCTGGGTGGCTCAGTTGGTTAAGCAACTGCCTTCGGCTCAGGTCATGATCCTGGAGTCCCTGGATCGAGTCCCGTGTCGGGCTCCCTGCTCAGTGAGGAGCCTGCTTCTCCCTCTAACCCTCCCCTCTCTCGTGTACTCTCTCTCTCTCTCATTCTCGCTCTCTCAAATAAATAAATAAATCTTAAAAAAAAAAAAAAAGTAGTGGTATTTACCTTCCATGAAGGCAAACATTAATTCATTTGTTCGGTAAGTATTTTTCAAGCACCTTTTTCATGCCAGGCACTGTTCTGGATACTTACAATGCACCAACGAATAAAAGGAACAAATTAATCAGTACCCCGAAGAAGCTTTTGTGGGGGGGTGGTCACGGGAGACCATCCACAGCTCCCATTATAAGTAAGACTAGAAAGTAGTAATAGCTGGGGAAAAGAGGATGGAGCAGGTTGCTAGGGGCTTTTTGAGAGGTGAGGGGTAGAGACAGGTTGTAATTTTACCATAGTCTGGGTGGGTTTCTGAGTGGGCTCTTGGGCGAATATGTAAAGAAGGGTTCTTGGGACAAATATGTAAAGAGCAGTTCGGGGAAGGGAAGAGCCAGGGCAAAGGTCAATGGTGGAAGCCTACCTAGTGTGTCCAAGAATAGCCACTGTGGAGGCCACTGAGGCTAGAGGGCAAGGAGCAGGCGGATAACAGAAAGAAATGAGGTTGAGGAGGCAGGTGGGTCCAGTGACATGAACATTTGTAGTGCCTGGGAACTTGATTTTTACTCAGAGGACCTGGAGATCAATTAGAAGCTTCTGTGTAGAGGAGATACTTGATTGTGGTGAGTTCAGTTGTTCCCATGTTCTTGGGCACACACTGTATAAGGATGTAAGTTTAAAATTGATATTATTTACATGTTCCTTATTAATGTTTCTAACAGTGTGCTATGAATAATTGCTTCAGTGGCATCTACTGTCCCTGTATGGCATTGCCATGTGACTTTATAGGGTCCTGAAGTTTAAGGTATATTGAGCTCACATATGCCTTGCTTTCAGAATTCTAAAAGTTGCATTTTGGAGAATTAAGATTTATTTGAAACAGTCGCCTTAATTTGTAATGTGAAAACTAATTTGCCTAAGATTATTCGGTTAGATTGGCCAGAGCTAGGATGAGGGTTTATGTTTCCTGACTATAAATGAGAATGAGAAATAGGAATGGAAAACTACCCACTGTGATCAGATTTGTACTCAGTCCCTTACTGACTTTGTTCAATTCCAGGCCATTTTCCCCACTTAAATTTCATTGCCGCGTCCTCTACGCAGCTCTCTGCCCGGCTTTTCATGTATCACTGCTTTTACTTCTGGGTCTGTGCTGTGAAGTGCTATATCATAATCACCCCTTTCTTTTTTTCCTCCTCAGAACCAATTTTTAAACATTCTTGCCCTCTGTGCACATTGATTTCTGTGCTATGGTTTTTCCATATTCTGCAGCAGAAGTTGGCAAATTATGATCAAATCTGGCCTTTGGCCTGTTTTTGCACATTGTGATCCAGTAATGGTTTTTGTAAAAGAAAGGAAGAAGATTTCACAACCTGTGAAAATTATATGACATTAAATGTTAGTTTCCATATATAAAGCTTTATTGGCGCATGGCCATGTTCATTCCTGTACATATTGTCCACAGTGCTCTTGTGCTATAATGGTGGAGTTGAGAAGTTGTGACGGAGAGCAGATGGCCCTCAAAGCCTTAAAAATTTTCTCTCAGGTGCTTTTAAATAAAAGTTTGGTGACCTCTGTTCTAGACCAGTGCTTTTAAAACTTTGCTGTGCATATAGAATTGCATGGGGGTGAGGTTTCATTCAAAGCCTTCAGGACCCTATAAAGACTATATAATAAACTATGTATGTGTCACCATGTGAATATTTTCAACTACTACAATTAAATTCGCCAGAATCAATTAAACCCATGTTCTTAGACATCACTCCCAGAGATTCCATCATTATGAGGTGGGGCGCAAGACTCTACTCTCAAGTGACCAGATCCAGCCAGGCCACAAACTGACAACACTTCAGTAGCATTGCTAAAGTGGTCCTTCTTGAACTTAAGGTCTGTCTTAGCTTATCTTCCCCTGTCTTATGGTAATTAACCAATTTTGGAGGAAGGAGTAGAGGGGGTTGTCTTTGAATAAACCTTGAGGCAGTCTCATCCAAGCTGCAGACCTAGCCCAAGCAAATGGAATCTTAGACAACTCTGCAGGCTGTGTATTGCACTCTCAACATATATCTGAGTGTATTTTTTTTAAGATTTTATTTATTTATTTGAGAGAGAGAGAATGAGAAACAGAGAGCATGAGAGGGAGGAGGGTCAGAGGGAGAAGCAGACTCCCTGCCGAGCAGGGAGCCCGATGCGGGACTCGATCCCGGGACTCCAGGATCATGACCTGAGCCGAAGGCAGTCGCTTAACCAACTGAGCCACCCAGGCGCCCTATCTGAGTGTATTTTAATATACAAATATCCATTTCCCCTTTTCTACTCTGTCCTTCCTACATAAAATATTCTATGTGCATTTATATATAAATGATTATGCTAAACAGGATGGTTAATCACATTAATGGTATTTTACATTTCATTTCTCTGAATTATCTTATTCTTCTTGGATTAGTCAAGGTTTCTTTTGTCTTTTTAAGCAGCAAATGCTATGTAGGTGCCATAAAGTTTTCATTAAATTATTTTAAATTTGAAGAATAGTAGTTGAAAATATTCATATGGTGACACACACATAGTTTATTACCTAGTCTGCCTCAGATGCAGATTATTCATATGGTTAGCTTGTGGAAGAAAATTCAGTATTAATAACTTAAGGATTTCCATACAGTATAATGAAATCACATATGCGATTTTATACCTGTTTATGTAGGATATTGTATATTCCTCTTTTTTACCATAATTCTGCACAAATATATTTTTTAATGACTCTGGCTTTGTTCCCAAAGGCCTGTGATTTCTTTTTTGAGTTGGTCAGCCCTCTGTCATTTATTCATATTTGCAAAATTATAATAATTTTTATGGTCATAAATTATTTAAGAAAGCTTAATTGAATTTAGGATAAAGCAGAGGCAGAATATATATTATACAAATATTATGTAAACTCTACACTTAGTGTGTCTTAAGCCATCATAATGGATAAGCAAAAATTGGGCTCCTCGCCAATGTATTATTTAGCTAAATCTTAAAATTTCATTGGTTGTTGTGGGTATATTTAAGGTTATTTTCAAATATACTCTCTTTCTACCAAATGAGAGAGATGAAAAGCAACAAGCTTTATCTCTTGCTCTGAAACTTTAATTTAGTGAATTGACTTATTAATAAAACCCAGTATGCAAAATGCAGGCAAGTATTTGCAAAATTCACTAATTATGGACAGAAACAAGAAGCTAGAGTTTTTGAAACCCATGGAGTCCCCAGAGAAGACCAGTTTGGTATTTCAAGTGACAGAAGAGAAGTAGACATCAAACAGTATTTTAACTTCACGTTGCACCGGATAAAGAAAAAAAGGGAAAGATTTCTTTATACATCATACCAAGAAATGTGGGGAGAAAACTGTGTCTTTGAGGAAAGGGTCATTTAATCAGTATTGGTCGCTCTGGAAAGACGGATTATTAGTACCAGGGTTGGGAATAACAAAATGCTCTGCTCATGAGGCATGCACAGCAAACATTTATTGGTTGCCCTTTTAAAAGAATATTTGTTTACATATATTTAAATTTAGTAAAGTAAAATTACAAAATAAATTTAAGGAATGTTCTTCGTATACCAATGTGTCAAATAGAAATATTTTTAATTGTCCCTATAGAAAATATGTAATATGATGGAGACTGGGAAATCAGGTAAAAGCAAGGATTAAAAAACATCATCCACGCCTATAAGCACAAAAGCTCTATCACTGGTATATCAAATAGGCCTTCTCAAATGCTGCATTATTGTCTGCTTGAATCCATCTGATTACAGTGTGTGGGTAGGTAACTGAGTTGACTTTCTCTTTGTGCATCTCCCCTGTGCTTTGGGTACATGAGTTACCTGTGCTAAGCCATCACAGAAAGATTGCTGAAATGAATTGAATTCTACTTCAGTCAATGGTGTATCTCCTCTTTCCTCAGATAGTTTAATTATTATTGTTATTTAATTTTAGTCGACCCAACAACTTGTAAGTCAGGAAATTTCTGGAAAAATGTTTTGGCCTGTTATATTTCTATGGGAAAGCCTGGGTTTTGCTTTTCCTAAAATTTTATTAGGCAGTTTACTTCTGTAGTGAGATAGTCTGGTAAATGATGTTTGGTATTTCTGGTAAGGTTTCAGAAATCTCAGTCAAATGAAACAAAGTAAAATTCTGTAGAAGTCTGGAGTACAGAGTCATCTGTTATTATTATTTTATTTAAATTTTAGTTAGTTACCATACAGTGCAATATTGGTTTCATAAGTAGAATTCAGTGACTCATCACTTACATACAACACCCAGTGCTCATCACAAGTGCCCTCCTCAATACCCATCACCCATCTAGCCCATCCTCCACCGACCTCCCTCCATCAACCCTCAGTTTGTCCTCTGTTGTTAGAGTCATTATTGTAACAACAACTACCTCTACTTTATACTGATATCTTTACTTGCATTATCTGCTTTGACTTTCACAACAATGGATGAAGTGAAATATTATGTCCAATTTATGAAGAAGGAAACTGAAGACTTGGTGAAATTTACTTAACCAGGGTCACAAAACTAGGGAAAGTTAGTTATACATTGAACCCCAAACTATCTCCTTCTAGGGGATATTCTTTGACCCCCAAAGCATTTTTGTTGTTTCTTAACAAAGGTTTTTGGAATTCTTTCTGCCAGATAGGCATTCTTTTAGATGGGATAGAAATATGGATTACCCACTGGTATTGTCCTAGAGTAACTTCTTGTTTTGTGGAGGGATGCAAAGGAGTCAGCAAATAATTAGATTAAAATTCAGGTATTATATTGGACATATGTCAGTGTCCTAGGGAACCCAGAGGAGGATTACCTGTTGCCTGAGATTGGCAAAAGAAGAATTGATACGGCAGATGCACTCTATCCTAAAAGGTGCATTGCATTCTCTTTTTGGGAAAAGGGGGAAGTTCATGACAGATAGAGAATATAACACATAAATCTAGAGTTGTGAAAGAGATATTTTGGGAATTGTATTTCTTTGTATCTGGAGCCTGGGGAAAAATAAATGTAAAAGACTATTAGACATAGAAGTCAGTGTTTCAAAGAGAAAAGATAAATTAGTTTTGATAAAACTTCAATTAGAATATCAACAGGAGTGCCATTTAATGTGTTTAAAAAATATTCTGGTCTTCATCTGAACCAGTATTTTTCAAAATCTTTTTTTTTTTAAGATTTTATTTATTTATTTGACAGAGAGAGACAGTGAGAGAGGGAACACAGAAGGGGGAGTGGGAGAGGGAGAAGTAGGCTCCCCACTGAGAAGGGAGCCAGATGCGGGGCTCGATCCCAAGATCCTGGGATCATGACCCAAGCTGAAGGCAGACGCCTAACAACTGAGCCACCCAGGTGCCCCCAAAGTCTTTCTTTAAAAAGTGTATTTGGATTTTTTTTCAAGTATCATACTAAAAGATATATGTTTAAAATATTTGGCATAATTTCCATGAGAAATGTATGGATTACAATCATGAAGTCAACCACCCAATTATCTGAAACTTATTTGTATATGTGTAACTAATATTTGTATTAGTGTATTTTTGTGTAAATATCAGTATATTTAAAATGAAGTATATATTAGTATATTTCTTGATGTATTCTTAACTACTTTTTGCAAGTTCATAAAATATAAAGTGACTTTTCTTATGGACCAATTTATTTAATCCCAAAAATTTTTAAAGTACTTTGTTGGGAGCCAATGATATCTTCTGTAAAGAATGCCATATAGATCTTTTTCTTTCTAACAGTAGTATATTTTATTTCTCTTTCACGCTGAGGTACCTTGCATGAACTTCTAAAACCATAGTTTTTGGGGTGCCTGGGTGGCTCAGTCATTAAGCGTCTGCCTTCGGCTCAGGTCATGATCCCAGGATCCTGGGAGCCGCGCATCGGGCTCCCTGCTCAGCTGGAAGCCTGCTTCTCCCTCTCCCGCTCCCCCTGCCTGTGGTCCCTCTCTCACTGTCTCTCTTTGTCAAATAAACAAATAAAATCTTTAAAAATAAATAAATAAAACCATAGGTTTTTCCCAAGTAATAAAAGGAGCTGAAAGTTGTGATGAGAGAACTTCACCCTTTATCTACAACAAGAATAGTAAAAACAAATGTCTACCATGCCAAGCTGGTAGCATAAATGTGTGAACTGGGCCAACTGTAAGAAAAGTGTGAATGGCAGGATTGGAGAAGTAGGGAGTATAGACTTCTAAAACGATGTGTCAGTCAATCACAAAACATCTGCAAGCCTGATCCCGGTGAAGGACTGCTGATAGGTGATCCCAAATGGGAAAGAGTCTAGTACTTCTGAAGAGACTGTTAATTGTAACTAGGACAGCATTAGAAATAGCAGTATGCTGTAAGAGCTGTTAAGAGCTAGATATCAATGGGTATGGATGGGAAAGCAACAGGATCCAATGGAAAGAATCTGAGTTCAAATTATGTAGGTCAGCCCCTTCCTATAGTTGTGGCACATTGCTTACTGTGTTAGTTTTCTATTGCCTCCATAACAAATCAACCACAAATTTAGTGGTTTCAGACTACCAAGTTCATGATCTTACTGTTCTTGTAGGTCAGAAGTCTGACATGGTCTCACTGTGCTAAAATCAAGTTCTGTTCAGGGTTGTGTTCCTTTCCAGAGGCTCTAGGAAGGAATGTTTTCTTGCCTTTTGCAGCTTCAAGAGGCTACTCACGTGCTTTCTTAGCTCACGGTCTTTTCCATCTTCAAAACCAGCAATAGCAGGTTGAATTTTTCCCACATTGCATCCCTCTGTGCCTTCTGTAATTCGATGCCTCTGATTCGCATCTCCCTTTTCCATTTTTCAGGAGTCTTTATGATTATATTGGGTCCACCTGACTAATACAGGGTGACCTCCCCATCTCAAAGCCAGGTGATAGCAACCTTAATCCCCCTTTATAACCTTAATTCCATATGCAGTCTTGATTTCCCTTTGCCATGTAATAACATCTTCATAGGTTCTGGGGATTAGTAGGCAGATATTTTCTGGGGGCCATTATTTTGCCTACTTATTTTTTTATTTTTGGTTCCCTCATTTGTGACATGAGACTGTTATGAACATTAACAACAGAAGAGATGAAGTGTATTAAATGCCATGTCTAGTGCCTGGTATATGGTAGGAACTCAGTAAATGGTATCTGCTCTTATTTCTTGTTTCCTGAATTTCCTTTCCTATTATCCTGCCCTTTCTTCCTTAAAAATAATCAAAAGCTCTCCATTTCCCAAATCAATCTTAAGAGGTTTTTCTGGCGATGAGGAGTTTCAGATGTGTTGCTTTTATACTAGTAAGCATACAGAGGGGCTTAAATAAGTTAGAAACCTTGAGAGCTTAAAAATTAAATTGCTTATATGTAGAATCCTTTAAAGCATCCTCTAATTCTCTATCCTACATCCTAAAGCTTCTGTTCCACTCAACTTCATACCAGTGTTCTCAAACTTGAGCAGGAATTAGAATACCTGGAGGGTTTGGTTAGCTTAGACTGCTGGGCCCTGTCCCCAGAGTTTCTGACTCATTAGGACTAGGGAAGAACCCGAGAACACATTTCTAACAGGGTCCCAGGGCACATTGAATGCTTTGATCGGTAACCACATTTCAGAAACCACTGCTCTAGAAATAACCATGAAGAAAATGGGGCTAAATTGGCTTTGTTCCAGTGTGCACTTAAGTGCAGCTCTGTTTGTTATTTTTGTTATTACTATTTTTTGATTGCAAGCTCCCCCAATAGTGAAAAGATCTGGGTGGTGGTGGAAAGTGTTAATTTTTAATGGAAACGCAGAACATTTTTCTTTATCCCAAAATGCAAACCCGCCGTCTAAAACATTGTTATTTGAAATAAAGCACACTTAACCATAAAGTAGATATCAAAAATCTGTCCCTTTCTGGCCAAGGAAGAGTATTTGATGAGGGTTCATAGGGATATTTTGGTTATTCCCCATCTCTTTGTTCTAGTCAGTGTGGCAGGCTGTTTTTCAATGTGAAAATCATAAAACTGAGTGGTTCTCTATCTGATTGTGTTACTGCTTCACAAATCAAGTGTCTTTAATAATACTGTCTTGAAGTTCCTAAACATTGTGCTAGCATTTTGCAACATTATGCATGAAAAATAACATGTTCGGTTAATAATGTTGTTTGACATATCCTTGAAAATGTCCGTAAGATATGGTACTATAAAATACCTAACAATTTGTGCCATTTTTAAACTCAGATTTACTTTGATATAGAACCCTACAATAAGTTTCCAAAAATTCTTTCATCTCTATAAAGTATATTAAGGTGGCATGGGTCAAATTTTCTGTATTTATCTATGTGGTAAGAGACTGATATTTTAAAGGGAGGAAGAAGATCTCAGAGAAGTCTCATTAAAACCTTCAAGTATGTTGTTAAAAATGCATAGCCCTATAGAATCAATTGCTCTTCAAAAATATATATAATTTTTAAAGAAGTTTAATGTCATTGCATTGATTGAACAATAGAGAATCAAATGCATTGTTGAAGTACTTTGAACTTTTGAGTGATTTATTAAGTCAGACATTCTATTTCAATACTTTTGAGCTTAGACTGAGCTTAGATTTTATAAATTCGATTTGTGGCTCATTTCCTAGAAGGGTATCACTTAAAACAGACCATGAATTAATGAGCTGTATTCGGTGTGATGTTAATGTTGATTGAAATATCCTGGTGAGACAATGTAATTGTACTTTTCTGTACCATGAAATAGACACAGCTCGTAGAACTCTGATAGAAACAAGAATCTCTAGAATTTAGGGCCTACCCCAGTGGTTTGTAAACATCAGAGTGCCTAAGCATCACTTGGTTTGCTTTTTAAAAATGCAAGTCCAAGGGGCCCTAACCCTCAGAAATAATTCATGAGATCTTCAGTAGAACCTAGAAATATTCAGTTATATCATTTATTTTAGATGGCTCTGATACAAATGATTCAATGACCCCACTTTGAGAAGCACTGGTCTAGGTTATAGTGGTGTTGGGGGATAGATTTGATGGGAGAAAGAATGGATCACTGAAGTTGGGGTTCAGAAGGAAAATGGACAAAGGTCAACATATTGATGATAAGGGAGAAGAAAGGTCAGGGGCCTGACTTAAAAGGCGCATGTATGTGTGAGTGGGGGTGGGGGGTGGGGAAGGCAAAGAAATGAGTCTTGAGTGACATCCATATTTAGCAAGCTAGAAGAGAATACAAATGAGGTAGGTGATCCTTCAAATTGCTCCAGTTTACAGCCCGGAGGTAGTATCCACACCTAGCACAGGGAGGGGAACCAAAACAGAATCCAGCACTTTGAGTAGCGATCTGAGATTAGAGCTTGGGAGGTTAAGGTGGTGAGAATTTGTAGGGCAGAAAGTGTAGAAAAACATGCATAGAAAGAGAGAGCTCCAGAGACTTGCAGATGGGGTCCTTTCAAATTAGCAGATACACCGGTGGAACTCCAAGAGGCAGGATGAGGAATGACTGGAGAGCTGCAGGACATATAATTCTCAGAATTCAGAATTCCCCCAGAGTTGGGACTAATTTGCATCCTCAACAGCTAGGATGGAGAGCCTTCATTATATACAGAGCTTTGGGTAGAGTCCTCAGAATGATACTGCCTTATTAAAGGGAGTAAATTGGCCTTGTTTAAAGATTGCTCTGGACCTACCATAACAAAGCTTAAAACCAGCCTACCAGAGGATCATATTGATTCACACATAAAAGTATACTGAAAAAAGCTCAATACTCTTTTAAAGGAATTCAGCAAAATCTAGCACCAAACAGTGTAAAATCCACCAGATTTAGCACCCAATTAAAAAATTACTTTGTGGACTCCTGGGTGGCTCAGTTGGTTAAGTGTCAGCCTTCAGGTCAGGTGATCCCAGGGTCCTGGGATTGAGTTGTGCATCGTCTCCTTGTTCAGTAGGGAGTCTGCTTCTCTCTCTGCCCACCATTCCAATCCCTGCTTGTTCTCTCTCTCTCTCTCTCTCTCTCTGACAAATAAATAAACAAAATCTTAAAAAAAAAAATTACCTTGCATGCAAAGAAGCAGGAAAATATGAAGTGTAACTAGTAGTCGGAAACAGTAATTAATGGAAACCCAGGAAAGACAGAGATGATGAAATTCGCAAACAAATATGCTGAACAGCTATTATATGCATATGTGCCATATGCTGAAGAGACAGAGGAAAATACAAGCATGATAAGGAGAGAAATGGAATATACAAAAATGGACCAAATGGCACTTCTAGGGATATTCCTGTTGTTATGAAGTTATAACAATACAAACCATCAAAAAGGAAACAAAGAGAAAAAGTGTGAAAGAAAAAGATGAACAGACTCTCAGTGAGCTGTGGGTCAATATCAAGTAGTCTAATCTGTAAGTGGGGTCCCACAAGACAAAAAAAAGAGAACAGATAAATATTTGGAAATATAATGTCCAAATATTTTCCAAATTTGATGGATACTATAAACCTACAGATCCAAGAACACAGTGAATTCCAAGCAGATTGAATGTAAATGAAACCATATCAAGGTACATCATAATAAAGTGGCTGAATACCAGGGATAAAATTTTAAAAGCAGTCAGAAAAAAAGACATAATCCTATCTTTCTGCTGTGGGAGAGGGGGTGTGTAATTGGGTTGAGACAGCCAACAGCATTCAGAGGTGGGTGACTTGGTCCCACACAGAGAGCAATGAAACAATGGCAGTCATCTTTCAGAGAGCACATGGAACAGGATTTTTGGGGGGTGGAGGAGAGAGAGGGAAGGGAGTCATTGAGATTGAGTAGAATTATGAAAAGTAAGTATTACCTGGTGCCTGCCAATTACCAGCATTGTAATAAATAGTAATAAATAGCATCCATGTTCTTATTTTCAGTCTATGATATTTTGACGTTAGAACTGGCTGAGATTCTCAGACAGTGACCACTGTGGCCTCAGGACATTGGATGTGGTTTGCTATATTTGCAGAGGGAGGCCAGAAATCAATTCTTAGCTGTTTTTGTAAGATTCTGGTAGGGAGAACTGTGTTCCTCTTAGTATTATGTTTATATGGAGTATCAATATGTAAACTTTGAAAGAATAAGAGACTTTTTTATTCAACTTTATTTTCACTGCTTAGCACAATGCCTGGCCCATACTTTTTTTTTATTTTTATTTTTATTTTATTTTATTTTAAGATTTTATTTATTTGAGAGAGAATGGGAGAGAGGGAGAGCATGCACATGTGCATGAGTCGGGGAAGGGGCAGAGGGAGAAGCAGACTCCCCACTGAGCAAGGAGCCCTATGTGGGGCTCGATCCCAGGATTCCAGCATCATGACCTGAGCAGAAGGCAGATGCTTAACCGACTGAGCCACCCAGGTGCCCCTCTTAATAAGATATTTAATGAACTTTTTCATCCTCTCTCTTAGTGACAATTCTTTAATACCAGAAATAAATTGAGGTTTAAAGATAAAAAATGTAAAACAACTTCCATATACTTATGAGCCAAACACAATAACAAGGGCCTAAAGTTCTGTTATATAGTTGTATGGTAGGGTGTATAGAAATATTATTTGCAGCCTGCTTTTCTTAGTTTTAAAGGGCAGATGATGCTTTTGACCTACTTTGTAAGTATTATGAACAATAATTTTAAAATGCCATGTACTTGATAAAATGTTCTGTAAATGTGCCTTTCCTATAAATATAATGCAGATTTTTAAAAAGTAGGCCATTGTGTTTTTGTCCTTCTAAACTCCAATGAAATTGAGAATGACCTTTAGAAGTTTGGGTGAAAAGTAGAAACTTCATTGTTGCATTTGATGCCATTCTATGAGTCAACATTTGAAGCAGGGACCACATGAGGCCCAGAGTTGTAGAAGGCAGAGTTTCTCTTCTTTCAGAACAAACACACAAGGGTGAGTACCTACAGTCAAATCAGTGCGTGAAAGTGTCGTGTGGTGAGTGCAGGATATGTGCTCTGACTAGAGGTCAGGGAGGCCGAGTATGGAGATGGACATCTAATCACCATAAAGATATCTTTTCACATAAAGATGTGAAAAGATAGTAAAGATGAGGAGGCATTTGAATTGTTAGGATTTACTCCAAGGGACAGGAAGTGGCATTTAAAAAAGGTGTTTTGGGAGTTGAGAGATGGACTTTTTCAGTGAATTATAGAAGCCCAAACAAAATACAATATAGGATTAGTTTTGGAACAGAGGGCAAGAACAGAGCAGGTTGAATGGGGCCAGATGGTGAAGAGATATGAATGTCAGGCTAACAAGTTTGAGCTGTATCCAGTTAAAAAAAAAAAAGAGGACCACTCCAAAGGTTTCCTCGTAATGAATATCTTCAGAGCCTTGCTTTAGGGAAATTTAATTTTTGCCATATCTAGGCCACAGGGAGTCATGTGGCCTTGTTAGTGGGCTGTTGTAGTAGTCTAGGTATAATGTGCTAATGGCCTAAAAACTGAAATATAGTGGGAAAGACAAGTGAAGGGTGGATACCGGAGCTGTTGTTAGGAACTGCTTATACTGTACAACAAAATGCATGAATCCTTGGGTGACTCCTTGGAGTTGCTGCTCTGTTGCTTCCTTTAAGGGCAGTTTAATTATTGCTGTAACTATTTAGTCTATTTACCTAGTAAGTACTATTGATTTTAATTTTAGTGTAAATATGCCAATTGCTTCTATTTATATTGTCTTTCAGTTGATTTTTCTGTATGTGAAAGTGATCATTTAGGAATGATTCATTTATGGGGTAAAATATTAAAAATTATTTAACCTACCAGGCAACATTTGTGAATTTATAATAATAACAATTTGCACATAAAGTTACGTGCTTTTAAAAATCTAGCTCCCCCCCCCTCCAAGAAACAAAGCAATGCGACTGATATGAGAAGGAAGAACTGTGTTATATGTGGCTTACATAACTGTGAAACTCTGCTCATAAATCAAAAATGTACTAATTGTATTTTTAGCTCTCCCACACAGCTTTTACCCCCAGGTTAATATATATTTCTGACTCCTGTTTGTTGACTAGATTGGGCCTGAGTGCAGAGCTTCTCCTTTTTTTGGTTCCCTGTCACCCTTGTCATCTCCTAAATTGATAGGGGCACCTCTGCAGGAAATGATCTGTGAAGGATGTTTGCACACTCAGGCTCTGGTGGTCAGGGCAGGTAGGGGAGTGAGTCTAGGGGTGAATGCAGGTCAAAGACAAGCTGGGTCCTGGCTGCCCTTGCTTTCTGGGGAGGAATCAGGACACTTTGCTGAGGGAAAGTCAGGCGTGTTTTAACCCCTTGTGGGGGGCCACTCTGTTGTCATACCCTTGTGGGAAGCGTCAGCCTTTGTTGTATCTGTAGGATGAATACACCCATATTTCTCACATTTAGTGTCCCCTCTAATCTTGTTCAACTGTTATCTCACTCATTTTGATCCCAACTGCCCTTTCTTTTTTATTCTCATAGCTGTATTATTGCCTCTTTTTTTCTTTTTCCTTTCTGTTAATAATGAATACACCGTGTTTGTAAGGTATTTTTGGAAAAAAAACCCCATAGTACATCCTGGAGGTATCTACTAATTAATCTTTACAGCATTCCTATGAGGTATGCTGTACCCAGATAGGGCTGGGTAGATAGAGTATTTAGCACACAATTCGCTAGACCATGTGGCCTCTATCATGATAGAGGATTATTATTATGTTAAAATGTTTATACACTGAAAACATAAATTTGTAGAGATTGATGTAAACCAAAACCCTTGGCAAGAATGTGAACATGCCTGTAGCATAAAATTGCAATTGTAAAGCATGCTTTACCAACTTCTGGTGTTTGAAGAATTATTCCAGATCTGCATACTAAACCTCTGTTGCATAAGTTGTTTCCTTTATTTTGCCTCTTGGGGGTGGGGGGTGTTGGGGGGGTGCAGTGAGCCACTGAACTGGGATTTCAGCAAGTGACAAACTCAGATTCTTGAAAGCATTATTTGAAAATTATAGCAGGCTCCCTCCGGCATGTGTGTGACTCATGTACATGTATATAATAGCTTAATTGACTTAAGTATTTTTATGTTGCGATACTGATAACATTTATTGACACAGAGGCAGGTGCTTTTTACAGTTTGATGTGGCTCATCTAGATTACCCTTTCTTCAAAATAAAACAAAAGACCCCGAAGACTTTTCCCCTTAAGGGAGGAGCTCCACTATATTTCTAAATTGAAAGGAAGATGGGGTCCTAAGGTGCCTTAGTGTTTCCTCCACTGTGTCATATGGATTCACTGGGAAAATAACAAATAAGCCACAGGTGGGAAAGGTAAGGCTGGAGAGGGAGGTCTTTCCTATGGCTTCTCTTCTTTTTTTGCTTAATTTATGCATATCACCTTTCTCTCCCCACCCCACACCCTTCCATTTCTTGCAGGTATTGAACAAGAAGGAAAGTACTGTTCTTGGATTCCCATTCTGTCTAAACACAAAAAGATAGCAAATTAATTTTGGTACAAATTCTTTGTGTATCAGAGAAGCTTGGGAGTTGTAAGAAAATTAAGTTTGTGTATAAGTTTCTGACTGCTGGGTACCTTTCTGTTTTCTGATGGGATTGCAATAGAGAAGGACCTGTGGTGGAATGGTAAGGCCAGAGATAAGGAGTGTTAATTTGTAGGCATGTGGGATGATGGGAGGGAGGGGGTTCTCTTAGCACCAGGTAAAGTGCTCCTTCCTGGGAAGAACTTATGGAAAACTGGATTCCAATATTCTAGAACCCTTGATTCTGGAGTACTCAAATGCCAGGCGTAAAGGAGATCCTAGAAGTTGTTAAGGATGATACAAGTGGGGTGATAAAAATGAAATGAAGGGAGAATAGATTTATCATCAGTGTAGCCTCAAAGGACCTTCTTGTTGGGCTTCTGAACTCCTTTTCAATATGCATTTGGAGGGAATTTTTGGGTGGAGGGGAAAAAGTATGCTCAAGATACTGATTATTTTTGGACAAAAGACTAAAGATTGTTTTCTTTGCCATTAGACCCTAAAACTCAAGTCCTTACCTCCTGCCTTTTTCTTGTTTGGAGAAGTCCCATCTGGGCATGCCCTGTTCTCTGGTCACCCCCCCTTAGCGGTGGAGGCCGAGCCCTAACCAGCTTGGCAGGGTTCCACAGAGTGGATCATGTTAGTGGGGTCAGCACGATGTCAAACTGTCTTCCTGTATTGATGTAGAGAAATAATTCCTGCTTTGTGATGTAATGTGGCTGAATGTTTACAAGTATAGATCTATTTTACCACCTCTAATCCTCTTAAAAGATCAAATAGGAAATCGCTATTACCTATTTTCCTAAAAGTTTTAAGTACAAAGTATTTTTTGAAAAGAATTACTCAAGTAATTTGCTACAAAAAGTATGGAAAATAGATTTTAAGACTATTTTAAGTTCCAAACATCTAACGTAACTACAATTAATATATTAGCATTTTCTGTATTTTTCTAAGTATGTTTTTCATATAGTTGTAATCTAGTATAAGTATACTATCATATCCTATTTAAAAATTTAAATGTTTGCGGGCGCCTGGGTGGCTCAGTTGGTTAAGCGACTGCCTTCGGCTCAGGTCATGATCCTGGAGTCCCGGGATCGAGTCCCGCATCGGGCTCCCTGCTCGGCAGGGAGCCTGCTTCTGCCTCTGACCCTCTCCCCTCTCATGTGCTCTCTCTCTCTCATTCTCTGTCTCAAATAAATAAATAAAATAAAATCTTTAAAAAAAAAATTTAAATGTTTGCATATGACAAAGTTTTACCCTGTCATTTTGACATTTTTTTGTGTGTGATCATAATTTTCAGACTAGAAAATATGCTTAAGAAAATTTTATAGTTGACTTATTCTGTTGATTCCATGTGTTTTTTTTCTTTTACATTTTACATGTATATTTTTTATTTTATCATATACTATATTATTTCCTTAGACCTTAATTCCCCAAGGATGCATTGAACATAAGAGAATGGCTTATAAACAGTATTGTTAAATTTCTTTCTAAAAGTGTTGTTCACCACAAGTTACTTTTTAAACTTCTGTTTTATTAGATAGTATTATTTTCTTCTTCGATGCAATTTCCTGATGTGAGATTCACAAAGAGAAAGATAGTGATCATTTCATGGCCACTAAAGTCATAGAGAAGCAGTGTTGTAAAATGTTTTCACTGACACTGAGAAGCTACCCTTCCTGGGTGCCAGGTGCCCAGGGATGAGTCTACAGAGCCCTACACTTAACCCTACAAACTCAGAGGAGACCGAGGAGAGGAGATGAGGTTGATATTTTAAAATCCTTGATATTTGACATGATCTTTAAAAAGTTATTGCTACTAATAGAGGAAAATAGCAAATGCTTCTCTCCCTTTTCCCTCCCTCCCTCTCTCTGTCTTTGCCTCTGTCCCTGTTTCTCTCTTTCTCTCTCTCTCTGGGTCTTTTCTGAGTCAGTAATTAATACAGCCTTTACTGCCTGATCATGGGCTTTTCAGGCTGCTAGTAACTATTATTTACAAATATGCTGGCAGCGAGATGGTTGGATATGGCTCGGGATGGAATGTGAGAAGTGATTATAATAAAGACTTCAGCTTTTATCCATGAATTCTTTCCTTCACCCACCAACTACATGTCAGGGAACATGTAGCAGAGATCATACATAACTGTTTTTGAAAAAATTACAATGAATAATATTTTAATAGTTGCTTTGGGGATGCATTTTTGCATTCCTTTTTATGCCTAACTATCTGAAAGGTTTCAGAAGAAACTTGGGGAGAGTACTTTCTTCCAATGGTTTCACAGCAAAAAACCCCATATAGCTCTTTGGTTTACCACTGGAGTATATATCTACTTGGCTTTCAAGGGCATTGATCCCTATCGAAATGGCTGTTGCCGTAACAGATTTAACTGATAAGCAATCCTGTAGTCAGCTAAGGAAAGCCATTCACTGGGGAATGAGTCCATTTACTTTGTGTTTTTAATTAAAGGTGTCTAATGCTAGAGAGCCTGTTGCTTTCCTATTTTCTCAAACATCACAAATCAATTCTTTTTTATTTTTCTTAATCTAGGGTCTGATTTATATTAATTTTTTGTTGGTGGTGTTAATTAGAATCAGGTTGTTACACATTCAAAAAAAAACAGACTTCAGAAGTTTTTTCAGGCATCTTTTTAAAAATCTACCCTCAGTAGAAATTTGGGAGAATTGTTCCTCAAGGGACTGGTATGATTTCCAGCTCTGAATTCTATTATATTCAACTTATAATGGCTCACAGTGTGAGCTACTTCTAGTCTAACTAAGTGTTTAGGCCGTATCTCAGGGTGATTAATGACTGAGTGGGAAAGGTAAACACAGCACTTTGTGGACTGAAGACCAGAACAAAGTAGGCTGATTCTACTCCTATCCCTGGCCTCTTGGCACAGGTCCCTCTCCTGGATTATTCTTATTACCTAGTAGAATTCTCCACTTTCTTTTTTTAAAGGTATGAATGTGTTAGAGTGTAACAAGAGCACTGATCTGAGAAATAAGGAGGCTTGTGTTTAAACCAAAGATTGTACATTGTCCCCAATACCTTTTATCTTGTTGGATGTATCTCATTATTACAGCCTATTAAGAACTTTTTATCCTGATCTTCTCAGCCAGTTCATTAGATGTGCTTTCTAGTCTTGTGTGTGCTTGATAAGTATTAGCTAGTTATGTTCTCTTTCAAGTGTTTGATAATAAATAGGCTAAGGCTAAAGACGGAGCCCTATGGCCTCCTGTAGGATGGCTTTTTCCTGGTTGGTAACAATGTATTTATCAACTCTTTTTCCAATATAGAGGTTAGATTAGTCAGAAAGTAACACTGCTATGTTATTATCCATCTCTCATTTCTGCATCTTGCCCATAAGGGGAGTGCCAGAGATTTTGCCAAATACTTTATTGAAATATGGACAAATTAAGAACTACATCATTTCCTTTATCTGTTATTCTGGTGCTTTTAGCTTTTCTTTGGAAATACTCAGAACATATTCATTTAAAATATTAATAGTATTGGGGTGCCTGGGTGGCTCAGTTGGTTAACTGTCTGCCTTCGGCTCAGGTCATGATCCCAGGGTCCTGGGATCGAGCCCCACATTGGGCCCCTTGCTCAGCAGGAGTCTACTTCTCCCTCTCCCTCTGTCTGCTGCTCTGCCTACTTGTGTACTCTCTCTCTCTGTCAAATAAATAAATAAAATCTTTAAAAAAATAAAATAATAATATTAATAGAATTTCACTGAGAACTTGGAAACACTGGTTTGTAGGATTTTTTTAACTCAGTTATTCAGTTTTTAAAATAATGGGACTGTATTTGTCCTCATGTTCACATACCATGCTCATTTTTATGATTCTCAGTATTAGGAAATAGCACTTTGGATCATTCAGCCATTCATTCAAATAGCTTTAAGTACTAGAGAGGGGATAAGTACTTCTGCAAGTTTTCTCTATAACTTAGGATATAATTTGTTTGGATTAGGAGGCCGGAATTAATTCATGATAGCTATTAATTTAAGCCTAAGCGATTGGCTGAAGCCGTTTCATAAATCATGCAAGAATGTTATTCTAACCACACAGAAAATGTCTGTCCTTTCCCCAACCTTTACTTCTTTGGTCAGGAGTCTGTTATGAGCTAGGCTGCCAAGGCTCAACGTAGACTGCCCACCCCAGTTATTGATCTCATTTTGGAATCTGTCTCTATATACTATTTCTAGAATCACGGTCGGTAGGAATATTGTTTTGAGAGAACAGGTCACATATTTCATTAGGGTAAAATGTGATTGTATTCTGACCTCTCTTCTCTTTAAATTGAATCTCAGTGTTTTGACAGAGCTCTTGCATGCCTGTTCTCTAATAGAGGACAAAGGATAAAACCATTTTTTTAATGGATAGTTTCGTAGTTTTGTTACCTCAGTCTGAAAGTGGCATCCATTGATGACTGCTCCTACGACTGATGGGTTCTATCTTCTGTTCTCAATGTGCTATGGCTGACTTTTATTTAAAAGACCCTTATAGGTTTCCTTGGTGTATACTTCATAGGTAGCATTTCTTAAGCTTCCTTCCAAGTTAAACTTTCTTTGTGTGTTTTATTGAATTACTTTTTTTTTTTTTTTTTTTTTTTAAGTAATCAGCTGAATCAGACAGTTGTTTTCACATTAGTTGAACTTTTCTTCAGATTCACCCTGTTGTACCCAGGCTATAAAGAATAGACTTCCCAGGCATTGGGTCATGCATTGTCTTTCATTTGGAGAAGACTTAGAAAAACTTTTCTGAGGAAATCTGACCCTGAGCTGTGGTGTACTCACCAGAGAAGAGATACTCTTTTGGACACGGTAAAGTATTTTTAATTCTCGTAAGAGTAATGCCTTATTTCTCATAAGAGTATGTGAGCTCTGTATATAAATTTCTTAAAATTTAGAGTTTATTAAAACGTATGTCTGCATTTACATGGCATTGGTGAATAGTTTTATGCCACAGACCTTTCTGGAAAAGGAGCAGACTTGAACTCATTGGAGCCCATAGTTTAAAGAAACAATATTTGGGGAAGATTGTTTGAAAGATATGCAATCCTTTCTTCCTCTAGTTTCCCCATATTATCTACAATGTATCTCCAAATCAAACCATATCTGTGGAGACTAGCACAAGGAACTCATCAATTTGCCTCCCGATGGAATTGTTTTACTGAATCAAATTACACTGGGAGCTGCATGCTGCATTTATTGCTAGAAAGCTTCGAGCCAATGTATGACTCTCTAATATGAAGCATATAAATGTTTATAGTAAACATATTTGAGCTTTATTCCTGGCATTAACTGATGTCTTCATTTTTTTCCCCCTCCTCCTCTCCCTCTGATTTTATACTCACAGAATTTACTTGTGGTTACTGTATTCTTTCCGTTGCCTTTAGTCTTTTCTAGAAAGGGGGTGGGATCTAAATAAATGAATACAAAACATCTGTAAGCAGAAAAGAATAATCAGGAAAGAAATAAATTTGTTTTCTTTTTTGAACTTCTCTTGAACTTATGTGGTTAAAGACAATATTTTTGCTGTCTTAAATAAGATGCCCTGGTAAATTGCTATTAGTAGACATAAATACAGAAATTTGTGTTGAAACTACTTACAGATATCATAAAACTTTACATATGTTGCCTCGAGCAAATCTTAATGCTCTTGTTTATTCAATAATTTAATACATCAGCATTTCTAATTAAGACATACTATTTTATATTAACAATTGATTTTAACATTTAACCTTTCAGTATTTAATTAAATACTTATTATCTCATGTGCATATTTAAAATTTTAAAAAGGTTTACATATACCATCATGCTGATTGAATTCTACAAAGTAGACACTATATATATATGTGTGTGTGTGTGTGTGTGTGTGTATATATATATATATATATATATATATATATATATTCCCATTTTAGAGCCTTGGTTGCATTTTAATTTGCCAAAAAAAAAGAAAGGAAAATATATGATGTGATAAAGAAAAATAAGATCCTTAATCTTAAGAGTTTCTTATAATTCATCATCTGTAACAAGTTGTTGCTCCTAAAAGTTGTCTTTTAACCTCATGAAGTATTAGTACTGAAAGGAGCCTTGGAAAGCAGTTTGGCCAACCTTCTCATTTTATGGGTGAAAATAGGGTCCTGAATTTGCCACTTATGTGATTTTATACAATTAGTTATTGATAGTGAGATTTAAAGTCCTATCTCTGGATAACCAGTCCAGTGCTCTTTGTATTAGGCCATATCTCCTATTGTCATAGTCCATTCTAATTCCAGAACACTCAAATAAATATGAAATCCCCATGTAAAGTCTACTCATCGGGACGATGCTTACGCCCTGAAAAACTTCAAATAGAATGGAGTAGTCTAATCCTTATTACCAGTGATTACCATCAGGGACTTCAACTCCTGGTGCAGTGTTTTTCTTCTCTCAGTTCTTCATTATTGTGACCATTCTTAAAATTAAATGGCTACTGCCCTCACTTATCAATATATTAGCTTTTTTCTCTTTGCAGACAAAGAGACCCAGAAGGGGCCATAGGTCATTGAATTCTTTATTCTTTCCAGGTAACATTATGGAATTTGTTTATTGGTCATAAATAAATGAACAACAAAAAACTTTTGTAAACAAACAAATAGTTAACCATCTCAAGGCTCTGAACACTCAGCTTCACCCTGAAAAATGTAAACAAATGCATATAGAAACAATCCTGGCAGCATTGTATGCAAAATAGGAGCACAGACTTCAGAATCATTTGAGTTCAGTGACTGTAAGCTTGGTCAAGTTAGTCAATCTTAGTGTCTCAAAACTTTAAAATAGGGATAGTACCTACATCATAAGTGTGTTGTGGTGAATACAATGAAATAGCGTTGTGTGTTGTACAGTGCTGTTGAAGCCCAAGGTAACATGCACAACCTGACATCTGATATATTGCAATCACACAGATTTACGTACTCTTCACTTTGGAAACAGGAGCGTAACGTGGTTTATAGTGTAATTGAATTGATAGTATTGCAAGATGCTTTCAGATTTGATTCTGTTGAATAATTTTAGTTATCAGAGCTCACCCGCAACAAAAAGGCCACATTCATTCGTATTGCTTTTGTTGGTTAGCTCAAACCAGAAATTTGCCTTTTGACTTCTTCCATGATAATCTAAAATGGTAGAGACAGACATTCATTTTAACTCAATTAGGCTATTTTACTTTATACTCTTCCATGAGCTGGCCTACAAATTTAATAGTGAGCCAACCTACCTGTAACCTTTAGGAGGTATTTCTGAATCATTTGTCTGGACCCAGAATAAAAATGCTTTCAGGTCTGTTTCTGTGGTGACCAATGGAACAACCTGGGCTTTTTTATCTGGGTGTGAATGTCAGTAATTGCCTCTGCAGATTTATCTGCCCATGGGACTGTGATATAATTTTAAATTTATTTAGGGGAATTGTAAATCACAGGAAACAGTTTATTATAACATGGATAGTAAATTTTAAAATTCTCTCAAAAGTATTTTCAAATCATGTTTTTAGTAATTACTAAGTTATCTTTATAGGCCCATAGTCATAATTTACTTAGCCCAACACCTGATTAGAGTTGTACTTTTCTGAATTTTTACAGAATGCGAATTTATTTAAGAGCTGGAAAATGTGATTTAGTTTATCAGAGACAGAGTCTAGGTAGGAGGAATGAACCCCATGTCCTAAGTCCTAGGAATGCAGTTCTTTCAAGAAATTAAAAACAATACCAAATAAGTAATAATATTTTGGTGTTGTAATTTATTTGAAATAGCAGGGCATTATTTAGACTTGTTCTTCTGTTTGCTAACTTATAAAATCATAATTATATTGTAAAGATAGAATTTAAACATTTTGAAGGGGTAAATTTGCATATTGCATAATGGAATCGTGATCTTTTAGTGATGCCAGTCAAGTAGTTTCTGTTGTTTTCACTCTTACTATAATGAATTTAATAAACTATGTTCATTAATAATAATAAAAAAGGACCCCTGGCCTAACTATGTATGTATGTATTTGGGAAAGGGGGGGGAGTATAGCTTTGTAATAATTTTTTTTTAATTTGCTGAACAGTTGTTTGATTTTTATAATGAGAAGAGTGCTTATTGTAAGCTTCATACTATTATGAGGTTTTTGAGCCATTACAGTAATAAATTGCTGTATTGACCAGTATTCATGTGTCCTCTACTAGAAAGCTTTTTAATTGGAAATTCCCTAAGTCTATATTCAAGGCCGATGACCCTAGACATTCCTGTATCCAAAATAGAAGGATTGTTGGCCCATGACCCTCAGACGTGCTTTGGTCTACAGTTCAATCTTAAAGTGATTACAGCAGAAGACACTGCAGGTTAGACTATAAATTTGCAGGAATTTTGGAGATTTAGGTTCATAATCTGGGGTCTGTGGCTCAGTAGGCTGTCCAATTTTGAACTTCAAAGGCTTGTAAACTCAATTTTATATACTCCATTAGGGTGGAGGATCTTTGGTTTTCATAGAATGGGTTCTGGGACTTCACAAAGATTAAATACTGCTGCTTTCTGTAAGCACTTGATATTTTCTTTAACTTCGTACTAAAAAAAATCCATTGTTTTTAACTTATGTTTTAATGACTAATTCGTATGTGAATAAATCCATTATAATCAACCCATGCCAAATATTATAGTTGATATCAGGTTCTTATTTTAGGAAATAGAATTACTAATATAATGAGTTCTATCAATATGATAATATTTTTCTGATAAGCTCCACATTAAACCTTTTAGTTTGGTATTAATTTTAAGTACATTTGTGCCAACTCTTCCAAATAAAGTGAATAATCTAGTCAGATTGGCTAAGGACACACAGCACTGGCCAGAGATTATGCATCAATGTCTTGGAAGAGAACCAGAGATATTATAATCACAGTTTGCAAAATCTGAGTAATGATTTCTTCAAAGTTGAGAACACCAGTATGCTAGTGTTTTGTGAATGCTTTAAACTTTGATCAAGGAGGGGTCTTCTGAGCTTCGACCAGGGTGCCAGTAGAGATTTGCACCTGATCAGACCTTTCTTTTTTTGAGTAGATAATAGGTGCTTCTGCCAGAAAACCAGATCAAAGCCTAGCAGGAGAGATTACTACATTGGGTTTATCAGCCATTTTCCAGCTATAGCTCTTATAAAGCTGATAACAGGGTGGGGGTGAATAAAATCATCTGCTTTCAACCTCCCTGTGGTGCTTTCATCTTGATTTGTTTAAGAACCAGGGAGGACCATGTCTACAGTGTGGACACCTGGTCAGTCCCCTCTCTATTCCTGTCAAAGTTTAAAGCACTTAACTAGTAATCACTGCTCTGACTCTGGGGCAGTAGGGTACCATGTTTCCTTTGCTTTTAACTTGGCAGCTGCTGTGGCTTCTTCGGCACCTGGTCCTCTGCCAGCCATCTCAGTTCCCCTGGATTAACTACAGAAGGCTTTTTTATTTTCTATTATTTATTTATTTATTTTTTAGAGTTTATATTTCTCCTACTATTATCAAGGCAAACGGTTGCAGCTTCTATTCCCTCCTTCCATCCATAGACCACAGTGCTCAGGCAGCCTTTTGTCTGTCTCTCTTTATTTCTTCAAGGCTGCTCTTGATGTTAAAGACCTGAATAAAGGAAGTCTTACTTGCCAAAAGTTGACAATTGAAGTTAGAATCATAGCTCTTTCGGATTTAAAAAAAACAAAAAGGCGGGGGGCCTTGGCTACTCAGTCCTGTCTTCTTTGTTTTATATAGCATAGACACAACAAAAAACAAAGCTCATATTGATGTTTCTAAGATTCCCAGCATCTGTCCTGTATGTGGAAAATGCTCAAATTGAATATGATGGCATTGCCATTGGCTCTCCTCTGAGAGTCAGTGCTAATTACTTATGGCCATTGTATGTGACTTTGTAAAGTTGGGAGATGAAGTGTCATACAATGTCTGTCTGTACTGAAACCTTTTGGAATCCTATTTAAGGTATGTGTCTCTCTTTTCTTGTCTGAAAAAAAAACACAGTATTTCCATTTAGAAGTTTTCTAAGGTTTCTTCAGTAGTGAAATTCCAGGAGATGACCTGGAACATAATTTTTTTTATTTAAAATGATTACCTTTGTGTATGAATGTAATTTGCATTATTCTTTTGTTTTAATAATACATGATTGATATCATCATTTACTGATGTCAAAAAATCGACTTGGATTGTGTCATCTCTATGGGGAAGCATAATCTCCTTTACAGTTATCTGTAAGGTGTTTCCAGGAAACCATCTTGGCCCCAAAGTAAGGACTGTCTGCTATGGGTTAAGGATAATCGACAAGCGAGTACAATCAGCAGAAGGGAAAGTTAATTTAATTGGTTTAAAGACTTTGTTGCAGCCACAGAGCATGCTAAATTGATTTTGCCTTATTACATAGGAAAAGTGCAGCACATTCATTATACGGCAGGAGTTGCTTTTGGAGAATATTTTACCTTCTACATACTGTACCAATGATTTTAAGAAACTTGAAAACAACTATTTCAATTTTTTTTTTAAAGATTTTATTTATTTATTTGAGAGAGAGAGAATGAGAGAGAGAGAACACATGAGAGGGGATAGGGTCAGAGGACGAAGCAGACTCCCTGCCGAGCAGGGAGCCTGATGCAGGACTCGATCCAGGGACTCCAGGATCATGACCTGAGCCGAAGGCAGACGCTTAACCGACTGAGCCACCCAGGCGCCCCTATTTCAAATTTAACATCTGTCAGTTCTTCTCCTTAGAGCTTCGGCAGGTAGTCAAAGAAATGCTGTAAATAAAGGAAGATTTTGCATAAGTAAAGCTGGCTATTTTATGTTTTGAGCTATCAGGAATTTAGACATGAATTGTTTATATTTACCCTTTATACTCCCAACTGTGTGTCAGTTTCTGTATTTCTATCAGTGACACATCAGTCTCAGAATCCCTCTGCCTGGAAACTTTGTAGTTGGAACTGACTCAACTTCTATCACAGACCAAAACCTCTCTTTTTTCCATATCAAAGCCAGTTAATGAATTACATTGTCTTTGCAGTATGGTTCATATATGGGTAAAGTTTGCTATTCCCACCATTTACCTAGATTTCTATGTGCCATTCTCTTCATAAACTGGCCTCCCTGCCATCATTATCCAGAGTTTGCGTCTCCTGCAAATACTGTGGGGAATCAAAATATTTTGCCTGATTTTGAGGCCTCAAATCATACTCCTTTTTGCTTTCATGTGAGTTAAAATGTAACCTTCTTTTGAGCCTCTCCAGCTTCACCTGACATTTAGTGTTTCCCCTGCATTTCAGCAGAATTCTGTAGCTACATCAATCATAGCCCATCTAATGTGATTTTGTTAGTACCCTCATTTTACCTGGTCTCTGGCTTTTCGACTCTTGGGCTTGTCCTTACTTTAGCTTTGTAGCCCAATGCCCTGATACACTCGCTGACACATTACAGATAGATGCCTTTTTTTTTTTTTTTAAGATTTTATTTGTTTATTTGTCAGAGAGAGAGGGAGAGCATAAGCAGGGGGAGCTGCAGGCAGAGGGAAAAGCAGGCTCCTCGCAGAGCAAGGAGCCCTATGTGGGGCTTGATCCCAGAGCTCCAGGCTCATGACCTGAGCCGAAGGCAGACGCTTAACCGACTGAGCCACCCAGGTGTCCCTGATAGATGCTATTTAAAGTAAGTTTTCTGCTACTGAGGACAGGATCTCTGTATTTTACTTTAACCTCTGTTCTCCATATTGGCTTACCCAGTGATGGGCACAAAATTAGGTGCTAAAATTAAGAATTGCCCCTTGAGTTCTTGTCTCATTTTAAATATTTATGCATTCTTGATTTATGCTATGTAATGATGTTTGTTTCACACATATTTACCTGTTCAGAACATTGTTAATTTTATTACTGAAAATACCACATCATACTTTTTATACATATAATTGTGGAAATTTAGCTTTTCTTCATGTATTTTCCATGACAGATTCATAGCATTTACTTATAGTTAGTTGCAGGCTTACAACCAGGCAATTTAATTCTTACCTTAATGGAGAAATTAATAAATTTAATGAATGAGGCAGTTAACAGTTTTGCAGGACAATTTGATTCCAGTTTCCCTTTCTTATAAGATTGATAAACTCTAGAATTTTAGAGCTGAATTTTAGAGGACATTTCATTAAACTGTCTATTTTATTGAAGAAAATAAATCCCTGCCCTCTGGGACTTTTCTTGAACTAATTAGCCCTTAACATGTGAAGTATGAGCCACTTATTATCACGTCATTCTCTTGTCTGATTCTCACTTGACAAGGATATTAACAGATTAATGTGATCTCTCTTTCTATGTGTGACATCAGAGTGATAGCTTTCTGCTTATGATTTCACCTGGACTGTTTCTTTTTTTTTCTTTTTTAAATTTTTTATTGTTATGTTAATCACCATACATTACATCATTAGTTTTTGATGTAGTGTTCCATGGTTCATTGTTTGTGCATAACACCCAGTGCTCCATGCAGAACGTGCCCTCCCCAATACCCATCACCAGGCTAACCCATCCTCCCACCCCCCTCCCCTGGGCTGTTTCTTTTGATGAGGGTACTAGTACAGGAAATGACTGAAGAAGATCCCACAGTGGAGGCACAGTCACCGTTATCTTCATGAAGAATTCGTATTTATGTAGGAAGGGGAAAATGAAGGGGGAGAAATTGGAGGGGGAGACGAACCATGAGAGACTATGGACTCTGAGAAACAAACTGAGGGGAGGGGGTGGGGGAATGGGTTAGCCTGGTGATGGGTATTAAGGAGGGCACGTTCTGCATGGAGCACTGGGTGTTATGTGCAAACAATGAATCATGGAACACTACATCAAAATAAATAAATAAATAAATAAATAAATAAATAAATAAATAAATAAATAAATAAATAAATAAATAAATAAATAAACAAACAAACAAACAAACAAACAGAGGGAAAAAAAAGAATTCATATTTACCTTTTATCGTGGAAAGCAAATGATAAGACTTATAATTATCCCCTTCAGGACTGTTAAAAAATATAGTTCTCTCTTGCCTACCAAGATAAGGAAAGAAACTTGAAAAGTCTCTCTCAAGGCAATATGTTAAATCTCTTGCTTTTGTTAATAGACTCATCACTGAACACTTTAATTATCTAGTTTTGTCTTAAGAGAATATGTAGCCAGCAAAGAATAAAATGGTAAGGATGCATTCAATATATTGAAAATATGTTCCTTTAGATGACATTTGTATCAAAAGAGGACTTAGTATGATGGGTAAAGCACCGATTTAAATTAAATGATCAGGTTATTGTACAGTAATTTTACTAGAGCCATTGTGTTTTAGAGATTGTAAAACAAATGAAATGTTAAAAATAATTTTACTGTTCACTGGGGCACAGTGATTATTGCAGAATAATGATTTTCTGTTGGTAATGTGGTCAGCAAATATGAGTAAACCGCTTTCCTTTTTTGACTTCCATTGATGCTTTGTCTTTCTGAATATGGACCCCGTTCCCCAAAAAAGGCTGAATTCATAGGTATTTCTAAGAGTTCTCTGTCTTCTTTTACATCAACTTTAATTAATGGTTCTCTCTTTTTGCATTTTATGTTTCCCCTCATGTAGAAAATATGACTTTTTGTGCTCAATAATAGATGACCCTTGAAATTTAGTGACAAATGTAGGTTAATTTAAGTCATCATCATCAATTTAACAAGCACCTCTGGTAATACATTTTTCACTTTTAAAAAATTGTATCATGAAGCACAATGTGTTTCTCTGGGAAACAGCAATGATTATAAGATAATCACACACCTCTAGGGCATAAGCATGGGAAAGGTACAGACAAATGTATCTATTCCTTTGACATAATGATTATTTCATAATAACCGAGTGCTTCCATTCCAATCTTCTCTGCCAACACTGTCCCATTTTTCCCCTATTCTATTAGGCTGAAAGAGGAATAATAGAATTTTTCTCATATGCTAAAATATGATGCTGGAAGTCTTGTGATGGTTCAGTATATATTTCAGCTGAACTGTACATTTCCTTATTATCACGAGGAAATCAGAATGGTCCATTAGCCCAAGTAGTTGATATGATAGAGAAAATAGATGTTCCTTAAGCTGCTTTGTTCATGCCTTTCCCAATAAGACTCCCAAATCTTTTTTCAGAAATCTCCAATATATTTTATTGCTACTGACAGTTTTGAAATACATTCCTGTGTGTGTGGATTCGTTCTAGTGTTGGAATGTTTAAACTAGAAATGAATGTTTTACTCTGCTTCAAGGATTGTGCAGAGCCGTCGTCCCGAGGTCACAGACAAGGGACTTGTGTATGTTGTTGCTGGTAACTGTGGAGTTCTGTGTGCTGTTTGGTTTAATTACTTAGTATAAACTTTTCTGGGGAGCCGTTTTGTGCATTATTGGTAGTAGTTAAATACTGGAGGAAGAATTACACAATTTTAGGGACTATGGGCTTTAGGATCAAATTCAGTTATAATAAAATCCCAGCTGAATCCCTTGCTATCTCTTTCCCTGTACAACTTACTTACCGTGTCTAGGCTGCAAATTCGTTCAAAAGTGCCTTTGGCACTGTCTGGCGGATAAGTGGTCAGTGAATAGCAGTTGTTTGTTTTTTCTCTGAGGTTTGCCTTCCTGTCCATAATTTTGGCTGAAGTATGTGCGTTGGACGGGTGGGTGGGTTCGAGGTGGTGGTTAATAGTTTTGTATAACCCACAGGAATCAGGACATCCAGTCATTTTTGTATTCCTGAGGATAGCACGAGTAACTCAGGAGATTTCTGAATGAGGTCAGGATGACTCTTTTTTGTCGACAGACTGAAGGCCTTTGCTGACAGCTGCAGTGTGTAGGGGGCCTCCCTGAAGCCAGGATCTTTCTTAGCTGGGCTTTGATAGGAGGTGGGTATATTGAATGCCAACCCCCTGTTAGAACAGTTCATGGGTTATCACACGACCCCTTCAAATCAACCCTGTGTTTCACAGAATGAGGGGGTGTGTGTGGGAGGCATATGTGATATTTACAGAATCACACAGTAAGTGATGACCCAGGATCGCAGCCCAGGAGGGTCCAGGTTGGATTGTAAACTTAGTAGAAAAGTGAGGCTCCATTTTCAAGGTCAGTTTTAAAGATTCCTCTTTTGGTTAGAATATTTTCATCGCTTTAGACAATGATATCTCATGTTTACTGAATTAGCTAACTGTGGCTATTTTTGATTTATATGTTACATATGTATGTGCCCACATGTTTTTATTCCGATTTTATTATAGATGTGAACAACAAATATAAATAAGAAAGAGACTCCTCCCTCCCCCATAGAATACATGAGTTTTAAATAATAGAGCAGTTAATAGGTTTTGGTGAAATAATAAATAAGAGAGAAATACAGGATAGAACATAAAATAATTCATATTTTATTGATTCACCTAGCAATTTTTATTCTTGGTAAATTGGTTGAAGAAATGTATTACATTTTTGCCTGATCAAAGATGCATTTATGGCATGCGGATAAATTGGAGACTTTCTTCCTTTTTTCCATTTACTTTGCACTGACTCATCACTGATACTGATTTGTTATTTTCTGGGTGTGCATTAATATCTGGATATTTTGTTTCTGCTTGTTCCTGAAAACCTAAATATCAAAATGAATATTTAATTAGCTAGACTTTTGTAAAATTAATAACATACTAGGGAATATCATAATAAATAATAAAATGTTTCATTATAATACTTATTGACAATTTCTAGAACAGAGTGAGATAATTTTCACATGAATTGCTTAGTAGTTTTTTTCCCTCAGAAATTCCTCTTTTATATTCCTTCATATTCTACTTCAGTTTTGTTTTTTCACTTACTTCCACATGGAAGCCCGGTTGGTTCAGCAAACTTGGACATGCTTGGAAGCATTGTTTTCAGGAAGCACATCAAAGCTTGACTTGAGAGCTGGTTTAGCACAAGTTTGTTTTATTTCTGGCACCCTGTAAGCCTTGCCTGAATTCTTCCTTTTGGCATCGTCGTGTGCTTAGTTGTGTAATCTACCCTGGCCTTCCGGACATCTTGCCTTTCCTGTTGGTGAAATATTATCATGATTCTAGAAGAGACCTTACGGATATTGCGGTCCGGTGATTTAACTTCATAGAAAGAACCATGGCTGGAGAGAATATTTGACCCAGTATCTCATAACTGTAAGTGGCATAATCAGGATTAGAACCTGGGCCTGACTTCTAAAGTCACTGTTCCTTAGCTAATACCTAACTGTGTAGGTCTTTGAGTGTAGTCAAGTTTTGGTTTTTAAGTGAGCATGTCATTTAATTTCTCTCAGCTTCATTTTTAATATCTATAAGACATGAGTGACTATTAATAACTGTCCTATTTACCTCGCAGCTCTTTTGTGCAGCTCAAATAAAAGAATTTACATTCAGATACTCTGCTGCTACTATTCCTGATAATGATGACTTGCATTTTTAGAGTACCTCACACCTCTTTGCATTTTGTGTCAGTCTATAATGGAGAAATGATGCCTGCATAGAAATAGCCGGATTACATATATCACCATTTCCCATGATACCAGTATTGAAATAACAGGCCAGGGGTGCCTGGGTGGTTCAGTCGTTAGGCGTCTGCCTTCGACTCAGGTCATGATCCCAGGGTCTTGGGATCAAGCCCCGCATCGGGCTCCCTGCTCCGTGGGGAGCCTGCTTCTCCTTCTCCCACTCCCCCAGCTTGTGTTCCCTCTCTTGCTGTGTCTCTCTCTGTCAAATAAATAAATAAAATCTTAAAAAAAAAAAAAAAGACAACTTAAGTAAATAAACATTAATTTATTTCCCTGGGGAAGTTAGTATTCTCTTTGCACATGGAGGATATAACATTCAAAAGAATTAAAAAGAATTCACTCCTGCAATTTAAAAAACAAAAGGCCAAATATTTAGGTTTTTAAGCTACTGATACTGATCAATATTGTCATTTTAATGTAAAAATAATATATATTTTTAAAGATTTTATTTATTTGTGAGAGAGAGAGAGAGAGAATATACTTTCATATATAACTTCCATCATTCTGCTCAGTTTGTCATCCATCTATACAGTTGGGATGAAATCCAAACTTATAAAGTAATATTTGACTGTAATAGTGAACCACACAGCACTGCACTATCCAAATAAAGCGCCCTTGATCGGTTGTCATCTGCACGTATGGAGAGACTTTTCTCAGGCTGAGTAACCACTGGCATTGGATTCTAAATATAGTCATGACACTCTTGCTTGTTGGGGCCATTAAATAATTACTCCATGATATAAGGGCCCAACTCAAAGCTTTCCTTAAGGGTAGAACCTACTTTCCTGATTCCTAAGGAATTCATATTACTCTTACATGAAAATTTACAGTGATGTTCCAGTTGCTTCTTTTTTCTTTTTTAATTTTTTTTTCTTTTTAGAGAGAGAGAGAGAGGGGAGGGTAGAGGAAGAGGGAGAGAGAGAAAGAGAATCTTAAGTAGGTGCCATGTTCAATGGAGAGCCGGAGGTGGGGCTCCATCTCACGACCCTGAGATCACGACCTGAGCCAAAATCAAGAGTTGGAAGCTTAACTGACTGAGCCACCCAGGTGCTCCTCCAATTGCTTCTTTTTAGTTTTGATTTCACTATCATTAATAGACCTCCTACATGCTTTTATCTATATTTCAGACCTCCACTGTCCAATTGAGGTAGATTCTATTGAGATGGGATCATCTAAATTTAATTAAAACTAAATAAAATTAGAAATTTGTTTCCTCAGTCACACTAGCCATAGGTCAAGGGCTCAGTGCCCACATGCCACTGGGTCACCATATAGGATGGATAGAGAAAACTTGCATTGTGGCACACAGTTCTGTTGGACAGTTTTGATCTAGACTCTGAAGCACCCCATATAGTACCCGCCCTTCAATACTGTAGACATGTGGCTAGATTGTATTGTATTGTAAGCATTTTGCTAATTCAGGTACAAGTATAGTGTTTCAGCTATATTATGGACTAAAACCTCTTAAGGGCTAGCTTGGAAAATAAACTGTCATTTGTTATTTGTAACATTTTTTTCCCCTCTCTAGAAAATTTCAAATCCATATGTATTGAAAAATCCATATGGATATTGATGTTTGCTTTTACATCTTTAATCATATGATCCAAAGAAATCAAACAATGACTCATCTAATATGTTGAAACAAAATTTGAAGAGTGTTTTTGAGAGTTTTGTTTTAAGGATTAGGTTTGATATATAGAAAAGGTAATGACAAGATGGGATTTATATTTGTGCAGGTAAAATAGAAAATGAGGGGCACCTGGGTGGCTCTGTCGTTAAGCGTCTGCCTTCGGCTCAGGTCATGATCCCAGGGTCCTGGGAGCCCCGCATCGGGCTCCCTGCTCAGCGGAAAGCCTGCTTCTCCCTCTCCCCTCCCCCTGCTTGTGTTCCCTCTCTCACTCTGTCTCTCTCTGTCAAATAAATAAATAAAACCTTTAAAAAAAAAAAAAAGAAAATGAAATTCAGAGCTGGACAGAGTGACAGATCAAGTGACATAAAATAGAAATTACTGCTAACCAGGCTCAGGTTAAAAAACAGATTAGAGATCTCAGCCTATAACTTACAAAGAGAGAGAGAGAGAAGTTAAGAGAATGCAAATCAGTTTTGTAATTTAGGTTCATTTTGTTTCAGATTTTAGAGAGGACCTGTACCATTAAATGTTAAACTTTTAAAGCACTATTTCTTAGGTGCCTTTAGAGTAACTCATTATGACCTCATATTTTTGTAATATCTTCCAACATATTTGAAACTTCAGTGACAGCGTATTTTAATACTGGAATTGAACTGAGAAAGAAGTTTGTTTTAAAATAATTTTCACTTTACTTGCTTCCAACATTAATTTGTTATAATAGTGGTTATATAAATCTGTACCTAGGGGATTGGTGAAGTGCTCTCAGAAATGAACATTATACAAGTATCTCCCAGAAAAATGTTTCAGCTCTCCATCTCAAATTAGAAAAGCAGTACGCTACAGTTTCTTCCTTCTTTTTTACCTGAAGACCTGTGTATGGAAAGCATGCTGCATGCCACTTACTATGGTAGATATTAGACAAAGATAAAGTCATTTTCTCCGTTTCCGAGGTCATCCCCATAGTGAATACCATCATCTTTTCCTTGAACACCTGCCATGGTCTCCTTAATATTGTCTTTGCTTCTGGCTCTTGCTGTCCCACACATCTCTTCTCTCCATAGTCATCACAGTAAGCTGCTTTAGATCATAATTCAGATTATGTCACTCCTCTGCTGTAAGCCTGTCCCATTACACTTAGGATAAAGTTCCATTTTTTTAAATGGAATTTCCAATATACTTTTGAGAAAGCCATGTCATCAAAAGTATAGTTCAGAGAATAGTAATATAATATAGAGGCCTAAGAAAGATTTTCTCTATTATACAACTAATACATTGATAAATACTTGCAAAAATTAAAATACGTAAGTTAATAGAGTAAAAAAGTGAAATTCCTCCTTCATATTATTCCACCCCCTTCTATCCAATCCCTCCCTCAAGGTATCTACCTTTAGTTGGGTCTATTTTCTTTAAGACCTTTTTCTATGAAATTACATTCATGTTTTATATTTGCTATATATATGTATATATGTTTTATATATACATATATATTTACATATAATATACACATCTGTTTATTTATCTAGTGTGTTACTGGCACAGCTTAGCCTATCTGGAGACTGGAGCTATGAACAGCCTTGTCCATTTATTCTAAGATACCTTATAGATAATTATCTTTTTTCCCCCATACTGTGAAAATGTTAGGGAAGCACTCCTCAGTTCAGGCTTCCCTCCTCTCTCACCTCTAACATCTCTTCCCAACAGCTCTCCCAGCTAACCTTTTTGTCCCTGATAGGCTATTCCCCTCACAGCAGACTGATCTTTTGAAACACATGTCAGATATTAAGGATTCTACCCCAAATTTTCCCATGGCTTCTCAACACATTTAGAATAAAATCCAAATCTCTATCATGGATTCAACTCCTGGCTAACTGCAAATGAATTTGGCCACTGCTCTATGCCTCCTTCACTTTGCCCTGTGCTTCTGGAGTGTTCCAAGGTTGTTCCTGTCTCAAAGCCTTTGTGCTTGTTATTCCCCCTGATTGGATGATATTCCTGCCTTCTTCACATTCAGGTCTCTGCTCATATTTTACCTTCTGAGAGATTTTCCTGATCACTGGGTCCCTACTGTTTTGTTCTTTAGCTCCTTGCCTCCATGAAACTGTTACCATACAGTATTTGCTTATTGTTTTTCTTCCCTGTTAGAATGCTGTTTATCTCTTGTACATGTTACGTATTCAGTAAATAGTTATATAATGAACAAATGCATATGCTATCCTAAAAGGGTCTGTAGACAGCGAAACTGATCTTTTCATTCCATATTTGTTTCATTTACTTTCTTTTTCCTATGGCCTTGGATTTCTCTAGTATTAGCATGGGCACTTTGGGGAGAGGTAAAGGAAAATATAAACTCAAGACTTGGTTAATCTATTAGCCAAGTAAGCCATGCATGATTAACTCTTGGTATCACTGAGTGTGTAAAATATTTTGATCTTTTTAACATAATCAAATGGAAGTTTTAATTATTACCTTGCTTGATTTAACATTATATAGTGATCCTCTTATAGAAATTTTAAGGGATTTCTCATGGCCTCTATTTTTTTTACAGAAGAAAATAGGTATAAAGAATATAGACATAGCTAAACTAGTATTATTTTAAAAATAACTAAAACTATAGTTTAAGTAAAAAGAAAATGATTTTATTTCCTCTAACATTCCTCCCTGTGTCTCTCCTCAAATCATATTTAAATAATTTTCAGTGGTCCTAATTGATTTCTGAACAAACTGTATTCTGGCTCATATTCTTTCTGCCAAGATTTGTTATGAGCTTATCAGCAGTAAAGTTTAGGTCTATTTATATATCAGAGACCTCTCTGATCTTTGAGAGTTAGAACTTTAAATTAGATTAGTTCAGTAGGGGCGCCTGGGTGGCTCAGCTGGTTAAGCATCTGCCTTCGACTCAGGTCATGATCCCGAGATCCTGGGATCAAGCCCCACGTAAGGCTCCCTGCTCCGTGGGGAGCCTGCTTCTCCCTCTCCCTCTGCCTGCCGTTCCCCCTGCTTGTGCGCGCTCTCTCTCTCTTTCTCAAATAAATAAATAAAATCTTTTAAAAAAAAAGATTATTTCAGTAAATCGTTGTTGGTTTTGGTGACATGTAGTATAGAGAAAATGAAAGATGAGTTTTCACCACTCTCCTATGAAAACAGAATTTAACATAAGGTGAAAGGAATACAGAGTTTTATTTTATAACATCAACTTCACTTACTATTATATAAATCTTACCAATGTTTGTGACATTATTTTCAGCCTCACATTGAAGGAAAGTCTCTAACACTGGGTGTTAATGTAAGTGATGAATCACTAAATTCTATTCCTGAAACCAATATTACAGTATATGTTAACTAACTTAGAATTTAAATTAAAATTTAAAAAAAAGTAAAGTCTCTAAGATTATTTACATTAAGCACTGTTCCCTTGTTAGTGAAATTTTGGATTTAAGAGAAGAATAAATTATATGCACACATGCACACAAACACACGTTTTCCTGGAGATATAATAACACATATTTGTTCACTCCATAAATATGTACATGAATGTAGGTATAAAATCTTGCATCATTGTACATAAACAGTGTGCAATAAATATTTCTTGACTGGCTGGCTAATACCCAAGCATGTTAGGGTGTAATGTTAGATGTTAGGTCCTTCTATGAGATTCCAGTCCCTCAGTCTACTTGTTGCTTCCACAATGTCCTTTACTTGGGTACATATCTGTCACATCTTCTCATTTATAAAACCCTTCAAAGGCATTATAGTACCTTCAGGATAAAGGACAGACTCCTGCTTCTAGCATTAAAGTCTCCGCAAGATAAGCTCTCAGCCTCCTACTTCCCAGGCCTTATCTCCACTGTTCTAATTAACCCTAAAAGTTCTAGAAATTGCTGTGCCAATAGGTCAAGAAGTTTCCTATTGTCCTGCTTTTTGCAAATGCACCTCATTTGCTCTGTGATACCCCTTTTTTTCTGTTAGCCCTGTTTCCAAACTCTGCTCTGGGAATCATTTCCTTTCTGAGTCACTGTTTGCTTTTCCACATAGAAAATGATTCCTGGATACCTGTCCCTTGTTGTATGCTAGTGCTCTGTGTACATTATAGATCTTTCCCTCCTAGGAGTTGTGGCTCTGTCTTGTTTCAGTCTTCGTATCCTAGTGGCTAGGGTTTTTAGTGTGTGCTCACTAAGTGCTTGGGGAATAAGGATGAATCCTTTGACCACACCATCACTCAGAGGTCACTTTCTCTGAAGTCTTTTGCTCTCCCCCCAGGAGGAGCAAATCTCCCTCCTCTGAACCCTCTCCTTTCTCTCTAACTCTGCTTTATCACCTAGAGCTGTGCTATACTTATTCCCTAACACACTCATCTCTTCTGCCACACTGTGACTTTGGTCAGGACAGGGATTAAAAATTAGGTATTTCTCTCTTTTTATCATCTATCAAATATTAGGAGCTGCATATATTTTTTGATGAATAAGTGAGTGGCCAATTGTTTAAACTTTTTAAAATTAGTATTTTATACAGCCTTAGGTATTTTTTTTTTTTTCAATTTTAGTGGGGCATCTGAAAAAGAAAACCCATGAGTCCCAGGGTGAAGTGATTTTCCATGCAAATGAAGAGATACCGAAGCAAGAAGACTGGTTCTTAGAACCAACTCTTCTATTACAAACTATAAGAGTAGGACAAAGACTTCCCGCCCATTTTCTTCATCTCTAAACTAAGGTTGATCAACTTAAATGAGTGTTTCTCAGACATTGGGCTGCATCAGAATCACCTAGAAGGGCTGTGGATCACTGGCCCCCAGCTACAGAAACTCTGTGGGTGGGGCCCCGGTATTTGCATTCCCAACAAGTGCCTTGATGTTGCTGATGTTACTGTTGCTGGATCACATATTGAGAATCCTGGCCTGGTCTCTAATTTGTTGATACTTTAATGCCAATAAGTAGAAGCAATGCAAAGTTTAAGTAGGTTAAATACCTCCGGAAGTCTCTAGAATGGCCTTTGATTTTCATAAGCTACTTCTGGATTTGTCTGAGTGACTCTTTCAGGTCACCTAAGTCATTTGAAGTTGGTTTCTGTTCTTTAGGGTCTTTATTTAAAGAAAGCATTTGGTCATGGCAGCTTCTATCACTGTCCCTCACCTGTATCTAAATCCTGCTGATGGAATTAAGGCTTTCCTTCCTTTTCCATCTCCTGTACTCAAGGATGATAGAGTTTATTTCTCCCCATCTATTTTTAAAGTCCATTTTTGTTCCATTCCTTTTGTCTTGTGTGGATAACAAAAATGGTTTGTGAATCAGTCACTTTTTTTTTTTAATAGAGTTTCAGGATTTTGTAATTGTACAAAGAGTTCATAGGATTTCTTTTCATCAGTATTGTAATTTCTAAAATTCTCTGCCTCAGATGAACCATTCTTATTAATTGCCAGACACCCAGAGGGGTTATAGGTATTCTTCAGAAATGATGTTGACTTTATGATATGGAAAGGGATGTCATTTTCCTTCTTTTTTGACTGAAATTTGAGGCTTCAATGCTAGATAACTTCGATTTCTGAATATCCTACATAACAATTTTTTATCTTAAAGTTTTTAGCAAGAAGGATTCTTTTTTAAAGATTTTATTTATTTATTTGAGACAGAGAGAATGAGATACAGAGAGCATGAGAGGGAGGAGGGTCAGAGGGAGAAGCAGACTCCCTGCTGAGCAGGGAGCCCGATGCGGGACTCGATCCCGGGACTCCAGGATCATGACCTGAGCCGAAGGCAGTCGCTTAACCAACTGAGCCACCCAGGCGCCCTAGCAAGAAGGATTCTTAAAGGAAGACCATTTCCTTTGCTGATTTATAACATATGATTGTTTTGTTAATATAGATCACCAAACATTTAAGTTGATATTCTGCAAAGAATTAAATTAAATGTATACTTTTAATTATCTCAAATAAGATTTTTTCTTTCTTTCTTTCTTTCTTTCTTTCTTTCTTTCTTTCTTTCTTTCTTTCTTTCTTTCTTTCTTTCTTTCTTTCTCTTTCCTTCCTTCCTTCCCTCCTTCCTTCCTTCCTTCCTTCCTTCCTTCCTTCCTTCCTTCCTTCCTTCCTTCCTTCTCTTTCTTTCTTTCGCAATGCAAGGATGCCTGGCCCTATTATAGTGCTAGAATATCTTTTAAAGTTCCCCATTGTTATCTTCTGTAGAAGCTGTCTGTGAAATGTATTATTCAGTACTTCCCCTAGTAAATATTTCTGAGTGCTCACTAGGCTTTTTACTAGCTAAAAGCACTATGTCTTAAATTGTATACTAATAGCTAGTTATATTTGCTATTTAGTGCTTACAGTCAAAGATGTTGCTGTACTTGCTTATTTACTTATAAAATAAAGTAGGAAAAAAATAAATCATGGAGTTTTTTTTTTTTCCCCCTTTTATCCCTAAATTGAAGTAGGAGTATACAGACTGGTTATTCTAATTAACTTTGTGTCATAATC
The DNA here is from genome assembly GCF_011800145.1 of Mirounga leonina. Lineage (NCBI taxonomy): Eukaryota > Metazoa > Chordata > Mammalia > Carnivora > Phocidae > Mirounga > Mirounga leonina. The sequence goes on along the minus strand of NW_023270807.1, from coordinate 81,193,119 downwards.
TCTCTCCACCCTAACCTATTTTTCTAGGAGGGAAAGTTTACAGTACTTTTGAAATTACTGAATTTTTAGATCCGTATGATGAAAGCAAAGAGTTCTTTTTTTTTTTTTGTACGTAGTCTTACCCAAACACTTACTTATTAATATGTTTGCATTTGTGATGTGAGAACTCAAGTTTAGCCTCCAGTTGAACTTTGCCTTGAGATAGACTGATCTGGTTATACTCTCTGTTGAGTGGCATTTAATCACCTGGTTCATTTAAAGATTGCTTTTCTGTGTAACATAGTATGTACTACCAACAGATTTCGTATGTAAAAGCTATTTAGTGTGACAGTATGTATAGGCCTCACCACTCATTTTAATCTTTTTAAAAATTGAGCTCCACAGTTATCAATTGAAGCTCTTGAGAGTCACAGGTTTGGCGAGGAACAGACTTACTGTTTAGCCTGAAAGCATTTTTTTCAGATATAGCTGTGCAAGCGAAGTGATCTACTTCTGCAATGTGTAAGATTGGACTGTTGGTGCTAAAATTTAAAAGGTTCTGCCTGTGGATTGTAGGAAGACAAATGGCACATCTCTAGAAGTGAGGAAAAATAGTACTGTAATTCAGTGTCATGTTGATAGAAATAGCAACCTTAACCAGTCATCTTTTATTTTTGGCTCAGACAACTAACTATAAAATATAACCCAGATGGTGGAGCTATGATAGTAAAGATACAGAAATGACATTTTGCTGATGAATTTTCTGCAACTCTTTGCTTCTCTACTTTCAGTTTTATACCAGATCGTTTATGGTGTAAGTTGCTTGCTTATGTATCTAAGGACAGACCCACGGGATGAAAAATGTGTTTCATAGCATTTTTAGATCTTGGATTATTTCACTTAACTTTTGTTCATTTCCCTCTTCTAATTGCCTTTTTTATTTTCTCTCTTTTGCTAAACTTATATTCTAACATAAATTAGGCTGTGCCATGAACAGTGGGCCCTGTTTCAACTTATTTTTGAACACATTACAGGCATTTGGAATATAGTACTGGGCTCTGTCTGCCTGTCTGCCTTGGCATTGGGGCTGCCTCTTGAGAGAGCCGGGGAAGTGGGCTCTGTAGTCTGTAGACTCAGCCTTCTTACCATACCGGGCCTTGAACTGAAATGAAGGAGGAGTCCTGTAAGGGTGGGTTAGTGAGATGGATGTAGGGTTGTTCACAGTTCACAGTAGAGATTAGGAAGATAGTGTGTGTGCTGGGTTTGTTGCAGTACCGAAGAGCTAAGAGGTGTTTCTCATGGTCTCCAGCATCAGTGCCACCTGGGACTGCCCTCTCGCCTCTTTATTTCTTTCTGGCTAGGGTGCTGTGGCATTACCTATGACAGTCCCCAGAGAAGGAAAGGGAGAAAGGGGTTAACATTTATGGAGAACCTTCTAGGTGGCCCCATGAGGTCCTCACAGGGATTTCAGTTGAGGTCTGTAACGTAGAATTGAGGCTCTGCCTGACACTGGTGTGCCTTTGTCTGCGTATGTACATCTCCATTATGATAAAGAACTTAGACCAAAACCTTTTGAGAAAGCTGGCTGCATATACCTCTTTCCACAAAAGTCATCTTAATGATATAGGAAACATGCAGACAGCATGTTTTTGTGCAGAGAGCACAAGAACTCTTGTTTTTATGTTGTGATTATTATTTATTTTGGGTTCAAGTTTTGAGTTTGGTTTTAGAGATGAAAAGTTTGTCTGGGTCTCTCTTAGCCACGTTATGGAGTCATGTGTTTTTGATACATACTACCCTACATCAATATCTATTCAAATTAAAAGAAAAAGAGACCATTGACAATGCTTTTGCAAGTGTAAGATTTTAGGAATGAAAATTAATTTAAATAACTAATAGACTTATTATCAACTTAAATATTCTAGTGTAAGTTCTAAAAATGGTTATTGTTAGTTTTTTATTTAGATCTTCTAGATACTTTGGTGATTACATTAGGGATAGCCAACTCCCTGGGCTAATTTGAAGTCTAGGAGTGTACTAGGCTTGCATATTCATTTCAATGTGGAGCCTTCTGAAAATTGCCTTCTTTGGGCTTTTCTTTTATGTGGACTACTTTGGCGTGAAATCTCTTAGGTTTTATTTTCTCCTTTTGATCTCTGGTCATGGACACTGGTGAGTGCCTGGACTGATGTCTATTGTTGATCAGGCAAATACAGTATCACTCTGCAAAGGGTTACAGTTGGATGGATGGTATAGTTGCTTTTCATTCAAGTATGGTCTTGTAATACCCAATATTTTCATCCATATTAGATAACGTAGCAGGCCTTCTCATCACTTAGACGTTGTGATGCTAAACCTCAGGATATTTTTGTTAATACTGACAGGGTTTGAAGGGTTGGGACAATGGGGAGATATTGGTCAAAGAGTACAAACTTCCAGTTATAAGATGTATAAGAGGGTAATTTTTTTTTCTTTTCTTTTCTTTTTTTAATTTTATTTTATTATGTTATGTTAGTCACCACACATTACATCATTAGTTTTTGATGTAGGTTCCATGATTCATTGTTTGCGTATAACACCCAGTGCTCCATGCAGAACGTGCCCTCTTTAATACCCATCACCAGGCTAACCCATCCCCCTCCCCTCTCCCCTCTAAAACCCTCAGTTTGTTTGTCAGAGTCTGTAGTCTCTCATGGTTCGTCTCCCCCTCCGATTTCCCCCCCTTCATTTTTTGCTTCCTACTATCTTCTTTTTTTTTCCTATGGTGAGCGCTGTGAATTGTGTAAGACTGATGAATCACAGACCTGTACCTCTGAAACAAATAATACATTATATATTATAAGAGGGTATTTTTAATCTTCATTTTACTTAGTGTTTTACCAGGATTTGGTCCTGATATCTCTTCCACTTCAGATATTTTTTGACCGGCTTTTGTGATGCTGTATACCTTCATTTCCCTTTAATATCTCTACACACTTTTTTTTTCTTTTTTCAATACCCTTGTCCTTTTGCAGGATCATCATTCTCAATCCTGTCATGGTGGAAAGTATGCCAAAAAGAGAGAAGGTGGCCTAGTACATATCCTTAAGAAACTGCAGTGTTTAAAGTTCACATGAGAGAGAAATCAGTTATACTTAATGATTCTAACATCCTTCTGTTCATAATATACAGTATATCCATGTTTTAAAAAAATACTTTTAAGTAGTCTCTACACTCAACATGGGGCCTGAACTCACAACCTCGAGATCAAGAGTTGCATGATGGCACTACTTTTTTCCCCCCAAGTTGGGGCAGAGGGTGAAGTTTTTGATGAGAAAGAGGGGAAAGAGAAGAAATTTCACTTTAGTACATATGTTCTTTATGGATGCTCTCTCCCATGATGGTGCTCCCTAACGTAGTACACTTACTGTGTACCAGGGCCTGTGCTAAATATTTCATGTGCATATCTCATTTAATCCTCCCTTAAGCCCTGACGTGGATACTAATAGTTTCTTTTTTGGGTGGCTCAGTTAGTTAAGCATCTGCCTTTGGCTCAGGACATGATCTTAGGGTCCTGGGATGGAGCCCCACGTCAGGCTCCCAGCTCAGCGGGGAGCATGATTCTCCCTCTCCCTCTCTGCTTGTGCTCTCTCACTCTCTCTGTCTCTGTCTCTCTTTCTCTCAAATAAATAAATAAAATCTTAAAAAACAAAAAAGGAAAAGAAACTGAGGCTTAGATTTTACATAAGTCACCAAAGTAACTTTATATACAAAGTTGCAAACATAACTTCAGTACAACTTTACATATATTTTTCCATAAGTTAAAGTTACCCTTAAAAAAAGTAAATTAAATGTGTCTCTGACTTTGGAGCCTATACTCTCAAAACTGATAATATTGAAAGAAAATTAAGGACAAAGTTGTTTGTTTGTTTTTCAGATTTTTCCCATATCCATAATATCTTGTATTAAAGGTATTTCATGTATCTTTTAATCATTGTGTATATATCATTCAGTTTTCACCACAAACTTGTGATGTAGCAAGGCCAGTATCACCCAGATGAGGCAAGGAAGACACAGTGAAATCATTTTGTGGGTTACAGGTGATAGCAATTAGATCCACAGACTTCCTGACTTTGAGTTCAACTTTCCCTTATATGAGGTACATTCTCTGCTATAATTCAGTTTGCCAAAGGAGGAAGTCCTTGTTCTTTAGAGTTTGCCTTTTCCCCCCTCTATTTTAATTCAACCTTACCTCACTTATTTGGTTAATAATCCAAGAATGTTGCTAGAGTAGCAAAAATTTGATTGGAATCATTATCTTCAGTAGTTCAGGTAATGGAGTGGAGTGAAAACAGCATGCAAAACAGAGCCCGTCCATTCTGTTCCCAGGCTGGCCTCTTAGATGGGTGAAAGTTGACATCTGGTAGGGCTTCCTTTGTTCTCTTCTGGGAAGCCCTGGTTGACTACCTGACACCAGACATTAGATCTGACCTGAGCATTTGCTCAAGCAAGCTTTGCGTAATTAAGCTCTCGAGATCTGTTTCCCCTGACTGGACAGAAGAGCCTTACAAGGTGAGGGCTCTGTTGAAGTGATAAAGCTGATTAGGTCCTTAGTAGTAAAGGAATCTGATCTTAGAAATTCCCTCCAGCTCTTGATAATGAGGCAAAGACAACACTTAGAGAAAATGAGGTCACTAAAAAGAGAAACATTTTTTTTCTCTAATAAAGAACCGGTTCTTTTGCTTCCCTTTTTAAATGCAGGCCTAAATTATTGTTCAGAATAAAAGCTCAATTTAAATGACCAAATAAGAAACATTTTCTCAGGGGGTAGAGTAAACATCTATGAGCTTATCACCTATATGAAGCAAAGGAAGTAAGACAATTGGAGAAAGTAAAACTAAGATAAACTTAAGAAATTAAAATAATTTAATTAATGTTGGCTACAATGGAAGTGAAATAGCCAGTGATTAATTACACAGTTATGTGGTCTATTCATAAAAAATGTAGTTTTTTTCTTCAAAAACAGTTTTCTCACTTTTTCTTTCCATACCTTCCCTTTTCCTGAACTACTATTCAAGCAAATAAAATCTATTTTCCTGGGAGACATTTACACAAATCTCACACATTAACAATGTTGATGAGCTTACCCTTTGGGTTATATAGCACTTTTACGTCTGTTACTATTTAATCCTCATAAAACTTTATAATGAAAACTGCATTATATCCAGGTTAAGGACTTGGGATTTGGCTGCAAAACGTTCTGGGATTTGCTCAAGAATTTCTAAACAGGAGAGTTGGGAGTCAAGTACAAGTTTTCTCAGCCCCAGGAAAGGGGCCTCTACCACAGCCACCCCAAGTTACACTTTATTTAACGTCTCTGATTCTCGCCTCTATTTCTTGCTTCTAATAAGCCTTTGTTCCAGTTTTTGGAAAGTGGCATGACAATTGTTTTCATATCAGATACACTTATATGAAATGTAAATCGCATGCATGCACGCACACACATGCACACACACTTCTGTGTTCATAGATTAGCTCTCCTTCTTGTGAAGTATTTCTCTTCCCACAAAGACCCTGTTCTCTTTCTCAGCTTATTCCAGTGACATCAATAGTCATAAAGGACAAAGTAGGAAAGAAGTAACACAGGAGAAGGCCTATGACGGGAACGGGTGGATGGGAGGCAAACCAGCCACCTAATCTACTGGGTCCCATCGTCATCAGCTTTGGGGTGGGTGTAGGGGTACAGGAGGAAAATGGGAAGGGTGTAATGCTGATGATGCTGCTACCTAGTCAGTATAATGTTTAGTTGAGGTACTATTTAAAATAACATTAGTCTTTAAAGTTTAACACGTTAGACTTTTAAAGGACATTTAAAGCCTGCTTAAAAGAAACGCTCTCTCTGCATTTGGTTCTTTATCTTGAGAGACAGTGTAGTGAAGTTGATAGAAGAATAGAAGCTGGACGCAGTTCGACTCAGGTCCTTTCCTGGCCCTGCCACTTGTTAACTGTTATGACTTCGGTCCAGTTACTTAACTTTTCTTTAAATTGAGGATAAAAATAATACCAACTTTACATGATTGTAGTGAGGATTAAGAGTGTGTGTGTGTGTGTGCGTGCGTGTGTGTGTGTGTGTGTGTGTGTCTGGGTGGCAGGGGAAAAAAGAGAGCGAGAACGACAGATGCAAGCATGATGGTGTGCATGCTAGCTTAGAATAGTCTCTTGTATATAGTAAGTGTTCAATAAATGTTAGTTACCATCAAGTCAGACAGTCAATCTTCTGCCCCTTCCCTTTGGTAAAACTGTCTGCCAAACGTTACCAGAAAACTCCTAATGGTTAATTCTAATTGATACTTTTTAATTTTAGTTTTTCTTGACCTCTCCCCTATATTTCATATTTTTTGCCACAGCCAACATTTTTTTAATCTAGACTTCTAAATTTCCAGAGTCCTGCACAGCAAGCTTCACTGTTTCCACTTTCTCCCAGCAGAGGACCTACATCTGTGCTGAGCTAGAACCACACCCTGATCCTGGAATTGGCAAATAATTCCCGTGGGAAAGGAGACATGGCCAAAGATCAGGGGTCACATTGGAGAGAATCTGTCCTCCTAGAATTTGTATTCATCTAAATGCCATTGTTTATATAGATATCTGATAATTTTAAAATTATGGTTATTATAGTTTGTTTTTTTGTTTGTTTGTTTTGTTCTGTTTTGTTTTTTGGTGGGAGTGTTGACCTGCCTGAAACCTCCTGATACTTCTCTTCTTTCCTTGGTCATTATATCCGAACTGTACTTTGTTGGCTTTACTTCTGCTGCTGTATTGTTACCTTCCATTTCAGTGGTTTTCTCCTCTTTATCTTCCTATGCCATCTTATTCACCCATCATGTTAACTTTTAAGTCTATAACTTACTTCCATGATGAAGACTTCCAAATCTATGGCTTTATTGTGGACCTACCTCTTATTTTTGAGATACGTTGTCCAGTTATGCTCTAAGCCTTTACCCCATATGTACCCTAGGCAAATCAGATTTGTAATGTACTTAGTCTTCTTCTCCTTCAAATTTGTACCTTTTTCTGTATCACTAGTCCTGGCTAGGGATTCTGATAGCACAATTCGCCTAGTGGTGCAAGCCTGGAGTTAGAATTGCCCTATATTTCATCACAACTAACAAGTCAATAAGTTTCATTTTGTCCGTTTCCTTAGCATTATTTTTATCTTTCTTTTTTCTTCACATCTCTCTATTTCCACTCCTACTAGCATATTACCTGTTTCCAGTCTTGGTTTCTTTTAGTTCATCCTCTACTTTACAGGCATATATGTTTCTAATAGATCAATTTGATTATACCATATTCCTATGTTAAATATTAATTTCCATCACATTTCCTAAAATGTTTTGCAGAATACTCCCAAAAATAATCTGTGTACCTCCATGAATAGTCAAATAAAATGTTGAAAGGTGGCATGCTAAAAATGGTTTCTCTTGAGAAGTCACACTACATATTATTAAAAAAACAAAGGCTATATGAAGCTTTTCTATTGATTGTAACAACAAAACTCTATAACATGAGCTTATATGTGAACATGGAAACCTTTTTGTTTAATATTTGTTAATGTGGAATTTATTGACAGAATGTACTCCTGATTTTAGTCTGGTAGTATTTAAGGTCTTCCATGCCTAGCTCTCTAATCTTACCTCTTCCCTTTTGAACCTTTGTTAGCCATACAGATTATATTCATTTGGTTCCCCAAACACACACCTCTATTCTAGTCCATTGTATGTTCCTTTTGCCTGGAATACTGCTAATCTAGCCGATGGCCTCTGTCTTTGAAAGTTTAGCTGTTTAAAAGCGCAGATCATTTGGTATTTTCACTGGTTAGCCTATTGCCTGGTACATTGTAGGTGCTCAGTGTATTTTAAATAAATAGCAAAAACGGAGAAAATCAATAAGAGAAAATTTAGGGATATGAGATTAGCTGTATTTGCCTATTCATTCTGCCTAGATGATACCCATTCAGGAATTCTAACACACAGTAGCAGTTGCTTATATAATTTTTTTAGCTGCTTCACCTCAGTAATGTTTTTGTTTGTTTGTTTACCTGGACAAGATTTAGGAAATAATTTTTAATTCTTATAGGATAAAAATCAAATTTAATTTTCATAAGTGTGCTTTAGCTATTCTTCTTTTACTGTGAAAATTCCTTAAAAAATGATTGTTGTAAATGTTTTCTATTTCTTCCTGACAGGTAATATTTGAAGCTGAAGTCTCAGGAGGGAGGAGTGGTTATATTGCCATTGATGACATCCAAGTACTGAGTTATCCTTGTGGTAGGTTGTGATTAAGAATTGTATTTTTCTGCGTCCTTTCAACACTTGTCTTGTATTGGCAGTGACTGTTGACTGTTTATCACTTGGTTGTGGCTGTCTCTTCCGTTGCTACTCCTAGCCTTCTGTTCAGTTTTTAAAGAACACTGAAATGTTTCTAGAATTTTTGAATCAAATAGTTTTCAGAACTGTAACTAGTTGTACACCTATTGGAGAGTTCTCTTATTATTTAATTACAGAGAACAAAATGCAAATGTAAATAAAACTCTAGGTAGGACAGGCTCCATCTTTTGGTTTTATTAAGTAGTCTAGGAAAACAAAGAAAAATAACAAATCGGAGCTCAATTGAAAGGAAACTAAAAGAAACCTCACTAACATGTGATGTGCTCAGTTGAAAGTTGGAGTGAAGGGAAAAGAATGAATTAGTTCACCATAGTCCAAACTTCAGACTAAATTTTTTATAATAAATATCTGGTTAATCCATACGAAACAACAAAATAATAGAAAGCAAACAGAACAAAGAACTCAGTTTATTAACACGTAGTTTTGTTATGTCTTTAGATGCCCATTGGTTGCTCTTTAGATGATGTGATTAATTTTGTGTGTACATCACATTTCCTGAAAGACATTCATTACATGCATTCAGTCGAGCCAGACATAAAACAGTTGGCATAAATTCAGACTTTACCTATATCTCCCAACAGCGGCATTTACAGGGCCCATGAATTCTGGATGATATGTTAAGTAATCCTCCTGGTGGAAATTTTCTCACACATTGTAAGCACCATGCATGGGGAGGGGGGCACCATGCCAGGGGCCACAACTGTGCTCTTGTTGAGAGCTTGTTAAACCCTATTGTGCATCAGCATCACCTACCTGGGGTGGCAAATGACAGTTTGTGTGCCCCCCTCGCCCCCGCCGTCATTCTGATTCAGAAGTATGGGGTGGGGCCTGAAAATGTACACTTCTAATAAGTTCCCAGGTGATGCCCATGCTGCTGGCCTAGAGTTCACAATTCACGAACCACTGTTCAGTTCATGTTCTAGTTCAAGCATTTCCCTTTTTATTTTTATTTTTTTGAGGATTCACTTTTTTTTTTAATTTACATCATTAGTTTTTGATGTAGTGTTCCATGATTCATTGTTTGTGTATAACACCCAGTGCTCCGTTCAATATGTGCCCTCTTTAATACCCATCACTGGGCTAACCCATCCCCCCCTAGAAACCTCAGTTTGTTTCTCAGAGTCCATAGTCTCTCATGGTTCGTCTCCCCCTCCGATTTCACCCACTTTATTTTTCCCTTCCTACATCTTCTTCTTCTTCTTCTTTTTTTTCTTTAACATATAATGTATTTGTTTCAGAGGTACAGGTCTGTGATTCATCAGTCTTACACAATTCACAGCACTCACCATAGCACATACCCTCCCCAATGTCTATCACTCAGCCACCCTATCCCTCCCACCCCCCACCACTCCAGCAACCCTCAGTTTGTTTCCTGAGATTAAGAATTCCTCATATCAGTGAGATCATATGATACTTGTCTTTCTCTGATTGACTTATTTCGCTTAGCATAATACCCTCTAGTTCCATCCACGTTGTTGCAAATGGCAGGATTTTGTTTTTTAGAGGGCTGCATAATACTCCATTGTGTATATATACCACATCTTCTTTATCCATTCATGTGTCGATGGACATCTTGGCTCTTCCCATAGTTTGACTATTGTAGACATTGCTGCTGTAAACATTGGGGTGCATGTACCCCTTCGGATCACTACATTTGTATCTTTGGGATAAATACCCAGTAGTGTAATTGCTGGGTCGTAGGGTAGCTCTATTTTCAACTTTTTGAGGAACCTCCATACTGTTTTCCAGAGTGGTTGCACCAGCTTGCATTCCCACCTACAGTGTAGCAGGGTTCCCCTTTCTCTGCATCTCTGCCAATATCTGTCGTTTCCTGACTTGTTCATTTTAGCCATTCTGACTAGTGTGAGGTGGTATCTCATTGAGGTTTTGATTTGAATTTCCCTGATGCCGAGCGATGTTGAGCACTTTTTCATGTGTCTGTTGGCCATTTGGATGTCTTCTTTGGAAAAATGTCTGTTCATGTCTTCTGCCCATTTTTGATTGGATTCTTTTTTCTTGGGTGTTGAGTTTGATAAGTTCTTTATAGATTTTGGATACTAGCCCTTTATCTGATATGTCATTTACAAATATCTCCTCCCATTCTGTTGGTTGTTTTTTGGTTGTGTTGACTGTTTCCTTTGCTGTGCAAAAGCTTTTTATCTGGATGAAGTCCCAATAGTTCATTTTTGCCCTTGCTTCACTTGCCTTTGGTGATATTTCTAGGAAGAAGTTGCTGCAGCTGAGGTCAAAGAGGTTGCTGCCTGTGTTCTCCTCTAGCATTTTGATGGACTCCTGTCTCACATTGAGGTCTTTCATCCATTTTGAGTCTATTTTTGTGTGTGGTGTAAGGAAATGGTCCAGTTTCATTCTTCTGCATGTGGCTGTCCAATTTTCCCAACACTATTTGTTGAAGAGACTGTCTTTTTTCCATTGAACATTCTTTCCTGCTTTGTCGAAGATGAGTTGACCATAGAGTTGAGGGTCCATTTCTGGGCTCTCTATTCCTTTTTTTTTTTTTTAGAGATTTTATTTGTTTATTTGACAGAGAGAGACACAGTGAGAGAGGGAACACAAGCAGGGGGAGTGGGAGAGGGAGAAGCAGGCCTCCCGCTGAGCAGGGAGCCCGATGCGGGGCTCGATCCCAGGACCCTGGGATCATGACCCAAGCCGAAGGCAGACGCCTAACTGACCGAGCCACCCAGGCGCCCTGGGCTCTCTATTCTGTTCCATTGATCTATGTGTCTGTTTTTGTGCCAGTACCATACTGTCTTGTAATAGCTTGCACAGCTTTGTAATAGAGCTTGAAGTCCGGAATTGTGATGCCACCAGCTTTGTTTTTCTTTTTCAACATTCCTCTGGCTATTCGGGGTCTTTCCCATTCCATACAAATCTTAGGATCATTTGTTCCATTTCTTTGAAACAAGTTGATGGTATTTTGATAGGGATTGCATTAAATGTGTAGATTGCTCTAGGTAGCGTTGACATCTTCACAATATTTGTTCCTCCAATCCATGAGCATGGAATGTTTTTCAGTTTCTTTGTGTCTTCCTCAATTTCTTTCATGAGTATTTTATAGTTTTCTGAGTACAGATTCTTTGCCTCTTTGGTTAGATTTATTCCTAGATATCTTACGGTTTTGGGTGCAGTTGTAAATGGGATTGACTCCTTAATTTCTCTTTCTTCTGTCTTGTTGTTGGCATATAAGAATGCCACTGATTTCTGTGCATTGTTTTTATATCCTGCCACTTTACTGAATTCCTATATGAGTTCTAGCAGTTTTGGGGTGGAGTCTTTTGGGTTTTCCACATAAAGTATCATATCATCTGCAAAGAGTGAGAGTTTGACTTCTTCTTTGCCGATTTGGATGCCTTTGATTTCTTTTTGTTGTCTGATTGCTGTGGCTAGGACTTCTAGTACTATGTTGAATAGTAGTGGTGATAGTGGACATCCCTGCCGTGTTCCTGACCTTAGGGGGAAAGCTCTCAGTTTTTCCCCATTGAGAATGATACTCGCTGTGGGTTTTTCATAGATGGCTTTTATGATATTGAGGTATGTACCCTCTATCCCTATGCTCTGAAGAGTTTTAATCAAGAAAGGTTGCTGTACTTTGTCAGATGCTTTTTCTGCATCTATTGAGAGGATCATATGGTTCTTGTTCTTTCTTTTATTAATGTATTGTATCACATTGATTGATTTGCGGAAGTTGAACCAGCCTTGCAGCCCAGGGATAAATCCCACTTGGTCGTGGTGAATAATCCTTTTAATGTACTATTGGATCCTATTGGCTAGTATTTTGGTGAGAATTTTTGCATCCATGTTCATCAGGGATATTGGTCTGTAATTCTCCTTTTTGATGGGGTCTTTGTCTGGTTTTGGGATCAAGGTAATGGTGGCCTCATAAAATGAGTTTGGAAGTTTTCCTTCCATTTCTATTTTTTGGAACAGTTTCAGAAGAATAGTTATTAATCCTTCTTTAAATGTTTGGTAGAATTGCCCTGGGAAGCCATCTTTTTAAAGCCTATACTAAGATGAGGTGCTGAAGAATTAGAGGTAGTAGGCAAGGGTCAAACGATTTATTCCATGCAGTACATTCTAAGAAAAAGAGGAACAAATTCGTTTCGCTCAAAATTCAGGTTGGTTTGCTCATAAATTCAGTCCATTAGTACATGAGCATGATGTTTCCATCTACTGTTCATTTACACTTACTGGAAGAGAAATGTGAAAGAAAGGCTCTTAGGAGTAAACAAATAAAAATAGGAGTTAAGCACAAGAGCAGTTTTACTGTGATACGGTCTTCTGTGAGCTTGTTTTTACTTACCGAGGCTTAACTTTTCCTGTGTGTATTTACTTTCAGTTGAAAACATGAATAAGCTTCAGTTTTAAAAGGTAATCATAGAGAACACTCATTTGACAGTTATATAAGTCATGTAGGTTTTGACTACAGTCATCACTTTTTATTGGTCTGATACTGCTTTTGGGTAACTTTCTTCAACTATGAAGGAATAGGAAGTAGAATTAGCAACGGTCAAGCTGATATTCTATTTGAGAGAAACAAAAATATTCCCTTGTTCTTTGAAGTACTAGAGAATTATAACTACTGAAATATTTTTTAAAAGAAAGGAGATCTAACTGCTTAAGTTGTAAATTAATAGTTCGACCACCATGTCTATTCAGTATGTTAGATATCATTTTCTGTTTTCACTCTAGTTTTGTGTTATGCTCTAATTTATGCCTTTTTGATCTCTTTTGCTTTCTTTGACTTGTAACTGTTTTTTTATCACCCATATGCAACATGCTGTGGCCAACCTCAGCAGTAAATGTTGAGTGTTCTCTCTGTATACAACAATGCTGTAGCAATGATGGGGGGGGTGGATAAAAGGAGAATTGTGAGAGGGAGTGTGTATTTCAGTACAAAACTCCATTTTCTTCCATACGGTATTCGGGTTGGCCAAAGGTAAAAGTATTAACATTATTCTCTTGGGAAAAAGTAACATGGCACATTTTCTTCGTGTGAAAATAAATATTTTTTCTGCCTTCACAGATAAATCTCCTCATTTTCTCCGTCTGGGGGACGTGGAGGTCAATGCAGGGCAGAATGCTACGTTTCAGTGTATTGCTACGGGGAGAGATGCTGTGCATAACAAGTTATGGCTGCAGGTAAGGCCAAGTGGACAGCTGAGCTAATGGGTACACTTGATTTTTAAAAAATCACAAAGTACTGCTTCTGGTGTCATTCTTGTGTGTGTGTGTGTGTGAGAGAGAGAGAGAGAGACAAGTTCTCTTGCGTAGGATTGTTTTAATTGACTACAGATTCATTTCAGATATTTCCGTTTTGGGAAGATGAATAAACATATAACAGTATGTAGTTAATAAATATCTGGATTAGTTTCTAGTGAAAAATTAGTGTTTCTCTAAAGTTATGTATAATTGTAAAAACAATTTTTTTCTAAATCCATTCAAAGTAGGAAAAAAATGAAAATTTCCTCATTTAAACTCAACTTACAAGAGCATAGCACTTAAATAGGAACTGTCATTGATACATTTACAAAAATAGTTTAAGAAACCTTTGGAAGTACTTCTGGAAATTTGAATTGGAAGAGAGCCAATTAAATTTTTTTTTCAGAACTTTTGTGTATAAGGGTTAATCACAGATCTGAGGTCAAGACATTTGCTTTGCACATATTAAATCTTCAATAAATATCTATTTAATGAATTACAATTTGACATTATGTTGGGGAAACGTAAACGGTACATGCAAAGAGCTTTGAAAGAATCAGAGAGATAATAATAGACTAAGGAAGGTGCCCGGCTTCAGAGAATAACTGCCAATCCCAGGGCAGTGGGGGTTGGGGGGGGTGGAAGGGGCTTAGAGCAGCTCTAAAAAAAAAAGTCAGGAGGCTGGCCCAAGGAAAGATGACTGTTGAGCTAAATATTTGAGCCTAGAACGTATGTAATAATATTCTCTGAGCACTTATTATTTTTGTGTTCCATTTGCATCAGAATGAAGGAAGGGATTTAATTGGTTAGAACGAAATTCCTGAGACTGTGAATAGAGACCAAAAGAGAAAAATCATTGTAAGAGTAGCATAGTTTCTTGAACATAGACTTCAGCATTTATTTTGCCATCTTTAAAGAGGTAAAATTAGTGTTGGGGATAATCATTAGGTTGTAGGAGGTTGGGGTCATGATTATAATAAATGATTTTTGAAATCATACCTAGTATAATGACTAATATTGTACTAGTGGTTATAAATTTCTTATTTCATCAAAGCCTCACATCCACTTGGATGTTATAACCCATATACCCATATACCCATATAAACTTAATTATCACTACTTTTATAATTCATTTGATTTGCAGGTATTAGGATATCATCCTGAATATGTGAAATGGGAATGAAACCCCTATTTTTTTTTCTGTGATTATGCTGATTTCCCCTATAGATATTGAAATATAAGATAATTCTTTATAAAGAGGGTACTGTATAATATGCAGCCGTTTTATCAGCTAAACATGAAGTCAGAATCCATCTTTCTCTCAGACTAAATAAACAATTTTTAGACATTTTTTCCTAATTAGTTAATTTTTTTTTTTTTTTTTTTCATTTAGGTGGGAACATTAGTTGGCCTTGACTTTAGTTGTGATCTGTATAGTCCTGTCTTGGAGAACCAGAGACTCTGCAGTCTGCCTCTGGTTTTATGTCCCAGGATTTAATATGACATTGAAATAAAAGGGTTTTGTGTACTCAGACACCAGCTGCCTTGTGGCAACAAAGACTTTCTGGCCCTGCTGGTTTGAGTGGGTTGCAGTCAAAGTATTGCTCCTTTATTGTTTGTTTCCTACTTTGTGGATTGGCCCATTTCGGTATAGTTTTAAAAAATATTCCTTCTGTCATTTTTTAAAGAAAGATGAGAGATAAAAAAAATAATTCTGTTAAAAATCTATTCTGCTTTCCTTTTTTTCCTCTTTTTTTTACACTCCTAAGGTGAATTTGTGTATTTCTCTTCTGTTTTGACTGTGAGTTACCCAATTCCTCAGCAGTTTATATATTTTCCTTATTCTTTAAAAAAGCTTTTCTACTTTCCCAGTAATACCACTCAAATTACCTTAAGTTATTCTTTTAAATCTTCCTTCTTCATGTTTAAGAAATATTGAAAACTATCCACTACTTAGTTGAGGGATGTTTTCAAATGAATAAGACTAGTTATTTTATATAAATATATAGTGAGTCAGTCAGAGTGTGGCCAGTGATTTAAAAAAAGATCTTTTGCTTAAAGTAGTAGAAATATAATAAAGCAGAAAGAATCTTGATTCTATAATGAATCTACAAGCCAGCCCATAAAAATTGATGTCAAGTCCTGTTTACTTGGTGCAGAATGAGTTCAAGAAGTCAGGAGTCCGAACTGTTAATTCTAACCTTAATTTGAACCTTTCAACCCTTCCAACCCAGTTACATGTGTGGACTTAGAGAATTCATTGAACTATTGAATCTGTTTTATAGATAAGTTCTTTCTCTATGAAAGGAGATGTGGGTAGAAACTAAGATCCCTGCCAGCTATAAGATGCTAAACTAGATCTTTGCATTATTTTTGGTGACCTGAGACATGGCCTTCATTACCTTTTTTGTTTGATGGAAGAATGTGAAATTGTTTATGTTATTAGTTTTGTATGGGTAAAAATGGCCCCTGAAATTAACTGTCATTGTGAGAACAACTGCTTAAAATACCCTCTGACAGTACTGAGAATGCATTAGAAGCAGCTCAAAATGAAAGGTCACTGCATCCTGTCACAGAAGTAATGGGATAATGGAGTAGCTGTTACACTTGCCATGGTAGATGTCATTAAAAATGGTGATTGACTTTTTATGTTTTTCAAATCACTTACATTATATAGTATTGTCAATTGGTAAATGTTTAAATATGAGGTAAAACCCCCCAAAATAGAAAAGCATCCAACTTTCTGTTTTAAAGGAAAAATGATATACTACAAATGCTTTAACCCTAATACCTGATAGCATTTGACATTTAAAATAATTTATGTATGGAGGGGCGCCTGGGTGGTTCAGTCATTTAAGCATCTGACTCTTGGTTTTGGCTCAGGTCATGATCTCAGGGTTGTGAGATTGAGCCCGTTCTAGCTCTGTGCTCAGTGAGGAGTCAGCTTGAGGATTCTCTCCCTCTGTCACTCCCCTGCCCCCCCAATAAATAAATAAATAAATAAATAAATAAATAAATAAAATATGTATGGAAATACATTTATTTTTTATTTTTAAAGATTTTATTTATTTATTTGACAGAGAGAGACACTGCGAGACAGGGAACACAAGTAGGGGGAGTGGGAGAGGAAGCAGGCTCCCCATTGAGCAGGGAGCCTGATGTGGGGCTCCATCCCAGGACCCTGGGATCATGACCTGAGCTGAAGGCAGATGCTTAATGACTGAGCCACCCAGGTGCCCCTGGAAATACATTTAAAAAATAAATCACTTGTACATTGTCTTTAGCTTACAATTAATATGTCAGTCATTTTTTATCGTTCAAAATGACATACAAATTAATAGGTAAATTAAAAAATAGAACACACAAAAGCAAACACTTGAGTTACCTGAGCTAATCTAGGATTATTCATAAGGTATATATCATAGTGGTTCTGGATGTGTCTTTAGGGAGTGTTCTTTCCTATAAGATCTCAGATTATATAATTACAGAGTCTTAGAATTAGGTCATTCACTCTAGATATTTAGAGAACAATGACAAAATACATTACCCAGATTAACCTCCTTGTACATGCTCAATGAACTACCGATGCATAAAACAACATGGATGACTGTTTTTAAAAGTCTATTTAGTGTCAACAAGCTAGCGATATGGTAAAATTGTGAGGTTTTCTGGACCATAGCTTAAAATGGTGTGTTATGAAGTTCATTCATGTTGGAAAAAGGACTTAAAGACTTTAGTCGCTGTGGAGAATTTCCAAATTCCTTTTCAGTCATAAAACTCAATGAAGTAGCGTGTATTCCACATATAAACACAACATTTGTTGTCAGGTTACGATGTGCAATTTTTTCCCACATGAACAGATGTTTTTTGGTGCTTCCAACAAGTTTTAGGCCTATGCTGTTTTGTGTTTCCAAGGAACCCTCAGTGGTAGGGAATTTGTGGATCATAACTTAAGGCTTATGGTAAAACACAGGTTATAGGGGGCGCCTGGGTGGCTCAGTCGTTAAGCATTTGCCTTCGGCTCAGGTCATGATCCCAGGGTCCTGGGATCGAGCCCCGCATCAGGCTCCCTGCTCCGCGGGAAGCCTGCTTCTCCCTCTCCCACTTCCCCTGCTTGTGTTCCCTCTCTTGCTGTGTCTCTCTCTGTCAAATAAATAAATAAAATCTTAAAAAAAAAAAAAAAAAAACACAGGTTATAGGAAATAAGATCACAAATGAAATTTTAATGTACAATTTATATTGAAATAAAATAATAAAAAACTAGTTATATTTTTTAGAAACATCAGGTAATTTTTCTCACAGGAAACAAAAATTAGATTTTTTTTTTTTGTAAGTTAAGAATGTTAGTCATGTCCTTTTATTGTAGTGCTAACTGATATGAAGAAAAAAGTGATGGTGGCAAAAAGTGAATATATAAGGAAATAGCTAACATAACACAACAGTTCCACTCCCGAGTATTTATACAAGAGAAATAAAGGCATGTGTTCACAAAATGACTTATGTAAGAATGTTTATAACAGCTTTATTCATAATAACCAATAATCGTAAAGAACCCCAAAGTCCATTAACAGAAGAATGGGTAGACTATGTGTGGTTCATTGAAGCAATGGAATGTTACTCAGTAATAACAAAGAATGAGTTACCAATGTGGATAACTCTCAGTGATAGTATGTTTTCAGAAAGGGGAAAGAAAGAAAAGAGTGCATACTGTATGGTTACATTTACATTAAGTACCGGAAGAAACAAAACTAATTTATGTGATAGAAATCAGAACAGTATTTGACTGTGGGTGATGAGGAGGGACTGGAAGTGGGCAGGGGAAACTTTCTGAGGTATTGTAAATGTCATATATATTTACTGGGGTGTTGGGTCCATGGGTGCATATACATTTGTTAGAAGTTAAGTTCTGTCCAATTCGCTGTATATACAGGTTACCTCAATAGTGAATGAGGCAAAGTGAGTATGTGGTACATTCTGGCATTACTAATCAAGCCATAGATGATAATAGCCTATAAACATTAAGCTGCATTTTGTCCATCTTGTCCATTTGAAGTTATTTGATTAGGTTCGAGGGTAATTTTTAATCAGTAGTCTATGCTGAAATACAGAATAAAGCATGTTCTGAGTGTTCTGTTATCAGAACATGTTATAAATTCTGAGGATGTAAAAGTTGAAACAGGGTTGGACTGTAATTTATGACTTAGTATTCTTTTATGAAGATCCAGTATAAGTGGACACCTACATGGCAAATCAAATAGAGCCCACTGCTGGAACATCTGTCTGACCATATGCTTTGGCTTCAGGTTCAATGTAGAAACTAAAATGCTAATGACTCCATCCATCATCACAGAGCTTGGTGGGCATGCATCATTGGATTGGACAGAGAAATTCAACAGTGGAGTTATTGTAAGTTGGACTTGTGTGGGTAGATTTGGTGACACCATTTGTTTTGATGAATTGAAATGAGGCTGTTTAATGTGTGTCTGGTAATCCTATGCAGATTGCCATCAAAGCCGTGGCAGTTGGGCCAATCTGTCAGCAATTGCCGCAGGTGCTGGCCCTGTGCCTCCTCAGTGGGCCTGCCAAAACAGGAAAGTCAGCCATCACTTTGCACTTGGTGAGGTTCATCACACTAATGTAGTATGATACAGCTAGTTTCTCAGCCCAAGGAAATGTCATTCCTTATGGAGCAATAGATAATTCAAGCAATAGATTGAGAGTAATAACTGGAGAGTAAAATTAGTAAAATGAAATGCAAATTGCTCTAAAAGAAAAAAAACCAAAGAGAGGCTGACCTCTTGGAGTACCAGTTGTTGTCAGCTGAGGATCAATGAAAATCGTTGGTCTGAAACTTCTGGGCATACAGTGTTTTGTCTATCCAGGGAGATGTAATGGCCTTGTTCTTGCAGTGCATGTGAATATCATCATGCAAGCAGTGGAAATCAGAAGCATGGTATTTTACAAAATGAGTTAATTCAAAAGTATAAAAATTTTAGCTGATGAAACCTATCACTACTCAATTTCAAATGCCACACAGTCATCGCTCACAGAGCTCCCTATGATGCTTCCACACTATGGTATTTTTCCATGCTTATTTATACTGTCACATGAAGTGCCTGGATGTTTGTAGCGTATTTCATTTCCACAAGAGATGTTACTATCCCCAATAGGATTTCCTTTTGAGAAAAAAATCTGGTAATTTTGCATTTATTAAAATGGAGAATTCTTAGAAGAAATTGATCTATGCCTAGAAGACGAAGTTTATGGTGGACAATTCATTGAAAACTAATTTGAGAGGAATATTTCAAAACCTAATTGACTAAACATGTAATATGTGATTAACTTATATTAGATACCATGTAAAGAAAAGAAAAGTAAGGAAAAAAGTAATGAGTTATAGTGAAAATTGTTCTACTGTCCAGACTTGATGAAAGTCCTGACATTTTCTAAGTCATTGGCCCTAAGAGTGGCTGACCATATCTAAAATATTAGAATAAGAAAAGGCAGTATGTAATTACTAGGACAGTGAATAAAAATTACTAGAACAGTGAATAAAGTTGAAGACATGATGTCAGAATGGCTAAAGCGACATGGTGTAAATATATCTTGAGATTCATGGGAGACCAGATAAACTTCATAAAATCTTAGATTCTTGGGAATATTCAAGAGGGATTTAATTTGTTCTGTATAGGTTCTAAAGTACAATACTAACTAATAGTTCGAAGCTCTATGGTGAGAGATATAAGCTGATTATAAGGAAGAACTTTGTAATTGTAGGGCTGTTGAAACTTAGTATGAGCTATTCCAGGAGGTAGTAAAACTACAATTAGTGGAAGTATCCAAGCATAATCTGGATAAGCACTTGCTAGAGCTGTAGAGAATGTTTAAGCATGAGGCTGAATACATTTTAAGATCCTTTCAGCCCTGAGAAATGCCTCTGTAACTGAGTAAGAAAAGACAGTATAGAATTTAAGCACTATACTATTTCAGAGTTGAGAGAGGGCTACATCGACTGGAATGTTTGGTGAAATCATTAAGGAAGATTTGATTGCGTCTTTGAAGGATCTATAGGACGTGAATAGCAAAGATACGTGAGCATGGTTATCACTGCAGGTTAGTGCGTGTGCGGGTGGGATAGGAACGTCAGGAGAAGGATCCTATTGAAGTGGAAGGTTCGCAATGAGAAGTGGAGGTAAATACGGGTTTTGGCAGGGTTGAGACTAGGCCATGATGAAGACATAAACCAGAAAGAAGCTACTATTAGCAGTGCAGATATCAAGTAGTAAGGGCCTGGGATTGGCTGGTGCTGGTGGAATCGAAAATTACATGAGTAACGAAGGAGAGGGAGATGAAAGAAATACCAGTTGACAGAACTGGGGAGGATGTGAGTGAAATGATCAAGTCAGCTTTCCAAATTTCCTCAAAAGTTTATTTTTTAAAGCCAGTCATTGAATTTGTTTTCTCATTTTCTGTCTTGGGACTGATTTGTCTGTTAGACCCATCTGTTTCCTTTTTTTTCTTTTCTTTCTATCTTCATAATTGCATATAAGTTATCCTAGATAGGAATGAAAGGTGAAGGGACATTCCCCATTCCTTTTGGCTCTTTTAAGCTTTATTATTATTTTTTTAAGATTTATTTTATTTATTTGACACAGAAGAGAGAGAGAGCACAAGCAGGGGGAGCGGCAGGCAGAGGGAGAGGGAGCCCAATGCGGGGCTCGATCCCAGGACCGTGGGATCATCACCTGAGCCAAAGTCAGACGCTTAACCGACTGAGCCACCCAGGCGCCCCTCTTTTGAGGTCCTTAGGTGGTCCTGATATCTACTGGAAGGCTGTTGGTGCTTTTAGCCTTGGCTTCTTTTATATCTTGCAGCTCACAGAACAGGAGTAATGTCCGAGTGCAGTGTTAACCATGTCTCTGGTGCTTCTCTGATTTCTTGTAAACTGATAGATAAACACTAGCCTGCTATTTAATTCTAATTGTCTCTTTTTATTCTTAGTTTAAGCAGTAGTGACTTTTTTTTCCTGTGTATATGCTGATTTACAATTATCTCTGTTTCACTTAAGAGACCATGTACCATTTGGTAGCTAAGCTATCACTCTTGTCAGTCTGTTGCTTTTCCTCAGGGCATTGGTTTATTTGAGTTCAGGGTATTATATTCTTCCTTCCTGGCTTCATACAAAGAATTATGGGCTATTGGTCTTGAAGCAAAATCATTGACCAAGTATCATGGATTGTAATGTTTATCTTTTATCTTCGGCATTTTGGGTGTGTATGTATGTAAATGGTGAACATCAGAACATTTAATCATATTTAATATTTAGGATTGTTAAGTATCCCTGAGGTCATTTTAGTTGGCTTTCTGTGGCTTTCTACCATAAAGAGTTCAATGCCTTGAATATAGAGTCCATTCTTTTCCATCTTCAATAATTTATAAACTCTTGGGTTTGTTGTCTGCAGATTACATAATTGATTATAAATGAATAATGTGTGGAAAATACTTTATCTTTCTTATCTATCCCTGGAGCATAACTGAAAGCCCGGCAGTCATAGAAGCTCAAGGATTTCTTCCTATCGATAACTATAAATAACAATTTACTGCTTTTTCTGTGCAAGAATAATGCACTCTTCTGTTGTTCCTAAAGCTGCCCTTCAGTGTGTTTTCTAAGTGTGTCACATCAAACACTTTACAACTTTCCATTGACTTCCTGTGATCAGTGTTACAATGTGGAGGCTCTGGTAGCAGGCTGGGTTTCTTCGTTATGAAAAGCAATCTGATATAAAGATCTGATATTTATAAAATCATTTTATTATACAACAAAACATAGAAAATCACACAAAAATAAGAACAATGGATGAATTTTTATAAGGTACACACCACACAGGACAAGAAAGGGACTTTGTCAGCCAGCCTACGGGCTCCTTCTGAGGGCTCAGTCCCAGCCACACCCGAGCCAGCTCTCTACCTCTGCAAGTAATGGTTTTCATAACTTTTAGCCCTTCTTTGTTTTTGCATAGTTTTTTTTCCCACTTATACGTACATTCCTAAACGCTCTAAATTAGTCTTGTCTAATTTTTAAAATAGGTTTTTTAAAGTCTCTTTTAATCTGTGGGTTTGTCCTCTGTCTCCCTTTCTTTTACTCACAGTTTGTCTATTGAGGAGGAACCCAGACCGCTGACTGGTGGTTTTGCACTGTCTGCATTTTACTGATTGCATACAAATGTCCTCTTCGATTCAACACGTTCTGAATTTTTCTGTAAATTGGCAGCCACATCCAGAGTCAAGTTTGATCCTTTGGCCATGCTGGAGGTGGTGCCTGGTATGATTACAGGAGGCACAAAATGTCTCTCTCTCTTTGAGATCTTGATAGCCATCGATGCTGAATGCCTATATTCATTGTGCAGGCTGTAAATTGTGATCTAATTCTATTATTTCTTTTGTATTAGTTTAGTTCAAGAAGAGATACTTCTCATCTACCTTTCACTACCCAGTGACATACTTCATTAGGGGAAGGGAGGATAAATGCTCAGATCTTTGCTTTAGTTATTGGTTGTCAATATAATGAGTTGATTCCTTACCATTCTCCAAAGGTGACTGATTCTTCTTCTTCTTCTTATGAACTCGTGGACTTAAACATGTTTAATTGACTTCAGTTTGTTGTAATTATTACTATTATTACCGCTATTAAAACTCAAACGGGCCCATCTTTGGCTAGTGAGAACCTCTTCAGGTTGACTCCAGAGTTCTTTTGATAGGACTTCAGTGGTTTTTGGTAGTTTCCTGCCATCTGATATTGTGAGATGCTCCATCATCATTTCCTACATTTTCTTCTCTAGACCTGGTGTGCTGGTTTGGTTTAGTGAGAAATTGTATTTCAGGACCGTGATGTGGTTGCTGAAGGGTACTCATTTTGTTAGACCTTTTCAGTGAACAGAAGTAAGGGAAAATGCATATTTAAAGATAAAATATCAGGTGCCTGGATGGCTCAGTCGTTAAGCATCTGCCTTCGGCTCAGGTCATGATCCCAGGGTCCTGGGCTCGAGTCCCACATCGGGCTCCCTCCTCAGGGGGAAGCCTGCTTCTCCCTCTCCCACTCCCGCTGCTTGTGTTTCTGCTCCCGCTATCTCTGTCTCTGTCAAATAAATAAATAAAATCTTAAAAAAAAAATAAAGATAAAATATCTATGAGTTCTTATTTCTGTTTCAACTTTAAGCCTAAAGATTTTCAGTTACTGTTTTCTCTATTACAGCTTGTCAGTTATGGGTTCTCTTTTCCATGCTACTATTCTTGGGTCTCAGTAACACAGGGGAAGAGAGAATACTCCATAATTCCTCATTTTTAAAATCTGACGTCATTTTGAATACTTGTACCATATAATCAGCATGTAACTATTGCATACTATACTCTCTCTCCTATAGCCCTTATTTACTTAGTTCTGCAGGTAGCTGTGTTTTTAGTGATCACTATCAGTTTGTATCTCATATCTTCCCAGTAACTTTGGTTGTTTGAAAGTCATCTTGTGGTAGAGTGTTCAAGAATAGCACATAAAATTAATATTCCCTGAGTTCGTGGATGTTGATAATAGTTTATATGTGCACTTGGTACCCTTGATTCTTTTTTTAAGATTTTATTTATTTATTTGAGAGAGAGAGAGAGGGAGAGAGAACGAGCATGAGCAGGGGGAGGGATAGAGGGAGAGGGAGAGGGAGAGAATCTCAAGTGGACTCCTCACTGAGCGTGAACCCTGACACAGAGCTCGATCTCACAACTCTGAGATCATGACCTGAGTTGAAATCAGGGGTTGGATGCTTAACCAACTGAGCCACCGAGGCGCCCCTGTGCCCTTCTTAGGTCAGTTTTGCAGGATATGAAGTCCTTTATTCACATTTTCTTTCCTTGAATAACTTTAATATGCTACTTCGTTTCATTCTGGCATAAAGCCTTGCTATCAAAGTCTGATAATATTTGTTTCCTTATAAGTCATCTATCTGCTTTTTCTAGATATTCAAAGGATTTTTTTCCTTTTTTTTTTTTTAAAGATTCTAATTTTATCAGAATAGGTATCACTGTGGGTCATTCTAGGCTACTGTTCTCAGGTATATGGTGTGTTCTTCCACTGTGTATTTTTAAAACTTTTTTTTTTTAATTTTCAGAAGGTGCTTTTAGTTATTATTTAAGTACTTTTTTTGTTTCCTTGCTTCTGTATGGACTTGTGTTATCTCTATGTTTGATCTTCTTTGCGTTTCATCATTAATAGTCACTATCTCTGGAATCCTTTTTGTTCTCTTCATTTTAAATTAAAAGTCTCTTTTTTCCCCAACATTCTGTTTTGCTTAAGACATCATCTGTTGATTTTATTTACACTAGTTAATCATACTTCTGAAATGACTTTTCTCTTTCATTTCTAATTTTTCTTGAGTTCTGTCATCTTATTTATGAGTTTTATTAATTCAAATTTATATTATTCTTTCATGTCATGAATCATTTTCTTAATATGTTTTAGCATAGCTTGAAATATTAGGTTTCAGTTTTGATCTGTTTTATGGGCATATTTTCCTGGCTTACTTTCAGAGACTCTGGGGTTTATACTCTGCTCTTTATTCTATTTTAAACTTATAATAACTTTATGTTGGACTTGACCTTGATACTTTTGTTTTTTTAAAGATTTTATTTATTTATTTGACAGAGAGAGACACAGCGAGAGAGGGAACACAAGCAGGGGGAGTGGGAGAGGGAGAAGCAGGATTCCCGCTGAGCAGGGAGCCTGATGTGGGGCTTGATCTCAGGACCCTGGGATCATGACCTGAGCCGAAGGCAGACGCTTAACGACTGAGCCACCCAGGTGCCCCGACCTTGATACTTCTAAGCTGTTCATTTTTATGTGAATTATATTGTCTCGAAATTTTAAAATGGGTTGTGGAGTTCAGGAAAACTTTTCTGATTTTAAGAATCCGTCTTTTGTTCCTGTGAGATATGTTTAAAAATATGGCCACTTGCTTTCTCGGATTTCTTGATTTTGTTCTCATCTCCACTCTGTCTGGGCCTTTTCTTTCCTTACTTTCTCTTATTGTTTTGTCTGTTTTTATGTGTCAGATTGAGAAAGACTGAAAAATTATCCCACTGCCACCAAGTTGCCAGAATCCCTCAAGTGTAATGCTTTAATTGTATTGGTCTCTTTGCTCTACTCAATTTCCCTCTTACTATGAATGGCATAGTTTTATAATTGTAAACTCACGTGCTTTATATTCCTTATTTTCTCCAGTGCAGTTTGATGCAACCAGCCAATACCATTATTTATATTCCTTAGTTTGTCTAAAATTTTCTAAGGTCACAAATGCACGGTCACCCAGAACTTTACCTTCTATAGGTATTTGATTAGGAATATCTAATGGTAATATTTTGCATCTCTTTACTACATCATGCTATGGACTAAAAATGTCTCTTTTACTACTGGCAATAGAGTTACTATTGCCTCTAAGTCTAACCAGATTTAGAGAACCAATTCTAGAAAACCTAGAGCCAAAGCAGATCAGAAAACTCAGCTTTAAAAAATCTGTTCTTTTAGAAGCATTTCTGGTAACAAAATCATCTGTATCTGTCAGTGTTCAAACGTGAAAAGCATATGTATATGTGTGTATACCCCTCCCCCCTTTCTTTTTAATCCTAAAAGGATTTACTGCAGGGAATTGGTTTTTGTGATTGTGGGGCTGGCTAGGCAAGTCTGAAGTCTGCAGGTCAAACCCTTGGGAGGGGCAGGCTGGTGTATTCAGGCACAAACTCAAGTTGCTGTTTATAGGTGGAATTTCTTCAACTTCAGGGGAGCCTCAGCTCTGCTTTTAAAACATTTTAACTAATTGAATCAAGTCCACCCAGATTATCTAGGATAATCTCCCTTACTTAGTGTCAATTGGTTATAGACTTCAGTTCCATCTCCAGAATCCCTTTACGGGGACACCTAGTTTGATTGAATAACTTGGGACTGTAGCGTAGACAAGTTGAATTATCAAAAGACCATCACAGTTATTAAATTTTTATTTGCTTAGATATTATGTTGATTATTATCTTCATTATATTGCTGTTATCAGGATTTGCAATGAGAACTTTTATACAATTAGTCTCATTAATATTCTCAACATCTTTGTTGAATAGCAGGTACAAATAGATACCCCCAGTTTTAAATAAAAAGATGGAGATGTGAGAAATAATGAGAATTGTGAAGCTACTAAATGGTTGTTTCAGGACTGGAACCTAGGTATCATCCTCCATCAGGTGTGGTTCAGTCCACTTTCTCATGCTCTCTGTGTCACTCCTTGTACCTCAACACTATGGAGACACCTGTGCTTCGTAGGTTAAAACTCTTTTTCTTGTTTAATAGCTGACTTTACATTTTTCACACTTGGGTAATGATCGATTCTTGTAATTTGTTATCCCAGCACATTTTTACCTGCTTTTTAATCAGAATTATTTTTGCAATCTCTCTTTTTTTTCTGTGTCAAATATCATTCAGCTTGTTCCGTTCTTTTATTGCCAAATAGTAAATATGTTGACCAACTTAATATTGTCATTTTAGTGTAATTTTCCTCGAAGAACACTATGTTCTTATTAAATGCTTAATCTGTTGAAATAAATATTATAATTTCTAGTGGATATAAATAAGTGCTTTTCTCAAAACAGTAACATGTTTCCAATTTTAGAAATGTCTAGATTTCTAAGCCTTTAATTTTGCCATAAAACCTTTTGTGTTTCTAAAATTCTTGGTTTAATTGTTCAATAATAATAATAATAGCTTATGAGAAAGAAAAAAACATTCATATGGTAGACAAGCCCTGGTAAGGAATCCTCAGTTCCTTGGCATTAATTTGGCTGGATTGTTGTATGATTCACTTCAACCTTACTTAATTATATTGTGCAAATTTACTTTGGGTTTAGTTTTGGACAAAAGGGCAAGTACTGACAAATCATATGCCATCCTCTTAGTCCTCTTAATGTATTCAACAGGAACCTAAATACCAAATGTAGGGAAACAGTCTCTTAACAGTTTCTCTGACTCCAAGAGGATGGAGGGATCATATATCATCATGTGCCCAAGAAAGGCAGTGAAAAATAAATAAACCAATAAATGTAATTTAATATTTTCTTCAAGTCAACAGAGTGAAATAATCCCTGCAAGTATTCTAAGAGCCACATTATTTAATTTTAAATTAAATTGGATTAATTCTATTCTTCAAGCTTTGAAAAGAAAAGCTGAGATAAACTGTATCATATTTTAACTGTACCATATTAACTTTTAGGAGTTCAAGCTGAAAGTAATATAAAACCAAGTGTATTATGTCCTTTAACAGGAAGTCCAAGAAAGAAAGGGGCTCTAGGAGTTGTTGATACCATTTCAAACACTTGATCAAGAACCTGATTCTGTCTTCCTCCCTGATGTGCTGTCCTCTGTGTGTCCACTTTTCCCTCACATTGGCTTCTCCCACATTGACAGGTCCACTCATTTAGTTTTAGGCATAACGAAAAAAAGAAAAGAGGACCCACTGTGTCTTCTCTAGAAGTGTGAAAACCTTCCTGGAAGGGAATTGGCCTGTTTTTGTCGAATCTCATTGGCCAGAATCAGGGTACACACCATTTTTATACCTTTCACTATGATTAGGAATAGGACTTCCATGATTGTTTTCTACCAGTGTGTCTCAAGCTGTAATGTCTTGATGCATAACCTAGGGATCTTGTGAAAATGTAGATTTCGATTCAGTAGGTTTAGAGTGATCTCTAGACTTAGGCTTTGTAACAATTTGACAGGTGATTCTGATGCTGCTGGTCTGTAGATCACACTCGGAATAGCAAGGGCTTTGATTAATAACCTGGGTATTATAGATGTTGAGAATTAACCAATATTATCACTGCACTACTTTAAGCTGGGTACCGAACTTGTCAAATAAACACTGCATATGGCCTGCATGAGGGAGCTTACTTAGTTAAATAGAGGAGTAATAACTCAGAGACTCTAATGACAAATCTCAGCAACCTGTATGGAGACACAGCAACTAAGAAAGCATGGTGAGGATATGAGAAGTGGGGGAGAGAAAAAGGCAAAGTGTTAGGTTATAATCCTTGGATCATATAATTTTGTGGTTCGTTTCTCAGTATTTCTCAGAGTTGGGGATATTTACAGTGGCAAAATCATATAAAAAAACTCAAAGCAGGATAAAGAGCCTGGAACTCAAGAATGTAAAAGCAGAAAACTATATGCAAACACTGCTGCATAAAGGAGAAATTTAACATGACTTCTTTCTTCCTTCATAGTGCTGCCCACTCTGCTAAATTGATAGTTTGTAGTCAGTCAGGCAAAGACCTATTATTTTGGATTATAGAAGAAAAGTTATCATTATTTTTTACTTCTGAAATGTACATGTCATCATTTGCTATTTTTAACTGTAATGCATTACTGGAAGCTGAGTAAATAATGCAATGTCTAGTAGAGTAAATTATATTTCTCTTTGGTACAATGCATTGACCAAGGCTTTACAACAAATAATCAATTCATTGGACTGGATCTATAATATAAATGGGGGAAAAAAGCAACTTTGGCTTAGTTTAGAGGAAATACTGCTGGATTTTGTGTCATTAAACCTGGTTTAGAGTTTTAATCCTGCTACTAACAGGCTACATATCACATTTCTAATCTTTCTGAATCCTGATTTTATGATCTTTAAATGGAAATAACCGTCATATAGGTTTTTTTGAGATAGCAGTGACAGAACCAAGATAATAGCCTATGTACCATCAGGTACATGGAGGCACTTATTAAATGATTATTGAAGATAAGCCTGAATATTATGAGGGTATAATGGTATGATGAATGGTTATTGTTATTTCAAGAGATAAATAACATGTATGTCAGGGGCTCCTGGGTGGCTCAGTCGTTAAGCGTCTGCCTTTGGCTTGGGTCATGATCCCAGGGTCCTGGGATCAAGCCCCGCATTGGGCTCCCTGATCAGTGGGGAGCCTGCTTCTCCCTCTACCACTCCCCCTGCTTGTGTTCCCTCTCTCACTGTGTCTCTCTCTGTCAAATAAATAAAATCTTTAAAAAAAAATAGCATGTATGTCTACTGTGCTCTTTAATTATATAAACAATGTATATCCTATATAAGCAATTTTGTGCTTATGTTAGCATATTACTAAACACAAATATAAACATAATGTAATGTAATCACCTCTGTGTACACCTTGATCTCCTTAAGCAGGCCCTCAATGTCTTTAAGTTGAGGTATTGTTCAGAAATACCTTGGCATAAATGATCTCCAGATGCCTTTGAGGTTCTGTATTTATGTAGCTTCCCTTTATTATTACTTTTAACTAATGATTAGTATATTTTGTTATAATAATTTATAAAAGCTTGAGGAGGGCTTACATATTCTTGTCTCTAAAAACAGCAGTGAATTTAATTCATTTTAACCAAGAACTTGAGCAACTCAGTAAATAAAGATAATATATATGATGGCAGGGAAGAAAAACATGTATGTAAGTAAGACTTGAAACCCTACCTTTAGGGTGATTTCGTATACCAAGAGGGAAAAAAGTATATATCTATATCTGTATCCATCTATATATGATATGATATGAGAAGTGGGGGAGATATCTTTCTCTCCCTTATATATATATCTGTATATACTTTATAGATACATAGTAACTTTTATAGAGAGAGATATATAGAGATTTCCCCCACTTCTCATATCATATATATATATATATATATATATATACATACATACATATATATATATATATAGAGAGAGAGAGAATATATTAGAAGAGATTCAAGATAGAAAAGCCTGTCATTGAGGCTTTGATGGCTGGTTGTAAAGTAAGGGGTCAAGTGAGGTCTCATTGAAAATGCAGGAAGGGAAAAATGAAGGAGGGGAAATCGGAGGGGGAGACGAACCATGAGAGACTATGGATTCTGAGAAACAAACTGAGGGTTCTAGAGGGGAGGAGGGGTGGGCGGATGGGTTAGCCTGGTGAAGGCACGTATTGCATGGAGCACTGGGTGTTATACGCAAACAATGAATCATGGAACACTACATCAAAAACTAATGATGTAATGTATGGTGACTAACATAACATAATTAAAAAAAAAGAATGCAGAGAATTGAAGAAATGGGAGAATCACATGGTCAGCTGTGGTTCTAGAGGAAACCGTCATAGCACGGGAACTTGGAAATCCTAAGGTCATAAAAGAGGCTGTTGGGCATCACTGAGGCCAGGGTGAGTTTGGGGATCACTGAGAATATTCACAGGACTATGCTGGAGAGGACACTTTAGCCTGGTAGATCACTGTGATGGGAATGATACTTGGGGATGCTGGGAATTCCAGAAGTTGAGAGGTTGGTGAGTGGGATTGTAGAGGAATGTCGTTCTTCAAGGGACGGACTAGGTAATGGTGGCCTTCCCTAAAGGAGAGGAAGGCCAGAGAAGAAAACATGCCCTCCTTTAAAGAAAAGTTTGGAGGAAGGTGGTATCATGAGATGAATGGCAATTAAGATGGAAAGAGGAAATAATGATGACTGAGAGAGAAACATTGAAGGTACTTAGAATCTCTTCATTAGAGAAGATGGGCTTTTGAAAGGCATGGGGTTAAAAGACGTGGGTGTGTGTGTGCACACACAAGATAATTCAGAAGGAGGGCTGCCAAGGGACTTGGCTGGTCTTGCAGAAGAGCTGAGAAATATAAATGGCAGAGAGGAAGGTGCTGGAAGGTTGAGGGCACCATTGGAGGGATAAGTTAGAGGAAGAGGAAGTGAGAGTATGTGCAGGTATAAAGAGTGCCTTGCAGTTAGAAAGATTGTATCAAATGATGTAATCACTGAAAAAAAGGGCAGCCTGAAATTTGCATATGTAATGGGTTTTTGTTTGTGTGGTTTGTATGGATAAAGAATCTAGACTTGATTTTATGGATTTTTATCTTAAGACTTCTGAATATAAGCTGCATATATAAGCTTATGCTTATATGCTTAATGAAGAGAAAATACAATATAAGCATTTTGTCTTCATTATTATCCAGGAGAATGATCAGAGATCTTGGTGCAAAAATCATGGAATAGGTGGGTAAGGAAAGAGTTAACAAAAAGCTGAATGAATAAGGGGTACCTGCGTGGCTTAGTTCTTGAGTCTGCCTTAGGCTCAGGTCATGATCCCAGGGTCCTGGAATAGAGCCCCATGGATCGAACCCCAGGTCATTGGGCTCTCTGCTCAGCGGGAATTCTGCTTCTCCCTTTCCCACTCCCCACTGCTTGTGTTCCTTCTCTTGCTGTCTCTCTCTCTCTCTCTCTGTCAAAATAAATAAATAAAATCTTTTAAAAAAATGCTGAATGAATAAAATATGGTAAAATCATAGTTGGGACTTTGTGTCCTTAGGTGTATATGTATGCGTATGCATACCCATACATGCGTATATACTACATAGTATGCACAGATATATCATTTCAGGGATGTGGAGAAAAGAGAGTACAGATACAGTGGATTTTAGGATTTAAAGTTACTAAAATAATAGAATGATCCCTTTATTATTTACTCTTTTAAAAAATACAAAGTGCTTCAGCCATGAAAAAATTATAGGAAACAGTAAGATGACCACTAATGTACCCACCAAATTTAAAAGAAGTTGACATTTTGCATTTTTATTTCATATACTAATTTTTGTTAAGGAATTTTATTTAAGGTTTTAACATGTATACGTGTATTTCACATCAGCGGAATAATGGAGCTGGTTGTGATTGCTATTGCTAATTTTTCAGTAATTTTAGGAGCCAAACGATATTATATTGGTAATGTGAAAGTGACCATAGCGGGAGTATTTACACCACAGAAATTCGGACATGATACAAATCAACACTTTATATTTTTGGTTAGGAACGAGTTGTTCAGCATTTTACCAGCACACTGCTGGTCTTAGTTTGCATAAACATTTACACTGTATTTTGTTGGATGGCCAAATCTCAATCTATTCAGGAAAATTTGGATCTTTCTCATATTGAACTGTTCTTATATTGAAATGATTCTGAGTTTGACATTCTTGTACATTATCTCTTTGATCACATATGCAAAAATGATTCATTCAGATGTAGAAATATAGAAGTGAACTTTTGGGTGCTAGGGTATATACATCTTCAGATTTACTAGATAGTAACAAACTATCTTCTAAAATGACTGTAATATTTTATACTTCCATTTGTAATTTTAGAGCTTTTGTTTCACACATCTAGTAGTATGAGATGATCTTTAAGTAGTATGAAAGGATACCAGGATATTTAGCATTTCACCAACAAGAGTTGAGGTTGAGGATCATGACCGGTTCTTTCTCATAGTTATGACTTTTCTTTTGCCCTTTGTGCTGTCTTTGACATATAGACATTTTAAAATTAAGGTTGAGGATTTCTTCTCATGGTTATTAGACATATACATTTTCTCTTTTTATAGCCTGTCCACTTTTTGATAGGGTTGTTTGTCTTTTTTCTTATTGAACTGTAGAAGATCTTTACATAACCTGGCTATTTATCTTTTGATGGATTATTTCCATGACAAATATCTTATCACAGTTCATGGCTTGGTTTTTTTCACTTTATTTATGATGTCTTTCAACATATAGAAGTTATAAATTTTATTATAGTTGAATTTTTCAACCATTTCCTTTATAGCTTACACTTACTGGTCTTGTGTGAGGTACCCTGATGTCATAAATATGCTTTTCAGTATTTCATTTTGAAAGTTGACAGATATGCTATTAACATTTAGGTCCTTTTGATTACTTCTCTTAAACAGTATAAATTGGCTGTCATTAATGCCAAAGAGATAAGGTTTGCAAAGAGGTACAGATTTTGGTTTGGCTCTAAATTATTCATCGGTATTTTATTGTCATTCTGTGGCCGGTCACATGCTACACTTTTAGAATACAAAGATGCATTGGGCATGGTCTTGGTCTTCTTATGGGGACAAACTTATTATATAGCACATGCTGTATAGAATAAGGGCTAAAAGAAGCTCCCATATGTATACTCTGGGAAAAGGAATTATATGCCATGGGGCCAATAACTGTTCTGTTAATTCATATGCTCTGAGCCAATAACAATTTTATGGAAAATAGTAGTAATGTATAATATCAGTGCTATACCCCTAAAGGATACCAGAGTTTATTTCCATGCTTTTTTTGGGTTGAATGACAATGGAAAAGATTTGTGGGGCTACATAGACATTTTCCTCCTAATTTAGGAACAAGAATAATTTATCACAGGTATCGGTTGCTAAGATGCTTTAGATTTATGGAAATGATAAGAACCTGTCTTTTAAAGATTGGTTTCTGCTTGCAGAGACGAAATGGAGAAGATATACCAGTAGCCCAGACTAAGAACATCAATCACAGAAGATTTGCTGCTTCCTTTAGATTGCAGGAAGTGACAAAAACTGACCAGGATTTGTACCGCTGTGTAACGCAGTCAGAACGAGGCTCCGGTGTGTCCAATTTCGCTCAACTTATTGTAAGAGGTAAAGTTGCTTTCACTTCATGAAATTGCTTGGCTTGGTTAGAACAAAACAGCCTTGTAGATATTTTGATTGATTTTTAAACCTGCTGCTCTTCATCGCAAGTCACCGAAAAATTTTATCATATAAAAGTTCTGCTAATGTCTTAAAGTAAAATAAGACTGTTGTACATTTGTCGAACAAGGTTTCAACAAGTGTTTTCCATAGAAAGGAATCTATTTTAAAAAGCTGTAATAGGGCTAACCATGTAGAACACTTTATTCCATTTTGCCACCATCTAGTTTTGCATTTTAATTTTAGACTTGCTTTTCCTGTTTAAAATAGCTCCACAGATACCACTTTTGTTCTTCAAAGCATTGTGGCCATGAGGTCAAGGTCAGAGTTTCTATCCCCATGGAGATCTGTAAAGGTTAACAGTATCAAAACCCAGTGGTGGTGGATGTTCACCAATTCTGGCCCCCAGAGGATCTTAGAAAGTTAGGCTTGCTAAGTGGTCTTTAGCTTAGCTTGACAAGTACACGTGCACAGTGTGTATTAAATTCATTCAAAATTTACTGGGTCCCTGATACTATGAAACATATACACCAAATATATACACTGTTCCAGTTTGTGGAGATAAAATTGTAAATAAAATACAAAGTCCCTGACCATGTAGAGCTCAACACTGAGGTGTATTAGGCACACTATATAGAAAAATACTGAAAATGTATCAAATTATGGTATGTGTTATGAAGAAACATAAATACTCAAAGTGATGGTGATTAATATTTTTGTTAGGGTGATCTGGAAGACCTCTTTGAGAGAGGCAGTTGAACTGAAGCCCTAAAAATGAGGAATCGGGTACCTGGGTGGCTGAGTCCGTTAAGCGTCTGCCTTTGGCTCAGGTCCTGATCCCAGGGTCCTGGGATTGAGTCCCACATCAGGCTCCCCGCTTGGCGGGGAGTCTGCTTCTCTGCCCCTCCCCTGGCTCATGTGCATTCTCTCTCACTCGCTCACTCTCTTTCTCTCTCAAATAAATAAGATCTTTAAAAAAAATAAAAAATAAAAATGAGTAATCTATTTCCCCTGTGAAAATTTAAAGGAAATACAGCTCTGTTGAATAGACTCCGGCATCAATCAATAATGACACAAATGAAAATAATTATAAACCACCTAAATCTCCTCAAGTTTGGGAGATCGTAACAAGAATGTCTAACCTGAACTGAGATTTATCTGAGACATCAAGACAAGGTCCTTGTGAGTGAGCTTTCTTTGAGATAGCATCTGAAGGTTGAGAACCGTTGTCCAGGTGAGGGATGTGGATGTGAGGGCAGGGATAAGAGAAATAAATGCCCGCAGGAAGTGCCAGGCAGAGAACAGGGCACGTGTCAAGGCTCAGAGGCTGGAAGGAGAACATGAGAGACATCCATATTCAAGTTAATCTATTTTAAATGCTTGACATCAGATGTCTTTTATATATATTATTTCATTTTAAGATTTACTTGATTTTAATACTTTAACCTTTAATGCTTTAGAGAGAAGAAAATTGAAATTCAGACTATATGATAATTGCCCAGAGCCACAAAAATCTAATAATTGACTGAACCAGAATTTAACCCTGTGTTTCTTGACTCCTGAGGCTGGGCTCCTGCTTTTCCACCACAGCTTTATCTCACATTATCATGATTAAATAATGCCACTAGCCGTTTGTAATGCTTTTTGTCTTGAGAGATCCTATAGATCATTTTTAAAAAAAAAAAGTTTATCTTTGTAGACTGGATATGACTCTGTATTAAATAAGACTTCTCTCGTGTCTCCAGAGTCAGCTCATATCATCTGCTTAAGTTCATGAAATCACAGTCCCAATTAATCGAATAATAAGAAAATAGGATAGTATTTTAGCGTTCAGTGCTCAGGCAAGGTTCAGGCAGAGAGACGATTTTTATGTTTGTAGATGCTTGTATACTCATCTCTCTTGAGCTTGTTCCAGCCTCTTTCTCACCTGAGCCTACTTTGGAAAGCCTGAAGGTGTCCTTGGGTAGTCTTCAGAGTGATTAATATGCTCTGGATACCGGAAGTTGGGTGTGCCCTTGAGTCATCATGCTCACTGATGTGTATGGTACTCTGCATTTGATGTGCAGGCGCTTAAAGAGCTGGTGGCTTTTCATAGTGCAGTTAGAGTGCTTTTGAATACCATACAGTTATTTATATGTGTGTCTGTCTGTATGTGTGTATGTCGATGTGTATATATACATATATATACATATATATACTTTTTTTGAGGAAGTGGTCTTGTGGTGTATTCAACAGTTTGTAGAAAGCAGAGTTGAAACTTTTATCTGGGTGCTCCGTTTGAAAGATACATTTCCTTTTCTCATAGAGCTGTTTTATATTTGTGTATTTTAGTTTTGTTTTGGCATTACCAGATCTCTCTTGTTTATCTGAATCAAAAAATAGATTTTATCATTTTATCAAAGCTTGGTTTTCTTTACCTGGAGACAGATGTATTATGGCTGCTCTGGGAGTGTTACTTGTGGAATAAATATTTCAGTAAGATGTATAAATAGAGAATCTTCGGATTTCATAGAGAAGTTTGACTTTTTTTCTTTTCCTTTTTTAAAGTTCTGCCATTTAGCCTACATTTTGTTTCAGATTTTATATGGTTGGGTTAAAATACAATGGTGCTTTAAATCTTGCTATCCAGAGTCCGCCAACAATTTAGAAACATATTTTGATCGTTTTGGCAGTTTTATTTTCTTTTCAACATATTTAGGTTGTTATATATCTAATACTTACAGGTAATACTTTGCTTGTTTTATTTTGAAAACGAATATAAAGGAATAAATTTTCTTGTTTGTCTAGATAACCACCAAATAAATATTCTTAACCAAACAACCCACCCTTTGGGGTCGGCTGTCCTGGTGTTAAAACAGTGCTGAGAATTAACTATGGTGACAGGTCCTGTCTCTCATTGGCACTTTTAAAGCTGACATCCTGTTACATCGATACAAAAGATGGTAATTTTAAAGGAAATTTTTGGGGCAGTGATATGAATAGTCTTTAATAAGAGCTGGCATAGTATTGCCTGTTGTCAAAAATGACCCAAGGGTAAGAGCGTACTAGTGCATTTTCTCCTAAACTGGAAGTGACAGGGCATGCTTAAGGCTCTTTCACTACTGTCCGTTACAAATGAAAATTTCACTGCAAAATTCTCATGGAAGAGTATTGATCTCTGTGTTCCCACAGCCAGAAGAAGAAGAAAAAAAAAGGATACTGAAACAGAGTTTACTTTGTCACGACTTTAGCATTGCTTCCAGATCATTTTGAGTAACGATAGTCTTCACCTTGTGGAAGCCAATCTTTATTGACAAAAAGTTTTTACAGAGATGAGATGAAGAGCAGATGTTTCTGTTCAATGTTTTTACAAAATTCAAGTGTAAAAAATGTGAAATACAGGTTGAAATGGCGTTTACAAGCTGAAAGCTGAAAGCCCTGACTTTGTAGCCCAAGTTGTGTTACAGCGTCTCATCCTTTACTTCATTTGCAATCTTCTCCGTTCTTTCCCGCCTCTCTAAATCAAGGGTCCACTTACATTCCTGACCAACTGACCCAAAACAAACTTCTCTGAAATTCTCTGTCTGCTGCAACTGACTCAAATTTCTATTCCTATTTGTTAGTTATGCTTTTCTATTTTTTTATCAGTGAAACTCCAGTTACATTTTAAGTTATTTAATGTGAAAAACACAGTTTTTGTTTGTCTCTGTTGATTTGATTTTTAAATTTTAGCACCACCAACTATCAGCCATCATCAAAATGCTGTGGACGTAAAAAGTATTCAGTTAATATTTTTATCTATTCTCAGTGAATACTAGCGACCTCTAGCTGTAGAGTCAGTAGGGTGGATGTCTGTCCCCAACCTTACTCTGCATAGTAGGTGGACCTGTAAAACAAATTTTGGTGTTTAAAATGATAAGGGGTTGGATTGTTGTTGATACTTCCTTTTGTAAGACAATAAAACTTAGCTTAAAGATAAGGGTATTTACTGACTTTGTACCTGGAAGGTACAGAGGTAGGCTTTAGGGTTGGTTCATTTAGTCATGAAAAATCCAGGTTCTTTCCAGTTCTTCTCTCTGCAGTCCATAGTTTTGTCTTCTATCCTAAACTAGGGTCCCCTCATGGACATCGGATAGCAGTATACTTACATACTTCTTTGGACTCATTCACTTGGGGTTAGAGAAGTTACTACCTTCCACAAGGATCAAAAATAGTATGGTTGCATGTGGAGAGACAACTGGACTATCCAGTAGAGAACATTTGTACATGGGATTCCAGAACACAAGCAATGTTATTCAGAGAGAGTTATTAATTCTGTTCAGGTAAGATAGGAACTGAGGAAGTATTTTAAAAGAATGTACAATTAATTCTGAAGGACGTACAGTTTGGAATTTTGTTGTGCAGGAGAAAGGTGTTATCCTAAGTCAGGAGAAGTGTGGAGTGGGTGAATTTGGTGAATGGCAAGCTGTTTACTGGAATCACTTGCCCAATACCAGTTACCCGCTACACCGGGGAAGAAGGAAAGAAGTCCAAACTAACAC
Organism: Mirounga leonina; assembly: GCF_011800145.1. Taxonomy (NCBI): domain Eukaryota; kingdom Metazoa; phylum Chordata; class Mammalia; order Carnivora; family Phocidae; genus Mirounga; species Mirounga leonina. Next base: position 81,154,388 of record NW_023270807.1, on the reverse strand, counting down.
TGCATTTGCATTTGGACTTTTCAAGTTCTCCTATCGAAATCATTTGTGATTTTTGTTCCACCAGAGCCTGTCTGGTTTATCTTTGTTTGCTACAGCACCTGCCACAATATTTTTGCATAGATGATCGATACTTCTCTAACAATTAATAACTAAAATTGTTTAGTTAAAGTCAGAATGGTGGGGCTGACCCTGAAAGATAAAGGGAATAGATGATGAGCTGTGGGCCACCTCATCTACACATGGGGTGGAGATTTCTGGCTTCCGGGAAAGGATGGTAGCAACTGTTTTTTGTAGTGTCTGAATCAGGCTGTCTTCTCCTACAAACTAGTAAGGGTGACTTTAAGTTTGGGATTTTTTTTTTTTTTTTCATTTAAAAAATAATTTTTATTTGACCAATGTGTTCTACTCTAGTCTTTTTTTGTATAAAATGTTAAATATCAGGTCTGAATATTTCATTTTAATGTTTTTATATCAGAAGCAAGGACATTTGGGAAGTGGAAAACATGACATACTAATACTTTTGTTCGTTGGTGGTTAAAGGCCATGGAATTTCTAGCTTGAGTCCGTCAGCGTGTGCTTAATACCACACTGTTGATTTTTAACTAGTTTTCAGGGCACGGCTGTCAGACTTATGCACTCATATAAAGATCCTTTTTCTTAATGGTGACTTGAAGATCCCTTTTCTTTGCTTCTATTGTGAAAAGTAGTCACCTTGACAGGAAATTTGGAGTTATCTGGGAGAATTCAGTACAAATACCTATATTTTATAAAATCTGAACTATAATGAAATCCAAGAACACATGAACTGATAACACACTAATTTTCCCCAACTGCCCCTATATAGTTAGGAAAGTACATGAAGTTGGTTGAGGGGTGGGAGGGGGTAACCAAATGTCTCAAATTTGTAGCAGGCTCCAAATGTTGCATATTTTAAAATTTTACTTTGCTACCCTTCAGTATGATAAAAGAAACATTTGGAGTCTCCTCTCGTTCATTGTAGCTACTTGTAATTCAGGTGATTCAATATACAAGGTGTCCGGTACATTTTTAAATTCTAAATGAGCAAAAGGATACTAGATGTCCTCATTTTAGATAGTATGTTATGATAGAGATTCTGTTCTATCCACTTTCCTACACGATTATTTCAAATACTTTCTCCTATTAATTTTCTCCTCTGAGTTTTCTTCAGCTACTTCATGAAAATGGCAGCGTGAGGGGCTTGTTTTGCCCACGTGGTTATTTTCACGTTATTTATTTTGTTTTAAAAATAAAAACACAATCAGAGTTCTTTCCCAGGGGAGTTTTGAGTGTGTTTTCATAGAAGATTCATGTGTAGAGCTCTACATAATGTTTAGCAGTTGAGGTGCTGGTCACTGTTTTTTGTAGTGAATCTTTGGGGAGTTTGCTTTTGTTGGAGCTTACTTCTTAAGAATCTGAGAAGGATCAAAGAGGAAGCAGGAAGATTTGCATGCCAAATAATTCTTTCTGTGAACTCCAGGGAATTTGATTTCAGAGCACTGTTCCTAGGCCTATATTTTGCTTCTGAATCTCTCAATTCCATTCTCTTGGAGTTTGTGATAAATATAATTTGGGCCCATTTCTTCCAGAGGACTTATATCAACTTCATGAACTAACAGTGTCTATAATTTATATTCCCCTCCCTGCCGACTATTTTTCCTTCCCTTACCCCAAACCAAAAAGGAAGCAATGAAGTCAGTTTGCAACTTCATTGGAAAATCAGCAAGCAGCCTTTGTTGAGTACTTAAAATGGTTAAGTAAGAGGCACCAGAGATCGCAGAGACAGAAGACATCATTCCAGCTCTCAAGCAATTTTAATCTAATTAATTTTATAAGAAATGGTCAAATTATCAAATATTTTGGCACAGATCTTTGATTTTGGTCACATTTCTAATTCTATAGGAAAAAAAAAAGTAAGATCCTCTAACAAATAAAAAATACCATACCTAAGGAGCTATTACATTAAAGCCCTTTATTAAGCACTGTTTTGGTAAATAATGTTGTACGGTTAGAGTCTTACAGAATGTTAATTAAACAGAAGCTCTGTAGCTGACAGATTGAAATCAATCAGTGAGGCAGAGAGCTAAAACTCATAGTATTGTTAGCGGTACAATGAGTAAAGATGGCAGGATAAGTGTTGTGGAGGGATGCGGGACATTACTTCATTAGTTTAAGTTCTTGAGTCTGTTCTACTCTCCCAGGACTTCATTTCCGAGAGAGTCAAGAGTAATATGCTCCCCTTACCAGTGTATGACTGACAGGTGGGTGAGTTTTCGTGTTTAGCTTTTTACAGTTAGAATAAACTGTTTACCGTTGAGATGTTCACATCCTTTTTAAAAGCTAGCTAACACACATTCTGCTTCCTAGTAAAATGTCATCAGGAGCCTGACTTACTAAGAATACAAAGTAAGAAATACACAGCAAACAGAAAACATTCACAAAATGTTAGGTAGACTTCAAATGTTCGGTAAATCAGTCAAAACCAACTTGTTCAATGAAGTGTTATCATATTACTGCAGAAATCACTTTTCTTTCCATCTGGGGTAATATAAATCATGTTATTTCCTTTTCTAAGAAGCATTTAGTCTAGAAAGAATGAAAAACAACCATCAAGTCAACACAAATAAGAACAGGTAAACATTTATATTTTGTTAGTCCTCAGCATGGATTGTGTTTACTTCATAGTTACTAGCTTTTACAAAAAAGGAAAAGTTGTCCATTTTGGTGTTAAAAGTGAGGTTTGAGGACTGAGAACTGGACAGAGACTAAATAATTGTGACAAAATGTGGGCAGTTTTTCTTAACACATAAATCCATGACAACCTCTCCTTATATAGCTTTATCTAAGTTCGGCTGTTTGTTTTGCGGGAAATCATGGCTTACAGATGTTCTCGTCTCTTACCAGGTATAAGGAAGGGGTTGCTTCTAAATTTAGGATATAATTTGGGAGTTAACTTTGTTTTGCTCTCCATTTTCTCTTTCTGAGCCTTAAACTAAGAAAATATTTTGCTGTCTTTCTGCAGTATTACACAATTTGGAATCGGATTTAGTGGTTTTGGCACAGAATCTGTCATTGTGTTAAAACAAACAAACAAACAACGAATGAATAGTTACCTCTTCCCTTGTTAGAAAGAAATTTTACCCACATGGTTATTTACATGTTCCTAATTGCCATTGGCATTTTCTTTCATCTTCAAATACATACGGAGGAAACCATTGCTATGCTCATGTTATCATGTCACTCCTCCAACAGCTTCCCTTCACATTAAGGGAGAAAAAAAATCACAACTCTTTCCTGGTACAAAAAGTCTTAAATGAAATATCCCCTGAGTGTCACTCAAAATTTATTTCCTATCACTCACCTCCGTCCTTAATCCGCAACAGACATACGGACTCTTCGAGCATACTCCTGCCTTAGGGCCTTTGTATTTCTTGTTCCCTCCACCTGCGCTTCTTTTTTTTCTCAAACATATGTATTACATTCTTATTTCATTCTAGTTTCTTCTCAGTTTTTTTCCAAAATACCTGAAGGCCAAATGATAGTTCTTTTTCAGAACAGGAGAGAATTACCAGTTTTGTTTTACAGATGTTTTCTCCAAAATTATTTAGCTCTAAGGTTTCAAAAGATCTTTATGTAATTCCTTCTGTTAGTATGTGCAGAACAAATATTTGTACAAGACAGTAGTCTCGAATATCTTTGCATTGTTGAGTGAGATACAGTCCACAGAAATACGTATATTAATTGACTATTTCATTCGTCTGAATTTTATTACATATCCTCTGGGTGCCCAGAACTTTCTTTAACTCCACTGCCACCACTTTTATTGTGACACCTTCTTCTTTAAAAGGCCTCCTCACGGGCACCTGGGTGGCTCAGTTGGTTAAGCGACTGCCTTTGGCTCAGGTCATGATCCTGGAGTCCTGGGATCGAGTCCCGCATCGGGCTCCCTGCTCGGCGGGGAGTCTGCTTCTCCCTCTGGCCCTCCCCCATCTCATGCTCTCTCTATCTCATTCTCTCTCTCAAATAAATAAATAAATAAAATCTTTAAAAAAAAAAAAAAAGGCCTCCTCACTGCTCTGCCCACATCAGCACTTGCCTCCTTCAAGTCAGTATTCCCTTAACAGACTGCTTAAATTACACAAAGTAAGACTGTGCTCCCCCAGGTTCTGATGGCTTTTTGTTCATGTAGCATAAATTCTAGATATCTCATCACAGGGTCCAGGGCCCACCTTCATCTGGTTCTGTCCTCCTCTTCAGTCTTTCATGAGACTCTCCTTTGCTCACCAAACTCTAGCAGCACTGGCTTGCTTTCATTTGCTTTAATGCAGCATGCTGTCTTCTACCTTAGGACCTCTGCTTTTTCTGCCTGAAGTGTTTCTTCATCAGTATTCAAAATGTATCTGCGTTCCTAACATCTGCCTCTGTCCCTCATTTGGCAAAGTCAAGGACTATTCCCTTTGCTCATTCATTATTGTGTCTCTGTGGCTAGCACCACGGCCAACACCCAGCAGATATAATCAAATAATTGTTGTCGAAAAAACAAAAAGAACATGGATTGTAGAATGCCTTATGAAAGGCCTGGACTTAATGTGTAGAGCAGAGGAGGACAGCCTCATTAATTGCCTTTGGTAGGCAGTTTCATCGTAGCATTGGTGGAGGGGCGGGATCTTGATAGTTGAAGATAAGGAAAAGGAATTTCAAGCAGAGGGCATGGGAAAACACATGTTCTTGTGGACAGTGTTGAGTATAGCATAATGTTTTCCAGGGGAAAAGTCTGAGATGAGCCTGAAGGTGCACTTTGAGGCCCAATTGTGGAGGAATTTGAATCCAGACTAAGAAATATACATACATTTTGTAATCTGCTTTGAAGACTTCTGGGGGTTTTGAAGTAGGTTACTCATGTCTTCCTATCTGTCTCAGAAAACCAGAATGGGACATGATTTGGAGGATGGTAAAATTCCAGGGAGTTAGTTTAGGGGGCTCTAAAAACCATAAGAGCTTGAGATGGTGAAGTATCTTTGAAGGAGTATTTGGTGCAAAGAGCAAGTCAAGGGTGAGAGATGATGACAGCAGAAGGAGAGGTCAGCCTGGGATACTAGGTGAACTATACGGTATAGACAGAAATAGAAGACTTGTAGAAAAACTTATTTAACAGCATAGGTCATAATTTTAGTTGTAAGCTTTTGGTTGTGTTACTAGAGAGACCGTTTTAAAATCTTTAGGCATGCAGGGAAAGGTTTTGACTAATTGTAGGGTGTACACAAGATGAATTAAATAATAAGTTTAATTCAGAAACACTTGTGTATTTCGTAAGCTCCCATTTCATAGCCTTTAGCCAATATTTTTACAGTTTTTCTTGTTCAACTTAGGATAAAAGCAGATATATTCAATTACATGGAAAATTTAGAAAGAGAACCCTGTTTAAAGATGTCTTTTTTTCTTTATTCCTGACGTTATCCACATATAAAGACACATGTAAAACACATCATGTGTAAATTTTTTTTTCCTGCTGGTTCAGTGTAGATTTCTGATTGGATATGAGGCTAAGTGAAATTCTTTTTCCTCTTGCATGTAAAAACTTTGTACTTCACAGAAATAAGGCAAGCTCTCTAAAGACTTCACTCTCTCTGCTCTTCAGAATTTGATTGCCCCTGATAATAACGCTCCTAGACACACCTTTTTCTTACATCAATTTTTAAAAACATTGGAAGGAGGGGGATTTTCTTTCTAAGACTTCTGGCCAGCAGCATTTCTCATTCCTGAAAGAATGTCATTCACTGCGGCAGGTGGTTTAAAAATATTTACTTACAGGTAGATAAAGAGTTCTCATCTGCTGTAATTTTCCTGTCTTAAAACCCCCACCAGGTATGACATTTCTTTGTATTGTGCAGGAGTGTTAAAAAGTAGTTACCATGACCAGACTGGTTGATGCATGGTAATGATGAAAAGCAGGGTGTTTGGGATTCAACGTAGATGGCAGAAATGGAAGATGTCAGAGAAGCTATATATTAAAGAGAATTTGAATGGGAAACCGAATCCCAATCTGCCACTGGGAACATTTTGATCATTTTGATTTATTAAACTTTCACAGCAGCATTCAGATGGAGCGGAATTAAAACCCTTTAGTCTTGGATAGTTTATGGCATGCCAACCACTATGTAACTGGTATCATTTTTGTAGGTTCTCTTAGCAGTTGGTGAAGAAGGAAAAAAAATGAGTGTGAGAGATTTATTTTAAAAGGCAGTTTTCACAAACATTATTGTATCTAACTTTAAATCGTTCTCTTTTGTTTGTGTTGTTTTAACACATTTTTTGCAGTTTCAACATACCAAGTACCTTAAAGTTCTGGTTTTGACTATCCAACATATTTGACATTGATTAATAGATTTCAGACTGAAATACTACATTTGTACACATGTTAAGCTATCTTTCCTTTTCAGTGTTTATACCTTTGCATGCAGAGGGATCTGTGTCTGTCTTTATCTGTTTGTATTTCTGAGTTTTACATATTAATAAAATTGAAATTCTAATGCAATTTTGAAGCCTAACTTACAAAACAAAATGAAACAAAACAATACCATTTCCCTACAACTATTGGAATTCTGTAACTTGGGTCTTTTAAAAAGCATCTTTGGGCATCAGCAAGCAAGCATGAGTCTTTTCTGAGCAGTGGCTCCATAATAAAGAGAAATCAATTACTATTAGAGAAGCACTGTGGGTTAAAGGTATTACAAGTTCACACTTGGTTTTGCAGCCAGGAGAGGGTACTTAGTTGTGAATCAGGAATGATGCAAAAGATGGATGAGACAGAGTTCAAGGAGCAGTAATGTGAAGGTCCAGGACTTTCATTCCAACCTGTCTCTGCAGTAATGATGGATAATTTGGTGACAAGTAATAATACCAGGTGATAAAAGATGCGTCTCAGCATCTTGAGCCACTGCATACTGGCTACCTGTTGGCATTCTGGGGCATAATGGTTCCTGATTTGCAACCAAACGGTTTGCTGCATTTAGCAACCCAGATTTTTGGCAGCTGCGAAGGAAGCAAGTAGCATATCAAACACTCCTGCACATTGTAAATTTAATTACCTCATATTTATGCATAGTAGTTGTTGACAGGATCTTGTAAGCTATGCTAATATGGTAGGTAATTTGTTACCTCCAGAAATCACTTTCCATGTGTCTTCTGACCATTATCATGAAACATGATAAATGATCTAGCCCATGAGGTATAAATGAAAATGAAATGGATAATTGGATTCTATGTCTAAATTGTGACTGGAATAGTTGCAACAATTATAATTGAATTTATCTCATAAAAATGTGTTGGGCAATATTTTAGTAACCTATCACCATCTTGAACCTAAAGTGTTAAATGAAATTACTCTTGAGATGATTATAAAAAGTTTATAATAATTACTTTTTTAAAAATATCCAATACTGTAAATTTTCTCTTCTTGCCTTACTTGCCTATATTTGAAAGTATCTTGTTTATTTATAATGGGTTTAAGCAATTGATACTGATAATCTTCTTTGGGTACTGAAAATAAAACATTTTGTTCTTGCCCATGCCTTGACTGAATATTACTGAAGTTGTTTTTATGAATATCTTTTATTATTAGCAACACATGTCTTCCTGCTGGATTACGGAAGTGTGCCCTCTTGCTAAATGTGTATGTGTTTTCTTTTTTTTTGATTCTTATAAGGGAATGTATCTGAAATACTGAAATAAAATAGAGTTTGTTTTAAATATCATCAGTTTTCTTCCAGCTCTATTACAAAGCTGTCATCATCAAGACAGTATGGTACTGGCACAAAAACAGACACATAGATCAATGGAACAGAATAGAGAGCCCAGAAATGGACCCTCAACTCTATGGTCAACTCATCTTTGACAAAGCAGGAAAGAATGTCCAATGGAAAAAAGACAGTCTCTTCAACAAATGGTGTTGGGAAAATTGGACAGCCACATGCAGAAGAATGAAACTGGACCATTTCCTTACACCACGCACACAAAAATAGACACCAAATGGTTGAAAGACCTAAATGTGAGACAGGAGTCCATCCAAATCCTAAAGGAGAACACAGCCAGCAACCTCTTCAACCTCAGCCGCAGCAAGTTCTTCCTAGAAACATCACCAAAGGCAAGTGAAGCAAGGGCAAAAATGAACTATTGGGACTTCATCAAGATAAAAAGCTTTTGCACAGCAAAAGAAACAGTCAACAAAACCAAAACACAACTGACAGAATGGGAGAAGATATTTGCAAGTGACATATCAGATAAAGGGCTAGTATCTAAAATCTATAAAGAACTTATCAAACTCAACACCCAAGAAAAAAGAATCCAATCAAGAAATGGGCAGAAGACATGAACAGACATTTTTCCAAAGAAGACATCCAAATGGCCAACAGACACATGAAAAAGTGCTCAACATCGCTCGGCATCAGGGAAATCCAAATCAAAACCTCAATGAGATACCACCTCACACCAGTCAGAATGGCTAAAATGAACAAGTCAGGAAACGACAGTTGTTGGTGGGGTTGCGGAGAAAGGCGAACCCTCCTACCCTGTTGGTGGGAATGCAAGCTGGTGCAACCACTCTGGAAAACAGTATGGAGGTTCCTCAAAAAGTTGAAAATAGAGCTACCCTACGACCCAGCAATTGCACTACTGGGTATTTACCCCGAAGATACAAATGTAGGGATCTGAAGGGGTACATGCACCCCAGTGTTTATAGCAGCAATGTCCACAATAGTCAAACTGTGGAAAGAGCCAAGATGTCCATTGACAGAAGAATGGATAAAGAAGATGTGGCATATATATACACAATGGAATATTATGCAGCCAGTAAAAGGAATGAGATCTTGTCATTTGCAATGACGTGGATGGAACTGGAGGGTGTTATGCTGAGCGAAATAAGTCAATCAGAGAAAGACCTGTATCATATGACCTCACTGATATGAGGAATTCTTAATCTCAGGAAACAAACTGAGGGTTGCTGGAGTGGGGGGTGGGGTGGGAGGGATGGGGTGGCTGGGTGATAGACACTGGGGAGGATATGTGCTATGGTGAGCGCTGTGAATTGTGCGAGACTGTTGAATCACAGATCTGTACCTCTGAAACAAATGATGCAATATATGTTAAGAAAAAAAAAAAAAAGAAGAAGATAGCAGGAGGGAAAGAATGAAGGGGGGAAAATCAGAGGGGGAGATGAACCATGAGAGACGATGGACTCTGAAAAACAAACTGAGGGTTCTAGAGGGGAGGGGGGTGGGAGGATGGGTTAGCCTGGTGATGGGTATTAAAGAGGGCACATTCTGCATGGAGCACTGGGTGTTATGCACAAACAATGAATCATGGAACACTACATCAAAAACTAATGATGTATGCCCCCTCCAATGATGAAAAAAAAAAAACAACTAATGTAATGTATGGTGATTAACATAACAATAACAATAAAAAATTAAAAAATATATCAGTTTTACCCTTCTCCTCTCATTTCTTTTCAATTCACTTTAAATAACAAAATTGTTTTATTATAAACATAAAAGCACTCTTAATTTTTTCACTGACGTTATTAACATTTTTGAGCAGTTATTAGAGGTTAATCATTGTATTTGTTGCTAATAAAAATGAGAAGACGTGATTCTTAGGGTCTTATAATTCTGTATGTAGCTATGGGAATATCTAGTCTTGAAGTTATAACAGTGTACAATGTCTCCTTTTACCTGATATTAGTTCCTTCCTCTCTTCTACTTTCTTTCCTCAATGGGTAAGCAATCTGTTTAGTCCTCTTCCTTCCATTTCCAAATAAAGTGGAACTTTTCCAGATTTAGTTAATAGCAAGACAGAAATTTAAAAATGATCTGGAAATATGGATTTTCTTTTCTTTTTAATATTTATTTATTTGAGAGAGCGAGCGAGTGAGTTTGGGAGGGAGAGGGAGAGAGAAGCTGAAGCTCAGAGCCGGACATGACCCCACAACCACGAGATCATGACCTGAGTTGAAACCAAGACTTGGACGCTTAACCAATTGAGCCACCCAGGTGCCCCAATATGGCTTTTCTTTTAAATGAAATATGTCAATAAGCAAGGCATGTCCCTAAAGACCTGGTTTTCCTCTCAAATTTTATGATTAAAATTTCCATACTTTCCATATATGTTGGTGATGAAGGTAGCTAGAGCACTAACTCATCAGCTTATTTTAGTAACTGCTATAATGGGGCATAATGGACATGATTAAAACATTTATTATTTCTAGTAAATATAAATTAAGTAAAACAAAATATAAATGTTTAGTGTAAGTTGTAATAAAAAAAAGAGCACCCATTATAATACATTTACAATGTGCGAGGCACTGTGATAGAAGGTTTACATACATTACTTCTCTAGTTTCATGACAACTCTTAATATCCCCAATTTACCCCCAGGGAACCTGCGGCTGGTAGGTAAAGTTGTTCAAACCACGTGGCCCTAAGGGGCTGGCCCCAGATTATAACCCAAGTCTGACTCTAGAGCTCATACTCTTTCTTTTACCACGCCACGGTAACATTATGTAGTATATAAACTAACTGAATTTACATAGTGGTATTTAGAAAAATACTACTTGAAGCAAGACTTAGATAGATATTAATAAGAAACAGACTTGTGAGTTTTCTTAAGTTTCAGTCATTCTAACTACTATGTAACTGTAATTATTCAATTGTCATTTTAGAAACAGTACATTTGCTTTAAGTTGCTTGGCTACTGTTATTAACTACATCCTGCCCTGACAAAAGTAACATTATAGCTATAATCTACCATTTTATTTATTTTTATTGTTTTATATAACCTACCATTTTATAGCAGTGGTTCTCAATAGAGGAGCAGGGGATGTATAACCCTCTTTAAATTAAATACGGGATCTTTAAAAAACAATGGTTCCCACACATGCTTTCCCAGATTCTGACATACTAACAGAAACGTGCTCACACAAGCAAATGTACATGCTTACTCAACTTAGATTCCAGCAAGCTTAGCAAGGTTTTGTTAAAATCTAGATAACTGGCACATGGGTGGTTTTGAAAAGCTAAGAAACTCTTCTGATATTCCTCTTCCCTGAGCATTCTTCTTGGATTTTATCCTGAGAATTATAAATTGCTTCTGTATCTCCACAAAAACTTTGGAAATATTTAACATGTCTTTAATAATATCATATGGTTGTTTGGATTCCAAAGCTTCCCTGATTGTGGGGGGAAAAATCATTCAGAATTCAATAGCCTATCCTCTTACTGGTCTCACAGTGTTTGGTAATCAAAAAAATGTCCATCCACATTTACTGTTAATTTCACATGAATATTAACAACTTCAGACAGTCCCCTGGACTGCCCTTAGCAAGGTGGGCTTTTCTGTGGTCCAACCATCTCTGATCAGGTCACATGAATATCTCAAACTCTCTGGCTTATTTTTTATTTTTATTTTCCTTTCTTTGCAGATTACCTCTGTTACCTTATTTATTTCAGCTTGGTTGTAATAGGATTAGAAAACTTCAAATGTATGCTCTGGAGGAAGTTTTCTCCTTCACTAACTCTATTTTTATATTCGAGGTAGGGACGTACTCAGACTCTTTATGGTGAAAGCCAAACCATGGGCCAAGTTCCTTTTTTCAAACAACTCACTTGCAGAGTAGCTCCATTTCCATGTTTCCTAGCTGAGTTAAAAATCTGGAGAGATGTTATTAGGTGAACTCACAGAGTTTTTCTGTGAACTGACAGTTTAAATAATGTCAAGACACTAATGACCTAAAACTAGCATGATTCCAGACTAATGTTAAATAAAAGGAAATTATGATAGATGCTATGGAAAATGTATGAACTGTGCAAAAATAACATTCATATATAAATGAATTCAAATAAATACTTCTCAAGAACTTATAGTTACAAAGCAGAAAAGAAGTTTACTTGATGCACTTATATGATGGAGTGACCTCATAATATACTTAATATCCAGAGGTGACTGTGGAACTCAACTATTCCCCCCAAGATGAATTTGACCCCAAAGGCAGGAAGATTTTAATGCCCAAACTTTTGCAGATAGACATCCTTCTTGCTTTTTTTGAAGACAGATATTCTAAAATTTTAGAAGTCAAAAGAGCTGATGCAATAAAGTGTAGAAGGAAAAACATATAAATTAGTCTTTTTCAGTGATTTAGGTATTGTCAAGAGAAACTTTGACTAAATTGGATTTTGCCATAAGTACTGCCTTAAAATTTTAAATCTCTGTTAGGATGAGATTCACATTGTATTAATGGTCCCTGAGTTGTGTGGTGGGGGTGTGTTTGTGAGGAGGAGATTTGGACCAATAAGATACACAGTTATCTTTCTCCTTCTCTATAATTTCTTATTTAAGTATAGTGAGATATACAGAACACTGTACATTAAAAAAATATAGCTTGATAAATGTATAGCTTCATAAATTTTCACAAACTAAGTATATCAACAGTCCACATCAAAAGTAGAATATTGGGGCACCTAGGGTTGGCTCAGTCGGTTGAGCTTCAGACTGTTGGTTTCTGCTCAGGTCATGATCTCAGGGTCCTGGATTGAACCTTGCATCAGGCTCTGCGCAGTGAGGAATATGCTTAAGGATTTCTCTCCCTCTGCCCCCTCCCCTGCATGCGCACACATTCTCTCAAAAAATAAACAAACAAATAAATATTTTTAAAAAATAGAATATTGCTAGCCCACCTCACTCTCTTCCAGTCACTCTCCCCACTCCCTCAGGGTAACCACTGTGGCTGGCTTCTAACAGTAATGAATAACTTAGGCCAGTGGATTTCTATAGTTTGTCTGGCTTCCCTCTCCAACATTAAGCTGAATGAGAGTGAAACTCATTCATATTGTTGCATGTGGATCTTTTGACAATCGTTGTAACATATTGTATCTGGTGACTATGCCACAATTCATTCATTTTACTGATGCTAGGCATGCAGTTTGTTTTCACCTTGAGCTATTTATAAAAATGGTATTTGAATATTCTAGTACATGACTTTTGTGGAACAGATGTAGTCGTTTTGAGGGGAGCCTATACCTGGAAGTGAAATTTCCGCATAATAGGGTATGCTAATGTTCAGGTTTAGTAGGTAGTGGCATGCAGAGTTTTTTTAAACAATTTGTTATATTAATATATAGTCCAACTTGAAGAATGAGAATTCTAATTCCCATATCCTCACAACACTACATATTATCCTACCTTCGTTTTTAATTATCTTCTTATGTTCATTCTTTCATTTGTTCATAAATGCATTTATTCAGCAATGATTGATTGATTGCCTAATATGCCAAGCACTGAAAACAAACTCAAAGACAAATAATGTAGGGCGCCTGGGTGGCTCAGTCAGTTAAGCGACTGCCTTCGGCTCAGGTCATGATCCTGGAGTCCCGGGATCGAGTCCCGCATCGGGCTCCCTGCTCGGCAGGGAGTCTGCTTCTCCCTCTGACCCTCCCCCCTCTCATACTTTATCTCATTCTCTCTCTCAAATAAATAAATAAAATCTTTATTTAAAAAAAAGACAAATAATGTAGAATTCTTACCTTCTAGGTGCTCGGTAACTAAAGAGAGAAAGAAAAAAAAATACATAAGTAAACCTCAAGAAAAGTTGCTGGCATCATGGCTTAAGGAATGCAGGCTTGACCTTTTCCTCACCACATAATTGGCATTTGAATTTATGAAGAGAATTTAAATTTACAATCAGTAAAGTATCTATTTAATATGATGTGCATTTGTATATTAAAATTAACTTTTGAAACAATATTAAAAATACCCAGGCCTGGGCTCCTGAGTGGCTTAGTTAGTTAAGCATTGGACTTTTTTTTTTTTTTTTAAAGATTTTATTTATTTGACAGAGAGAGAGACAGTGAGAGAGGGAACACAAGCAGGGGCAGTGGGAGAGGGAGAAACAGGCCTCCCGTGGAGCAGGGAGCCCGATGCGGGGCTCGATCCCAGGACCCTGGGACCATGACCCGAGCCAAAGGCAGACGCTTAACCGACTGAGCCACCCAGGCGCCCCAGCATTGGACTTTTGATTTCAGCTCAGGTCATGATCTCAGGGTTGTGAAATCAAGCCCCGCATTGGGCTCGCATTGGACGTGGAGCCTATTTAAGATTCTCTGCAAGATGCCTCAGTCAGTTGAGTGTCCCACTCTTGATTTCTGCTGCGCTCATGATCTCAGGGTCATGGGATCGAGCCCTGGCGCTCCATGCTCAGTGCAGAGTCTGTTTAAGATCCTCTCCCTCTGCCCCCCCAAATAAATAAATTAAATAAATCTTAAAAAAAAAAAAAAAAGAGGGCGCTTGGGTGGCTCAGTTGGTTAAGCGACTGCCTTCGGCTCAGGTCATGATCCTGGAGTCCCGGGATCGAGTACCGCATCGGACTCCCTGCTCGGTGGGGAGTCTGCTTCTCCCTCTGACCCTCCTCCCTCTCATGCTCTCTGTCTCTCATTCTCTCTGTCTCAAATAAATAAAATCTTAAAAAAAAAAAAAAAAGATTATCTCTCCCTCTGTCCCCACTCTCCCCCACCCCCCACCTCCCTGCTTGTGCTCTCTTTCTCTCTCTTTAAAGAAATAATCCAGGCCCAAATTAGAGCTTTTACATTTAAAACACATCATTATGCCTTATAGGAGTAATATATCTGGTATACCTCTATGATTAATTTCTAAACTAATCTCCTTAACCTTTGCCCAATGTCAAACTCTTAATTTAAAACTTGAATGTAGACAAAACATGTATATTTGAAAATAAAAGTATATGGTGTCAGAACAAGAAATGATGCCCTTCAGGTACAATAGGGAGATCTCTCAGTTATCAACTTCAATACATGTGTCATTTTATGAAAATTTATGCCAAAGAAGCATACTTTTTTCTCTTTATAATACTTAAAATAGATTTCCTTACCCAATTCTTAGTTGTCTTTAATCCACTGTTGAAAGTAATGTTTACAAGATTCTTCAGTGTCCATGAAAATGCACATTTTACGCATTATTTTCTCCCCTAGCAAATTTTCAATTATCTGGCTAATGTTGCAGAAGGATGGAAAATTTGAACTTCACAGAAAGAATATCTGAACAGTCTAGGTCAGTAGCCATTTCATGTCCTTATTTTTAAAAGGCATGATATTTAGTCAAAGTAGAATAGTGAAGTTTCTTGCCATTTAGTAGCAGTAGCTGCGAAAGAAGAGCCCAGCCCCTTCTCTGTATAATTGCATTACTTATGGTCTTGACACACTTTATTTTACTATTCTGGAAAGTTTCTCTTTCTGTGCACTGATGGTTCACAACTTGGGCTGACTTCCAATATTTTATGTTTTATATAGTATAATTTATTTTGATATTCTGAATACCCAGATACCCCATTATGGTGTGGAAATAGGGGTGGTCGAAGGGAACGAAAATCAAAGATCTCTTTCTGGTTGAGCTGTCACACCAGTGTAAGATGTCCTTCGGCTGGTAACCATTTACATGGTTAAATATCTTTAAAGTGTCACCATCTTGTTACTTTATCAGAGAGGTCTATAATTATTCTTGTCTACCTATTTCCATTTGATGATAAAACTAGGTGTGGTGGTTTTATTTTTGATGGCACTTTAACTATTGGAGACAGGTATTTTGCCCCCTAAAGGAAGGCTAATAGAACTATATGATTAAAATAGGTATTCAGAAGTCCTTGTAATTATAGTGACCACATTGATGGCTCTATTTTTACAGCATTGCTTTTTTTTTTCTCATTATGCCTGTACACTCTCAAGTTACCTGTAGAAACCTGCTTTTCTTAGTTCAGAGACTTGAATAGAAATGCACAGAAATCGGTCCTCTAACCCTGTTCGGATTGCCTGACTCTTACCTGGTGACCATCAGGGAGAGTTGCTCTAGAGTCACTGACTGCATCTGCTGAACTCATTTCACATTAAAAGTTCTCTATCCCCTGATTTAATCAAGGACATCTAATTCAGTAGGGCACATAATTGTTTTTTGTTTTGTTTTATCTCAAAATTGAGGAAATGCTCTGTAATTGCTAACCTGTATCATTTGTCCTTCGGAATAAATCTATATTGGAAAACTTTACATTACAAAACTGAGTTGCATCTGTTTAAGCTAATGACATAGTTTCTTTGCTATGAAGATCTTTAAAATCTCTGAAGATTTATGCTTTTTGAACAGAAAAGCATCCTAAAATTATGACTGCTCTGCGGTTAGTAGTGTAGATATAAAACCTATTATCTAGAAACATTATCTATATGACTGAAGTCTTATTCAATTGTTTTTACTATGTCATCACAAATTATTTTTTTATTAAAAAATGTTAATGGAGCACTTGTGTACATAGAAGGATATGCCTAGCTAAAAGATGGCCATTCTGTACCCTCCAGAGTCATGTAAAAATAATAGGTAAATAATAATTCTCCTGATTAACTTGGGGTAAATAAAGTCTTGGATTTTACATGCCTGGGAACGAGGATCATTGAATAGTATCTCCTGATTCCATTACTGCACCAAGTCATTAGTTGCATGGCCATCTGTTGCTGGCTACATATGCATGAAAACTCCATGCATTGTCTTGAATTGACTTGGAATAATTACAAAGTACATATTCATAGTGAACATGTGCTTATTATGTGTTATGTTATAGTCAATGCAACATAATATTTTTTTATTTTTATATTATTTTATTATGTTATGTTAGTCACCATACAATACATCATTATTTTTTGATGTAGTGATCCATGATTCGTTGTTTTCATATAACACCCAGTGCTCCATGCAGTACGTGCCCTCCTTAATACCCATCACCAGGCTAACCCATCCCCCACCCCCCTCCCCTCTAGAACCCTCAGTTTGCTTCTCAAAGTCCATAGTCTCTCATGGTTCGTCTCCCCCTCCGATTTTCCCCCAATTTCATTTTTCCCTTCCTTCTCCTATTATCCTCCATGCTATTCCTTATGTTCCATAAATAAGTGAAACCATATGATAATTGACTTTCTCTGCTTGACTTATTTCACTTAGCATAATCTCCTCCAGTCCCATCCATGTTGGTATAAAAGTTGGATATTCATTCTTTCTGATGCCTGAGTAGTATTCCATTGTATATATGGACCACATCTTCTTTATCCATTTATCTGTTGAAGGGCATCTCGGCTCTTTCCACAGTTTGACTATTGCGGACATTGCTGCTATGAACATCGGGGTGCATATGGCCCTTCTTTTCACTGCATCTGTGTCTTTGGGGTAAATACCCAGTAGTGCAATTGCTAGTGCATAGGGTAGCTCTATTTTTAATTTTCTGAGGCACCTCCACACTGTTTTCCAAAGTGGCTGTACCAACTTGCATTCCCACCAACAATGTAAGAGGGTTCCCCTTTCTCCACAACCTCTCCAACATTTGTTGTTTCTTGCCTTGTCAATTTTTGCCATTCTAACTGGTATAAGGTGGTATCTCAATGTGGTTTTGATTTGGATTTCCCTGATGGCTAATGATGATGAACATTTTTTCATGTGTCTGTTAGCCATTTGTATGTCTTCTTCGGAGAAGTGTCTTTTCATGTCTTCTGCCCATTTTTTGACTTGATTATTTGTTTTTTGGGTGTTGAGTTTGAGAAGTTCTTTATAGATCTTGGATACCAGCCCTTTATCTGTAGTGTCATTTGCAAATATCTTCTCCCATTCTGTGGGTTGCCTCTTTGTTTTGTTGACTATTTCTTTTTTTTTTTTTTTTAAGATTTTATTTATTTGCAAGAGAGAGAATGAGAGACAGAGAGCACGAGAGGGAGGAGGGTCAGAGGGAGAAGCAGACTCCCCGCTGAGCAGGGAGCCCGATGCGGGACTCGATCCCAGGACTCCAGGATCATGACCTGAGCCGAAGGCAGTCGCTTAACCGACTGAGCCACCCAGGCGCCCTTGACTATTTCTTTTGCTGTGCAGAAGCTTTTTATCTTGATGAAGTCCCAAAGGTTCATTTTTGCTTTTGTTTCACTAGCCTTTGGAGATGTATCTTGAAAGAAATTGCTCTGGCCAGTGTTGAAGAAGTCACTGCCTATGTTCTCCTCTAGGATTTTGATGGATTACTGTCTCACATTGAGGTCTTTCATCCATTTTGAGTTTATTTTTGTGTATGGTGTTAGAGAATGGTCGAGTTTCATTCTTCTGCATGTGGCTGTCCAATTTTCCCAGCACCATTTACTGAAGAGACTCTCTTTTTTCCATTGCATATTTTTTCCTGCTTTGTCGAAGATTATTTGACCATAGAGTTGAGGGTCCATATCTGGATTCTCTATTCTCTTCCATTGGTGTATATGTCTGTTTTTGTGCCAGTACCATGCTGTCTTGGTGATCACTGCTTTGTAATATAGCTTGAAATCGGGCAACGTGATGCCCCCAGCTTTTTTTCTTTTTTCAACATTTCCTTGGTGATTTGGGGTCTTTTCCGATTCCATACAAATTTTAGGATTGTTTGTTCCAGCACTTTGAAAAATGTCATTGAAATTTTGATCGGGATGGCATTGAAGGTATAGATTGCTCTGGGTAGCATAAACATTTTAACAATGTTTATTCTTCCAATCCATGAGCATGGAGTGTTTTTCCGTCTTTTTGTGTCTTCTTCAATTTCTTTCATTATACTTTATGAGGAAAACCCACAAGATTCCACCCGCAAATTACTAGCAATTCAGTAATGTGGCAGGATACAAAATCAATGCACAGAAATCAGTTGCTTTCTTACACACTAACAATGCAACTGTAGAAAGAGAAATTAGAGAAATGATTCTGTTTATAATAGGACCAAAAACCGTAAGATACCTCAGAATAAACCTAACCAAAGAGGTATACTCTAGGAACTACGCAACATAATATTTAGACCCAGGGGTCAAGTTGGCAAACATAGATTGTGTTTGGTTACAATTAGATGTTGAAAAATTCTTCTAATTGCATAGTGTTAAAGTACCTTAAAATTTGAAATTTAGGCTCATGAGATTTTTCCATGTTTTTATATTCTAACTGTGGAAGAGTCAGGATATTTTTATTTTTATTTCTTTATTTTTTAAAGATTTTATTTATTTGAGAGAGAGAGCACAGCAGAGGGAGCAGCAGAGGGAGAGGGAAAAGCAGGCTCCCCAGGAGCCAGTTACAGGGCTCCATCCCAGGACCCCAGGATCATGACCTGAGCCAAAGGCAGATGCTTAACTGACTGAGCTACCCAGCACCCCAGGATATTTTTAAATAATACTTTTTTCAATTACATTAAACAGATTATATATACATGTACATATACATGTATACATGTGTGTATATTTGTGTGTAGATAGATTGAAGTATCATAATCTCATTATAGAGATTATGCAATGGAGTTTTTTCCTTTTAATTGCTACCTCTTGGTTTACTGGAGTCAGCCATTGTATTTTAGTTCATATTAATGTAAAATGAATATAAATGGTAATACTCTAAATCCTTTGGCCTATAACCTAGAATGGTATAATAGCTTGTATAACCTAGGCATATTTATCCTGTTATTGTCATTGACAAATGCAGTTGCCTCCTTTCTCTTAAAAATGTGCGTGTGTCTATATATATATATAGAGAGAGAGAGAGAGAGAAAGAGACACACACACAATTCTCCTACCTCATAAAGGTGACTAATGAGATGGTGATATGATTACTATGTCATTTATGGCCCTAGACTTGAGGGAACCAGAGTTGAAGGCTTTTCCAGTTTTACTACTTACCTGATTATTATTCTTGGAATCAACTAGATGTTCTTTCCTCTAAATGCATGAACAGTTCTAGCTCTGACGGAGCTGAAATAAGGGATTCACTGGCCATAAGAGAAATCCGCTGTATTAGCTTCTGACTCAATCAAAGGGATCCATAATTTTTATCATAACATGTGTGGTTTGCTGCCATATGGATTGTGGGACTGAAGGGGGCTTTTGTAAAGTTGTTCAATTACTGCAATAATTCATAATTCTGAACCAATTAATTGCATAGATATTAATGAGGCAGAGTCTAGATTTTGGACAGAATGAGAGAAAAATTCATAGTCAGCTCACAGTTATATGGGTTAAAAAGCAAATAAACTTCACTTTTCAAAATTCCTTCACCTTTTCGTATCCCCTAAAAATGAACTTAACCTTATTTTTACTTTCTGCTGGCAGATCTAAAATAGTTTGCCGCTGCTGTGCCTTTTTATTTCAAGCAGGTAATAAAGTTATTGCAGCAGTGTTTTCAAATCAAGATGAATAAAATGCCATGGTAGTACATAGGAGATAAAATTCAGTATGCAAAATTTGTGGTTTCGTTGCTGAAATGATTCTTCTTATTCCAGCACTTTAGGCAGCAGGAAAGAGCCATGTCATTGAGATTAAATACTGTAATTCTACAGATCTTGCAGTTTTAAAAAAAATGAATACATATCACACAGGGATTGAAAGACAAAATGGCTGTTTAATATGAAGAGTTCTACCCTGAATTAAATTCTGTTCAAGAAACTCAAGTTCTTGGTATATTCTGATATTAGTGCAGTTGTATATTTTGATAACATTTCTAAGCAATATTGTATATTCAGATTTTAAAATATATAAGTACCTTTTCTTCACATGAAAAGTCCTTTTAAAAATATATTGATCTGATTTGACTAAAAGGCTAAGAATTATTATATATCTGTAGCTAAGCCCTTTATTTATTTATTTATTTGCAAGCTGGATAAATCATTTGGTGTCACTTGGTTACTAAGCAATTGCTTAGAAAATGTTCTTTTGTTCCAGTCAACTAACTCCTTTAATTAAATAGTAACATTTTGTAGGTGCTGTGTATCAATGTCAGGGCAGTCCACTACCCACATGGTTCAGAGCTCAAGGTGGTAAATCTTACATTTGGAGGACTTAGTTTCATCATCTGAAAACAAATTAAACAAATTAATAAACAAATATACAAAATTTTACTCCTGCCATCTCCAAATGATGACTCTCATGCTGAAGTTGTAGTCTATACTTTCTTGTATGGAATAGATAGAATTTATATAGATTGTTTTTTCTTATAGTGGCATATGGGCCACTTATTTTTTTCAAGGTGTTATTGAGCCAGCCATTCATTCTCTAATGATATTTTCGAATTTAGTTAGACACTGGTAAATACTGAGAATGTAATGATGAGAACGTTTTAGGAGCACATTACAAATTTTATTGGAAAGCAGAGATAAAAGAAAAAGTAAAACCACTCATGGTCTCAAAGTTCCCCAATCACTACTAGTAGCTTTTTGGTCTATTTCCTTCTGGTGGTGATGGTTGGTGGTTTTCATTTTTTCTACCCTAAGGATATCCTTTTTAAAATGCAATCTCTAATAGACTTAAATATTTAAATATCCCCTGACAGGTGTTATATAAATTTAACAACTTGAGTTCTTGAGGTTTGTGTGAAATTCTATTGAACACATAGATATGCCATAATTTGTGTCTCTATTTTCCTATTGTTGAATATTTTGATGGTTTACTTTTTTGCTCTTCTAAACAAAGATTTAAATTTTCCCCTTACATTAAATTCCCAGAAGTGGGATTACTTTACTTTTTAAACACATCTTTATTTTGTGATATTATATTGGTAGATTGTTTTCCAAAAACATTGTCAGTTCACTTGCCTGTAAGCAAGCTGTATTGTGAAATGCCATTTAGCTATGCCTCATTAACCATGGTCAAGCCTGTGTGGATACATGATCACCTGTTCAGGGTTTGCAACCTCTTCTTCAAGTTTTTGCTCCATTGCCCTTTTGAGAAATGGATAAGTAAGTGATATGATTTTAGGTAAGGATAAGCCACACTATTTATATTTTTAAGTAAAAAAAATAAAGATGAACATTATTGAAGAATGACACTGATGTCCTTCTTCCTGCTCACAGTCTCTACTGTCTGTCCCCCTTTACTTCAGCATTTTAATAGGTGAGAGGAAGAAAATTAAACAACATGAAACATGAACTACTGAATTTTCTTTTTTAACTGGAACTGGATCAGAATTTTGAAGAGGGGAGGTTATTTTTAACATTGTCGTGGTGTTTCTCCAGTGGAGGCTGTTGGAGTTTTGGACTGGAGAATTCTTCATTTTGTGGGACTGTCCTGTGCATTTCATAATCTAAGTTATCTTTGCTCAGCCCACTCAAAGCCATTAGCACTCCTCAGTCATTTGAGCAACTGCCTTTAAGGAAGAGCCACTGGGAGGGAAGAAAGAAACTCCTGTTTAGCTCTACATAGTTATTCATGTTAAAAAATACATAGCACAGGGGCACCTGGCAGTCAGTTGGGTGACTGACTCTTGGTTTCAGCTCAGGTCGTGATCTCCAGGTCATGGGACTTCACACTCAGTGTGGAGTCTCTTTGAGTGTCTCTCTCGCCCTCTGCCCCTCCCCACCATGCTCTCTCTCTCTCTCTCTCCCTCCCCCTAAAATAAATAATAAATCTTTTTAAAAATACGTAGTATAAACAAACCTATATATCACTAAATGAGAGCTTTGCTATTCAATCAAAATTTTTTTCTCATTTAAAGTATTTCTACATGCTTAACAGAAGTCATGTGTATTTATTTCATGGTTCTCAGAAGTTTTCTTGTATGTGAAATATTCTGAGTGTGGACAGTGGGTCACAGTGCACACTCTTTCCATAGTCTACTGTAAGTATACGCTAACACTTATCTAATTTTCAGGGAGATGATAATAGATGACTGTAGCTCCTTCTGATTGATACTTGGTCTAGGTGCTGGCATAGGAACCTCAGGTTTAACAACATCCAAACTGTGTGATGTCTTAGTATTAACTTTATTTGATGAGGTCAAGCTTCGGAGCCACCTGAATGATATGACTTGGGAAAAGTATCCATCAACTGGATTGTTGGCTTTAAAAAAGGACTTACCATATTAAATTTTAAGATCATTTTGCTTAAAAAAAACTATCAATGCACAAATTCTAAACATAATTAAAATAGTAATTTATCTGGAAGATAATTTATAGAATTTACTAATTACATCATTGATATGAGCAAAAAAATATGAGATAATGGCCAGAAGAGCGAATGGAGAGATATTTGGCTCCTTAAGAAATTTATTAGGACTGGAAATCTGAAGTATCAGAGAAGTCAGAGTGAAAATCATTAAAGAACTATTACTTTTCTCATAAGTATATCTGCATTGCAGTTCATAAAATGTAGGTCTGGGAGAAACCTTGTTCCATGAATCTGAAAATTTTCAGATGTGTACTTCATGTTTCAACATCTAAGGAAAAATTAAACAAATTATGTTGTCATACATATGATATTAAATGCCCAAAGAAAGTGCTTCTAATTATCCATACCCTGCTTTCCATTTCTTATGGGAAGAAAGGTCATCTTCTTATTCATCAGTGTTACTATTTCAAGTTTCTTGAAAGTACCATTAAATTACGCTGTTATCCTTTTGGGGTATAATTTGAAATGATTTAAAATTATGGGTAGCTGATAAATAAATGCTTGAATTATTTGGTGCACTGATGTCATTCTTCCTGCTCACTGTCTCTACTGTCTGTCCCCCTTTACTTCAGCATTTTAATAGGTGAGAGGAAGAAAATTAAACAACATGAAACATGAACTACTGAATTTTGTTTTTTAACTGGAACTGGATCAGAATTTTGAAGAGGGGAATGATAAAGAAATAGAATAACATTGATTTTGAAGTGATCCATTCATTTAAGAAAATAAGTGATAGTAAATAAAATATCTATCTCCAAGGCAAACAGTCTAATATTGATTTTTACAGGAATTTAGATATGGTAAGGGAACATTCACTCTGGTAGCCATTCGAAGTAATAATGTTCATCTTTATCTTTTTTACTTAAAAATAGAAATAGTGAAAAAAGACAGTGTAGATAAATTATTTGCTCTTTATAATTTCCACTGCTTGGAACTATTAGACTTTCCTAGGAGGAGTATTTTCTGTTAGACTTTTAGACTCTCCTAGGAGAAGTATTTTCCGCTCACGGGCTTCTAAACAACTGGAGAAAAGATAGAGCTGAGATATTGCCCAGGAAGAAGGATAAGATTATAGTATGTGTCTGTGGTGAACTGAGAAATGGCCCCAAAGATCACAAGTCCTCATCCTTGGAACCCATGACTGTTGCCTTATCCGGAAAAATGATCTTTGAGGATGTGATTAAGTTGGGGGTCTTGATATGGGATCTTGGGTTATTGGTGTGGACCTTGAGTGCAGTCACAGGTGGCCTTAAGTTAGGAGGTCGAGGGAGATTTGACAACAGGGAGAAGAGAAGGCAGTGTGAGCCATGAGATTGGAGTGATGTGGCCACAAGCCAAGGAAAGAATACCCACAGCCAGCAGATGTTGGAAAAGGAAAGGAACTCATTCTTCCCTAGTCACTTGGAGGAAGTATGGCCTGGTGCCACCTTGATTTCGACCCAGCGATACTGATTTTGAATGTCTGGCCTCCAGAACCATGAGAGAGTAAATTTCTGTTGTTTTAAGCCATCCAGGTAGTGACAATTTGTTACAGTGGCCATAAGGGACAAGTGCAGTTCCATTGCCTGCTTTCATGGTGAGAGTGCTAATCTTGAGAAACTTTTAGTCAAGGCTTCTTTGACAAGTAAATAGAACAGTTTGGAAGGCAATAGGACTGAGAGGCATTTGATTTATTTATTTGGAAAGATGAAGGTAGAAGTGCCATTTGCCTTGATGTTTACTTCGTTAACTGACTTCTTTCTGGCTTTGTGGCTTCTGGTTCTGATTTTGCATTTTATTAATTAGCCAAATGTTAATAAATGACACATATGTTTGTAAAAAGCGTTGTAATAGGAATAATTAGGTGAGGATATAGTTTCATAATGACTTACCTTGATTTCAAGGCACTTTTTGAAATTTTCTGAACTAAAATAAATAAAGGAATTTGAATGTACAATTATGATTGTATAATAGGTTTTAGATCTAGAATAATGAATGTAAGTCATTAATTGAAAGTTAATTGGTAACATTGGCAAAGTTTATCCTGTATTTTGGGGATTGCATGCTTCAGCTGATACCTAGTGTACAATTGGGATTTATTCGCACCACACCTCTGGGTCTGATAGTGTATTAAGTTATGAAGAATATTAATATTGCTGCAGAACAATTACTTGTTCATTTGCTAGCTGATTAAAATTCATGCATAATTTATTGAAATGAATAGAGATTTTATAAATAAGCCTCCTTGTTCTCAAGGGCCTAAAAACAAAATACATATGCTAATATGAGGCTACTCTTTACTTCCAACATAAAAAAAAATTAATATGTAGTGGTATATTAGTGTCATTAATGCTAGATTTCACTTCTAGTCATGCTGTTAATCAAGGTATATGCTTCTAAGTCTCTCTGAACATTGTCACAGTTCCAAATTTGAGCTACTGCTTTGATGACTGGACTACCCCTTTTGTTTGTTTGACCATAGCAAGTGAGATGTAAAAGTGATCAGGGTGAATTATTACCCTTCTTCAGGCTAAGCATCTGATTATATCAAAGTCATTTCTTCATGTACACAAAACACTGGTGATGAATATTAATTTTTGGTTTTAAAATTCATATGCTCTCTGGAAAAACAAAGCAAAATAACAGCCAATATGGGGCTTGTTGTCACATTAGGAATGTAAAGTCTTTAACAATTCTTGAAATAATGCCTGGTTCACCAATGAAGAAATTGTAATGTCAAGAAGTTAAATAACACGTTCACATTTACCCAGCTATTCATGTGTGCATTTTGTGAACCTAGAATCTCCTGACTTCAAATTTCATTTTCTTTTACATGTCATTTCCTTAAAGATAGAAATGACAGAAGGAATATTATGCTTTACTTTTTCACTTGTTTCTAATAATATGTTTTGTTGTCGCTTTTTCCCTCTCGTTTCTCTCCCTTCTGCTCTCCTCCTCTGTTTGCTTCTTATTTTCCACAGCAGTGATGTACAGAATTTGGGTGGATGAGATTTATTATTCAATATACAGTTATTAGTTCAGGTTTCAGAATACTCGTGCATTTTTTGATTAACCAAGTTTTGTTATTCATAATTCATTTGACAAATCACTCCAACATGTTAAATATGAGACCTCTTCAGGTTGTCGTTCCGCTGTGATGTATGTGAGGCATTGCGGCTTTGGGTTAGAACCCTAGTAAGCTGTGGATTTAGCTTCATTTACTACTTAACTTACATTAGTCAATATATGAGCCATCTGGAATGAAAACAAACATTGCACATATGAAGCAACTCAGTTTATTTGCAAAGTACAGACTGCTTCTTAAAATATGTGCAGCATTGAGATAGTCTGGGAAGATATTTGCATTTCTTCCATTATGCTCATTTCTCTATTCAGTTTCATTTTAGTTCAAGGTTTAGAAAATATATCAACTTTCTCTTTCTGTCTACTAAGACTTTTATAAACTTGAAATATACAAGTCATTAGTTTAGTGGGTAAAATTTCATGATATGAAATGTCGAGCTTTGTCTTTCTTTAGCAGATAAATGAAAATTCCAAGCTATTTTGGTTTTATTTAAACTTCTTATTTTGTGAGTAGCTTCTCAGTTGAAGTCCATTGTGAAACTTGGAAGAGTTCGCCCTCTACACAATTGTGACTCTTATTGTTGAAACAATTCTTAAATCATAAAGAACAGATACTGTAAAGTTTGTAAATCAGGTGTCAAGAACTGCTTTTTTCGTAGAGATAGAAATAATTCCACATGTAAATTTTATATACTACATACATTATCTTATATAATCTTAGTTTTGTTTTCACTTGAAACATGCGCATCATGAAAGCCCAAGCTCCTATGGTTCTACCCATAAGGAGTTTGAAAGCTGTTGTAATAATGAGCCCTGATTACTGATGGGACTAACTTAACATGCCTCAAATATTTTTGGATAGAAAAAAAAGAAGATTGGTGTTACTCAGTAGGCATATCCACCCATGTTGTGATTTTTTTCAATTTTTTTAATTTTTATTTGAGCATAGTTGGCACACGATGCTACCTTAGTGTCAGGCATACAAAGTAGTGATTCCACAAGTCTCTACTGCACTTTATGCTCTGCTCACCCCGAGTGTAGCGACCGTCTCTCACCATATGATGCTATTACAATACTGTTGTATCTGTTTTCTATGTAAGTCTCATTTTAAAATAATGGACTTGTTGATTTATTGTTGCTATGTCTCCCTTCCCATCTTATATGAATAACCAATGTATAGAACAGACTAACAATTAGTAGTTTACTCAGTAAATATGTGTCATGAATTTTGGAGGAACATTATGGAAAGTGACTTTAGTATGGTTAGAGATCAAGGCCAGCTAGTCTTATTCCTTATGTTAGGGATGTTTGTAACTCAGGGGTTCATAAAATGGAAACTGTACTTTTTTATACTCTTAGGGTTTAAAAGCAAATCCTGGGCTACAGCTGAAAACCCTTGCTTCATTTAAACCTGTGCCAGAAGGTAAAACCTGTCTATGAGGGGTTTTTTGGTTTGGTTTTGTTTTTGTTTTTTGCATTGTATATTATTCCAAGTATGTGTTGCCATTAAAATAGAAAATCCAGTTTGAAAGATATTGGCTGTCTTTTCATAATTTCCTTCTATCTGCATCTTCTCCAGTCCAGCCCTACTGAGAGGAAGGAGGAAGCGATGTGTGGTTGCATTTAATAGCTTTCCTGCAGGGTACTGGGCTGGTTCAGTTGGTGGAGTGTGCGATCTTGATCTAAGGGTTGTGAGTTTGAGCCCCACATTGGGTGTAGAGATTACTTAAAAATAAAATCTTAAAGGGGCACCTAGGTGGCTCAGTCGTTAAACGTCTGCCTTTGGCTCAGGTCATGGTCCCGGGATCCTGGGATCAAGCCCCGCACCGGGCTCCCTGTTCAGCAGGAAGCCTGCTTTTCCCACTCCCCCTGCTTGTGTTCCCTCTCTCGCTGTGTCTCTCTCTGTCAAATAAATATATAAAATCTTAAAAAAAAAAATCTTAAAAAAATTTCTTTCATATAATTTGCTTTAACTCTTAAAACACACACATTTAAAAATAATCAATTTTATTTCTTAGATTTTAGGTTTATATGAAAATTGAACAGAAAATACAGAAAGTTACTATATATTTCTTACCTTGCCAACAGTTACCCTATTTTTTTGTTTCAAGTTTTTATTTAAATTCTGGTTAGTTAACATATGGTGTAATACTGGTTTCAGGAGTAGAATTTAGCGACTCATCACTTACATATAACACCTAGTGCTCATCACAAGGGCCCTCCTAATACCTGTCACCCACTAGCCCATCCCCCGCCCACCTCCCCTCCAGCAACCCTGTTTGTTCTCTACAGTTAAGAGTCTCTTATGATTTGCCTCCCTCTCTTTTTTCCCCCTTCCCATATGTTCATCGTTTCTTAAATTCTACATATGAGCACACAAGGCTTTAAAACAATATTTGGGCAGTTACCACTTTATGAAGATGAACACTTTATTTTAAAGTCTTTTGGCTTCCCTGAGAAGTGTTGTTCAAGAGATTCAAAGAAGAATCTGATCACAATGTACTAATTAGAGCATCTTCATGACATAGGATTCCCTGTGGACAGACCACATGGACAGAGCTAGAGCGGTGGAATCCTTCATAAAGTCCAGTATCAAATTCAGCTACATCATTGTTAAATGAAAAATAAATGGGGGGGGGACCCTAATTCATCTTTCATTGTTTCTGTAAGTTCAAACATTACAATAATGTTTGCCAAAGTTTCTTAGTGTACCTTTGACATTTGAATTTAATGTTTGATTCATTGCCTTATCACATGCTACTCCCAAAGGCTAGTGATATGTAATGACTTGTGATTTTACCTCGGTGTGAATTTTAATTTCTTATATTCTGTGGTGGGTGTGTAGAAATAAGTCAGCACTTGGCGTCAGCTTCTAAGTTCAGGTTTGCTGTTCCTTCCTCTTTTTCTCATCTGCAGGAACTCCGCAGAAGTGAAAAACAAAGCAAAACCAAAACCATTGCTTTGCCATATTTCATGAGTGGAATAAGGAGTTATAACAGTATTCATTAATTTGGAGATTTGTAGAGGTCTTAGGACCTCGAGAATGTCAAAGATCAACTGTAGTCTGTTAGTAGCTAATCAGAGCTATCCATCTTTAAATACTTTCCTTTATTTCCCTTGGTTACTGTGCCTGTACAAGTTTATCTCCTGGAGAGATGTGTTTTTAATAAAAGAAAACTTGTGGTAAAAAGGGTCATGTCCCATCGGTGAAAGTACTGCTTTTTAAAAGTACAGTTTGCAGATCACTCATGTACTCGTTTTCCTTAAGTATTTATTGTGTACTCCTAAGTAAATTATTCATTAAACCTTTCAGCTTTGAGACACATTAATATATTTTTGTATTTTATTTAGTCTTTTGGATTTTTAACTAATTAGGTTGCACCTTCATCTCTCCTAGAACCACCAAGACCCATTGCTCCTCCCCAGCTGCTCGGTGTTGGGCCTACATATTTGCTGATTCAGCTAAATGCCAACTCCATCATTGGTGATGGTCCCATTATTCTGAAAGAAGTGGAGTACCGAATGACATCAGGATCCTGGACAGAAACGCATGCAGTCAATGCTCCAACTTATAAATTATGGCATTTGGACCCAGATACTGAATATGAGATCCGTGTTCTACTTACAAGACCTGGTGAAGGTGGAACGGGGCTCCCAGGACCTCCACTAATTACCAGAACCAAATGTGCAGGTAAGACTGAATAGCAGGCCACTCTGCCTCGTGAAGGGATTGAGCATTAGGCATATAGTATACATGCACCATTAGACGTTCTAATTATTTTGCACATGATGTAGTCACCCTAAGAATTCCATTGAATTCCGTAAATTGTAGCTTTATGTCATAATTGGACTGATTTAAGAGCAATGTGTTTCTCTGTTATTATTCAGTATTATGATGAATTCATAATATTTTCTTGTGTGGCAATTTTGCTCAGCTTGCTTGTGTTCAGTCCAAAATCTGTGACAGAAAGCGGTGAAGGTACTATTACCATTGAGAGAGAAAACTTCGGCAATTCCAGCAAATGCTGAATATCTTTCGGCTATGTGGAGATTGTCTCCCTTGGTAGTATTGTTATGGGCAGAGCAGAGGCCATATCTGATAACACAGATTAAAAAGTTACTCTGAACCAGGCCTTGGTGAGATAACTCTCCTACTCAGAAAACCTGTTGTTGAGGATTAACTCAACAGCTTGACACCCAGCTGTATAATATACAGAGGCTTGTTAATTGCCCTCCCCGTGCCTGAAACAAAGTGATGAAAATAATAGCATATGGACGAAACACAAGGAAAGGATGAAAAGTAAAATAAAAAGTAATATATAAATACATATCCCAGTTCCTAATTATAGTATGTTGTTATAATTGGAGAAATTGTTAGCTATTTATTAAAAGCCACTGAAAAGTTTCATTGTCTCAGTTATTAGAGTGCATTTTTAAGTGTATTGTTTAATTTATTATTGAAAGTAGTTTAATTTTTAGTTGAGTTGGAAGAGCCATTTTTTAACCATCAAGCATTATGTTGAAACACCTGCAGAGTTAGTGCATGGATCTATGCGTCCTGAACATTTAATGATTTAGGTTCTGAAAATTGAAAACTAAGACTGTAGGGATCTGTGAAAATGTAAATGCCTATAAAATGGCTTTTGTTTCTTGAACACGTGTTTGGCGTTTATAGTATTTCTGTTTTTACAATATTTCGGGACTACTCACCAAGAGAACTGATCTAAAATCAAAGCAAAACCCATGAAATTACCTGATAATACTGTCATCTTTAAATATTTTAAATTCCAACTCAATTTTAATATATTAATGTTTACATATAAATTTTTATATGTTTATATTGAAAGATGCTTACTAACAGGGAGTTTAACTGCTCAATTGATTTAGACAACAGAGAGTTTACTATTTGCTGTTTGGTCTTGTACATTGATTCTGTGGTTGATAGGCAGCTTGACCTAGAAGATATTGGTTAAGTCTCCATGGCTCAGCCTAAATCACACAATTTGCTTTTTAAATTTTCTGTGCAGCTCAGTCTTCATTCTAGGTTTGTGGCAAATTATTCTGATTATAGTAGGTGACTTTTCTGAGGGAGAAGTAAGTGGACACTACAACCTCAGCTAGTCAGAGAAATAATTTGAAGAGGAGACATTGTAGAAATTAAGGAAACTCTCACTCTGTCTTCCAAAATTAAATACCCTATGTTAACATAAAAAGATGAACAATGGAGTTCATTTTACTAAGGATATTGTCTAGGGGCGCCTGGGTGGCTCAGTCGTTAAGCGTCTGCCTTCGGCTCAGGTCATGGTCCCAGGGTCCTGGGATCGAGCCCCGCATCGGGCTCCCTGCTCCGCGGGAAGCCTGCTTCTCCCTCTCCCACTCCCCCTGCTTGTGTTCCTCTCTCGCTGTGTCTCTCTCTGTCAAATAAATGAATAAAATCTTTAAAAAAAAAAACAAAACTAAGGATATTGTCTACACATGTTTTCTAATAAAACTACCTTTCCTTCTACCTTTAATCTTTATAAGGTATATACAAATTAAAATAATGAACAGTAATTTACTATTCCAGTGGTCTTCTTTTTGACTTCTCCCCCCCCAGTAAGTGCCCCCCACTTTTTCTTCTAATTCCAGCAAGTTAACATACAGTGCAATATTAGTTTCAGGTGTAGAATTTAGTGATTCATCACTTACATACTTCACCCAGTGCTCATCACAAGTGCCCTCCTTCATCCCCATCACCTATTTACACCCATCCTCCCACCCACCTCCCCTCTGCTAACCCTCAGTTTGTTTTCTATAGTTAAGAGTCTGTCTCTTGGTTTGCCTCTCTTTTTTTTCTAACCCCCATGTTCATTTGTTTTGTTACTTAAATTCCACATAAGACTGAAATCATATGGTATCTGTCATTCTCCAACTGACTTATTTTGCTTAGCAAAGTATTCTCTAACTCCATCCACATCATTGCAAATAGCAAGATTTCATTCTTTTTTTTTTTTTTTTTTACGGCTGAGTAATATTCCATTGCAAATATACCACATCTTCTTTATCCATTCATCAGTCGATAGACATTTGGGCTCTTTCCGTAATTTGGCTCTTGCTGATAACTTCTTTTTGACTTCTGTGCCCAAACTTCTTTCTTTTAAATATCTCATCTGTTTTCTTATTTTTAAAAGGGTTTCATCAAAGTAGACATCAAAATTTAGCAGTACCACCCAATATATTGTTAATGTGATTTTTGTTTAACCAGGAATTACTTGAAATTGGCCATTGGTTTGTGAGCCAATGGAGACTGCATATCTATGAGATTGTGTTTTAAAGCTAGTTAGGCTGTATTAAGTGGATGAGAACAGCATGTTAATGAGCATTGATTTATCCCTATTGAAGGCTTATGTTGAGAATGCATATTGACTGCAATAAGTAAAAATATGACTATAAAGTGCTTTGAGGTATTTTATTTTGAGAAAAACCTTATCTATGTGGGAGGGGATAGAGTAAAAATAACTTACACTCATAGTTGCTTTCAAGTTTATAAATGTCTTGACATTTTGGAATTATAAGTGCTCTTTTTTTTTTTTTTCCTAATTCTTTATTTGAGAAACATATAATTTGTGGGCCCTGTGGCATAAAATGGTGTCAGAGCTCACTGACACTTATAGTTTTACTTCCAACTGTAGAAAGTTTATTTGTTTTTAAAACTATCTTTCACATGTGTTGAGTCTTTGTCACATATGTTTATTCATTTATAAATGTCCTTAGAATACGTATTTGGTGCATATTTTTATGGCTAAGAAAAGTGCTTAGATTTTCAATACATTGTGGATTTGAGAGAAACTAGTTACTGTTTTATTAGGAATATCTACTAATCTTCCTCTATTATTAGTAAAGGAGGGAAAGCTTATGGAAATATATATTGTGTTAATTTTTAAATAATCTCTGAAAAGCAGAAGTTGGAGGTAATTGATATTGTATATCTAAATGCAGGGCAGTATTGATGGTGAAAGTATGATGTCCATCTGCTTTCCTTCTTCAAGGTGCATACTCCTTTCTCCAAATTTAAGATCTTTCCGTCTTAACCAGCACCTCCACTGGCCTCAGCCTGGTATCCTGTAACACAAAATAGAACACAACTTATGCTAACTGTGATAGTAGCTGATTTCAGAAGCCTAAAATTTTTTCACAAGCTGGTGAAATGATTCCTTTGAAATCCTAAAAGTAACCTTTGAAAAAGTTCCCATTTCATTCTATTAATTTGTGCACGCTCTGAATACTGGTTCTACATTCCATTTTAATCCAGGCTAGGAGAGTGCCACACTGTAGTTGTAGTGTTAATATGGTTGAATAAATGCTGATTATTATGACATAGCAATATTAATACACCCTGCATGTTGACAATCAGGAAGCCTTAAAAATAAGTATAAGGACTTCTCAGCTATGTCTTTGTGTCTGATATAAATTTCACATGAATTTCTTGTAAAATAACAAAGGAATGAGGATTATTTTCTGCCTCTTAGAAATTCTTCTTTTGTTTTGGTGCATCACAGAGGAACATTCTCTGACTACTACTGAGTACCAAAGAGTGAATTTGTTACTATTTACTGTGTTAAATATCCCATTTTAATGTATTTAAGCCATTAAAATTTTATTTCTGGCAGTAGCAAATTTTATTTTCTTGGCAGAAATTTGTCAATAAATAATTTTACAGTAAGTTAGTCAAATGGTTTTATTTGTGTGGATTAATGAGTAAATTTTGTATTTTAAAATAGAAATATAGATTTTCATGGTAAAGTATTGGTTATTTTTGCTTTATAATCAGCATATGAAGTGACTCTATCATGATACTTTATTTTCACACCTATGAGGTAGATATATTATTTTCCCAATTCTGTAGCTGGCGAATCTAAGACTCAGTCAAAACAAAATGAATTAAATGACTTATCTAGTGTCAGACAACTGGGCAGCTAGGACTCAAAACATATTTTCCTAGTACTTGAAAAGCTTGAATTCTTTTCCCTCTTCCTCCTAGTATGGGTGATCCCTTCCCCCTCTTTCAGAAGAATATGGCATGCCTAAATGAAAGTATAAGAGGTAAAATCTGGGAGGAATGTATATTTTTACAAAATAGTATCTGCATGGCTAACTTATTCCCTGAGAAACATAGTTTAATGCTTGCCACTTCACTTTTATTGGAAGCACAACTGATTACTCTGCTTAACACTCAAATATATGCTGTGTTTTAACTGTCTTAAACAGTTAAATAGGTGTAAAACATTGTTTTATTTTATCCTTTTCTGAAAATGTCCTGCCTAGTTGCAAAGCTATTTTTTGTTTTGTTTTGTTTTCTTTTCTTTCTAAAGTACATTTAAATCATTTGGTAAGTGCAATTACCTGCTTTGGGGTCTCTCAATTTAGAAGAGGTGGTAATTACAGCCTCTGGTGGCCGTGGCCTCCTACGCTTGCATCCCGCTTCTCTGTGCACCTGAGGGGTATGATTATTGCACTGTTATCTTACAGCCTGACCCATGTTATTGTTCATGAAATGCTTCTTCAGGCATTTTATGAATTTTAAAAAAAGGTATAAATGGGAGGTTGTTTTAAATGGGAAGTAATTCAAAAACTCCATTGAACAATCAAAGTATGCTTGTTTTTTCTCTGTGTCAGTTTCCTCTGGGTATACCATCTGGTATAGAAGCTAAGAAAATACAGTTTATTTTTCTCTTATTAAATGGAAATAAAATATACCATCATCAGAAATTGTCTTCATTGCATGCTTTGGCAACTGCATGTTAAAATTGCTCTTTTAAATTGCCTACTGCTTCTGGGTAACTCATTGTGGCACTGTTTTGTGATTAACTGACATTTTAACAACATCACTCTCATAGGGAAGGTCAAGAGTTCAGGGTGTCCAGAGCGTAATATATTTACACAGTTGGGAAAACTACTCTACTCTTACATTGAAGTTCAATGCTCTTGGCAAGTTTTAGTGAAACATGTAGATCTATGAAGCATTGGCAAGGAGAGGTGTGTTATTTTAAAGGTAAACATTTACTAAAAATGCATTTTTTTCTCTTATAAATCCACAATGGAAAACAAAACAATACAAACAAAATAATACTCAGGCATATTCAGGAAACCACAAGGTAAGGAATTAAATTTTGGTCTCTTGGCTATAGCTCCATCAGCATAATGGAACCATATATTGATTTTTACCATGGTCTAAGATTGTTATTAATCACAAAGACTAATTATCATTGAAACTCAGCCTTGAGGTTAAAACAAAATAAACAACTCTCATAAGAATTTGTATGGTTTAGCAGTGTAAGAATGACGTACTATTTGATTTAAATTGAAGGCTTGTAATTAATGCTTGTTTTAATTTTTTTAAATGTATTAATTTCTTATATATGATATTTATGCAGCTTCTTTGTTTTTGAGCAAGAATTCCAAAAGGCAGTGCTATTAATATTGAAGTAAAAAAAAAAAAAACTAAAGATAAAAAGCCATAAGAAAAATAATGGAAAATAATTCTTCAATTTTCTTAACAACTTTCAAATATGTAGTACAATATTATTTACTATAGTCACCAACCTGTACGTTACATACTCCTGACTTATTTCACTTATCATAAGACCCTCAAGTTCTGTCTATGTTATTGTGATGGCAAAATTTCATTCTTTTTATGGCTGAGTAATATCCGTGTGTGTGTGTGTGTGTGTGTGTACTTACACATGTGTATACACCACAATTTCTTTATCCATTCATCCATTAGTAGACACTTGGGTTGTTTCCATATCCTGGCTACTGTAAATAATAGTGAACATAAGGGTGCCCATATATTTTCGAATTAGTGGTTTTTGTTTTCTTTGGGTAAATACCCAGAGGTGGAATTGCTGGATCATATAGTAGTTCTATTTTTAACTTTTTGAGGAACTTCCATATTGTTTCCCATAGTGGCTGCACCAGTTTACATTCTCATCAACAGTACACAAGTGTTTCCTTTTCTCCGTATATTCACCAACACTTGTTATTTCTTGCCTGAAATCCTTTTTTAGATTTCTTTCTTCTTAGTGCATAATACTTTGATTTTGCTTTTCAGATTTTGTAGAGGGTATTTCAGTTGGAAAGACATTGATTTATTCAGAAAAACTTTTATTGGCTTCTTTCTTTGTTAACAGCACTGGGTTAAGTACTAGGTCTTCAGAGTTACACAAGCAATGTCTTGCACTTAAGCCCCTTGTAGTCTTGAGGCACTGACTTACAAACACAGAGTGAAATGCAAAGTGATGGAAATTTAGGAGAAGAAGCTGTTCTTTTTCAAGGTAGTGTTTAAGAAAAGCTGTCACCAAGAAAGGATGGCTTTAAAACATAAAGGATGGATCTTAAAAATTGACTGCATTTTTAAGGCAGAAAAAAAAATCAGAAAAATAGAGTTAAAAATAGAGGAAACCTATGTTTAACCCAGTCATAAATACTGTTGATGTTTTTTGGGTTCTGAAAATAAGGTAGAGCTTTGGGTAACTCAGGGCTGTGATAGAACCAGTCTGCAGGTGGCATGTGGCCAGGTCTAAGGTAATCCAGAACTGCTATCCTGTTGTTTTTAAGAAGCAGACTCACATTCCTAGATTTGCTTTCAGAAAGATTATTCCATCTCT
Source organism: Mirounga leonina (assembly GCF_011800145.1). Taxonomy (NCBI): domain Eukaryota; kingdom Metazoa; phylum Chordata; class Mammalia; order Carnivora; family Phocidae; genus Mirounga; species Mirounga leonina. Next base: position 81,117,655 of record NW_023270807.1, on the reverse strand, counting down.
GTGGAAGATGAGTTAGAGCTAAGGAAAGACTGGAGGCAGAGTGACCATGAAAACTTGCTTATAATAATAAAAAAATAACCCTGGTATAATTTTCTCTACAACATCTCTCTCTCATCTTAGATCAGAAAGAGGATATCTGTAAATTCCTGGATAATATTGTCATTCTTAATAATCAAGAAAGTTCCTTTTATTAAAGGGATTTTAAAGACATTTAATAGGTGATCTAACTTTACTGTTTGATTCACTTTTCTTTTTCAGATAAGTTCGTTGTCCACTGTTATTAATATGCGTGCAATTTCCATGACATAACATTATTTTAGAGGAGAAAATTGTAAAAGATTGCAGAGAAATTCAAGAGCTACTGTGTAGCTGATGGAGTATAAATTTTATTGAGGGTCAAAGTTGTATACGTTGCCACACTTAAGACCGCAGAAGATAGAACATTCATAAAACAGAATTCCGGCTCTTAAGGAACTGACAATCTAGTGTTAGAATCACAATAAGAAGAAGAATGTAATAAGTGGTATAATAGAAATACAAAGTACTTTGGAAATCCAGGGTTGAGAGGGATAATTTCTGATTGGAAAATAATTTTTTCCAAGCAATATGTTTGAAAACAGTATCAACCTTTCTATTCTGAACAGAGCTGGATTAACGCTTTGATTAATGAACCTGTAACCTTATCCCTAATTCCTTAACTGGAATAATGCATAAAACAATGAGCAGCCAATAGTCACCATATGGATGATTTGCCTTCTCTCTTTCCTTTGTATCAACACATAGGACAAAGTTTATGCACAGATGGAGGTATTAAATGGAAAATATAAGTCACACTCTGATTTAAATCATCAAAGTAATTTGGTTGTTTTGAATTATCTGGGGCCCATGGGTTATAGAAATGTTATTATAAATTTCCATGGGATATACATATATTCAAAATTTCCAAAGAGAGAGGGAGGGAGAGAAAGAGAGATTTAGAATGTAATCATTTTTTGTTAACTCTTCCAATGGTCTGTAATGCTAGGAACTCCCAGCATAAGGGTCATGAAAGTTGAACAAATATGAAATCATCTTTTCTACTAACTCTTATGTTTTTCACCTCATGCATGGGATGTACAGTTAACCAACATACAGTTCATGGCACATTTTCTTATAGGGTACATGATTAGTAGCTATATAATTAACTAAATAGAGTTGTGTTGCTGTCAACTTAAGATTGTCTTCTGACTTTGTTGCTAGAAAGCATTTGATAACCAGTGAAAATGACACTTTTTATTTATCCATAGTACTATACCACATGCTGAGTCTGTTAGCGGTATCATTAAGTACTCTTTTTATTGACTTCATTTGTTTTTATTGAATTTTGCATACTACAATAAAGCTGACAGGTGGAAATGATTTAAATAACAGCATCGGTCCCATTAAATGTCCTGGATTTCCCCTCCAGCCTTAGGTCTTTTATTTGATATTGGGGAGTAGAAATAAAAATAAAATGATATATTAATAATATCTTAAATGATAATAACACAAGAGTGTCTGGAGAAGAATATGACCTAGGTAGAATTAAAAAGCTATGGATCCAGATAAACGCTAAGGTATGTGTTAATTATGAAGATGAGTTCCAGAGACTCAGCCTGTAAGCTTCAGACCTCTCTTAGATAGTTATACTGATGCATAGACTTGTCCTTGATATTCTTCCTTTTTACCCAGAGAACCTACCTCCGCTTTTAAATATCACTCTCTGTTTACTTCCTTATTTAAATTATAATTTATTTTCTTTGCTTTGGAATAATGAAGAAAACTCTCAAATCAGGTTCTGGCCAAAAAAACAAAACAAAACAAAACAAAACAAAACAAAACAAAACACCAACCAACCAAACAAACATGCAGTCACATTTTCTTGGGCAGGGTTGGTGGGGAGGAGTATGGCCTTCATGATTATTTTGGAACTCACGTATCCAGACTCATCCTAGTTATAATTAGTGATTTGGAGAGTACAAAGTTAGCCACTTTGTACAGTTTCTTGTATAGAAAAAAAATGACTTCATAAAGATGTATCTCGTTATTTTTATCATTTAACTTGACTCTTAACTAAATCTGAAGATAGGGTCATCATAGAATCTCATTTCCTGGTCTTCACTGTCTTCCTACAAGTTATGGCCTTTTTATAGCTAATAATTATTGCTGTAGCGATGCTCCTCAGTGCTCTTTCCTCTCCACCAGCCTGTATATAAACTGCAGAGGGGAAAAAGCATATTCAAGGGAAAGAAATAATGAGTGAATTCTAATCTTGAGTTTTGTAAGTTATATTATACTTTGTGAACCTAATAAAAAATGAACTTCAAAGGGCAGAAATTCATGCCTTCCATGTCACTCTAAGCAAGATATCTGCAAATTCAGCTGTCACTACATATGAAATGGCCTAGAAATCATTGAGTGATGTCCATTTTAATTGTCTTAGCCAAATCATATGGGTAAAGTTTGAGTTTAAGTAACTCATGTGTCATTCTCTAGCTTGGTTGCTAATTTCCCACCTCGTGGGAGCCTGGGTGGCTCAGTTGGTTAATTTCCCACCTCCACATAGTCCTTCACAATAAAGAATAATAATCATTCCGAAAAATAGTTTGTTTTTACCTGTTACCTTGTTTCTAAGTAGGTACTGTATTCAGTCATGTTATATCCACCCCTCAGAATTTATACACTTCATACATTTTGTACTGATGTTGCATGTGCATCTGTAATAATTTATTATCAAAACAATATATATAATAGGCTCCCCTTTTAAGAGTAATTAATTTCTGTACCAATTACTAGGTATTCCTTTAAGTCAAGAGCACCTAAAGTACTTGCTCAACACTCAGGGTAACATTTATTGGAAATCATAATATTTGGGTTTTCTAGAAGTTTTTCTATTCTACGATAGACCTTACAGGGGTGAATAAAGGAATGGATATCTTGTAGTGAAATATAAGTGGCAGTAGTCTTTGAAAAGTTTTCATTAGATACTTCATTGATTTTTATTTATTTATTTAAAGATTTTATTTATTTATTTGAGAGAGGGAGAACATCTGAAGCAGACTCCGTGCTGAGCGCAGAGCACAACACAGGGCTCAATCCCACGACCATGAGCTCATGACCTGTGCTGAAACCAAGAGTCAGACGCTTAAAGTGACTGAGGCACCCAGGAGCCCTTAGATACTTCATTGATTTTTAACTCCTTTTTTGCCATTCAGTAAATTAAAGCAATATAGGGAACTTAAGAAAATGTTTTAAAGTTTTAATTTCTCCAGTACTAAACAATATTATCTTAAGCCGTCATTGATCTTACCACCTTTATATGATGGCATTTTAAAGCACAGTGCTTTGGGGAAAAAGCTAACGTAACTGAGAAACAAATTGGTATGTTGATGAATTTGTGAATTTGGACAAGTATATTGGAACTTGCTCTGTAATTTAAGAACTGCAAAATGAAGATGACAACAGCTATTCTGTCTCTAGGGAGATGCCATAATGAAGCACAATACTGCTGTCGAGGATGAAGCTTTGTCCTTTTAATTCAAAGCAGTCTGTCTATATCAGATTATTAACATAGACTCTCTGATGGGTTGGGCCAGTGGTTTTGTTTTCCTTGATGATTTAGTCAATGAATTTTGAACCCCTACCAGACACTGTGGGAGAGCTAGACATAAACTGGTCAAGAGAAGACAACATTTCTCATTTATTTCATTTTTAAAAGCAGTTTTAATAGGTAACTTTGTTAATACGTAGCTAGACCACTACTAACAAGGGACAGGATGTGGAAAGCAACTCAACATTCTATTCACTTTCACTTCAGTGGGGTTGTTTATTTTTCCCTTATGTTGCCACCTCACAGTAAATCCATCAGAATGCAGAACTCCGCTTGTTTTTGGAAGCAACTGGGAGCAAAGGTTTTCTCTGAATCTTCCTTCCAGCTGGCTCAGATAATCCTCTAAATTCTGTCTCCTCTTTACTTCTGGCTTCCTCTCCACTGGGGGAAAAACTCATTTTTAAGGCTAAGTTCCATCAGTGAACCAGTTACTTTTGGAAAAGATAGGCTCATTGAATTAATAGTTGGTTTTTAAGCTTAATTGAACTAATTTAGGTTTTCTTTTAAAATTTCGCAATCAATTTTAGCAGTTTGGACACTACCTTAAAAATTATATTTCTGAGGAATACTGAAAGGCAGAATCATTGTTCCAGAGTTCTCTTTCTCTTCTCTGGTGAATTCTGCAACATACGCATGTGTGTGTTACGAATGTGTCTGCTCTCTAAACCAACCAGCTCCCCTCTCCTTAGGAGGAAGAAAGGTGCCAGGGGTGCACATTTTGTAGAGATTTCATTAGAATTCAAACACTCAAATTGTTTTTATAAATTATATATAACAGAGCATTACACAAAATTTTGCAAATAGAATTTTTTCAAAGAACAACTCTAATGCCACAATGTTGATAAAACTGTTGTCATTTTTGTCGATGAAGTATTATTTTTTCTCTATGCCTGTGTTTTTTTAAGTTGTAAGTATAGGACATACACAGTTTTACGTTCTGCTTATTTTACTTGCCATCATATTAATTCATTTCTTGTCATTCTAGAGGATATTCTAACAGTCACTTTTAATGATTGCATAATATTCTATTGGATCTTTGTACTAGAATGTATTTAACCACTCTTTTATTACTGAAATTTTGGACTCCAGTGATCAGCTGTTGTACATGCTATAATAAGAATTTTGCACATATCTTTCTTCTACGTGGCTGGAAAATTTTTGACACATATTGCTCAATTACTATGTAAGTATTGTATCAATGCACTTTACTGGCAGCTGCAAGGGTATGCATGCAGCCATGACGTTTTTGTGCAATAAAATACTTGAGAATTAACCAAGTCCAATTTCCCCATTTATTACCATTCTGCGCACTTGGATACAGTAGTGAGGTGATTTGCTCAGTATCGAAAAGCTATTTGATGAGAAAACCAAGACTGTCATTCCTATTGCACTTTCTTGGTTCTTTTACATGACTATCTGCTATGTCCCAGACACTGCCTTAAGTGCTGGGTATTCTAAGACAAAGACTGATCCGTAAGCTCTCGAAGTCTAAGGAATCATGGTCATAATAGTTCACAGGTAGGGAGTACTTATCAGGTGTCAGGCACTAGTGTGAACTTCCTTGGATGCAAATCCAGGCTGCCTGAGTGAATTTCTATGCAGAGCTGCCTGGAGAGGTTAGAAGATGGGCATGTAGATACATAATTAAACTGTAAGTGCTATAATAGAGATGCTTTTAGGCTCTCCGGAAGCACAAAAGAGCCTTGAAGTATGAGTAGAATTTCATCAGACAGAAGACTGGGAGAATTAGCAGTTATGAGGTAAGGTTTGTGAGGCAGTAAAATCTAGATTGAAAGCTGGCTCTAATAATTACTATTGGGCAAGTAATTTAAATCTCTTCAATGTTTCATACTGTCATCTGTAAAATAATGGTCAATAATTGAATCTTCCCAATTTGGTATTTGTCAGATAGTGATGTGCTAAAGCAGAGAATTGATTGTTAAATTTTTAGGAATTTTGTTAAATTATTATTTTTTTTAAGATTTTATTTATTTATTCATGAGAGACAGAGAGAGAGATAGAGGCAGAGGGAGAAGCAGGCTCCCTGCGGAGCAGGGAGCCCGATGCGGGACTCGATCCCAGGACCCTGGGATCATGACCTGAGCCGAAGGCAGACACTTAACCGACTGAGCCACCCAGGCGTCCCTTGTTAAATTATTATTAAAAATTGAATTATACAAACTTAAAATTATGCCAATTATATTTTGAACAAAAGTAATGTGTACTCAAAACTTTCTACTTATTTTAATATATTGCACCATTATCTATGTTCTTCCAGCTATTTATGTCTATTTTATGTGTATGTTGGAGATAATATATGATGATATGCTAATGCTTATCTCCTCCAGTTCGGTCTTGGGAAGCTTAAAACTGTAGCCAGAATGTTACAGCATGGATATTGGCAAATGCAACAAATCAGAGCTTTTTTCCCCTCACCACCTCCTCTATTTTTTGGAGCATCAAAAACATGCCAAAATGTTAAATATTTTTGCACACCATTAGAAATAATGCATGGAAAAATGCCACTTAGCACATAAGACGCTCACAAATATTAGGCATTACTACATTACTACACAATAAATATTAGCCATTTCATTAAAAATAGCTTTTCTCTGGTATTTCAAGCATTACAATTTGCAGAAAATCTAAAAGAATTATGTGCTGAATACCCATACATCTACCACTATAATTTACCTTTTGCTATATTTACCGTATCACATATCAGTCCACCTATCCATTTTTTTAATTTATCCATCTGTCCATCTTAATTTTTTCAACTAATACATTAAAATATTTTGTTGTAGGGAATGATTTTTAAAAGAATAAGTAATTTGAATTTTTTAAATTAAAATGTCTAGAATGATTCAGGGTGTTTTAGAAATATTTCTCAACTGGGGCTCCTGGGTGGCTCAGTCGGTTAAGTGACTGGCTGGCTCTTGATTTCGGCTCAGTTCATGATCTCAGGGTCCTGGGATCCAGCCCCCCATCTGGCTCCGCGCTCAGCGGATAGTGTGTTTCAGGATTCTCTCCCCCTCTGCCCCTCCCCTCTCTATCTCAAATAAATAAATCTCAAAAAAAAAATATTTCTCTAGTGGTGGTTTAGGAAAAGGATTGAAGGGAGATTTCAGGGAGATTAGAAGGCTGTTACCTCAGTCTAAGGAAAAATTGATCAGTGCCTGAACTGAAGCAGTGGAAATAAGAATTCCAATGAGGAGGCAAAGTTGAAAGAAATTTGAGAGGTGCAATCAGTCAAATTTTGTGACACATTGGAAGTGAATCGTGGCTTGGAAAATAAGGTACAGTGTGACAGGTCTTAAACCTTGGGGAAAATGTTAGAAGAAAAGTCACCATGTTTAGTTTTCTCAGTGAGATACTGGGTAGACAGTTACATTCATTTGTCTACAGGTAAGTAGAGAAGCTAGAGAGCAGGATATTTGGATTTGGGTGTCATCACGCTTTTGTTCATGGTGTTGGGAGTCATGGGTATTCTTTTCTTGAATTAGAAATTCAGGTATGTCTTATTCAACAACATGAAAAAATTATACTTTTGGGGGGGATTATACTATTATATTATTTTATACTATATACATTAGTATCTTATTGCATGAACTGTCCAGATTACTGAAACTGTTAATGTTTTTGCAAAGAACCAACTTTAAAATACACAGCATTTTATATTTACAAATACATTAAGCTTGTTCAGTGTGTGTTTTGTAAAGACTGATTAGTTTGTCTAATTGTGACATTCTTAGATACAATTTAAGTGTTCCCCATGATGGGCAGCTCAGAGCATTATGCCAAGGGCAGAATCAAAATGTGGTTTAGTGTTGGTTTTCACCAGCTGATTCTGGGCAAACTTGCAAATAGGCTAATGTCTCTTGAGTTCACTTTTTTTTTTTTTTTTTTTAAGATTCTATTTATTTACTTGAGAGAGAGCTCACAGCAGAGGGAGAGGGGAAAAGCAGACCCCCGACTGAGTAAGGACCCCAAAGTGGGACTCAATCCCAGGACCCTGGGATCATGACCTGAGTCAAAAGCAGACGCTTAACTGACTGAGCCACCCAGGCGCCCTGTTGAGTTCACTTCTATCTTCTTTCCTGTATTGCTCGCTGATCTCTCATGGTGGCTCACCTCAAAGATTCATGGTGCTCTTCTGCAGCATTTGAGCTCTCAGGGACCCCCATACCATGACAGGAGAGGGTCACATGTACGAGGGATTAACAGCAGTGCTGGTGTGCTCATTTCTTTGCAATGCTAGTATGGGACAAACTGTCCTGTACAGATATCTTACTAGAACTTTGAGTTATAACAACTTGTTTTTTTCCAGTGTTGTATCAAATTCTACACTTGAGTTTGAAAATGAGCTAAAAATAATTAGTCTGGTTGTTTAAACCTTTTTTTTGTTTTTTTTTTGTTTTTTGTTTTTTTTTTTTAATTTTATTTTACTTCCAGTTAATTATTTTTTTATTTTTTTATTCTTATGTTAATCCCCATACATTACATCATTAGTTTTAGATGAAGTGTTCCATGATTCATTGTTTGCGCATAACACCCAGTGCTCCATGCAGAACGTGCCCTCCTCAATACCCATCACCAGGCTAACCCATCCCCCCACCCCCTCCCCTCTAGAACCCTCAGTTTGTTTTTCAGAGTCCATGGTCTCTCATGGTTCGTCTACCCCTCCGATTTCCCCCGCTTCATTCTTCCCTTCCCGCTACCTTCTTCTTCTTTTTTTTTTCTTAGCATATATTGCATTATTTGTTTCAGAGGTACAGATCTGAGATGTTTAAACCTTTAAATCAGAAGGTTCTGTAGGACAAACTTAAATATCTAGAGTATCCAAGGATTTTCACCAGAGGTGGGGAATCGAGCACCTATCTGTTTCAGCGAAGAGCAGAAAATAAGTGTTTCTACTGTATCCGATTTTAGTGGAATATTCTTATAAACTAAAAAGTAGGTCAGCAAGATTGAGACTGTATTATAAAACAGCAGTACAAATATCGTTTTGAGGAAATGACTCCACAATTGCCTATTATCAAAACAAAAATGGGGAATCTTTAGTGATTCATTCCTTAAATGATTCATGAGTCGTTGAATATAATGCTCATTATATGGGCTAGTTAAGTTGCATTTCTACTTTTTTAGCTGACCACTTTTTATTTCAGTTATAATATTTTTATAATTATAATTTTGTAATCAGTAAGCCTTTTTTAAAGCCATGTTTAGTCTAATCAGTTATTTAGTTGTGTGCAATTTTAGCAAAAAGACTCTCACAATATATTCTAAAATTGGTTGATCAATTCCTTTATTATATTTTAACAAGTATCGCCTCTGATATGAAATTGACTATGAGAGAAAGTGTCAGATTTGGAAATCTGCTAAGCTCCTGGAAATATGTTTTGACAGAAATATGTATACATATATTTGTAATAATAAAGCTAAAATTGGATAATAGTACTGTTATCTTAAAATCAAGACTTGATCTGATGAAGAAATTCTTCTAGAGTTAGAAAACATTCTTTCAACAAGTAAAAGGGTATTATTACAGTCCTTTAATATAACAGCCATCAAAATTCTGTAAAACAGAGAAATAAATGTGTTCCTATGTTAGCAGAACAGTGAAACAGAGCTACTCCTATATTACAGATAGTGCATGATATTTTAATTTTCAATGGGGCAATAAAGCATTTGTTTTATTGTGGTTTTTAGCAAGGAATAGTGCATATGTCTTCAGTTAAAAATATATATATTTTCAGCTTGGACAGGTGGTATTTAAGGAGTTTGGAGTGAGAAATGGTTTGGCAGTGTAACAAGGCACATTACAAGTGCCTACCTTGAAAGGAAAGAAAAAGAGATAGACATTTTCCATTACTACCTACTGTTAAGGTGCCCAAATTATCCCCTAAACAGCCTCATGCTTGTGGCAGTCATCATGCACTGTCGTTTTTTGTACTAATATGAAAGTGCAATTCAGTCTTTTTGACAAATACTGCATCACTTTTGGCTTGGCAAATTTTTGTCACTCAAACCCAGTTGATGTATAAGTAGGTTGTGACATGCTGGCTGAAATGACTTTGGATTAACTGTATTGAGGAAAGTAAAATTTTACTTAAGCTGTTATTTTTCCATTCCCCTCTCCTTCTCTTATGACCCCACTCTGCCCTCACTCTTGCCCTGAATTTAGATTCTGCCTTCTTCCTTGTTCTTTTATGAACTATATCATTATACTAAGGAAATGTTTTACAGTGAGCCTGAAGGAAGCTTTTCTTAGAAGTGTGTAGTTTGCTTCTTTGATTTATTGTTTGTCTCAATTATGTGTGTACATATGTGTCCATGCATACTAGTGCACAATATAGGGATTCACCAAGTTGTTGCTTTCTTTTGAGGGCTCTTTTTCTAAAAAGGCCTAATATACAGTTTCTATAACCCTAGCCTCTTTAAAGCTTTTCACAATCTGTCAGCTGGTGTGAAAGATGAACATTTTTGCCATTTTGCTTTGATAATTTTATAGTTACAGGTTTTGGTCTCCTAAAATGTCCTTTGCAATCATGGATGGTATGGATGCAGTTGTTTAATTGTTTCTTCTTTAATTGTTACATCTGTATCTTCTCATACAGGGAAGGTTTATTACATTGAAATAAACCTCTCAAGAAAGGCTTATTACATTAGGTCTTTAGCAGATGACACATCAATTCTGAGGGCTAACTCCCAAAGTGGCACTCCTGAGAAAGAGGTCGTTTCTCTGGGAGCTGAAGACGGCACATAAGGTCTGTTCGTATTTTAAACAAATTAGGATACACGGTCTTTAGAAAATACCCACTAAAATGAATACTCTTCCTAATTTCCCAAATAAGATGGCCGGGAATTACCTACGTCTTCAGTCTCTTTATCATTCTCTCCCAGTAGAGTGGACTATAGAAATCGTTATAGATATTGATATTGATGTGGGTAGATACACATTAAATGTGGACAGAGATACCAAGATGTGGATATTCTCCCACGGGCTTCCTTTGTCAACTTAATAGCAGTCAGGGCATGGAGTTTCTAATTGATTTAAAACTTTGTGTTATTCAAAATTAAAATTTTAATTATGATATCTGCACTCATACTTCCAGAAATCCATGTGTCATTTAAAAAGTTTGTTCACCGTCTAATTTAAATAATGTTGAGTAATAAGACAATTAAAACGAAAGAAACCTCTTCGATCACCTGAAAATACTCATTCAAAAGATTTCAGCATTTTGTCACTGCTAATTTATTTTGTGTTTCAAAACAAATGTAAATAATTTTCTCCTATGTTGTTCTGGACAGTGCATGGCATTTGTTAGAAAAATGTTTACATCAGTCATCTCAGTTGTGATAATTCACCTTAAAACTGCCCCCCCCAACACACATATTTTTAAACTAACATGGTATAGAGTAGCGGAAATTGGAAAGAAACTAAATGCTCAACAGTAAGGGAATGATTTTATAAGTTATGCCACCTCTGTATCAAATATTGCATACTCAGTGAAATTGTATGTATAAAGTCTTAATTTGAAAATAATATGGTAAGTGAGAAAATCAAGGTATGATGAAATCAGAAGAAAAATCAGGTAATAACTTTACAGCTGGTTTTATTGCTTCTCAACATTATTTAAAGTCATTTATTTATAAAAAAAATTACTAAGAAGGGCGCCTGGGTGGCTCAGTTGGTTAAGCGACTGCCTTCAGCTCGGGTCATGATCCTGGAGTCCCGGGATTGAGTCCCGCATCGGGCTCCCTGCTCAACAGGGAGTCTGCTTCTCCCTCTGACCCTCCCCCCTCTCATGTGCTCTCTCTCATTCTCTCTCTCTCAAATAAATAAATAAAATCTTTAAAAAAAAAAATTACTAAGAAGAAAATTTACCAAAAACAAAGTAGAAGAGATCGGTGTTTAGCAATAGACATGAACTGAACTAACATTTAAACTTTCTGAACTTGCTTTCCATAGCTTTAAAACTGGGATGATTATATTAACAGAAAGGATCCTTTAAGGACTAAATGTGCTAATGATGTTGCAAGTTGATATTGAAAATTTAGTTCAGGATACACACACACATTTTTCTGTGAATAGGTATAATTGAGGGTTTTATAAAGTCATGTACTTTGAACTCTACCATTAATTTAGGTTTGGGCACTTTGATTTCAAGCAAAAGCCTTTTTCTGTTTCAATCAAAATGCATGAGAGAATGAAATTAACTGCTCCATTTTGGGACATATCTCAAGATTTACATCTAAGATTGCGCCGGTGTGAGAACATATTTTCTGACACTCACGGATCATTCAGCAGCTTTTTCATTCCAGTAACTTAGTTTGGAGGGGATTTCAACTTCTGAGTGTCATTTTCTTTTTACAGGCTTAAAAAATACCACTTTGCTCTGCTTCTTTACAATGTTTTAAATTAGATTCTTAAAAATGTCAAAACTGAAAATATTTGGCCTTGGACTAGAATTTAGTTAAGTTTTTATTTAAAGATAGATTGTGATTATAACTGCACTGGCAGATTTCATTTAGTACTTAATTCAATATATTGCTAGGTCAGGTGCATTATATTTGGGGAAGGCGTATAAGTAGAAATAATATAAAAAATAATGAATGCATCAGCCATATATTGGCAATATTATTAATAACTACAGCACGTGATTATAGCAAGGATCAAGTTTATGAAATGTCCATTTGCTTTTAAATTTTGTCGTACTAGAACACGTACCAGTTGAGAATCTTACTATATAGTTGGACTGCTTGGTAATGCAATCTCTTTGAAAATTATTTAGGAATAATTTCTTTACAGGATATTTTGCTATAACCCATGTAGTTGTATGACCCATTTATTTACCTTTGGATAGTAACCAATTACTGTAAAATGCAACTTAACCCTACTGGGGCCAGGTGAGAGTAGTATGGAAAACAAAGTGAATGCCAAAATATCTCAGATGAAAAAGATACTAGAGGGGCGCCTGGGTGGCTCAGTTGTTAAGCATCTGCCTTCGGCTCAGGTCATGATCCCAGGGTCCTGGGATCGAGCCCCGCATCAGGCTCCCTGCTCCACGGGAAGCCTGCTTCTCCCTCTTCCACTCCCCCTGCTTGTGTTCCCTCTCTCACTGTCTCTCTCTCTGTCAAAAAAAAAAAAAAAAAGGCTAGAATAACAAATTGGAAAATAATTTTACATTGTTCAGTTTAGAATGAATTACCACAATCTTTTTCAGTGGCAAATAGTAATGTCAGAAACCTTTTTTTTTTTTTTTAACTTCTGGTGTAGTTTGTTTCTTTTTTTAATTTAAACTTGTATGTTTAAGATTTATTCCATTTGTTAGAGTGCTTGCCAGCAAACAATATGGCAGTGTAATCTTTACTATTAAAAATGAATTTTTTTTCTTGGCTGTGTACATATTTCTGTACCATTTTGCTTTTTTCACTAACCAAGTTGTAATAGTATTTTGTGTTGCAGTGAGTTTTTCATACATGTTTATGTATAAGGCATAGCTCAGGTTACGTCTCAGGTAAAAACACTGGACTGATTCCAAAGAAGTATTTTGTTATCATTGTGGATTAATTCTGGGCAAGTTGAGTATTTTATTCTGAAGTGGTAATACTCTATTCCAAGTTGTTTCCTGATGATATTGATAACCCAAGTGAACTTAGGTAACAGAAAACATACTGCCAATGTTAATTTTGCAGGATATAAAACATTATTCAGATAGTCTTTATGGGGTGCCTAAGTGGTTCTGTTGGTAGAGCATGCAAATCTTGATCTCAGGGTCATGAGTTTGAGCCCTGCATTGGGGGTAGAGCTTACTTAATAATTTTTTAAAAGTCTTTATTTTTTTATTTATATATTTACAAAAGAATATATGTATTTGGTACATGCTTCTCAATTTCAAGAATAATTACTAGAATATACAAGATTGAGCAAAATACTAAATTGATAAATAACATGAGGGAAAAGGGACACCAGGGGAGAAAAACATAGATAAATTCAGAGGGTAATAGGAAAGCAAATATTTATGTTATAGCATCTGGTATTAATAAAGGAGACCATAGATTGTGTTCTGAGTTGGTTAGTAGTACAAGCAAAATTTGTATCAATCAGTAACTATGATAGTATTATATTATTTATAATAAAAGAACTAATGTTTATCAGTCAGATAGTATTCTAAGAATTGTGCTCGGTCTTTGCAATATGATTATGTTATTTAATTATTGCAGTGAGCCTCCAAAGTGGTGATGTTGTTCTATTTTATATTTGCAGAAAAGGAATCTCAGAGAAGTCAAGTGTTTTGTCTGAAGTTATGAGACTATTAACTCATTGAGCTGGGATATGAATCCAGACAATTCTGTCTCCAAAATCCATGATCTTATCCACAGAAGTCAGTTTTCATGAGATAAAATAAATCAGTTGCTTCAGAAAAATATACCTTGATAGAAAAAATCTTCTGTGGGGCTCAGGCTTGATTCAGGGATACAGTGGTGCTTGTCTATAGGAATGTCTGTAATGCATATCCTTCAGGCAAACCTTGTGAATATCTCTCTGTTCTTTGTTGTTACCAAATTATTTTGTCTTGAGGCTATGAGCAAATTGGTTTTCTAAAAGCTATGTCTCCTATCAACAGTTAATACTAAAGCCAAAAGGAAGACCTGTTGATCAGAATTTTAGTAACTTTGTCCTTATCAAGATCTAGAATACTCTGATAACTGAGAACTAAATCTAGAAATTCATTTATCTTGCAGAATTTTGATAAATATTCATTGATGTTTTAGTTTAAAATTTTTTTTACACATCCATTTTGCTTTTTATCATCTTTTATCTAACCATTGAACTGCAGATGTTTTATGATAAAAACTTTTTTTTTTAAATATTTTTATTTATTTGTCAGAGAGAGAATGCACAAGCAGGGGGAGTGGGAGAGGGAGAAGCAGGCTTCCTGCTGAGCAGGGAGCTTGATGTGGGACTCGATCCCAGGACTCTGGGATCACGACCTGAGCTGAAGGCAGACGCTTAACTGACTGAGCCACCCAGGTGTCCCTATGATAAAAACTTTTACAAAAAGGATAGATTAGGTTTTTGTTTATTAATTTTTAATAAATACTTGAATATTCATTCATAGTACCATATTATTTTATAATAAATTTCATTATGGATTTTATTAAGGCAGAGATATTTTTGAACATTTGTCTTAGTGAAGGCAATGTGAAAAAATTTTTAAATCCTTTTATTATTAGTTATGAAAATCTTGCTTATTTTACTTTCCTAGCTGTGTATACATTTTAGGTCTGCTTTGTATTACTTTATGTATGCAAATGTTTTAAAAATAAAATTTATTTCTACTAATTGTTTTCAGTACCCAAAGTTAATTTAATTTTTTTCTTGCATTTCTATCAGTTTTAAAGGTGGAAAGCAAGTGTACAAAGAAAAAACCCCAAATCACCTAAAAGTCCTATCATGCAGAAAAAATGATCATTAGCTTTTGGTGAACTTCATTTTTAACATCTTTTTCTATGTAGCATGTATGTGTTTATGTATGTGGTATGTGTGTAAAGAGGAGAAAGAGAGGGTAAGGATGAGTGATCAGATGATTGGCAAAATGTATTCCATGGGCTCTAGTTCTTCACAATAAATATTTAATTGTTTCATATAATGATAAAATGGGAAACTAAGGTAAAACTGAAATGATGACTATCAGCTAGGTAAAATTTTCCCATCCTAAGTGTTTCTTTCATTCCCTCTTTTGGTTCCTTCCTTTATTTAAGTTTTATTAATGTACAGTGCCAAAAAGTCCTGGGTGATTTCATGGCAATTCTAAACATAACCTTGCATGCATAGAATTTGCAGGATATATGTACCTGCATGCAAACATGTAGAATTGCATCTGTGAGATTTCTATGAAGGAATGTTATATTTGTTATAATGTGGGAAAACTAATCTAGTAATGAGGTCAAGTATATTTTAATTTGTATGAGTTAAGAAAATGGATTATGAAAAATATTAAAAGGTTAGAATGATTATTTTCTGAAATTCAGTTTCTTTTTTTTTTATTTGGGATAGTAACTCAACTTTTTGCTATAAACATGAACATCTTAGTTCACTGCTACAAAATTAGTAATTAATAATGTGTTAGAAACATTGTTATTTTATATTGTATTACATAACATTTGTCTTCCATTTTGTAGCAAATAGTCTCACTCCTGTTTCAACTTAGTCCCAGATTTAAGTGTTTTTAACTAGTCCTTTTACCATGACTTATTGATCCATGTATTCTTTATTTCATATGTCCCTTTTGACTGGGTTTTTTTCAGTAGGTTGTTTTAGAGAATGCAGTGTTTTGAAGGTATTTTAGAAAAATGTATTGAATATATAAACAAATAAAACAAGCAATATTTTCTCTTGGTTTTAAGTTTTATCCTATTTATAATACTTATTTAGGTTTTATCCTATTCATATCCTATTTATATTTATCCATTTAGAAATGTATTAATCTAGTTTATTAGTTTCATGGCTGAAAGATTGAAAAATCTAACTTGTTGTTTAGTATCATTCCTCTCTAGATGGTCATTTAAATTATTTCCAGTTTTATTTCAGTTATAAACAATGCTGTTATGAACATTGTACTGTATATGTCTTCTTGTAAACATATGCAAGTTTTTCTGTGGTATATAACTAAAATTGAAATGGCAGTGTCATCTGGTATATCCATAGTCACCTTTCCTCGAAATCATCAAATTGCATTCCGAAGTCTCATAAATAGGAGACTCATTAGCATCCTTGCCATCAAAATTGTTAAAGTTCCAATTTCTAGACTTCTTTACTAATATTCAGTATTGTTAGATGTTAACTTTTGGTAGCCTGAGTGTAAAACTGTTTTTGTGTTTCTATTCATACTTATTTTAATTATATATCTAATTATCCCAAACTTAAACATCCTATCTGGTCATTGGCCATTTGCATTTTCTTCTTAGTGACTTATGGCAACTTAAGTCTCATCTCCTTTTGTTTTATCCTCTCTTCTTTGAACTCCCATTGTTTACAATTTGAACATTTTTATTATCTGAGCTATATTGGAAAATATGCAGAACACTTGACTGTTTCCCTGTTTTTCTTTAACAAATTTCATTTTTATGTCTGTTGTCTGCCTTTTTACACATGTTCCTTTCCTTTCGCCTTTCTTCTAACTGCACTGATTTTTAAGTGTTTTTTTTTTTAATCTTCCACAGTCCCCATCTGTATCTTTATTTTATGCTCCTTAGAGGCAGCATTCAGCAAACCAATTCATCCCAGCTAATGATTAAAATGCAGAAATTAATTTAAATGGAAATATTAATTCAATACTAATGGTGTCAAAGAAGATGCATTTTTTTTTTTTTATCACAAGTTAGAGGGATTGAAGGGTTGTAGTTTTACCAGAAGACCATAACATATTGGACAGCTGGTTTCATGGTAATGTCATACACAAAACCCAATTAAAGTATAAAGCAATTAGTAATCCAGTATAACCAGTGGGTGAAGATTTTCTTTTATGGTGGAAGCAGCTGAGAGATAAACATAGGGTCACAACTTGTGATAACTAAGAATAGAATCATGCTTCATTCAAAAATAGTAGCCATGTTTCTATGATGAGAGTTATATCCTTGGATTGGAACTATTGCCTCAAAGTATCGCCTCTATCTCTGGTTCATCAGTAATGTTTCCTTTCAAATACCTTTATTTATATATGGATGTTTATATATGTATATAAGAGTTTCCATATAATAACTTCGGCACTGGCCATTATTGGGAGAAAGATAAACTAGAGTTGGTTACGGATGTCTTCCAGAAGGTGATGGGCAGTAAGGTATTGGTGTGTGTGGTGGGAGTGAGCTATTCAAGAGAAGATGATGGAAGAGACTGGAAACTGTTCCTTTCAAATGGGTTCTTAACCTGGATGTTTTTGAATTGAACTCAGGCCCCTGGGAAATTTGTATGTGAAAAAAATTATATCTTATTTTCACTAATCTCCAATTGTAATTTAGCGTTTCCCTTTCATTATGAATAAAGGCCACAACCTACTAGAGTATTAGTAACATTGATGACTTGGTTTCCAACAAACATCACAGATATTTTCATATATTACAGGTGTTCTAGACAGCATGGAATATCATTTACTCTTATCACTACTTTGGGATTAGAGTAGTTATTAGACCTGTCTCTATTTAATGCATTACCAAATTAATATATTTATTACTGTATCACATATATAAGATAATTTTGTAGCTGTTGTTCATTATAACTGGTTTCCAGTGAAATTCTCTATATTTTATGCATTTGTAAACCTTATTCTAATAAGAGGACTGTACTTCAGTAGACTGTCAAAGGGAGTCATGGCATAAAAAAGTGTAAGAATCTTTTTCTGTAATTGTTAAGCTAACTTAGCTTGCTTTTAACCTTCTTCTTTTTCAAATATGACACTTCTCCATTTTCTCTGCCATCAAGCATAAAGTTTTAAGGGAAGTTGAGACCTACTTTTTTACTGAGCTATTTAATCACATTGTCTCATTTCTATGTGATAAATATACCTCATATAATGGGGGAAAGAAAAAGTGGTAACTTATTTACATCTGTTCTAGCCCAAAGACATTCAAAACATCACAGTGAAGAAAAGGCAGAATATAACTGCATTTATAAAAATTTCTCATGAGGAAGAAAAGGATTTTGTTTTAATAAATGATGGCAGAGAAACATCACAAGTTACATTCCTTATTTTAGATTTCATGGTGATGGTTTGAAATAATTTTAAGAAAAGTGATACAGTGATAAAGTAATGAGGATACCTAAAATTGTGCTCATCACATAGAAAAGGAAACAGAAGAGTCTGTCAGTGTTAATGTCCACATTCTATTTTTCTCTGAGGTCTTGATCATCATCTTTGAGAAGGATACTGTGCAGGTCTTTTCAGTATTTTCAGGTTCCTTAACGTTTCACTTTTCGATTTTCAACATTAATGGACCTCACCCAGGTAGAGTTAACTGGAAAGAGTCTGCTCTTTCTTTTATTAATTGAACACAGAAAGAGATACTTGACTCATTCTTGAATTGAAATGCAGCCTTCACCCCAGATTTGACAATTAATTATTTCTAAATATAATTGGATCTATTGCTTTTACCTCAGGCTCTTTCTCTACATGTGAAAAGTATAAGACAGTTTTAGTGAGTATATCAACTGTGCCCACATTCTGGCTTTCCCCACCACATACACACTCAGTAAACCTAGAAATAGTTGTTCCAACGTCTTTTCTCTCCTACATACAAATTCTCTCCTACATACAAACTTACAAACTCATCCACAGACATAGAGGAGAAAACAAGATAAAATATAGCAAAAGTAAAAAAAAAGGGGGGGTAGATTCAGTTCATTGGTAGTTGCATTATATATCATACATTTTTATTCACATGTGTAAGATTGATGTCTTGAATAATACCAAAAATTAGTTAATCCACTTGGTAAACATCAAAGTCCTGCAGTACTACACAATAGATAAACATCAAAACTAATATCTCCATTAGGTTGTGTAATAGTATATTGGCACTTACTGTTATTTAAATGTCACCCCATTTCCTTTTTGTAGTGCTGATGTTAACCTTGTGAGCTCTAAATTGTCTGGAAGTTAATGGTCTGTTATATGAGTATAATAGTTCTTAGTGAAAGAATATTAGATTGTATTATGCAGTTTGAAATGTAACTTGATCTCTATCTCATAACCATAAATAATGCTATAGTCTTTGTTCAAATTAAGGATTTTTTTTTTTTCTGCTGATGCCGTACTTAGTATTAAGTGAAGGATTTTTCTTTTTTTTCTTTTTATCTTGATAAACACATTTATTTGCCCATCATCACTCTCTGGTTTAAGGGCAAAAAATAAGAGAATGAAAATGAGCATATGTTCTAAAGGGTAGACTGTTGTTTGTGAAAATCAAAATTTGAAAATTATTGTATTAAACTTGGTAAATTCAGAAACATTATATTCTGTCAGGACACATATATGCCCCTGTCAGCCTTTGCCAAAGTTATATATTTTTTTAAATTTTATAAGAGCTAAATTTGTATTGAAGCTAATGTAACTGACAAGAGGGAAATAGGAGCAATTGGCTTGCACTAAACAAGTTTGAATGGTTGTTAATGTGAATGGCTTTCAGGCAGTGAATGTCAGAGAACAGTAGATTACTTTCTTTACCTCAGGCATTTTAAGCCATCTCCTGTGGTAGACTGACATAATTTCTCTCTCTCCCTCTCTCTCTCTCTCTCTGAAAACTGGGAAGCAAAGTAATTGGAGTCTGGTAATTTTGGCCTATGGCTGATGAAGATAAATCATAACAAGCTATGGAATACACACTGACAATTCACATAGGGCCATGAGAACATGAACTTTCAGTAATGCATTAATCAAATATTGTTTCTCTCTGATTTATATTCCAGATAGCCCTGAAACTGTTAATTATGAATGCAGTCATCATTTGTTATTTCTGACAAAATTTCACACGCTAAACAAATTGTTTCAAAATGTAAGTTATTGTGTCCTTTAGAACGTGGGCTAGAGTCCTCTCCTTTCCATTAGATCCATTATATATGATTTTAAGCTGGCGTATTTAACACAAACTATTTGAGGTCTGAAATAATAGAGATGGAAGAGAATTCCAGACCATCTGGCCTAGCCCCTCTCCTTAAGCTCATGAATGTATAAATCATCTTAAACAGATGGAGGTGTAGTCACCTAAAATTTTATAGACATAGAGGTTCTAAAGCTTCCTTCACTAATTTTGAGTTTGATCACTCTGATCACTAAGGAACTCTTTTATAGTCAAACTATTTTAATTTGAACCTATCTTTTAATGTCATTTTGTAGGCTTTTGAAGACTAGACATTGCCTTGTTTCAATTGGTCATTGTAAATTTTTAAATGTTTATTTAATACCACTGGGTATTGTCAGTGTATTAGATGCTGTACTGAGTATTTGTTTACATTACTGCATTGAGTTCAAAATCTGATAAGCTTTTAAAAAAATCTAATAAGCTTGGGTAGTATCTCCATTATAGATTTAGGAAAATGAGGTTCAGGAAAGGTAAGTAATTAGACAAAGGCACATGTCTGATGAAAAGTTGAACTGTGACTTAAATCCAAAGTTTTCTGACTCGACTCTTTTCCACTGACCTATCTCCTCAGTGTTAGAGTTCAAACTCCTTTTGTCTTTGAGTTAAATTTCCATGGCTTCATGGTTCCGCTACTTGCATCCCGTTACTGACTTCTTTCCTTAGTTAATGGGGGTATGTTCAGTGTTTCCCAACCTTTTTTCATTATCACCCATTTCCCCCAGAGCCATTTCAGAATTTCTTTTTAATCTCCTTCCATAAAATATGAATTCCACAAACATCCTGGATATCTTAAAAAGAGTAATATTTTTGTCCCCTCCAAGTACCCGTTGCCTCCCCTTGAGAATGAATGCAGTATATCTCTATGACTCTACCTTTTTGACTGCTTCAGTGTGCATTTCTTTTACTTGATATGAATGATATGTTTATTTGTTAGAGTATGAGGTATATTTAAAAATCAGTGAGCTTTTCGGTGTCTTGAAATATGAAGAATAATTTTGAAGAATTGTATAATATCAGGGCATAAGTGAAGTTTAATACTTCTATAGAAATACATAATTTGTACTTTTGAAAAAAAAAGAGAAACTTAGGATATAAGTGAATGTGATGTGGTCTGTTTTATCCGTTCTGTAGACGCTATGCCGAATTTTGTGTTTACTTACAGACATCCCATTCTTACTAGAAATCCACATTCCTCTCTGTTTTGACATCACAATATATTGACATAGAAATGATTGACACCTTACATTTATCTTGCTGTCTTCACAGCAGGTCAAGAAGGATCTTGACAGGAAAAAAATAGACTTTATTGGCACCAGTGGACTTTAAAAGATATTGTACCTCTTTTTATTTTAATTTCATTTTCCTTTAAAATACAAAAGTTACCAATTGGTTCTTCAGAAAGTTGTATGAACTTCGCTTTTCATTCTGTGATTTCTTTCAAAAACTATATTGGATTATGATGTTTTATAAAAAGAATTCAGATAATGTCTTTTATACAATTTTTTATTTTATATCTTAAATATAAAATTAGCTTGCACCACTGGCTAAGAAACTCTACTCACTGAACTTATCCAGCTTTATCATGTTCTACAAAAATATAGCAGTTAGGAGTAAACCTCATTGGTAGGTTGTTATACCAGGAAAGAAACGAGATGACAGAAGTTACTTGGAGCTTCTATATGTAGACTGTGGAAAGTTTCTAGTCTGGGACATTTATCTACTTCATTGGATCAAAAACATGAAAAATTAAATCTTGAAACATTTTCATATCTTTTTGGAGGTACACTCAATATTCGGTTATTCAGATAGATGAAACTGACAACTTGGGTTTCAGAGTCTCTTCTTTCTATAATGGTCTCTACTTCTTTTTTCCTGAAAGTCATTTTTGTTCTCCACTGAATTTTACAGCCCTTCAAATCTAAGAGAAGCATTGCGTTATTGTCTTTTGTCACCCAAAACTAATTTTGACCTCATTGACAATTCCATATACATTCAGAAATTAAAAGGAGTGTTGTATAGTAAATCAAGAGCAGTGCATTTGGCCCCCCAAAACAGTTTTCATGTATATTAGTCCTCAAGAATTCAAAGGAACTTCAGAAATTATCACCTGAGAGGTGAGACTTCTGCAACTATTAGATTTTCCAGGTACATATAGAAAAGAAAGATAATATATATCTAAGTGAATGAAATGGAAGAAATAAACAGGTTTCCATTTCAAATGGCAAGGAAGAAAAAAGCTATAATAAATGACTATTTGATAAAGGACTGGGAGGAGAAAAGGAGGACTCAGAAGTGGCCACTGTGCAAATATGTTTTGAGTTACTTAGAGAGTCAAGTATTTGTGAGCACTAGTGCTTCTTGTGGGTTTAGATGAAGAAAAAGAATGAGAAATGGGAAGTAGAAACTGGGAAGTTTATGTAGACCTCTGCAATTTAACTCCTGGTGATTTATTTTAAGATGTCTGTCTGTTGTGGATAAAGCATTCAGACTTTCCTCAGTGGCCTTGTTCCTCTGCTATTAAATGTGTGCCTTGTTCACTTTCCAGGGTGAACACAGCTCAGTCAATAAGCACTAGACAGAGAGGCCATTCATTTAAAAAGTTGACATTTTATCATGGATGCTTTAAAAATTGTTTTTCTTGGGTGTTTATATTTAATGTCTTTGGATGAGAGACAAAATTAAATACTCAAACAATTGTGTAATGTTTTTGACCATTCACAAACTGCATAATAATCCAGAACAGATAACCAGGTCACTGATATTAGAGGAATGTCATTCTTGGCTCTGCTTGTGTTTTAGTCAAATATGATGTACTTCATATGTTTACTTTACATGTATATACCAATAGAATATAATATATATCAATAAATGATCATAAGGAAAAGAATATATATGTTTTAAGAAATGAGATAATCCTGACCAGTCTTGAAGTACCTTTTCCATTTATTTTTTTAAAGATTTTATTTATTTGAGAGAGAGAGAGAGCACATACATGAGTGGGGAGGAGGGGCAGAGGGAGAGAGTGGGAGAAGCAAATTCCCTTCTGAGCAGGGAGCCAGACATAGGGCCCGATCCCAGGAGCCTGGGATCATGACCTGAGCCGAAGGCAGACGCTTAACTGACTGAGCAACCAGACACCCCACCTTTTCCATTTAAAAAGAGAAAGTGCTGGCTGTTATATGCAAACAATGAATCATGGAACACTACATCAAAAACTAAAACAAACAAACAAAAATCAGACTCAGACCTATAAATACAGAGAATAAACTAATGGTTGCCAGAGGGGAGGGAGATAGAGGGATGGGCAAAATGGGTGAAGGGGAGTGGGAGATACAGTCTTCAAGTTATAAAATGCACAAAACATAGGAATAAAAGGTACAGCATAGGGAATATAGTCAGTGGTATTTTAAGAGCATTGCATGGTGACAAATGGTAGCTACACTTGAAGATAGCATAACGTATACATTTGTTGAAAAACTGTGTTGTATATCTGAAATTAATGTAACATTGTATGTCAACTATACTCAAATTAAAAAATAGTAATAAATTTAAAAAAAAGAAAGTGATAGGTGTTGATGCAATCATAATCAAGAAATTTAAGGAGAATGTGAAAAATCAACAGCCTGGGGGCTCCTGGGTGGCTCCATCGTTAAGTGTCTGCCTTCGGCTCAGGTCATGATCCCCGGGTCCTGGGAACAAGCCCCGCATTGGGCTCCCTGCTCGGCGGGAAGCCTGCTTCTCCCTCTCCCACTCCCCTTGCTTGTGTTCCGACTTTCGCTGTGTCTCACTCTGTCAAATAAATAAATAAAGTCTTAAAAAAAAAAAAATCAACAGCCTGTGCTCAGACATGAAAGCGTAAAAATTCTCCAGCGGGGTCTATAGCAACATACTGTGATCAGAAACATTTTGCAGAAAAACCAAGGGGGACAATGAAAAACTATAAAGAGTGTCGTCATAGTTCAGAATTAGGATAAGCATTTATAGACCTGTATTCATTTGAATTCTCACAATAATGGCATGAGGTATTATTATCCCCATGTTAAAGGCAAAGAGACTGAAACAGAGAGGAGTTATGTATTAAAATGGACTTGAAAGATGTATTAACCAAATGGAATGTGTCGATATTATTTAGATCCAGATTTGAACACATCAACCAATAATTAATTAAAACTAGGTACATGAGGGTTTGTTACATTTTTCTCTCTACTTTTCTGTATGCTTAACATTTCCATGACAAATATGAAAATGAAATACAATTTTGTGCATCTAATTGCATTTTCCTCTTGTACCACTACCCAAGTAACAAATTTTGATAATTTATAGAAGCTGGATTTGGGTTATCATTTTCATTAGTTTTGAAATTATCTCTAGTTCCATGTTTATTTGCTCTTTGATGAAGTAATTCCTTAGGTGAATCATTTATTTTTTTCAAATCTCCAGTTGGTTTTAATTATTTGTATTTCATTGTGGTCAGAAAATGAGGTAGTGCAACTTACGCCTTTTCAGAATTTATTATGTCTTTATTCATTAACCAAGTAAATGATTTTTTTTTTGCATGGATATGTGGATTCTTCTCTTTTAAAAATTGGTATTTTACCATTATTCAGTCTTCTTTGTCATTATATTATTAAGGTCATATATGTCATTTTTGGTTACCGTGATCTTTTAGAGATACTGATGATCATTATCAATAAAAATTAATTTCGATTAATTTCTCCTTTTTTCACTAATTTTTTGCTGTTGATATTCTGATACTATAATCTCCATTACATAAATATTCATGATTTAACAGTCATTTATTATGAATTGTATTGTCTTTTTTGTCAATATATCATATCTCAGTTATCAGTTATTAATATATTATTAACAAATGCCTGTAAGAGATGTGGCATGCAAATGAGATCACTAAATTATACATAATTATGACCTATATGTTAAGTCTTAGCCAATAACTCTGACTCAGCTTTCTCTCTCCTTGCGGAATTTTTCATCATACTCATAGCCTGTTCCAGTCGTAAATCAATTCTTAGCTAAAGAATACATGCCTCTGAATCCCTAATCTTCCATCACCATTATTGATAGTATTTATGGAGTTTCACTTTTTTCTTGGGACCATGGAGAGTGAAGCTTATTTTGATAAATGGAGGCCCTAACTACACCTTTATACTGGTTGTCATAATCCCTTCTTTAGCTATTTTAATATTTCAGAGGAAAAGGGCCATTTTTTCATAGGAATATTGAATGAATAAATTTCCATCAAATGAAATGATTAACAAGGCCTTCCTGAATTTTGTATTTTTCATTTAGCAGGCATTGTATCTAGAATGTCATTGTCTGACAGACCAGCAGTGTAATAATGCCTTTATCTTAAATTTTTTCTAAGCCTACTGATTCTTAAAGGGGGGGAGCATATTTACTTATATTCATTGTAACCTGAAAGATTGATTTCAATCTATAGAACTGTGGTGAAAAAATGTAATGCTAATTGTAATTTGAATGGTCCAGTCGCCTTCGGGTAGTACCTTTTTATACCCAAGTAATTTAAATCAAATTCTGGAAAGAACATTTTCTTTCTTCTGATAGCAAATACGTAATACTCTCTAACTAATAAGAGGAAAACCCACAAGCTAGAGGAAGATGAACATGATTAAATAGATTTACTTATTTTTCTTATACTATATATTAATAGCTTTCTCAACTGTGTCCGGGGGCTGCCTCACACTGTTTTATATACCTTACTGAGAAAATTGTCTCTTTAAATCATACAGTCTTCACCCTCTTGCCATTTTTCACCTTTGCCTGTTTCTCTCATGTCTCTGATCTTTTGATTGTGATTTCACACAAAACCTACCAGTTATTTATACTTTTTCTTATTCATCATCTCATGTTAATCAACTTACATCAGAATGTTGGAAGGCATGTGACAGGTCCTAGTCGAGTTGGATTCTTTAATTTTACAAAAGGGCAATTGGTATATTGGTGTTGTGGGGTCAGTTCTCATACCTGACCCAGGCAGGTCACATGTGCTTCCCCTAGTTGAAACGATGCATATTGAGAATTCTGTCACCTTTCTTTCTTCCTGAGTTGCTTCCACTTTGTGAGTCACAACATAGAAAAGGCTGCTCTCTATCATTCTGCCAACTTTCTCGGCAAACTTTTTCATTTCCAATCACCATTTGCCACCAAGGTCATGCTTTTTCCTTTTTCCTTTTTACTCTACCACTGTCTTAGGTGACTAAACTAAGTCAGCCAAACAGACAACTCATTTCTTTTTTTTTTTTTTATGTTATGTTAGTCACCATACATTACATCATTAGTTTTTGATGTAGTGTTCCATGATTCATTGTTTGCGTATAACACTCAGTGCTCCATGCAGTACGTGCCCTCTTTAATACCCATCACCAGGCTAACCCATCCCCCCACCCCTCTCCCCTCTAGGACCCTCAGTTTGTTTCTCAGAGTCCATAGTCTCTCATGGTTCGTCTCCCCCTCCAATTTCCCCCCCTTCATTGTTCCCCTCCTGCTATCTTCTTCTTCTTTTTTTTTAACATATAATATATTATTTGTTTCAGAGGTACAGGTCTGTGATTCATCAGTCTTACACAATTCACAGCGCTCACCATAGCACATACCCTCCCCAATGTCTATCACCCAGCCACCCCATCCCTCCCACCAACCCCCACTCCAGCAACCCTCAGTTTGTTTCCTGAGATTAAGAATTCCTCATATCAGTGAGGTCACAGATGCATTTCTTAGAGTATCTGTTTTTAAATGCATCCATCCATGCATTCCTAGACCCTTTGATATCTCAACTTATTGCCTCAAGCTCTTTCTCTCCACTACTCAGATTCCAGTTTTTTCTAGTCTCATCATAAACCCCAATTTCTTGGTTTCTCTCAGCTTGCCCACCTCCTCCCCAGTCAGATTCTGTTACTTGACTGTTTTCTACTGTACTCTCTGGCTAGCGTGGTGCTCCCTTTTGCCAGGCCTCATCCTTCAATAAGCTGCAGGATCCCCCAATAAAGCTGCAAGATCCCCCTTCCTGATACCATATGACTGAAAGTCCCTTCCCTGTATGGACTGGCTTTAGTACAAGCCCAGTTTACCATTAGCACTTTCATTCTCATTCATCTGTATTTGATTTCTTTTAAACACTTAACCTCTCTCTTAACCCTTAGTTGAAAATCTCACCTTTGATTCTAATGGGAGAATCAAAGCCATCTGCTCTCAACTCTGATTATTCTTTCTTCCCTTTCTTCAGTAAAACAATTTTCAGAATTTACTTCCTCCTCATTTCCTTCTGACCCTGTGGCAAGTGCATCCTCTGTGCTTTCCGGTGTAATAACCCCTTCCCAAGTCCACTTAATCTTAGCTGCTTACATCTTTCCAGAGACCTTTTCCTTCAAATAATTTGGCTTAAATAGTTTTCTCCACCCATTACACCAGTTCTTCCAA
Organism: Mirounga leonina; assembly: GCF_011800145.1. Taxonomy (NCBI): domain Eukaryota; kingdom Metazoa; phylum Chordata; class Mammalia; order Carnivora; family Phocidae; genus Mirounga; species Mirounga leonina. Next base: position 81,089,934 of record NW_023270807.1, on the reverse strand, counting down.
ATAGCCTACAAATACTCATATTCTTTTTTTTTTTTTAAGATTTTATTTATTTGACAGAGAGGGACACAGTGAGAGAGGGAACACAAGCAGGGGGAGTGGGAGAGGGAGAAGCAGGCTTCCCGCTGAGCAGGGAGCCCGATGCGGGGCTGGATCCCAGGACCCTGAGATCATGACCTGAGCCGAAGGCAGATGCTCAATGACTGAGCCACCCATGCACCCCCAAATATTCATATTCTTAAATCTCTTTATCAAAGAAAAAAACCATTTCTTTCAACCCCAATTTTTCCTCACTGTGCTCTTTTTCTTTTTTCACTAATAAAAGTCTCAAAAGAATTTTGTTTCTATACTTTACTTTTTGTCTATAGCTTTTACTTGCTCATTCATCATCTATTATTGTTTCTTTGACCACTCCATTAAAACTTGTTTTAGAAGCTTGTAATTACCTTCTAATAGGCAACCTTAAGTCATTCCTCTTAGATACCACTCTCCCCACAGCAGAAGTTTTTGTGTAAAATACAATAAGAATAGGTTTATAGAATATGCATGTTACTTGCCATATGTATATATTTATATTTATATAATTTGTGTGTGTGTGTGTGTGTGGATTTTTGAAGATTTGATCTAGGATTTCATCTGAGAATTTATTGTCTTTCCTACTACCTGATGGGGATTACCTCATTACGTGTGTGTTGATCTCTGCCTGGATTCTTTTATTATTTGTATTTCCTTCATATATCTAATAGGACAAAATAGTGTGGTAAAGAGATGCCTAAAGCTACAGATTAGAATGAAAGACTTTCTTTAAGAATGCCTTAATTTGTTCTCTCTCTCCCCTTCTCTCCTTTGCTTAATTATTTTTTATATGGCTGTATAAATCTATTAAATGATATTGTATAGCAAGCATATAGGACTCTCTTGAGTTGTGACTGTTCAGAATACCTGACAAATGGACTGAGGTAAAGCTGAAATCCATAAAATTGGGAAAAATATCTTTCTCTCTCTTTGGGCTTTTCAAAATTCTATCTATCCGTTTACTTCCCATTCGGCTTTCAAGAGATCTGGAAATTCAAGTCACTTTAACAAACATTTATTGAATTCCTAAATGACAGGCTTTATAATTCTGGTATCTCAATCAAAATTACTTTTCTACCTTGCATTCCTTTAGTATTTTGTTTTGCTCCAACCAAAGCGCTATTACATGATATTCCACATTTGAGTTATTGACTAATTATAATAATAACTGACATTTAAGCACACAATTTTTTTCCCAAATATTGTGCTAATCACCTGACACATACCTTATGTCTAATCCTCAGTACAAACCTGAAAGTCGATGTTGTCCTCCCAGAGTGATTCAGGGTAAACACAGGAAGTTTAACTAAATTCTCCTAGGTCACCTAGACTCAGTCACGGTGTGACCTTGAATTTGTCTGTTTTCAAGCTTAGCCATTCCCTTCTCCCATCTTTGTATATTTATAAACTTGTGACTCCTTAGTAAAAATGTGAGATCTAGGAAGGAAGGGAAAGATAAACAGATGTTTATGTAATGTGATGACAGGGCACATTTTGAGAGCATTGTTAGCAGTCGACTGTTTAAAAGTTGCAGGAAAGCAGGGAAGGCTGAACAGAAGGAGTGGCATTTGGAATGCCTCTGGAAAGATGAGCAAGGCAGTCAAGAGAGGGATGCGGTGACATATTCCCGCGAGAAAGAATGATGAGTGCAAAGTGCAGACTCTTCAGAATCCAGTGAACCTAGAATATAGGACAGATACCAGTTTAGTTGTTTTGGTTATTTGCTTCACAAACAATGGAAGAGTTATGTAGCTCCTCTCTCTCATCTAGTTGTTTTGTTTTTTGAAACACTCAATTTATTTGGCCTATTGCCTTGTTTTTATTTGTGAAAGTCAAAGGGAGTAAAATCAGAAATGATTTTATATAATATTAAAAGCTTCAAAAAGCAGCACTCAGCCCTGTGTAGTAATTCTAGATCTGTTACCTCATCCGCACCCCAACCCCTGGGGGTTTTTACTTGTTGGCTTGCTGCTGTCGGTACCAAAAAAATGACAGCCAAATCCACGGACCTTGTTGGCATCCCCTGTAACCCAAATTGGTACTAATGAATGTTTTAAGACTACATCCTGCTTCTAGCCCCAGAGCAAGCATTCTGTCTGTTTCACCCATGGGAATGGTAAGAATCAGGTAGGGTTACTGAGGAAGATCTCAGAATTCTTATGAAATCCTGGCATAATGCTCAGAATACCATTCCACATAGTCAACGCCTACAAGTAGCTGAAATTGATCTCAGTTCTTAAAGGCATTCAGCAATGATTATTTCCTCTCTTACCTATCATTTATTTGCACACAAATCCAAAGCTGATTTACTTGGGGCAGCAATGAGGAGGGAAGGAAAAGTGATGAGAGTAATGGGCTTCAGTGTGTCTCAGTATAGAAAATAATACTAGGAACATTATATAAAGCTTCCGTTTATTGAGACTTTGGCCCCATTTATTGAGACTTTACCAAGTGCTGTGTTCTTTACCAAGTACTTTGCATGCCTTACCTATTTTAATTCTCACAACTGCCCTATGATGTGTGTATTATTAACTTCATTTAAAATAAATGAAGACATAACCTTCACGAGATTAGGTAAGTACCACACAGTGAATACTAGATTGAGATTGGACCCTATACTCGTCAGATTCTAAACTGTCCACTGCATGCAGGCAACAGTATATTGCTACTGCAACATAATACCTATTCAAAAATTAAAATATTGTTCCTAAGTCAGACAAATCTAAAACACCATTGTAGCACATTTCACATTTAATATATTTATTTTAGTGTGATTACTATTATCAGCATCAATGTTATTATTTCATTAGCTATCTGATGTTGTAAAGATTTTAAATGATATTCAGTGACCGCCTATGCCATGGTATAAGGTAGGCTGATTCAGTTCATGGTTCTCTTTGATTAAAATGCATCAGTTATTGATGTAAGACATGGTAGATGAATTCCCCTTGAAGTCATGGAAATAGGTAATTAAATTCTGTCATTTTCCCAAACTTTGGCTTTGTTCTTTTTCTGGAAAGACATTATATAATCTTAGAGTAAACCAGATCTCATTCCCCCAAAGTTAATTAACATGCAAATAAATTTCCCACACACTAGTGATTGTTCTCGCTAAGTAAATAAATATAGCTAGAAACATTTTTAAACAGAAGTTTAAAATATTTTTCCATAATATTAAAATGTTTTGGAAAAATTGCAAAGATAAAAAACGGAAGGCTGACACATTCTTGTTGCACAATTTGCCAATTCCTAGGTTTCTGCTCTAACTGGTACACTGAAGAAATGCTAATAATATATCAGTAGCCCATTAAGAATACCACATCTCTTCATAGTAAGTGCTATTGGTCAGCATTCACCATTTGAGTTGGAATGGATTATAGAGGAACATTTGTATATTCTCCCTACAAAGAGAGGAGTACCTTCTAAAGTTACCCAACACAGGAATCACTGGTACCTACCACATCATTGCTGGAGTAGAAATTCTTTAAGAGAAGAACTTTTTTGTTATTATCACTTACTGTAATTCCATACTGGCTTGCATATTAGCCTTTTACATAAGATATGCTAGTGAAATTTTTGAATGCATATTTTAAAATTCCAATAATCTGGATTTTCTACCTCACAAAACAACCCTGTTTATTTTCAGAAAGCATCTACCTGCGCAGTTAAGGAAAATGCATTCTCATTCATTCTTCTAACACTAAATAACAAAACTCTAATTCTTCCATGATGGCCTTCCAGGTGTTCATCATTCAAACAAGTTCTTAAAATATGATACAGAGGACTGAACTCCTCATGCAGTGGTTCACCAATGTTGGATGTAATGGGCTTTTCTCCTCCCTTTTTTTCATCACTAAGATTACACTATAATTGTTGACAGCCATTTTTTGGCTCAGTTTACCAGTCAACTTAAATTCCTGTGTGTTTTTGTTTTTTCTCTCCATCATGTTATTATTATATAAGTTGTCCTTTTAACCTTCTTAAAATAAAGAAGATTCAGTACATTTTAAGAGCCCTGAGATGGGAGGAAGTTGAACAGGAAGAAAAGCCTTTGCTTTAGTGGATGGAAGGAGGAGAGATGACTATAAACTATAAATGCTAGTGATTTTTGGTCTAATTATTAAATAATTTCCAATGCAGAGCACTTTGTCACTTCTCAGGTTTTATTGTTTGTTTGTTTTTAATCTTATGTTGTTTTCGTATGAACTTCTGTTGAGCCAGGGCATCTACACATTTATTTGTATGAGAGAATTTTAAAACACAACTGCAGTACTCTGTTCAGCCCTCAGTGAAGAGCCAATGAAGATTTCTCTGTATGAGTATTGAAAAATATTGACATTTCCTTATGACATCCATTTTCTTTTCAAAGTTTGGTGTTTATTCCTAATGATACTATGTTTTTGTCAATTGTATAGTCTTAGGACTCCACAAACTTCATAGATATTTAGATAGAGCTTCTCTGCTGGAAGAGAGGATTAATGAACTTGTTTGAATGATGAATATCTGAAGGACCATCCTGGAAAAAGAATCCGGGTTTTGCTTTTTGTGCCAGAAGGATGGCTTCTTGTAATTTTAAACACAAGAACTGTAGAAAATATCTAGTTACTTAGCCTTAAGCAGATTATTACTTTACTAGAATGTTTAAGCATTTCTAAGTATTATTTTTATTCATAAATGTTTCCTATATCTGCACGAACTGTGTATAAATTTCATGTGCTATACCACATACATTTTTGTATATGGTAAGTAACAATATATTTACTACTTAAGCAAATAGTTAAAAATGGAAGTAATAAACTTTTTATACAAAGCAATACCTCAGAAGATAACAGGAGAGCAAAGTGAAGTAGAAGAATGAGCTAATTAGATTGGAATAGGAAAAATGTTCCCATTTTAGTTCTCTAGTGCCTGTTTCTTCAAGCTATTCATTTGTATTAAAACATGTTTCTAATTGAAACAATTATATGATGCTTATAGATTATTTCAGAGATATAAAAATATTGAGTACTACACACTGCTCCACAGAATGATATTAAAGTATTAATTTTAATACCTTGTCATGGCCTCTTATATTATATTTGCATATTAGAATGTAGGAAAATACAGTTTTACCAAATTGGTGTATATATTAAAACAATATGGTAAAACACAACAACAAAAGCAGATTTCTGTAAAGCAGTACATTGGATTTTTAAATTTTTAAATCAGGTTAATTGAGGTATAATTTATATAGACTAAAGTTTGTCTTTTTCAGTGTGTAGTCATATGACTTAAACCATAATCAACATACAGAACATTTCCATCATCCCAAAAACGTACCTCTTGCCTTTTTGTAGTCAAACTTGAACCTAGCTTACTGTCTCCCATCTTGCAAAAAAAAAAAGAGTGATCCTCTAACTCCACATCCAGTGGAAGGGCCCTGATTTGCCTGGTCTAGATCAGGGACCTTCCCTCAGCAACCGTATGTGGTGAGCCAGGTACCATACCTGACCCGGCTGAAGCTGAGGCTGGATCTGTGAGGAGACTGAACACCCATCAAATCAAATAGAGGGAAGAAGGAGAATTTCCCAGAAGGTGGATGATGTACCTGAAGGCACAGGCTTGGAGTTCTGGGAACATAAAATAATGAATGTCAATTATTATGCTAATTGGGTAAAAATTAACTTTCAATAAGCTAGTTTCAATTTTTTTAATAGGAAAGGTTTTTTAATGTTAACTGTAAAATATCTATGTTGTAAAGTAATAGAATACATACTATATCTAATGTAAAAGAAAATTTTTTACAGTACAAATATAATCTGAAAGAATTAATGTTTAATATTTATTTAAAAATAGGGGTATTCTTTTTTATTATTTTTAACTCCTCCAAATATAATATTTTTATTCTTGCTTGTTTACCTCAAGAATAAGATATGATTTTCCCTTTTAATTTGTTTTCTTAATATTCTCAATTTCACATCAATATATTTGTTGTTTATTGTAATGAGTGCACATTCAAATCAGCTTTGAATTAAAGTCAAATAGACTCAGGTCCCTTCATAAGTAAAGGAGCAGTAATCTTATGAATTCTCTTCTACTTTTCTTATAAAACAGCGTGTTTTAATTGTTCATGCCTTTATTTAATTAGGTGCTTCTTTTGTATAAAAGCTCATTACTGTTGATTTCCCCCAAGCATCCTGAAGTTGTAGACCCTTGTTCTTGTGTGGCTTTATGAAGTAGAATTTATTTTAAAACAACACATCTAACAGCTAAAATTTAGCCCCTGCCACCATAGTATTGCCTTTCCTGAGAGAGAGAGCTGATGATGTCTGCTTCCCCTCCTCCCAATTTCAGGGCACATTGTCAAGAAATTGCACACGAGTATTTATAAAACCATAGAAACTTTTCGCCATGATCCAGATACCTGTCAAAAAACCATACAGGTTATCTTTGGTTATGTATTTGGTGAAATTCATGCATTCATTCAATATCATTGAAGACCTACTATGTGCCAGGTAGAATTTAAATGCTGGGAACTCAGCACAAAGATGGTCACTGACTTCATGGTATTGAACTCATACTGGGAGAACAAACAATAAGAAATAATTATGTAAGAATGGCAAGTAAATTAGAAAAGCTAGAGGAAAAATAATGCAAAGGGATGAGAAGTGATGGCAGGCTTTTATTTTGATAGGTAACCTGTGATGGTCAGGGAAGTCGTCTCTGAGGTGGTGATACTGTTAGAGCTGAGGTGAATAAGATAGCGAGCAAAGCTGTGGCTCTCTGGAAAAAGAATATCCCAGCAAAGGAAACAACCAGAGCTGGGTCTGAAATGGGTAGCGTTGCTCAAAGTGTGAACACTGGCCTGGTGCCCATGGTAAGCTGTTTCTTACTGATATGCAACAAGATAAGACAAAACTTCGGAGTAAGCTTTTATAGCAATTTGATGTATTAATTGTGTGAAGTCTGATATCTGATACATGGTGCATGCCTTTACTTTTTATTTCATTATTAATAATTTGTTTTTATTGTATTTTACAGAAGTGTAGGTTCACACTAGATTGGGGTACAGGGGCTGGTCCTGGTCCTTCAGCACACACAATTTGAGAAGCACTGTGACAGGAAGAGAAGGGGCCAGTGGTGTAAGGTGGGAGCAGGAGGACTTTGGATCACTTAGCTGCTGGACGAGGAAGAGGTTCTCTTCTGAGTGAAAAAGAGCTAAGCTAAGAGTAAGAGTGAGGATAGGGAAAATGTGAAGTGGTCCTCCAGGAGAGTGACTAGATCAAGAAATGGTTTAGTTTTCTGGTTGTGCTGATGACCCACCTCAGGTTTGTGGTCAAAAATTGAATGTGAAGCCAGTCATCATGGTTATGCTTTTTTTTTTTTTTTCCTTCAACGACTTTCAGCTACTTCATTGTAAGTGCCCAATAGGCTGAGAATGGGATTTATCTGGGAGTTGAGACTTCTCCAGGAAAGTATTAAGAGGAGCAAAAGAGTTGAGAGCTTATGAAAGGATGTGATTATAATAATGCCCTTGGAATCTAAGCCAGGTAAGGAGGGAAAAGAGGTCATAAGAGGACAGTGGCCAATGAAAAGGTGGTTGGGTCAGTGGACTAGAAGTTCCAGGGAGGTCAAAGAAATCCTGGAATTGGAACATTGGGGACCAGGACCTGAAAGCTGAGGAGAATGAGTCAATGAGAAGGATGCCCAAATCAGTGCTTTGAAAACAGTGCAATAATTGGTAATGATCGAGGTAGAAAAGAGATTACCATAATTGTGATTATATGCTAAACTACCTAATGGAGAGCCTCATTTTCAGACTGACATAGAACAACATAGCATTACTCTATCATGTTTTAGGTGTAGTCCATCACCATTAAAAAATATTATGTGTACTAATGACATTTAATGTTTCAAATCAAATAATTAATAAGGCTTTCATCAAATGATTTTATTAAGTGAATGTATAGTTCCCTTCCATTTCTGTGACAGTTGAACTGTGTTCTGTGTTTGGTGATAACTCAGAGTACTAGAAGGAAGGAGAGAGAGCAAGGAGCTGAGGTATAATATTTGTGTCTGCTCTCACGTAGCTCCATGCCAGTCTCTTGCTGTTTCCTTTAGCTCCTTTATGTCTGGGAGATGGAGACGAGGCACTTAGAGTGGAAGGATCTGCATTATGGGAGAAAAAGGGGACAGCGTAATAAATTTCAGGACCAATCAGCTTTGGAAAAAAATACGGAATTTTCTGATTCCTTTAAAGTGGATAAGTTTTGGGCACCTGGGTGGCTCAGTCGTTAAGCGTCTGCCTTCAGCTCAGGTCATGATCCCAGGGTCCTGGGATCGAGCCCCGCATCGGGCTCCCTGCTCGGCGGGAAGCCTGCTTCTCCCTCTCCCACTCCCCCTGCTTGTGTTCCCTCTCTCGCTGTGTCTCTCGCTGCCAAATAAATAAATAAAGTCTTAAAAAAAAAATAAAGTGGATAAGTTTTGAAAAGCATTTAAGAAGTAAGTCAGTATTTTAGCTCAGAGACCATAAATAACTTGAATAGTTATGCTACAATAATATAAAATTATATTAAGAAGCAATGCACCAAATTGTCTCTCTTTTGCTGTGGCTTAAAATATAGCCTATCCTATATATGATACTGCCAAAACCCTCCTATGTGTGAAAAATGCATTTATATGTATGATATCAGGATACTTAGATGAGGTTTTGTATGAATAGAAGAGCATTCCCACCTTTTTAAATTTAGGCTTTTTGTTGAAAGCTAAGACTTACTGGTATTTTCTTTTTATTTGCAAATTCTAATTTTCCGAAGTCCACTTCTCTATGAAAAAAAAAAGTTCAAAATTTTCCTCTATATTATTATCGCTTTAAGAAGTATATTTGCATTTGGAAGACACATATCTGTGAAAGCAATATATATACTTTGTGGTGTTTATACTTGTAACTTCCAATGGAATGTTATATTCATAATTTCCAGTGTACTTTCAGTGTTTGACTTGCCTGGGTAAGACTTGTGATGGATTTGTTCACCTTAGATGACATTTATTCCTTTTATTTCATTACACATAATCCACCTGTGCAAGATCTTAAGGCCTGTGGTCGACTTTATACTCTACTAGACAGCTTATCAGCTTCTCTGCAGGCTTCTCAATTTGAATTTTAAAGTAAAATTGAATGAATTTGTGTTGCTTGTTGAGCCCATGTTCTGAGCTCCGTCTGCTCTCTGGTTCTGGGGTGATAACTAAAGAATAGAAAGCAAGTTCATGGATTGTCATTTACAATGGTTGTATTATATCTATATGGTCTTTATATGCATATGCACATAGACATTTATATATACATGTACTTATATGTATAAATACACACAATAATATGTAACTATATGCACACATATATGTTAACATATTTTTTATTTTATTATGTTAATCACGATACATTACATCATTAGTTTTTGATAATGCATTTTGAGGTATTTAAGGAATAAGGGAGAAGAGCTGATTAATGATTATTAGAATTTGATGCTTGGAAAAAAAACGTATCTGAATTTAGATGGTGTGATATATTGTACCATACGTGTTAAAAAATGAACAGACATAAAATTGAACGTAAAGTTGGAAAATCATTTAAATGTTTTTCTTCTGGCATCAGTGAGAATTGAACAGATTACTAAAACTCATCCCAGTACATTAAAAAAAAGGGCAGCATATCAGAGAGCCAGGGCCAAGATGATATGCAACAATATATAATCAAAACAAATAAATATAAAATGCTTTTGCAGCCAAGATGGAATTAGTCTAGCCACTCAAAACTGTGCTTGAGCACATAGGAAAGCTTTTTAAAAGGTAGTCAAAGGCTGCACCTCAAATTTGCACTAAGACCTATGTCTCTGATACTGCTTTAGCTCTTTGAGCACTCAGTTGAAATTTGTTTCGTTTTGTTTATGCTTTTCTTTTTCTTTTTAAGGTAATACTTAATGACTGAAAGTATCCTAAAATCATCCTGACATTCCTTTCTTTCAGAAAAGCTTATTATTCAGTATATTTTTTGTAACTTTTATGGTGATAGTCAAAGATGTAAATAAGGGTCTGTCTCATGTTTTTAATATATATCTCTTCCTCAATATATGTAGAAGAATATTATTTTATCTTTGGAAATATGATATTACTCAAGAATTTGTACTGAAGTTTTAATTTTCTTTGTCAAGATTATTCCCTTGAGTTATAAAGAAATTTGAATTACTAGAACTAACAGGATAAAATGTCAGTTACACATTTTCAAAGTTTGACTTATGGTACAACAATTTTTAAAATACCACACAAAATAAAATAATTTAGATCTTCCTTTCTGTACTTCAATTTTAACAAAAATCAAGCCTTCCTGAGCTTAATTTTTTCTCACCAATCAAGAAACCAAGATGCATTTAATAGATGATCACAATGCATTGAGTGTAAAAGTGCAAGTCAATAGGCTTTCCTAGAAGAAAAGAGACAGACGCAGAGACAGGCTTAAAGCCTTAGAAGCAGTTCTCTTTGATACCTGCTTCTGAATAGAGTTATCTGCTGCCTAGTCAAAGCAAAATGCCATGGCCCTCTTTAGATAACTAATCTTCATATTTAAGGGATATAGATCACTTCTGCCAACATAAGACTATTTCACTAAAGTGAAAACTGGGTTTTTGTATGAATTTAAAAGTATATTAAATTGCAAAAGCCAAAGAAGAAATTAAACCCGAAAGGCCAACTGCATTTATCAACCTGCTTCATTTAGATCTGGTCTATTCCCCTGAAAATGTTTGCCTGTAAAATGGACATCCTAAATATTAGCCATAATAATTCTGAGAGTGTATTCAGTAGCCCAAATAATCACCTTACTCCTTCTTGAAAAGATCATTTTTCCCACAAATTATAGAAAAATCACGTGCATATGCCTCAGTAGTCAATATCCAAATCAGTTTTTTTGCACTTACCATAGTACCAAAGGACACCATAGCAGTAATTCAGGCTGAATATGGGACTGCTAAACGAGAGCTGTCTTTGGCAAGATCTTGACATTTATTGTGAGATATTTGACTACTGTTAAGTGTACTTTGAGTTACTTATTTCAAAGATAATATTTGAAATAAACGGAAAAAAGCAATGCTTATACATTTCTTAATTTACCAATTTCAAAGGCCCCCTCTTTCAAATTCTATCTCACTCCTATCGGATTATAATATAGTCTCCTCATTGTGTTTGTCGACTCTAAATGAAACCTGGGGAAAGAATTACTTGTAAATTACTTGATGAGATGACCGTGTCTGAGGAACCCATGACTGTTCCCAGCATCTGGCATCTGGCAGCCTGCTTCTGTTCTCTCAATTTTATTTTTAATGACTCAATGCCAATTTATTTGGGTAAAAAAAAAATCGTTGCTGGAGAAACAGAAGCAAAACTACTGTGTCCTAAAGTACGAAATGCAAACCAAACATGGTATGTGACATCAGTTGAATTTGAGTCTCCTCTCATCAACTCTTCTGTACCCCCATAGTTTACCCAGAGCCCCCGGATGTTGATTCCAGAGTCCATACTGCTGATCAGGAACTGTCAGTGAAGGGTTAGATATGTTTGTATATTAGGATTAGTGTTAGAAAGAAAGAGGGAGAGAATAGAGGAAAGGAGAGAGATTTATTGACTGCATTAACTTAATCATCAAAAGGAACCCTAATTATTCAAGAAGGCCTTCCTCAAAGTTGCATATTTCTTTGTTAGCATAAAAAGCCTGTTTTCATAACTATGATGATCTGAATAGGGGACCTTTGAGAGCAAAAAGAAGATAGGAGCTCTTTATTTATAGTTTCTCGAAATTCCACATTTTAGATGTTAGGCGCATGTCATTTTGTGACATTTTATTCTTAAGATGTCTGAGATGACTATAAAGCTATTTGCGTGCACATTGCTTCACACACGGACCACTGCAGCTGCTTCCAGGACAACCTGTCTTTTTCCAGGCTTTCCTCGAAAATGAAATTTATTCTATACACCAACAGATTTACCTTTTCCTGCTTTTAACATACAGGCATACTTCACAGATATTGTGTGTTTGGTTCCAGACCACCACAATAAATCGAATAGCACAATAAAGTGAGTCCAATGAATTTTTTGGTTTCCCGGGGCATATAAAAATTATGTTTACATTTTATAGTCCATTAAGTGTGCAGTAGCTTTACAACTTAACATGTACATACCTTAATTTAAAAATACTGTATTGCTAAATGCTAACCAACACCTGAACTTGCAGTGAATCATCATCTTTTGCTCGTGGAGGTTTTGTCCCGACGGCTGCTTGATGATCCTCGGAGTGGTGGTTGTTACAAGTTGGGGTGGCCGTGGCAGTTTCTTAAAATAAGACTCCAATCAAGTTTGCTGCATCACCTGACTCTTCTTTTCACGAATGTTTGGTAGAGGATTTTACCTACAGTAGAACTTCTTTCAAAATTGGAGTCTGTCCTCTCCAACCCTGCCGCTGCTTTATCAACTAAGTTCCTGTGGTACTCTAAATCCTTTGTTGTCATTTCAACTATCTCTACAGCCTCTTCACCAGGAGTAGATTCCATCTCAGAAACCACTTTCTTTGCTCATCCATAAGAAGCATCTCCTCACGTGTTCAGGTTTGATCATGAGATTGCAGCAATTCGGTCACATCATCAGGCTCCACTTCTAATTCTAGTTCTCTTGCTAATCCCACCCCATCTGCAGTTACTTCCTCCACTGAATCCTGAACCCCTCAGAGTCATCCATGAGGGGTGGAATCAGCGTCTTCCAAACTCCTGTTCATGTTGATGTTTTGACCTCTTCCCATGAATCATGAATGTTCTTAATAATATTTAGAATGGTGAATGCTTTTCAGGTTTTCAACGTACACTTCTAGACCCACCAGAGGAAGCACTATTTCTAGTAGCTATAGCCCTAATAAAATGTATTTCTTAAATAATAAGACTTGAAAGTTGAATGACTCCTTGATCCATGGGCTACAGAATGAATGTTGTGTTAGTCAGCATCTAAACATTATTCTCGTCCGTCTCCATCAGGGCCCTTGGGTGACCAGGTACATTGTCAATGAGCAGTAATATTTTGAAAGGAATCTTTTTTTCTGAGCAGTAGGTCTCAACAATGAGCCTGAAATGTTCAGTAAGTCATGTTATAAACAGATGTGCTGTCATCCAGGCTTTGGTATTCTATTTATAGAGTGCAGAGTAGATTTAGCATAAATCCTTAAGAACCCAGGAGTTTGGGAATGGTAAATAAGCATTGTCTTCAAGTTAAACTCACCAGCTGCATTAGCCCCTAACAAGGGAGTCAGCCTGTCCTTTGAAGCTTTGAAGCCAGGCATTGACATTTATCCAGCTATGAAAGTCTTAGACGGCACCTTCTTCCAATATAAGGCTATTTCATCTACATTGAAAATCGGTTGTTTAGCGTAGCCACCTTCATTAATGATCTGAGCTAGATCTTCTGGATAACTTGCTGCTTTACCTTGCCCTTTTATGTCATGGAGACAACTTCTTTCCTTAAATCTCATGAACCAGCCTCTGCTAGCTTTAAACTTTTTCCTGCAGCTTTCTCATCTCTCAGCCTTCATGGAATTGAAGAAAGTTACAGCCTGCTCTGGACCAGGCTTTGGCTTAAGGGAATATTAAGAGAATATTATGGCTTAAGGGAATGTCGTGGATCTTCTGTCCAGCCCACTCAAACTTTCTCCATATCTGCAGTTAGGCTATTCCTCAAGAGGCTAGCTTTTGGCCTATCTCAGCTTTCGATGGGCCTTCCTCACCAAGCTTAATCATTTCTAGCTTTTGATTTAAAGTGAGAGACATATGACTCTTCCTTTCACCTGAACCCTTAGAGGCTGTGTAGGGCTATTGGCCTAATTTCAATATTGTTGTGTTTCAGGGAATAGGGAGACCAAAAGGAGAGGAAGAGAGATGGGATACAGCTGGGCAGTGGGTGGAACAGTCAAAACACGCAACATTTATTAAGTACTCTGTCTTACGTGGGTCCAGTTCATGGTGCCCCAAGACAATTACAGTAGTAACATCCCAGATCACTGATAACAGATCCCCATAACAGATATAATAAGGAAAAACTTTGAAATTTGGCTGGAATGACCAGAATATGACACAGAGACATGAAGTGGATAAATGCTGTTGGAAAAATGGCGCCAATAGAATTGCTCAACACAGGGATGCGGCAAACCTTCAATTTGTAAAAGACAAACAAACAACAACAAAAAGCGTCATCTGCAAATTACAATAAAATGAGGGATGCCTGAAGTTGATTCCCCTGCTCAAAACCTACAAAGGCTTATCCCTTTGTGCAGCAAGTCCAAATTCTTTATCTAGTATTTAAGATTCTTGATAATGTGACTATTCATTTTCTACTTTTACCTCCCATTGGTCTCTGACCAGAGTCTAAACTCCCAGTAGATACATTTCTTCACTCCTCACTGTGCCCTGCCCTCAAGGCTTGCTCACACTGTTTCCTCAGGCTGCTGTCCCTCTCTCTGAACTTTCACTGGTAGGTACCCTGCATATATTATATTGCTCAGTTGCCTACCACTCATCCCCTTTGGTTATAGTCTCTTGGGGAAATGGAAGCCTTGTCATTTCTTTTGTGTTTCTACATCACTGCGGCAGTGAGGAGTGCTACCTGCAGAGAAAGCACTCAAGTGATTATAGAATGTGTCCAGTAAGTTTCTCCAGTACAAGACCCTTTATCTCCTATTACGCTGCCACTCTAAAATCTAAACAGAAGATCTGAAAGGCTCAGGATTGCTGATGCTCCAAAGTCAGGGTATGTAGTTCCCTGAAGTCCTAAATAATGAGTGGAAAAATCATTGTATAAAAAGGAAATCAATTAACAAGTCAAAAGTAGTAAAGAAAAATGAGGATGAGTTAACCACAGGAGGAGAGGTGAGAAGAATCCAACTAGTGTTTTCAAAGAAAAAAAATCAAGGTGGTGAAAGGAGAATTTAGGAAGTTTTGGATAAGTCAGTTGTACAATAATTTCTAGGATGTAATAGAAATGTCAGACCATTTTGAATAAGAAAGGAAATTATGGAAATGTCATACAAGTAAGTGAGATTCCATGAGGTTTCCCCATCTTTGTTGATCATTGTTCAGAAATCTGTACCCGGATTGTATACCTGTTCTTCCCTATTGAAAGGCAGGTAAGAATCAAGAAAAGAAGTGAGACATGTAACTTAATTATATGACTTGCATAACTACTTTATGTTCATCTAGGGTTAGCCCCAAAACAGTCTCTATTAGGCAAGATAAAATTATTCAGTCGAGTCTTTGGTATTTACAGTGACAGTACATATTCAACATGTATTTTATGTGTCTTAATATGTAAACAAGAGGGGAACATGTAGATGATTACCATTTTTATTTTGGACTGAGTTATATATTAGCTCTTTTAGAGAAAAGCAACTTGGCCCGGATCCAGATACATATCTCCCTTGTTAATAATAAGCCCTTATTTTTATAGTTATATATTGTGAAAATGAAATACCAATTTCTCAAGGACTATTTGGCAGGTGTTTACATTTTAAATGGACAAGAAAACACCTGAAATAGGAGACACCAGTTTTATGGGATAACCCTCATTTATTTTTCTTGATTAATACTTGGTATTTTTTAAATATAATATTTGCATTCAGTGCTTGGAAAATTTCATATGATCTACTAAGTTTTGCATTACTGTATTATTTAGCTTGTGGGAACATTTAGTATTATTGCTTTGGCTCTTCATTAGATTGTGAACCTCTCTTTGCTTCAAAAAGAATATCCTGGATGCTGTTTGGATTCAGTAAATAAGTATTTGTTACTTTTAAGAGATACTGAGATTTCTATTTTAAATGGTCCTTGGCTAGCAGCCCTAGACATCATATCCCTAAACTTGCCACCAAATTGACTATGAAGACCCAGAAAAAATGACAGTTCACGATATGGAAAACATAGACTGATTTTCAACTTACTGCCGGAATTTAGAAGGAATCTGGATTTTTCCCTATATTTAGTTAACGTAAAAGTTCAAGAATATAGCAGTTGAAGTCACCTTGTTGTGACCGACTATGTACCCACCACCTAGATTTTATTTATCATTTTACTCTACTTTTTGGTCACACATATATAAATATCTCTGTTGTTGGAAGTGGATTTTAAAATGCAGTTGGTGGATTTTACTTATATGTGCAATCTAAAAAACAAAACAAATGAACAAACAAACAACAAGCAAAGATAAACAGATTCATAAATGTAGAGAACAAACTAGTTTTTGCCAGAGGGGAGATGGGTGGGGGGATATGCATAAGAGATGAAGGGGATTAAGAGGTACAAACTTTCAGTTATAAAATAAGTCACAGGGATGAAACGTACAGCATAGGGAATATAGTCAGTAATATTCTAACAACTTTATATGGTGGCAGATGGTAACTATACTTATCATGGTGACCACTGAATAATGTATAGAACTGTGGAATCACTGTGTTGTACGCCTGACACTAATGTAATATTATATGTCAACTATACTTAAATCGAAAATAAAAAAATAAAAAATAAAATGCAATTGTTGGGTTACCTGTGCTGTGCTTCTGGAAATAGAGCTAAGTGAGTTTGCCCCAAAGCAAGACATAAAAGGTGTATCAAAGCTGGCTTAAAATCAAAAGTTTCTTCAAAGTGAAAAAAGAGGCAACTATTCATATATTGTAGAAGTTTTGCTTTCCCAAGTAAAACCCCATCTTCAAATACCTAGCTCGGTTTTAAAATCCATCTAAGAAACTAACTGAGAGAGTAAATGAGCAATCGGGTGGAGAGAATCTGTGGTTACATTTTGCACCCTATGGGGCGTAGTTCTCACAAGTGGGACACTATACAGCAAAGGAGATAGGAAACGGCCACGTGGCAGGTTATGCAGGAGCTTCTAGTTGTTAAGGTATTCCATCTGTCCTGAACATTAGATCACTGGACAGTGGGAGAAGAAGAAGATCTGTCTCAGGGCTGAGGAGCTTCACTAGACTGTAGTCTGCTAGATTCTAGAGCTTGGGTTGGAACCATGCACATCACCTAGCCATCCCATTGTCCATCTGAGAAAAGGATTCAGCCATGGCAGAAGGGCATATGGGGTGGGGCAAAGAGCAAAGAATACGTTGTGTTTGTTAGCTATCACCCAAGTTCCATCTAGCTCTGGACTTGACCAAAAATACACATATGGAAAGAAGTAGCATGGGGCTTTTTTATTTTTCATAAACATAGGGCAGAATTACTCTGCAACAGTAAATACCTGAAGAAAATGCAATAGCATCTACATTGTTTTGAGGAAGACTAGTGAGCTGAGAGTTTTCTGGCAGATCAAATTAGCATTCAGATGAGCAGGCCGCAAAAAGGCATTTTTATGAAGCAGGATTTTAGGAAATATACCCTATGCAACTTTCATGAAAAGAGGGAGAGCCTAAAGATGCCATACTACTCAGTGGTTGGGTGCCTTCCCTCGCATGTTTGGATTCCAGGTATCGGGAATGTGGTTGTGATGTGCATTTGATAGGTAGACTGTGTGGACCAGCAAGAACTTTAAACCCTGTCTGAAATGTGTTTCTCATATGTACTTTTCCTCATTTTCCGACACCATAGGTATTCGTTTGTCAGGGAAGCCATAACAAAATACCAGAAACTGGGTGGCTTTAATAGCAAAAACTTAAATTTTCACAGTTCTTGAAAACTAGAGGTTCAAAGATCAAGGTGTGGGCAGGCTTGGTTTCTCCTGAGGGCTCTGTCTTTGGCTTGCAGATGGCAGCCTTTTCACTGTGTCTTCACGTGGTCTTTCCCCTGCACTCATATCCATGGGATTTGTGTGTCCAAATGTCGTCGTCTTATAAGGACAACCAGGGCCCAGTCTAAGGATCTCCTTCCAAAGTAGTCACCATTTTAAAGACTCTATCTCCAAATATAGTCACATTCTAAAGTACTGGGAGTCAGGGCTTCAACATATGGATTGGGGATGGGGGATAGGGGGCTACAGTTCAGCCCATAACACCATATTTATTCATGTACCTGATGATCTCCTAAAACTCTCCCAGATACTGTTCTCTTGGAATAGAATAGTATACCCCACTTAAGAACAAGGGTCAATCTCTTTACATGATTTTCACACTGAGGGGCAAACCCAGAGCACATTTCATATGTTTGGTTTCACTATTACAAAACAATAGCATTTGAGATTAGCAGCACTGGCAGACTTGGAAATCACAGGGGTATCCTAGATGCAAAGTTGGCTAAGAAGGCTTTGCTCCTAAAGGAAAGTGAATGGTGTCATCCCCATGCAACTTCAAGAGTGTCCACTTTGCAAGTGTATTGGGGCCCCACTGGACAGGTGGACATCACATCGTCCAGGCTTACTTCCTAGGCTGAATCTTAACTGAAAGCAGTTCTGGAAGACCCCAGCATTCACATGGCTGTGTTAATAAGCAAATAGTCAGCAGAGCTTTTTTGTTGTACAGGCAGCAAAAAGTTGGTAAGCAGAGCAACTGCCTAACACCTGGGAGAGCCTCAGCCAAAGTGAAATGTGGATCCTGGGGATCCCGGCAGAATCCAGGTAGAATCCAAGAAGGTAGAGCTCCAGGCAGTCTGGAGGCAGAATTCTTTCCTCTTTGGGGGTGCTCAGTCTTTTCTCTTAAGACCTTCAACTGATTGGATGAGGCCCACCTACATTATGAAGGGTAATCTGCCTTACTGAGTTTACTGATTAAAGGCTAATCACATCTAAAAATTCCTTCATAGCAGCATGTGGATTGGTGTTTGCCAAATAGCAGGGCATCAGGCTCTAGCCAAGTTGACACCTAAAATTAACCGACTCAGGTGACTATATGTAAGTTTCCTGAAATTTAATTCATTAAGAATACAACACTCACAATGCAGGAATAGAACATAGTGTTGGCAGTATTATACAAAACTACTTTAGAAAATATATTTGTATGTTAGCAGAATTTTTTAAAAAATAAAGGCTCTGAGACTAGGAGCGGTTAGCACTCAGGAATAATTTTTAAGGTCAGGCATGCCTCAGAAAAGCTGTAAATAGTCATGTATGTTTGTTTTGGCATCATATAGATGCATTTAGGTGTGGAAATAGAAACATATGCATCACCACACATACAGTTTTCTCTGTTAATCACTGTGAATAATTTTGTTGATGGGTATGGCAAATGTATTATTATTGGAACCATTTAATGTAAAAATATTAGACCTTGTAGTTTGCCAAAATTGTTTTGCCAATTTGGTTGCAAAGGACAATGCTTGAATCTTAAAATATTTGGAATTTTATACAATTCTAATGATTTATAGGTAGAAAAAGCTAGAATGTTTGACATTGGGACCATTCTGGGAAATAAAGGGCATAGAGTTGGTATAAATATTTGAGATCCATCAAATATATTATTATTTTACCTTGACAATTTTTCTTTAGTCATTATTCCATACAGATAGTTATGAAAAGTATTATTGTTTTATACTTGCTTGTGGCTTTCCTATGTAATGGCATACTAATTAAGATAATTCAGTGTGAATTTTTACATTGTGAAATGCATTTCCTCAAAATATAACTCTTATCTTTTTTATCCTCCAAAAAAGTTTAACAATGTCATCTCAGATATAATTTTGCTCACCAATTATGGATAGATACACTTAAATCAAATGTAATCACTTTGTAAAGATGTTTCAAAATGAAAAAAAAATGTGCATGTTTTGTTTTTAAAATTTTGTCCATAAAAATGAGAAATATCTAGGTTCCTAATATTCTCAGGTTTATCTGATGATCTGTGTGTTTCATGAGCAAAAATGTTCTGTTTCTGTTGTTTACATTAGATATCAGAACAATACAAAGTTTAAAGTGGAAGTGACCTGAGAGATTTGTTGTCAGTATCATTTCCTGTAAATCACATCATTCTTCTCATATTTTCAATAGTAAATGTATTATAGAGAGCAAAGGAAATCACACTAATTCGTAAATTATCTGCCTAAGCTCTAAATGTTAATTTTTCAATATTTGATTTTAAGTAGCTGTTTTTAATCTCTTCCTGTATAAATACCTTTAGGTAAAATTTTCAGCATGTTTCTCTCTTCCTTAAGATTGAATTTTGACTAATGACGCTTTGCTAGAAACGTATCAGTTTCACTTCATCTTCTACCTGATGTGATAATGTGAGTAAATGTGAAAGTCTTAGTGGCTTTTGAGTGTCTCTCTGCGGCTGGTTGCTGTCTTACTGGAATGGAAGATGCTGACCCCAGGTGTTACAAATCTGGCTGATGCACAAGTCACGCAATTCCCCAGTTTATATGGCATCAAGCTTCACAAAATGACACGAGGAATGGCTGTCAGATCAAATAGACCAGCAGTAGCATAGGTAGATCTCAGGTTGTGTGTGGTGCGAAGAGTTTTGTGGAAGATAGAATGAATATGATGTTCATATACTAAATGAGAATCATGTATGCCATATATTAACTAGTGACTCTTACCTTGTGTCCATGTAATGGTGGTGCCATCTGCTTGATTCAGGAAAGACCTGTGAGTATTAGTACTGTTCTCCAGAGTGGCCCTTAATTAGAAAAAGAGAGAATCAGAGGAAGCAACTGTAACTGATGACGTTAGTTCTAGTTCTAAAAATGCACAACTGTCACTATCTCTATACTTGACCTTTCATATAATATGTTTAGTATACATTTCATTTTGTTACTTTGATTACAGATGTAGTTGTTTTTGTTTTGTTTTGTTTTGTTTGCAATACAGTGCTTTATAATGATTTGCCTGGAAAAGGTATTTGACCTTTGAAGACATAATTTGTGTACATCAGTGGCAGTAATTATTTAAATATTTTATATACAAATTGTTAACCAGTGTAATAGTTTTCTTTAGGGCAAAAATCAGAGCTCAAATAAAAACACTAATGACTCTCAGTTGGCAACTTATGAATTACATTATCTCAACATTTGTTGCCTCTAACTTAACAATATTATATAAATAGAGTGAGAAAACTAATCCTTGAAGAGTTAATCATGTTTTCTCATAAACTAGGAGATGGTAGTTTAGGGATATCCCTTTCGAAACTCAGTCTTATTAAGGGGAAATAAAAGCACTATTCTACAACTCCACTTGACCTGAAGGAGGGCATTTGATTCTGCAGGCGTCCTAATTTCACTATGGCTGGTGGGGCAGTGGATGATTTTTCAGCCAAAACTGCAGTGAGAGTTGGATATCTATTCTATACTGAGATGCCGAGATGCCTGAGAACAGAAAAGAGCTGATTTTACTATTGAACAGTAGTTAATAGACTACCTGTGTCCAAATGCACACCTGTCATCCCCTCGCAAGCAGACGCAGACTAGAGCTTTCTTAGTGGTGGTCTCTCATCCAACATGGCTCCCCATAGATTTTTATTAGGTCATGTGTCCTTTGCTCAGCTCCCACCTGATCACCCATGTTTTGTCACCACAGAAGTAGTTTTTTAAGCAACACACAGCTGAGATTTGAAAGATTGCCAAAATCACAATTGCTGCTTTATCTTCCAGTGACTTTGAAAGAAAGCTACGGCATGAATTGAATGCTCAAAGCTCCGTCCCTGCACAGTTTGTAGTATATTATTTCAGTTATGCTTTTTACTGCTTCTTAGGGAATTGATTTTTCTTTTCAATGTACCACCTTCCCCTCAATTCTCTCGTCTTAAAATGGAAGGAAGAAAGAAAAAAAAAAAATTAGGGCACAAGGTGTTTCGGAAGAGGAGCAGAGAGTAGGCATTTCCAATCCCATGAGGATATGAAATGGTTGGAAATTATAAGACAGAAAACAACAATTGCTCTTTCATGCAACAGCAAATTATATAATTCTGGAGTGGAGGAGCTGACCTCACAACCTTGTTGCTTTCAAACCAAGTTCTTTAAAATATAATTCAATTATTCATTTGTTTGGATGTTTCATATCAAGTGTATTCGTTAATGTCTCTGTTTCCAGTGTTTTAGGGATCTTAAATTTGAGGTGAAATTATTCCATTTTTGTAGACTTTCTAAACCACAGCCATATTTTTTTTTTGAAGAAATAGTTCATTGTTTGTTCAAATAGTTCCCAAATATTTAATGTCATTGCCAAATGAAGTTTCAAAATGTGGCACGGAGTGTTAAATTGACAGTAAACATGTTCATTGCACAATAAGTCATATGTTAAATAACCTTGATTTGTTTAACCCAGCATTTCCTAAATAAAACCCTTTTACCTATTTTTATCCCACTGTCCTAGATCAACATTCAAGTAAGAGAATTGCTTAGATTTAAAAGACACAGAAAAATTTATAGGATTTGAGGGAGGAATATGGAGGTAAAGGGAGCCATGCTCTTAGGTTTCCAACTTATAACTCAGTAGTCGATGGTACCGCTCGCTGAGAATGGACACTGGGTGTATATTACGGCATTCATATATGTCCTGGCAACAAAGTGGAACTAAATTTGGCTTTGAAGAAAAGCACATCACTCAGTACATTTCAAGGTTTATTATTGAGAGCACATCTTTAGGAGAAATGTGACGTTTGCAGAAATAAGACGTGGTATTCTAGCTATGTGAGAAAATGGAATTAAAAATGAGATCGAAAAATTGTAAGCAGAATAATTAGAACATGTTTTATTCCACATTAAGATGCCTTAATCTTTTGAATTCAGCAGTTATTTAATTTCTGCAATATTGTCTTCTAAAAATGTTCTTTAATTTAGACCATGTCAGAACCATGTTATATACCATGTTATAACTCCTACTGTATTCTTAAAAACTTTTTGCCCAGCAATAGGAGCACTGTTGTACATTCAGAGCTGGCAAGATGATTGTCTGAATGTGACATTATCTGATGACACTCAGAAAGCCTTTAAACATAAAAGATACAGGGAAATGCTTCATTGCTTTCCTTGGATGGCATTTTTTTTTCCCTTTGAGTCTAAGCAAGATTAATGTTCTCAACTGGCATGACACATCCAGTCATGAAATGACAATAAAGTGTGTACAAAATGGGAGTAGGAACCTGCTTAATAAAATGCACTACCTTAATTTTTTTCTAAATACTATTAGTTTGAGATTGTGTTGAAGGTAATGATGTTCAACTTGTAAATGGGTTGAATATGCCGTTATGTTTTTACATCTATGTGCATACACTGTTTTTGTTAGCAGTGATAGATCACCTCACTTTTGCCTTGACTCCTGTATCTCAGAAAAGTGATGGCATTTCTTATTCCCTTCAGTTCAATTTAGCAAACATTTATTGAGTAATTTCTCTGTTAAGATACTGTGAAACTGCCTCTTGCATGAGTGTAACAAAAAGGAAGAGAAGAATCTGAGAGCACCAAGTTAATTTAGGCAAATACTTAATTTCTGGTGATCAAAGTTAATCGGTGATCAAAAGAAAACAAATAACTAGCAGTGTTACATGAAAGTGATAGATTCTAGTGTGATAAGGCAAGAAATATTTTTTTTAATTTTTCCTATAAGCAAGTTTATTACTGAAAACGTGCCACACATGATCAATATTGGTGAATATTTTATTTTAAAAGCAATGAGGAGATGGCTTACTCTGAGAGGTGTGGAAAAATCGTTGCAGAGACATTGAGCTTAAGTGTGGAATAATCACAACTAAAAGAAATAAATAGGTGTAGGCAAAGTCATGATCCAAATTAAACAGATAAAGGATAAATCAAGTTAAGACAAATCGTATAATTTTCAAAGCAAGAAAGAAGACCCATACTAAGCCAAGATCTCTGGCTCTTCCAATCATGAGTCAAATAAGCAGTAAATGCAATTAGTAGAAATATTTCCTGATGAAATCAATAGGCCCCCTTTAGCCTCACTTTTCAGAAATGGGCACTGGTAACAGCTTTAATAGGAAGAACTGCTGCTGTAGTACGTTGAAGTATTGGTTTATGTAAGTGGCTTATTTAGCTCTCATTTATCATTCATTCCACAGACAAGGTGCTTTATATTAGCTTGTGAATATGTACAGATAACCTCACTGTCACACTTACCCATCAAAGATCTCTAGCATTAGAGAAGGAGAGTGCTGCGGGTATAGCCTGACTTTTTCAATTCCAACCGGAAAATTCCTTTGGAATTTTTTGCTATATCTTAAAAATTCATGTGAATTTAGTATTCTTTCTTCTGGCATTTTAACATAACATCTCCCCTAAATCTTTGGAATCCAGGGAAGGGTGGCCATAATTAATGTGAGGTTTCTGCTGTCTCCTGTGGACACACACAGACCCTTGTTTGAGAAACACAGCATCATGCAGATACTACTTTTAAGGAGTTTGCCATGAGGTTTTGAAATGATGCTTGCTCGGAGTACTGTGGTAGCCCTGAGAAAGGAGTTGATGGCTGGCCCTGTGTCCACTGAGAAGGAGACTTTTCAGCTGAACTTGAAAGATAGGAGTGCTTTTGATAGCCTAAGAGAAAGAGAAGAGGAGGACCTTCCAATCTGAAGGAAGGTGCCTATAGATGCATAAGCAGTGTGGCTGGAGGATGGGGTGAGAATATCTAAATTTGAAGATGGAGAGATGAATAACCATCACCTTTTGGCCAGCTATGGAAACCAGGGATTTGAGTCCTCATATAGTATATAAGTGGTTCAGCACTGAGAGCCATCTTTTTAAATGAAATCAATATGAAAGCCCAACAGATACTTCTATAAATATATATTTATTTCAAAAATTTATGAACTTTCCTTAAAAGCCAAGAGCATTTTGATTAAAAAAATTGAACTTTGTTGGTTTTGGATGGCAGCTGCTGTCTGGTCAGCCTCAACATCCAGTTGATTTTTGTGTTTTGTTTTGGTTTCATAGTGTCAGGAAAATCTGGATTCGTGTAGATAATTCATGTAATTGGAAAAAAATGTATTTTAATAGTTTATTTTGCAATCCCAGGATAATCTGTTATAAAGCTGATCTGGAAGCTTAGAAGAAGAATCATGGGAAATTGTTTTAGTCCTGAATTACTAAGAGAATTTATCTGCTGTTCTCGGTGGTACTAGCAAAGAGTTCGACTTGGGTGAAGTAAAGCAAAGTGTTGTAAGGTACCATTTAAAAACCATCTCAATTATGTCAGTGTTCTGCTCAGTCAGATATTTAGTCTGAGTTAGCAACGTCATTTTTCCCTTACTTTGCATGTTGAGTCTAAACTACAACTTTTAGTTTCATCAAAAACACATTCCCTGCAGGTAACATTCTGGCCTTGCATCAAGAAAGTGATCTTGTTCAACTAGATAAAATCCTAAGTCAAAAGCCAGCCAAAGCATTGCATCTATGTTCTAGTTGAGATACTTATGTCTCTTCAGCAAAAATAGAAAAGGAATTATTCCTTTCATTTCTAGTAGTCCACTACCAACTTGCCTCATGAGCAACGGTGAGCTCTGGTTTGTAGCAAGACATTTGTATTGTAAGCTTTGTAATATAAGCAAGCTTTGTATTGCAAAGACTGTACGCGAATATGAGGTACAAGTTGTAGTCCGTTATCTCACAGTGTTTGCAAAGATGCTGCGCTTACTGAAGAGCGTGTGCTTGACAAGTGCTGCCGATCACAGCCATCTGAACACAGTGAGGCCCTCACTTTTGTACAAGTTCCCACTGGTTTCTCCTGCCATAGTCATAGCATTCTCTTAGGAGGCTTCACCATGTGGCCTCGGGCAACTTACTAGACCTCTCTATATCTCAGGTCCCTAATGGGATAATATGATAACCCTAGTCCTGTTCATAATCTTAATACTACCTCATAATAATAGTTGTGAGGATGAAAAGAACTAACATCTGTTAAATACTTAGCCTAGTTCTTGGCAGATAGAAGGTATAAAGTGTTGAATTGTATCCCCCCAAGAGAGAGGTTCAAATCCTTACCCCCAGTACCATTGACTGTGATTTTATTTAGAAGTAAGGTCTTTGCAGATGTAATTAAGATATAAATTAAGATAAGGTCATACTGAGTTAGGGTGAATCCTCAATCCAGTCACTAAGATCCTCGGAAGAAGAGGACAGGCACACAGGAAGGAAGGCCATGTGTGAAAACAGAGGTAGAGATTGGAGTTATGCCAACACAAGCCAGGGAAAGAACACCAAGGATTGCTTGCAGCCTTCAGAGTGTTTAGGAGGAACCAACTCTCCCGGCATCTTGGTTTCAGACTTGTAATCATAACTGTGAAAGTGTATATTTCTGTTCTTTTAAGCCATTAGTTCGTGGTAATTTGTTACAGGATCCCTAGAAATGAATTCAGTAAGTAATCAACAAATTGTAGCTATTATTATCAGCACTGTTATTGAAATTAAGTGCATATTTAATGTCAGACATAAATTTTGTTTTTAATAACATCACATGGTAGAATATGTGGTAACGCAAACTTAGAGCTTTGTTTTGTCTCATGGTCATGTGGCAGTTTTATTCCTCCATGAAATAATTTTGCAGATTTTCATTGCATTCTACATACCAAGGTCTCAGACGCTTGTTATTATCATAAATAATGAACACAGATGACAAGAAGCAATGATAAAATTTTTCATATTATAGATGAACCTTTGGCTCTGAATGTTAATTTGGGGTATATTGCTTTTATTCTGTTGTCAATATTGTCTACACAGGTTGAAAAATCACATTGTTCAAATATGATTTGTTACTTATTATTGATCTTTACAACATTGACTCTTCCATCATCAAATTTATTTAGAAATTTTCTAGTAGTATTTATTTCAACTCATGTTTAATGTTTTAATACTAAAATTTAAATAATCAGTACCCACAACAACCCAGGAATGAGCCCAATTCATTCTACAAGTATTAATTGCACCTTGATATGTGCCAGAAAGATGTTTAAGGTGTTTGGGACACAACAGTGCACAAAACAAAGATCCTTGCCCTTTGGGGGTAATAACATAGTAAATAAGCCAGTCATACAATATGTGGGAACGTAATAATAAGGGGAAAAAATTCACCAGGGCAAAAACATGAGCCAAAGATATGTACCTCAGCTTGGCTTGAAATTTAACCGAATGCACTGAACATATATGGAAGTAGTATCTTTGCCTTAAGACTGGGAACAAGGAAAGATGTCCTTTGTCACCACTCCTATTTGGTATTATACTAGAAGCCCAAGCTAGCGATGTAAGACAAAAAAAGGAGAGGAGAGGCGAGGAGAGGAGAGGCAAGGAGAGGAAAGGAAGAAAAAAGAAGGGGCACCTGGCTGGCTCAGTTGGTTAAGCATTGGTCTCTTGATTTGGGCTCAGGTCATGATCTCAGGGACAAGTGACTCTGCGCTCAGTGGAGAGTCTACTGGAGATTCTCTCTCTGCCCCTCCCTCTGCTCACTCCCCCCCCTCCGTCTCTCTCTCTCTATACATATATAAAATAAATAAATCTTTTAAAAATACTATTGAAAAAGAAAAAGAAAAAAAGAGAAATAGCATGTATGCAGGTTGTCAGTTGGGAGAGCATAGGAGCAATACCACCCCGATAGTCATGAGCATACCTGCTACCACCCAATAGCAGTTTTCAGTAACAGGAAACAGGGCTTCTTGAAGAAATGGCTGATTCTAGGACAAGATGAGCCTGGAGCATCATATAGTGTTAGAAAATAAGGAAATACTTAAAAAGAAAAAAGAAAAGAAAAAGAAAACCCACAATAAGTGGGAAGGGAGGGAGAGGGAAGTTTGTCAAAGGGACAGGAGACAACTGAGAGAGCTCCCAATAGTCAGCGCAGGAACAATTTCAGTAAAACAAAGTAGCTTTGGATTATAATCTGAGTATAAAAAAAATTCATGAGTCCGTAATGCTATAAGTGATTGAATAAATAAATGAGGAAGAATAGATAAACCTCCCATACAGAACAATTCCAAATAATTTATGTAGGTAATACTACCTTCACAGAGATGGAGCATGATATCTCTTGTCCTTGAGGTTGAGCTTTACACAGTGACTTCCTCCCAGAGCTGGTAGTTTGCAAAGTGGAGGGAAAAAGACTAGCCCTACCATGGAGAACCCTGACAAACACTACTTCAGCCAGTGATCAATGTCCACATCAATAGTGACAAGTCACACGGACACTCTGTACCCTTGATATGATGTGATGAGAATGGCACTTCACCTCTCTGGTCTCCTGTCCCAAACCCACAGACCCAATCTAATCCTGAGTAAAACATCGGACAAACTCCAGTAAAGGAGCATCCTTCAAAATAATCTGACCAATACTTCTCAAAACTGTCAAGGTCATCAAAAACGAGGAAAGGCTGAGGAACTGTCACAGACTTATAGATGCGTAGCTGCAGTCTCTGCATCTGTCTCCACGTGGTCTTCTCTCCTGTTTTCTCCTCTTCTGTCTCAAAAGGATTGAATGTTCACCATTGAATTTAGGGCCCACCCTAATCTAAGGTGATCTCATGTAGAAATTCTCTCCTTAATGACCTCTGCAGTAAAAATGAACATACTGGTAGTCTACCAGATGTTAGAACTGTCTCAATGATGATTATAATAATAGGTAGTCATTATTTTTGTAAAGGTTTATTTATTTGAGAGAGAGAGCACGCGAGCATGAGGGGGGAGGAGCAGAGGGAAAGGGAGAGAGAGAATCTCAAGCAGACTCCCCGCTGAGCATGGAGTCTGACGCTGGGCTCGATCTCAAGACCCATGAGATCATGACCTGAACTGCACACCTCCCAGGCGCCCCTGTAAAAGGTAATCATTATTGAGCTCTCCCTATATGCTGGGTACCCATGTGAGTATTCTACCTGTATTATCTCTCTGGCTTCCTATTTCAATTTTCCTTGATTTATAGATGATGAAATTGAGACACTATGAAGTGAAGAAACTTGCCTATAGTCACACAGCTAGTAAATTTCAGACTTATGTTAGTAGTATTTATTATAGTTAAAATACTGCAAATAAAATGTATATCAAACATTTGTAGTAGTTTTGAATCCTCTGTGAAACCTGAGGATTCCACTTTAAGGCTTAGATCCCTGGGGGGCACTGAATGTTTTTTCAGCTGCTTGATGTGAAGAAAATTTATCAGTCCCTTTAGCTGGGGGCTCCTTGTGACAGAGATCGGTAGTGTTTTTTTTAATTTCTAGGATGTCAGGTAGGATTGATTGCATCTCGGTTATCCAGCTCTCATCCCATCAGCTCTTACCTTCTTTATTCATTTTCTGTTACCCTCTGAAAAGGATTTACTTCCTTATTTGGGTTTGCCTCTCACTAGTATCATTTTCTTCCTCCCCACCCTCCACACATGTGCACACATGCTTTTTTATCCATTTAATTTGCATCTTCCCCCAAAGGGTTAAAAATCCCATCTGAATGATATAAAGACATAAACTACAAGCAAATGTAGTATTTCTAAAGGCTAGTAAAAGCCTGTAGATGCCAAGTAAATATATAAGATGAAATAAGTGATTCAAATAGAACAATTAACAGATGGCAGGAACAATTATATATTCATATTTCTGGCCAACAGCATTTGGTAGATATAATTACCTTACAGGTGTTAACTGCCCTTCTATCATGGAATGAGACATCTCTGAACGCTAGAGTGGCACAGTTAAGTGACTGATGGCCACAAATTAGTAAAAATCCTATTGGCTCATTTTTTTAGACATGAATCAGAAAGCTAAATTCAGTTCTTAGAGTCTAGTGCTAAGTTCAAGAAAAGTGAAACTTGAACAAGAGAGCAGGTGTGGTGTAATCTTAACGTTGATTGCTGGCGTGGGGAAAAAAAAAGCCCTGAACATTAAGAGACATTTAAAATTCACTCGACATTTGGAAGGTACAAAGTCCAAAAGGCAATCCTTTAGGGAGAAGGAAGCAGCTGTTACAAAGTATTCCTTTGCGTTTTTAAAAATTACCTGAGTTTCATATGCAAAATGGCATTCTAATACTGTTTTCAAAAAAAAAAAAAAGCTTCTGTATAGATTAGTTTGTATATGTTTCTTTATAACCTGAAGAGTATTATGCTAGAATGCAAATATTATTTTTAATGTTGTAATCATTTGGACCAGAAATATTTGAAAACAGAGGTAAACACACACATGCCCAAATTAGGTCATTCAAGAATTATCACTTTTATTTTTGTTTTGTGAAGAGTAAATATTTGGTACTTCCACTTGGCATATTCCTTCAATGAGTTTAGTACTATGAAATATATTTTTTAGTAGCATCCTTTTAAAGTTGTTAATTTGTCCAAGTAATATACAGAGAGAGATGGTTATGGGGGCAAGTATTTATTGTGCTGTATCCTTTTTCCCTTATAATGAAAATCTTGATTTTTTAGTAATATAAATGGTATTTTATTAAAATATGTAATGATTTTCCTTTAGCATTATTTTCTCTCGGGTAACAGTTGAAATCAAGGATGAATTTTTTTTTAATTTAAACTGAAAAGCAGGTTTGACTTCCATTGTCTAAAATATTCATCAACAAACTTGATGCTTTTAATTTTCCTTTTTTCTTGTACAGTTAAGGATATTATACTTTTCTGCCTTGAATGGTGAATAGTCAGTCAATAAGCAAACTTTACCACAAGTATTACATACATAAAATATAATCTTTAGCACACACCTTCACTCTTACTTGGTTTTTGGTTGTGGTAATGCATTAGCATTAAAAAATTGTCACTCCACCCACATGGCCATGTGTATCCAGTATCTTTTTGATAGATTCCAAATAGTGCAATTACCATATTCAAAACAAATAATCCAAAATTGACATAAAGATATAAGTTCAACGACACCCTTGTTTTAGGGCAGAGACAGCTTAGAAGTTTCTGAGTTGGGACTTGTTGAAAAAGAAGAAAGTTGCATTTCCAGATAGAAGACTTAAGAATAATATCTTAAAATATTTCTTAATATCATATATTAAAATATTATAAAACTGAGAAGTCTCTAGTACATTAGTTAAGAACGTTTACTTCAGATAACATTTTTTTTCAGATTTCACTGGATTACAAATAGACTTCTTTCCGCTATACTGTGGTCTTGGACAAAAGACTTAACCTTATTTCTAATGTAGAAATAGCAATAAGAACAATCTCTAGCAATAAGAACAACCTCGTGTTGTTGGAATTAAAGGGAATGACATATAAAGCACTTAAATAAAATGCCCAGCTCAGAGCTGTTGCTTAATACATGCTGTCATTCAGGGACATCTGGGTGGCTCAGTTGGTTAAGCATCTGCCTTCGGCTCAGGTCATAATCCCAGAGTCTGGGGTTGAGTCCTACTAGGGGCTCCCTGCTCAGCAGGAAGTCTGCTTCTACCTCTGACCCTAACCACCTCTCATGCTCTCCCTCACTATCTCTCTCTCTCTCTCAAATAAATAAATAAAATCTTAAAAAAAAAAATACATGCTGTCATTCATTGATTTTTTTAAATACGTCGATTAGTTCAATTAGAGTATCTAACAAATACATTAGAAGCTTTTCTCATAATCATTGGAGTTACTTATTTTCCATTATACTTAAGCCCATTCTAGTGTTGTGAAATTAATATGGAAATAGGAAGAAAAAAAAAACCATGATTGAGAAACCTATGTAAAACTGAAGTTTTTCTCTTTTGGGATGAAGTCAGTTTGGTCCTTGAGTAAATTAACTTTTCTAGCTATTATTTTCTTACAGCCAGCTTTAGTCTATTCCTGGAAATCAGTGCAAAGTCAGCAGCACTATTAGAAATAAATCCTTTGAGAAAATATTTTCAAGCCTCTATTATATAGTTCCAGATTTTTTCAACATATCTAAGAAAGTTTGTGAAATTTTTTTAACAAGAAGTTAAAATAATGCAAAACCTTTTATATTCTAAGAGACTTTGTATTCTTCATTTGGAGAATACAGTTGACTTAACAGTCATCTACACAGAATGTCATTTTGATCTTTGAAAATTAATTTAAAGGACTAACAAGCAAAAAGTATAACTTTCTAAACAGATCCCTGGCATGTCAATTTATTTTTTGTTCAGTTATTTGTTCATGCTAAAATTTTTTAAAATACATTTTTATTACTGGAAAAAAGCCCATAAAAGTATGTTTTACTCATAGTAGATTTCATTTAATTAATGGATTATGCATTAGTCTAGCAGATGGGTGAAATTTAAATTTACTCATGTCACTTTAATTTGTTTGCCTGGCTTTTTCAAAGCAGCTGATTTGTTCTATTAGAGTATTTAAATAATGTTTCTGACTGTTCTGTTCAAGACTAAATAGACCTTTACCTGAGTGAAATCCAATAAATGAAGTGGATTGGCAAAAGTTATGTATGGGGAAGGGAAATGCTAGTATGGTTCAGAACTTCTGTTAAAGTTCTTTACAAAACAAAGCTAAGGAAAGCTGATGACCAAGGATTAACAGGAAAATTTCCTTCTCAGATTTAAAACTATAATGGATGGAAAGCTAGCCCAGAAATAAAGGGCTGATTTCTCAAGTGGAAAGAGGTTAATAGGAGGTGCCCTCAAGTTCAATTTTAGTACTGATGGTATTAAATCTATTAATGATTTAGAAGACGAGATGGAGTTTTGGTAATATCATCATTTTATTTTTCATAGTAAAAACAGGGAAAGATTAAGAACATAGCTGAAAGAAAATGTACATTTTTTAAATTCATTGGTCATTATTAAAAAAAAAAAAATCTAAAGAGTCAACCCCAAACTTTTGGCTGTCCTATACTTGCATTACTTGCATGTTAATGGCTCAAAGGAAATCAACTGGGGAAAATGTTTCAAGCTTTATTATTAATATAAGAGAAGAAATGATGTTTAATTCAGCTTTCTTCTTGCTTTTCTGAATTCTGTATCCTATATCATCAAAAGAAATATCCATATTAAAGGAAAATAATACATACATACGTACGAAAATTGTATGTAGAGCAGAACTACTTATCTCTTTTACTTCCAGATTTGGGACTGGAAAACTAACACTAGTTCATGGTATTTGCTGAACACACACATGCCATAATGCAAGTCCATGGTTACCTAGATTTATTGTCATTGGGTGCATATAGAGTCAAAGATCCCTTTACTGGAAAATCTGATGGATAGAATAAGTGGAGTTATTTTGAATCATAGGTCACTATGACTATTATTTATTATCATCATTGTTGTTTGCCTATGAATGTTGTAATCAGAAAACCTTTAGATAATGCCTGGATTACTTCTACTTTCTGCACTAAGGCAGTCCCTTGTGGAATTTGTATATTTTCTGGCTCTTGAATCATATTTACTCAATCACAAATAAATAACTTAATTATGAAAATACAAGAACCTTTAGAACAATATGAATACTTATATCATGAAAACTAGACCACATTAAAAAAAAAAAGCTGTGTAGATTTTAATGGATAAAAATAAATTAGCCTGGAGATTTAAATTACAGAATGCTGCAGAATGTAAATATAGTAGATTATAAAATGTCATCTTTGGGAAGTACCTATTTCTGTAGCCAATTTAGTCAAACTTATTAATTTGAGATTCTTCCTCCTAAAGTTTGAAAGTCTGAACAACTAAAAATGTTACACTCTTTTCAACATTGTTATCTAATCAATTTGTGTTGCTTGGTTGTTATTGAATATATATTAAAGATTACCGTAAGTTACAGTCACACAAAGCTGAGTATAGAAAATTGGTTTCCAAACTGCATTTTACAAAACTGTGTATTCCTGGAAGAACTTGAGGGGATCATGAATGCTGTCATCCATAATTCTGAAATCCACATAAAATGGTTCAGCAAAATAGTTTTGCTATTTCTTAATGGAAATTAATAATAAATTAATTTATACTTAAAAATTTCGTGTTATAAGTTTGAAATTTAAAACTAGACTTCAGTAACAACTTTATTTCTTACGTTGTTCAACACAAGATCCTCTCTCTACCAGCATTTTACAGATACATGAACATTTTTCTTTGGTTTGTGTCATGTCTTCTCTGTTTGAAAGATTATTGGGGAGAAGACTCTTGATTTTCCCTCAGATACATAGTTACCAATATATGAATGTGTATTTGTAGCATGATCTTTTCATGATCAAAGAAGCTCAAAACTAATAATAAATATTCTTTTAGACATAGTTTTCAGATTCCTCTCATATATATTCTTCCACATCATTATCATACCAAGCTTGAGAGCTATTGTAAGATAGATATTAATATTCCCCTTTTATTGATAGAAAAATGCTTCCATAAAACTGTAGTATGAAATTTCTCTCTTCACTCTTTTAATTTTCTTAAATGACTTCTGTTATATGCCAGGTGTTTCCAAAGTTAATTTTTATAATCCATGTTCTTTGATAAAATGATTTCCCTTGTGGCTGTTTACACTTCTGTTTTCCCATGTGTGAAAACAGAGGCGGGTGGAGAAACCTGATTTTAGGTGTGAGCACAGATGTGTTGCCTGGAGGACTTGCTATAGCAACTGGGACCTTAGTTCTGATTGTCCTACATGTATGAGCCTGGGGATCCTGGGGACACACAGAGTCAGTGATTGTGTTCAGTCAGGGACCCTGAGCAGTTCCGGTTGGCTGGAGCCCCACATGATTGTGGGTGCGGTGAGAGGTGCAGCAGTAGACAGAACTTGCCCATACGGAAGAGCGCATGGCGTGCTTTCAGAGCTGTTTGACGTGGTCCTGAATGCGATAGGGAACAGGAATGACACAATAGGATTACATTTTAGAAATATCACTCTGGAGAACAGTATTTTTGTTTAATTTTTTCAACCACAAATTTAAGAGACATGCATAAACAGACGGGTGAATGCAGAAAAACGTAAAGACTGTGATCTTTCTACATAATGGCACAGCTTGATGTGGGCACCAGCTTTTTCACAAACCTCGATGCCAGAATTCTACACTCCTAACTCCTATTCCCACCCCACTTGCCTTTATTTCTGTGGCCCCTCTGGGCTGCCCTATGCTCTGCCTTCACACTGAGTGCCTGCCTGGAGTCATCCCCAACACCTGACTGCTGAACTCCTGTGCATCCTTCAAGTTGTGCCTTGGTCTTTCTTCAGGGGAGCCTTTCTTGATGTTTTATGACCAATCAAAGCTCCCTGTTGTATGTTGTCATAATTCCTTTTAGTTTTCCTTTCTAACATTCATCACAATTTTAATTAAGCAATATATTATACCATTAGGATATATACATTATACTATTAAGGATAATAAGCATATGTGTGTATATTTATATATGTGTGGGTATATCTGCTATTGTGTGTACACAAAAAACAGTTAACAACAACACTTTGTAATTCTTACTGAATGTTTTTCTCGTATCTGGGTGTACTTGTGTGTATTGTATCTAGGTATAATTAATTGGGAAAACACCACAGATGTGTTTTGTGTCCCTCTTTGTATGACTATTACATCAAGAGCTTTGTGCTGTGTAACTAGAAACAAGGAAAGGCATATAGAATTGGAAGAAAGGAGGTTAGTTAGGAGGCTATTTCATTGTTCTAAGTGAAACCTAGGAATGATGAGAAAGGGATAAATTTTGGAGTAAGAGATAGTAAGATTTGGATCTTGATTTGATATAAATATGGAAGAGGGGGAAAACTAGTATATCCAGGGTAACTCTCAGGTTTGAGCAAATGAGCAGGTGACTATAGAAAGAGGATCCAGGGGCGCCTGGGTGGCTCAGTTGGTTGAGCGACTGCCTTCGGCTCAGGTCATGATCCCAGGGTCCTGGGATCGAGTCCCGCATCGGGCTCCCTGCTCTGCGGGGAGCCTGCTTCTCCCTCTCCCACTCCTCCTGCTTGTGTTCCCTCTCTCTCTGTCAAATAAATAAATAAAATCTTTAAAAAAAAAAAAAAGAAAGAGGATCCAGTTTGAGAAGGGAGGTAGTGGAAAAAGATGATGATTTCAGATACGGGATTTTGAGTTGCCTGTCAGAAATCAGACTATATTTACCCAGTGAATTAGGCTATTCTAATTCATCACTAAACTGAAAGCAAAGGAATATGGCCTCTGAACTCTATGTGCTAAACTATATTTAGGTACTATGTTTAAAACAGGCTTACTGAATTATTAAGAGAGATTATGACTCCTCTTCCCCTAGAGGCATTTTTTTAAGTACTCAGATGCATTTGTCTGCTGTGTTTTGAACATGATCTTGCCAAGGCAAGGGAATTGCCAGTCCAGATAACCTATCAAGAACTCTCCCAGAGCTCTGAATCTGTGATACACTTATTTTTATGTTGACTCTGTCACATGCTTCTAGTGTACTACAATTTTGATAAACAAATGGTTTCCCTTTGCTAAGTCAAAAATTCATTGTAACTTACTAAAATGTGTTCTCTCCATTATAAAATTAAATGCCAAGATCTCGTATTAACTTTAAAAATACTAATTTTTCAATACCTTGGTTTTCCATGTACTGTATTTTCATCCAAAAAAGTTATAAAATATACTTTAGAAAACTGTATCATATATACAGTCCTGAATGCAGTTATTTTTGCATGTTTTACCCCATTTTCTTCCTTAAATTTCTCTTCCGTGTATTCTAAACTTAAGTGCAGAAAGCAAGGGCTTGGTGTCATTAAAATAAAATACAAATTAAGCATGCTATATTAAAAATTTTGAATATTAAGCTAGAGTCAATTTCCAAAATAATTTCTTTGTCAAGCAAATCTGTAACTATCCTCATATCCAGCTGTCTGGCTCATCAAGATTTACTTCACCATGTTCCAGCATGGATAGTGAGAGTAGCGACTAGAAGAAGAAATGTATTACAGCTATAAAACCTTTACCAGTACCCTCTCCTCCAACCTCACAGGTAGAATTGAGCATTCATTTCATCCTAAGTCATTTATAGATACACCTAGCATGTGTTAGATATTGTGCTGGATTCTGGGAATTACAAAAAAAAAAAAATAGCATAACAATTAGAGGTGCTCACATTCCAGTAGTAGAGATAAGCATATTCAGTAGTAATTTAAAAGTATAAATTCTATGGTAACAGTAGCAAAAGGCATCATAAAGGTATTTGTGCTTTTATATGTGGGATCAGGGAAGGAAGATTCTTGGAGAACATCTGAGCTAATATAAAAATAAAAAGGCTAAGTATAGTATTGAGCTAAGTGATATTAGAAGATGGCTGGAGGAATTAGCCAGATGAAATGGCTGAATAAGGGAGGTGCCAGCAGAGAGGTCAATATATGACATCAGAAGAAATAACAAAAACAGACTTGTGAAGTAAGAAATGCTCATGTGGGTATGGAGAACTATAGATAGATTGGTAATCCAGAGACATGAAGAGGGAGACCATGATGAGAAGACAGGGAAGAATTGAAAGGAGCCTGGATCAGTGAATGCATTATGTACTTTGCTAAAGAATTTGAACTTTACCCAAAGAACAGTGTTATTCATAACTTTGGCATCTACAGATGACACAGGGCATTTAATGCAACTTGGAAAACACAGGTATAGGAAATTTTTTAAATAAAAGTAAAACTGTATCTTAAACTGAAAGTGGTATCTGTTTCATATCTGAAGAAAATGTCACTAATTGCAATTTTTATTATTACTTGTATGTAGATTTAAAGATAAATATTCTTGGAAATGTCTTAAGTTCTAGATATATTCTGTGTTTTCTCTTTTACTTATTTCCTCTAACTTAGTAAGTAATAACTTACAGGTCATTGGGAATGATCTCTAGCAAGTGTTTGGTGACTGTCAGGTCTGAGTGTTTGGATCTAATGTGGAACCAGAAATGATGAATATCAATATTTTATTGGAAAGTACTTTTAGCAAACTATCAGATTCTTAGTTGGCAAGCATATCCTACTCAGAAGCGAGAGAGTTAAATGCTTTAACTCAGGACGTAATAATAAATTGATTTTAAAGGACTTTTTTTTCTGTTTTCAGCACTAGAAATTATGTTTTTATATTTCATTGCCGTATTGGATGTGTTTTTAAATATACCTACCAATAGGAAACCAATCTCTTCCTCTACAAATGTAGAAAACCATTATGTGTTGAATTAGGTTAAACTTGCTTGTAATTGTGTTATTTGTACTGCTGTTCCGTCATCCTAAAAACTCTTTCTGATCCTTAGAATGAAATATGGCGATATTTTAGCCCTGATGTAATAGTTTTAGACTATTGAATAAATCGAATGTATTGCTGAAATCGGGTTATTTGGGCATGCCACTCGAAATCATTGAAATGCTCTTTAATAGCATGATTAGTGTCAGGAAGAAATGTGTTTATTGCATTTTTCATTTTGAAAACTTGTGTGAGCTTCTTTCACCTCCCTAATCAGCATACCTGAGTATGGCAAAGGCAGTCTTGTATTCACTGCCCACTTTTTCACTCAATATATGGAAAATAGGAGGCAATTAAATTCACCATTTTATTTCCCTCAGTACTGAGTCAGGATCAGGTAGCATTGTGCTTGACTCTTGACTGTTCTCAATGAATCCAATATCTATATTGACATTCGAGTTTTATTTAACTCTCATTTCAAAGTGCCAGCATTACCCTCTGCATTAATAGCTGTGTTCTATCAGTGTTGAATTCACTGCCTTGTTGCTTCATCTGTATGTAGTCTTGGTTTTCAGGGATCACTGGTACCAAAATTTATGGAGCCTTGTGCCCTCAGGTTTATTCCACTCATCCATCAAGAGCACATCCTCTGTACATCAGTGGTTTGTTCAACTGTTCAGTGGAATGTCTGCTACTTAGGAGCGACATCTTACAGCGCCCCCAGGTGGGCATTATGCGGCATCTAATGATGTTCATTGATACAGACATTTTGTCAATAGCTTTCCTGATTTTTTGAGTCCATAATATTTATCATTCATTTTCTCAGTGGCTTTATAGGCCTCTCAGAATATCATGAATTTGAAATCCACTTTTGGTCTTTCCTCCTCTTTGATAATTAAAGTTACTAATTTTATGACGGGAAACACTATTTGCTCTCATTCTGTAAAGTAAAAACTTGTTTGGTTTACTACAAAGGTTACTGAGCTTGTTTTGAAAATGAGAAAGTATCAATAGATATAAGCCACTATTTAACAATGATTTATCACAGACAGGACTGTGAGACCTAGGTATGAATGGGTCACCAATATAGGAAAATCAGGTACTCAAGTTGTGCTTCACTTTTTATGCTTGTGTCCTTTTTTATCACTGCTTGTCCGAGCACGAAGAGATTCCCATATTTTGACACTTGACTCTTGGTCTTTCTTTATGTTAAGGACCTGGATATGTTCATCACTGGTTTTAGGCTTTGATGAACCAATTCTGAGAGTCTTAATTGTTGCCTATAGGGCAACAAAAATGTACAAATTAAAAAAAGCAAATTTAACATGTGTGAATAATAACACACACGGCTTGAAAATAAGTTAGATGAGAGAACTGGACCAGCACAGCCCTTATGGCAGGTGTGTGTCATTAATAATGTAACAGTTATTAAGAATGTAAGTGGGTTCATTGAAAATCATAATTAATCTTACATTTTAAACTTCTGAAGCATGGAAAAGGGCAAAGATGGGAAGGCTGGGGCTCATTTAGAAAGTTGATGTGGCTGGTCATTTGCATTTAGCTACTCTGATGTTATTTTTTTTAAGATTTTATTTATTTATTTGAGAGAGAGCATGAGCAGGGGGGAGGGTTAGAGAGAGAGGGAGAAGCAGACTCCCCATTGAGCAGAGACTCCATCCCAGGACCCTGAGATCATGACCAGAGCTGAAGGCAGATGCTTAACCAACTGA
This sequence comes from Mirounga leonina, assembly GCF_011800145.1. Classification (NCBI taxonomy): domain Eukaryota; kingdom Metazoa; phylum Chordata; class Mammalia; order Carnivora; family Phocidae; genus Mirounga; species Mirounga leonina. The sequence continues at coordinate 81,050,121 of NW_023270807.1, read as the reverse complement.
GCCACTCAGGCACCCCTACTCTGATGTTATTTAAAGAGCTATAATAACAGTAGTATAAATTAAATGTAACTATGGGAACATAGTAGGTATTTTACATTAAAAATGTACTACTAAATTTTGATCTCCTTCTGTGGAAAACGTTATATATATATATTATTACTTCTGTTTTCCGGATTTCTTAATACAAATTCTGTACACTATTAGAAACAGTATTATTTTCGAGTTGCCAAAATTAGATTTGAATTCTGGCCAAACCATCAATAAGTTACTCAATCCCCCCCATTCCAGTTTCATGTTTTAAAAAATTGGGGGGGGCTAGCGTTACCTGCCTTTTCAAGTTGCTTTGATTATTACATGAAATAATATACTTAAAGCTTTTTGCATAGCACACACTATGGATTTAATACTTAAATGCTTCCATGTTTTTTCCGCACTATGTAATCACATCAGTAAGTTAAAAATTTTGGTTTGCTTCTTTTGTTATTTTACTGGGTTTTTATCAATGATATTTAATTGTTTGGGCTAATTTTTATTCACTAAAGTGATGAGATGAGCTTGTTATTTTAGCATATAGAGGAAGCCATAAAGCTAGTATAATTTTTAAACAGTCCAATATTGGCACTAAAACAATATTGGCTCTTAACGATGCGCTTGGAGCAACTAATTCTGAGCGAAGTATGTTTTCACTGATATTCAAGGCTTTGATTTTGTTTCTGGCATGACCTGGTGACATAATGAAGCAGTTGAGATCATTTTCAGATCTATGTGAAATGAAGATTGCAATGATGAGATGGTTGACAAATGAAAAGAAATGCAATTGTGTCAAAGAAAAATAGAGGCCTCTTGCTGCAGGGTCCTTGGCATGCGCCCACGATGGGGCTGCTCTCTGGCTCGGCATGCAGTGTCATCTTGATTATGTCTCTCAATGTGAGTCTTCACCCCGTGATGCGGAGCTGCAGTGAGGGAATCAGCCTTCCCATTGGAGAAGCCTGACAGTCCTGCTTTTCCAAAATGGCATGGTATTATTACTTACCACAGATATTTTCATTATATTTTTAAAAGAGCTGTGATGCATGTAAACTGATATACTATGAACGCTTTTCTTTTTTTGTGTGTCAGGTTTTGATAAAGTAACGATGATTTATAATTTATTTTTATTTATAATTTGTTATAAATTTATCATTGGGTTTTTTTACTTTAACATAACTAGTATTTATGGACATTGAATAAATACCATTTATTGCCCCATCACTTTAGGCTAGAGGACCTCATACATGCTTTTGCTCACCCAAGGGACATCAAAAAGATGAGATGATTGTCCTTAAAGGAAACATTTAATGTGTTCATTTAGTGAAAACTAATGAAGTTATTCTTCATTCAGTAGGTTAATTTTAAGTGAGCATTTACTATGTGACATTGTACTTAAATCCATGATGAATGCAAAGAAATACGGCGTGATTTTTGTCTTTGCAAAATGCACAGTCCCCTTGGAAGAGAGAAGGCATTCTAAAAGTCTAAGAAGCATTTAACTTAGACAGTATTTTACCAGGAGAGAAAGATTAAAAAAGTAAAGATGCTAAAATAACACAGCCATGATGATGAGCTTGAATAATTGGTTTAGTTAATGTTTTCAATATACAGTTTTTAAGGTGTCAGGAAAAAGGATTTTTTTGAAAAAGGATTCCCTAAATAATTATAATAATCAAACTGTGAATGCTTTAAGAAAATGTTACAAAATGTCTTTAAAATATGTATTTCTGATGTACTTCATTCCTTGATGAACCAGACAAATAAGTTATACTTTACTTTAGAAAATGCATACAAAAATGCATTCTCAAAGCATATAGAAGAAAAAGCAATGAGATGGAACTGCCATACCTCAGTAGCTGAGTACATTTAAATGATTTTTTTTAAGGCCTTCCACATATTATGTATTTTTTTTAAAAAAAAACAAGCAAGCAGAAATCCTATGTGCTAGTGAAGTATAAGTAACCTTAATTGTTGAAGTATAATTATTTGAATTTTTAAATTTAGTGTACTTGTGAGAATTTCTTGGTAGATGACTGGATATACAGCCCTAATTCAAGAAAAATCATTATAATTTCAGAAGAATCAAAAATTAACTACTTGGATATTTCTTTAAATTAAACCCAATTTTGAAGAATTCATAGTAAGGTACCTTTTTTAGGTGCTCAGATGGTTTGTACTTACCAAATACTCTTTAGATTTTAAAAGTCATACTAAAATATTCCAAGAAAGTATTAGAATATTATAAATAGCTACAGTTTGATCATGACATTTGGTTGCTGAAAATGTCCTTGAGCAACCATTCATGTAGAAGATAAATAAACAACAAAATCCTTTAAACAGCTTTCCCTTTAGCTTTACATTCAAAACTAGAATTCTTGAAATTTTCAGCACTAGTGTTTAACGATATATTGAAGACTTCACTTGCAGAGAAGAAGAGTTTGCACTCACAAATGAAAATGACTGGGTGGGCTCAAGGGAATCAGTTTAGCAGAAAAGCTTTATGTTTAGCAGCATTATCTGTTCTTTTTAAAGTTTTCTATTTGTTAGATTTCTGTTCGATTTCGAGGCTGTTTTTATTTCGAGTTAGATGTTTTCCCTAGTACCTTATACACACATTCTTCAAGGACCTGAAAACGGACAAAGTAATTCAGAAACATACTTTTTTTTTTCAAAAATTATTTAACTTTACATTTTGAAAATTATAAATGAATGCTTTTATTTTCTATATGGGGAGTAGAAGATGGGTTAAATAGCTACAGGTGAAAGGTAATCCAGTTTGGGGGAAAAACAAGCTCTTCCCAAAAATCTTCAGGATTTTTTTAAAAAGATTTGTTTGTTTGTTTGTTTGTTTGTTTGTTTGTTTGTTTATTGAGAGAGAGAGAGAGAGAGAGCAGGGGCATGGTGGGGGGAGGCAGAGGGAGAGAGAGAGAGAAACTCAAGTAGACTCCACTCTGAGCATGGAGCCGGACATGGGGCTTGATCTCACAACCCTAAGATCATGGCCTGAGCCGAAACCAAGAGTCAGACACTTAACTGCACCACCCAGGCACCCTCATCTTCAGGATTTTATTCTTGTAAGTGATAATGTTATTAGACCCCTAATACAGAATTAAAATAAAAATTAATAGCCACATTTCATTCATACAATGTGCCAAGTTGTACTTCTCTCTCTCTGTCAAATAAATACTTTTTTTTTTTTTAAAGATTTTGTTTATTTGACAGAGAGAGACACAGCGAGAGAGGGAACACAAGCAGGGAGAGTGGGAAAGGGAGAAGCAGGCTTCCCACGGAGCGGGGAGCCTGATGTGGGGCTCGATCCCAGGACCCTGGGATCATGACCCCAGCTGAAGGCAGATGCTTAACGACTGAGCCACCCAGGCGCCCCATGTCAAATAAATAAATTCTTAAAAAAAAAAAAAAAGTAACTGGAAGTCCCATTCCACAGCTCATTTCCTTTAACTTATTTCATACACATAGTCTCACAAATAGAAGTCTCAACTCTCCTACTGTGGCTACATTCAATAACTTAGGTAATATACCATGTGTACAAGCATAGAGGCTAGGTAATATTCTTGTGAAACTTGTTCTAAGCCAGTGAAACAGGCTACTGTAGATAAAAGCAGTGCCCAGAGGTTCTTGACCACAGGAATCACAGAGCATGACTGACAGTAAAGCCATGTAAACAGTGCTGATGCAGGTTCTAACTAAAGAACTAATTCTTTAGATCTCTATGCGAATGAAACAGATGTTTAATATGCTTTTAATGACACTATCTGTTCTATAGTGTAACCTAAAACACAATAATAAAATAAATTAATTATAAATTAAACTCATGCAGAACATCTAAATTTTAAGTTGGACTATCAAATAATCTAAGATACCAAAAGTTTATTCTTCCTCTGCTTTGAAAATAACATCCATTGACTTCAAGGATTTTTTTTCCCTTCTGTCTTGATGAGGATTATTTTGATATTTAATGTTCAAAGTCCTTAGATTTCATAACAACTCCTTCAGGGTAAAATTGTTTAAAGTTAATATATTCATCGCTTTCTTACTCTATGCTTAGCACTGAATAAGAAATAAGTAAAGTAGTAAATATGTTCCTTGCCCTGGAGAAACTTGCTCTCTAGTTGGGAAAATAAGACAAAATACTTGAAAGATCAGAAAACAATAAAAGGCAGTTCAAAATGAATATCATTATACTAGCCCGATATTCTTGATAGATAAAATTTTTAAAGTACTTTTCAAATTTCCAACATTAAATGTATATTCCTTTTGTCAAAGATTTTCCACCTTCCATTTTTCAAAGGTTCTGCAATAACCTTTTCCCCCTCCTGTCACTTGATTTCTCCTAGTAATTTGATATTTTTGTTATTCAAATTGAAATTGTTACTTTCCTCCTTAAGCATTAAATATGTTAATGCTATTTCCAGAGGATACATACGGTCAGTAGTTTAAATTTCACTTTATAACTAAATTCAGACATAGAATTTTAATGGTGACTTTTCTGTTATTAAAGTAACCTTCAATCAGCAAAAATTTATAGCTCATTTATTATGTTCCAGGAACTTACTGACTGCATTAAGATCCATTTAATTTATATATTCATCCATTCATTGATTCATCAACCCAAATATTTATTGAATAGTGATTTTGTACCAAGAATTTTAGTATGGGGAGATAGGAAATAATAAAGATTAAAAAAGTAAAATATTAGTGATAATTAGATGGCAGTAAATGCTAGGGAGAAAAATGAAGCATGTGGATTTTTAAAAAGATGGTTAAGGAAAAGTTCAGGAAAAAGGTGACATTTGAGTAAAGCTGTGAGGGACACAAGTGGCCATCTGGGAGAAGAACATTTTAGACAGAGAGAAGAGGAAGTCAAAGCCCCTGCCAGAGCAACAATGTGCCTGGCTTGAGTGGCATCTAACGAGCAGATTAGACTGAGAATAGCGGGTCTGAGGCCAGAAGACCTGAGGTTGGGGTGGGGTGTTAGCAGAGAGTCCTGTGCCTTGGCCTCAGTTCCTGAGTTGGGCCAAGAAAGAATTCAGAGCCAAGCTCTTAGGCAAGCAAGCATTTAATAGTGGTCGAAGTGAAAGTGCACTCTTTAAGGTGGAAAGCAGGCAGGCGCAGAGATGGCAACTGTGCCTGGGGTCAGGACTGTCTTGTTTTTCTCTTTGCTAGGGTGGTCTCTGATGGAGGTTGCCTCCAGTCATCTAAGGGACTCCTCCTACCCGCGCGTTGGGGGAATTTTGGGCCCAATTTGGTTCTGGTTGGAACTGTCATGGCAGCCATCCCCCACAAGGTGGGGATCAAAATCGCAAAGTAAATGTATTATAATGAAGATACAGGTTACTGTAGGGCAGCCCTGATTAGGGAAGAGTGTGTGCTTGTACCCCAGGGTCTCCTCCTGCTGCTTGTGTCCCGGGCGTTTACCCTGAAGTGTTTACCAACACTTTTGGGATTTTACCCAGAAGTATTTACCTTCCCAATACACGCTTCTCTCCTCCTGGCAAGAATGAATAGAGTGTTAGAGAGGTACAGTGATACTAGGAGTGGAAATTTTCCTTTGCTGTCCAAAATGCAGCAAGGATTTTCTGCAACCTTATTTTTTCTGGGGGTTCTTCAGAGTCACTCCCTCCACAATGAAAACACCTCGTCATCCTTCAGAAAGAGCTTGATTGTTATTACCATGGTGAAACAACTTACTGTTCCTCTCATCAATAAAATTTCATTGACCTCTTTGGTCCAATAGTGCTTAAATTTTACCACGTTAAAGTGCAATTTACCTGTGTGTGGGCCTGTTCCTTCTCCACACTGTGAGTTTTGCAAGGAAAGGGGTCATGTCTTACTTATTTTTATATCCTACAGAATTAGTCTGGCTCATTTTTATTTACTCACTAAATATTTGTTAAAGTTAATTGTTCTAGTAAAACCTGATGTTGTAGTTTATTCTGTTTTTTAAAAATTGGCTATGTATTTCGAACATATTTCCTGATTCATTATTTTAACACTTATTTATTTAGCACTATTTCCTCAAGGCCCATTTTACATGTTCTGCCTATCTCCATATAGGGCATAGTTTGTGATTTCAAGTTTACATGTTAATATAGGAGCCCTGAACATACAGACATACAAGATGAAGGAAGATATTATGCATTAAATGCCTTAGTAGAAGTGCAGATAAAAGCCTTTGAGAATTAAAGATCACTTATTACTTTGTAAGTCATCCTGGGGCAGGCTTTCACTGGGAAAATAGTTTATTTTTAACAGGGCATTCAAGTACGTCCATAGGGACATCTACAGGGGGAAGATATTCTCTAAGTAGATGGAATGAAGTGAACAATAGTACATATGTTGAGCAGTTCATATTAACTTTGGTATCACATGAGTAGACTGGCTGGAGTACAGGGTGTTGGGAGAAGTAAATGAGATAAAGTTGTATTAGGAGATCCTTGGGTTCTAGAAGAAGAGTGTTTAACTTAGGAAACCTTCCACAGTTATGTAATGAGAACTGCACTTTGGAAGGGCTGGGTGAAGAATGCACTGGAAAGTGTTGGTAGTAGCAAGAATTCCCAGTAGTTTAGGTGAGAGAGGATTAGGCCCTGGATTAAAGAGAGGGACAGAGAAATGCCATAGATCTTATGAAATGATGGAGTAAATAGACTGGGTCACTGATGAGGGGCTAAGTGATGAACAGAGGAGCCGATGATATTGTCAAGATTTTTGTAGAGAAACCAAAGCCTTTAAGACTACTAAAAACAAATAATTGAAATGAAATAATTCCTTAGTGCTTCTGTGCTTTTACATACTTTCTTCTTCTTCTTCTGTTCTTCTGTGAATATCTAGAAATTAGGAGCTTCTACATAATACTTCAAAATGTAGCCTTACTAGTACTAGTTAGTAGAAACAAAGGACAGCAATCTCCTTGGTCATCATTTCCATATGTGGTCACCATTTTATGTTGTCCTGTGGAATCACTTGAAAATATTAGTAACTTTTAATAGAAAACCTCTTCATCAAATATTTTGCATAAAGTATTTAATGATAAATAGGGTACTTTTTTACTTATACGATTTAAGGGGATTTCATTTTCTTTAAGGCCAATATAAAACACACTGGAACATTTGTCTAACCCTATAGACAAATAGAGCTCAAGGCTCAGGCCATGCTCTAAGCCTAGTTGTTGAATAACTTTCCAAAGGTAAGGAAATGAATGCTTGAGAATGCATGCCAAAATGAATCACCTATTACCTATTTCTGCCTTATGTGTCATCGTATATAGGACTTAATGCAGATTTGGGGACAAAATCAATTAGTATAATAAAAGACATTTCATAAAGGAACAAAGGCTATAATAGAACATAATAGAAAAGCCAAAATGGAACATTTAAAGAGTAGAGTAAGGTTTTGAAGTTGGAAAATATTAGCTCCCCCCTCTGTATTTGTTGAGTATAAAGATGTTTATTAATTTTTTTCCTGGACATTCTAAGACCTTAAAATAATGGACATAAAATATACAGTGGTACTTTAAAAGTTTTTAAGGTGGAAATATTCATAAAGCTGATCTGATTACAAATTTTATGGTCATCAGATTATTCACTAGCTTTAAAATGACCTTATTTATTTTTCTAGTAATTAAAAAAATGTTTGCCCTTGTTCCTTTATCTTAAGAGATCATGAATCTTCGGTTTTAATATAGGCTCAGATTTTCCAGGTAGAAGTTAAGGAATTCATTCTTCTTATCTCTGTCAATTTCCTAATTTACAAATGAGCTGAAGCAATTAATTCTTGCAAGTCTCCTGTATTAATTATAGTGTTAGGCAGGTTTCCTTGCAGTTTTGTAATTCTTTTTGTCACATTTTCACTGTGTTTACTATCGCAGCTTGATGCTTGTTGACATGCTGATTCATGTTTTAGTGCACTAGATACGTTTTTTTCATCTAGAGGAATGAGTATAAAGAGGTCACAGCTTATAATCACACTGGCATTTCTAGTGTGTGTAGGCCATATATCTCCTTTTAATTTAGTCTCTGAAAAATGTACAGGGATTTCTGCAGCTAAGCTGTACAAATCGATAAAATTTATAATCAAGGCTGTCTAATCTCTAAACTTAATATAAAACTTCACAACTATTGATTACAAGTGAAGGATCTGCAAGCTGTTAATCATGCATGAAAGCGTAGAATGAATGGTGGCTTCAGAAAAGGAAATGGACAAATAATCATCACCCCTGCAGTCCTTATCTTTCTATTCCCCTGAAGCAAGCATGTTTACCAGACACTGGATTTTAAAATCAAATGATGTGTTAACGTGTGTCACTTTTGAAATTTGTGTACTGTAGCTTTTTATAGTATAATTTAGAAGTTTTCTCCTCTTCAGAAATGGGATCAAAAGCAAATTAGTCTACTGAATATGTTTGAAGAAGGAATAAAAGAAGGATCTAAGTTGACATAGTAAAACCATAATCTTTGTAAGGAGCAAAATGGTCCATACATACTTGGCATATCATTATAATGTAATTGTTGTTCAGAGGAGGGGTGGAGGCTTTCATGTCATAAGATAGCTTCACTTAAAATGGGCCCTCTTAACATTTCATTAATACACTTCGTAGTAAGGTTTCTAGTTTGAATTGACTGACACATTCAAGGACAGACGTAAAATGTTTACAAGGGAGTTATGTAATTGAGGAAAACACCTACTATTTCTGTTTTGAAGCAGTATTAGAAATGTTGGGATAAAAATATACGTGGAGGGATAAAAATATACCTGGGTGGCTCAGTCGTTAAGCGTCTGCCTTCGGCTCAGGTCATGATCCCAGGGTCCTGGGATCGAGCCCACATCAGGCTCCCTGCTCAGCAGGAAGCCTGCTTCTTCCTCTCCCTCGGCTGCTCCCCCTGCTGGTGTTCCCTCTCTCACTGTGTCTCTCTCTGTCAAATAAATAAAATATTTAAAAATATGTATACGTGTAAAGGCATTTTTTCTGTCAGACCTATCCATTCAAAAGAAAAAAAATTAAAATGCATTACAGATTCACTTTTATATGTACCTACAAAGTCATATTGATATGAAAAACTAAGCAATTTTAATAAATGTTATGTCGTGATGATGGAGTAGGGAGCCAGAAACCAACCAGCTCAGTTATTGTGACTTAGAATAAAGTACTGATGTGTTTTACTCAGAATTATTAGTCCAACATTCGCTCTATTAGTATCTGCGGGAGCATTGTGAGCAAATGAACATGCCCTCAAAGAGCATACAGGAAATGAAGGGAAAAACAAATTCATTTAAAGTCATTTTTAAAGCGTATGTCATATACTCTAGTATCTGCATGTGGCAAGCACTTACAAAAGGAACACTAAATAAGCAGGTAGTGGCTCAGCAACAACCTGTGGAGAAATAAAATTTGAAAAGGACTATTCAATGGAGAGATCACGGACATAGTCTTCACACAAATATTAAGGTTATTTACCAAGTGGAACGCTAAGGAATAGAGATCATAGCAAATTGCTGGGTCTCAGCTAACCACAGAGTCCTGTCACAGCATAGAGCAGGAATGTCCTGCTCACACTTCTGGAATGGATGGCTAGGAACCTCTGGTGGCTCTCACCCATGTGCTGGTAAACTGGCTCTTGGCTGATCTAGAGCAACCTCTGGACTACAGCTAGGACAAAGAGGCTCTGCTCTACATGTATCTCTTACTCTAAAAGGGATGGTAGAGGTTAAGAAACAAGCAGGAGCTCACAGGACTTTTTGAGATATAGGCTGAGAACCAGCACGCCATCACGTTCGCCTCATCCTGTGCCCGAAGCGAGTCAGAAGGCAAGCCCAACATCAAAGGATGGAGGAATAGACCCCACTTCCTCAGTGTGAGCAAAGTCACATGGCAAATAGTGTGAAGACAAGAAGTTAAAAATTGGAACCAGCATTGTAACCTACTACACAACAATTGAGTTCTTAGGTTCTATTTTCATTAGGTTTTTAACTTAAAATATAAAGATATATTAAAAAAATTTTTTTTTAAGATTTTATTTATTTGCGAGAGAGAGAATGAGAGACAGAGAGCATGAGAGGGGGGAGGGTCAGAGAGAGAGGCAGACTCCCTGCTGAGCAGGGAGCCCGACGTGGGACTCGATCCCGGGACTCCAGGATCATGACCTGAGCCGAAGGCAGTCGCTTAACCGACTGAGCCACCCAGGCGCCCAAAATATAAAGATATATTAAAACGATTTGCTTTACTCTTCAGAAAATAAAATTTCCACGCATATACCATGGGCCAACCAGTGTGCTTGGCATACAAAATATTTACCTCATTTTTTTGGACAACCTAAGAAGTGTGTCATTTATCTTCTTTTTAGGGATTAAAAAAAAAAAGCATTGAAAATTGCCTCTGGAGTTTTGTCATCGCTATATACAACTCCTCTAAAGCCATTTTATTTTTTACACTACATATTGTGTTTCCATATTATGTTTTTTTACATACACAAATCACTCTACCTCTTGTGTCTAATTAATGCTGTTGCTAAATATTTTTATGAAAGATAAAGCTTGTTTTTAAAGTAGGAGTCAGTTTTTCTTTTTTTTCTTCCATAAATTAAGAAAATGCCTTTTCTTTTTTCTATTTTACGCTTCATTCAAGTATAAGCAGGTATCTATTTGAGACTGTTTTATTTCTTAAATTGTATTCAGATTATAACACATAGGTGGAATATGCAATATCAGATGAAGTGGATTCATTGATGGTAATCACGTTTCTTCCAATACAGTCTAATACTATCACATAAACATTTAAGAGAAAAAAACATTAAAGAGGCCCCAAAATTTCAATTGCTTCTGTTTTAGAAACGAGGATTCATGATAAGACATTCAGTAAGATTTATCTATTGGAAAAAGAATTATCTTTGTCTTTTTTCCTTGTCACTTTGGTATTCTTGTTCTCTAAAAATCAAATGCTTTCCTTAGTATTAGTTTAGAGAGGATGCAAATGTTATGGCTGTTGGAATTATCTGATAAACTTCAGTCAGACTCTCAAAAGCAGTGAAAATGACATGTTTTGGTTTAATTTGATGATGTGCTTAGTATTGTTCTGATGGTGCTGGGTAAATATTACTGTGACTCTGTGGGAGGGCTGAGTGAGCCATACACCCTGTCATTCTATATCCCCTGAGTCCAAGCTTGTCATTTTAACAACACAGCCAGAAAGCCAGAAGAGCTGACAGTTGGTTTGTGATTATTCCTGGACCTGAGGCTCCCTCATGTTACCGTACTAATCAAGTCATCTCGCCGACTTATCATTAACTCAATTTGACCCATGGGAGCAGAGATGAAATCTTTTTGGCAAGACTAATGATGCTATGGGATTGAAAAGATGTGCAATGTAAAACCTTGATTATCCTCAATCCTTAGCACAAGGAAAAGAATAAAAATACAAAGCATCAGTAGGGAAAAGTAAAGACAGTCTCTTCCAAAGACATTAGGGTTTTCCTCCCCCAAGGTATGCCAGTGTTTTCTTCCTTTTTATTTTCTTTTAATTCACCTTTGTTCAGAAACTTGATTTCAATTATTTTTTTACTTTACACTAACAAATATTTTCCCTCGCAGTCAGGAAATTCACTTTCCTTGTATTTGTTTTGATAAATGGAACGAAAATTGTTCTTTGCAGTCAGCTTCGAGGATTTCTGATGAAAAGGCAGCCGGGAGCATGGAAGCTCCCTGTCATGCTTCAGTGTTCTTAGTTTGTGTATATCTTTGACAAGATCTTCTTTTTTTTCCCTTGGCATGAACTTTGGGACATCTTCTATTTTTCTCTGACTGACAGCTGGATAATAAGTTTTATCATTAAAAACTGATTCCCGGGAGAGAGGATCTTTGCTCTTGATTCTCTTGTAGCTGCTAAAGCTTTTGTTTTCACAACTCTTTCAGAATAACTAGAGATTATCACTACAAAAGGACATGGATATTGACCTGTCATGTCACGTGTTGTTTAGCAAGTACAAAAAAAATTGAATTCCCTTTTATCTATTATCTAGAACCACTTATTAAATCATCTCGCTATTGAGAGGTGACTCAAAGTCAACATGTTCTGTCTGTTCATGTTGCCTTTATTTTTCTTAACCTTCAGAGAATTATTAATTCTTCATTTTATCCTATCAAGTTGGGTTAAATATTTGACACAAAAATTGTTACAGGCATAAGTCCCAGGCTTGATCTGTTTAGAATTTAAGTAAGGGCAGTGATTTGTGAACTTCTTTGTTTACCTGCTAATTGTATAACCCTGGCTATAGATTTGATATGTAAATTTTCTGCCATGTCCTTTTAATTTTTCTTGATTTTATGTGGCCACTTTCACTGTAACAACTAGGAAGTAGATGAGCAATACGAGGAAAAAGGGAATGGGAAACGTTAGTAAAATTGGCTGATCAACATTTGGCAGGGAAAACAGAGAAAACCAGGTAATACTGACATTTCTCATCACGTATTTTTTTTTCAATTTACAGCTTAGTATTTTCCTAGGATTTATTGGAAATGAATGAGTGGAAGAGGGCTTTATGCCAATTTGGTTGCACATCTGTCCACAGGGCAGTTAATAAAAGGAGTTGAGATTCATCAGCTAAAGAGTAGAATGGGAAAGGACTAGATTTTGCTTATAGTTCCAGTTTCTTCACCTGCTTCTTAATGTAAGCCCCCCAACCCTATTTTCCAAGTATATCACAAATGGCCGTAAACCTTTTTAATTCCAGGGGCTCCTGGGTGGCTCATTCGGTTAAGCTTCCGACTCTTGACTTCAGCTCAGGTTATGATCTCAGGGTTGTCAGATGGAGCCCTGTGTTGGGCTCTGTGCTGGGCGTGGAGCCTGCTTAAGATTCTCTCTCTCTTCTTTCTCTCTCTCTCTCCCTCTGCCCCTCCCCCAATCGCTTGTGTGCTCTCTAATTAATTAATTAATTAATTAAGTCTTTTAATTCCACTGCTGGTGTCCTCCGTCCTTATGTCACGGATTTCACCCAGTCTGAACCTCCCCTGACTGATGACTTAGGGGAAAGAGTTGAATTAGTGTACTAATCCACTGAACACAGATTTCAAAAAGTAGAATGATCTAGAGAGTTTGACTTCTTTTCTTTTTTTTTTTTAAACAACTTAACTTTAAACTGTTCATGGCTCACCAATTTCCAACCCAAAGTTACGTCTATCCCTATTGAAGTCACACTACTTCTTAGCCCCTTATTCTCCCCTAACACATGACAATCTTTGGATTTCTCTACCTCCAGTCCTGGACACTTGATACAACCTCCAAATTAAGCTTTCTAAAGTAATTAATTCATTATATCAATTTTCTGCCCACTCAGTGACTCTCTGTAGCCTTTTAGATCAAGTGTAATCTCCTATCATGCCATCCAACATATTCCCCATCTTTCCCAATCAGTTTTTCCTACATAATCTCCTACTAGATAACTTTATTCCCAACCAAATGGGATTTGCATTATTTTTCCCCTCCTTTTGTATTATTTCCCCAAACTATGTCTATAGATCTTCTTGCCTTACCCGTTAAGACCTAATGCTGCAAATGTCTCCTCCATTGGACAAGTGAAAGTTCTTTCTCCCTTTTGAATTCCGATAGTATTTTATTCTATTCATATACCTCTTATATCATACTGTTTTAATTATTTATCTTTTTTTTCTTAGCTACCATCTTTACTAAAAATACATGTTAAGCTCCTTGTGGCCTATTATTGTTCCTATCACTTTAACATCCTCCACAGTATCTGTGTACTTTATGTAAAAGGCAATAATATGTGAATGACTTATACAAAATATTTTAATGTGATCCTTTGCTACATGAAGGTTACTCCCTTGCTGTACCTCTTCCCACGTTTCTGCCAAAATTTTGCCCCACAACTTTCTTCAATTTCTTGTTTCTTTCCTGAATTTCCTTTTACTGGAAAAGTAAAATTGAGAGAGAAAGAACAAGAACTGTTTTATAAAATCACATGTATGGGAATACCTAATAAAAATTTGCAAATGGAAAGTAAAAAATTGGGAGGAAAGAACGTTTAGTAAATTTCAAAACACTTGACAGGGTATTAATGAATGCGATCTCCATTGTTTTATCATCATTATGGTTATTTACGTTGTTGTAGATGCTCTTCCCTGTGATGCCCCTATGTGCCATTTACCATGCTAGGTCATTTCTTTAAATTATTCAGTCCTCAAAACAGCACTTACACCCAGCTTGTATATAACATAGTGAGTTTTCAGAAATATCCTTCTACCTCAGGTTATTCTATGACTATTTATTTCAATTTAGAAAATTAAAAATTTCATGTATTCATATCTCAGAAATACAATGAAGTTATTGGTGAGGCACAAGAATAATGGATCATTGTGAGGACTTTAGGTAATTTTATTGTTGAATTCTTTGATAGACTTTTCTCTGAATTAATGTCATAGTAGTAGAACCGTCTCGAGTCTCTGCTATTTATGTTCTAATATAAAAATCCATCTGTATGTAGTTGCCCCTCATCAGACCTAGTAGAATTCAGAGGAGTGGCATAGAAGAGTCCCTATCATATGGACAGTATATGTATATAAATGTACATGCACAGATATGTGTGTGTGTGTGTGTGTGTGTGTGTGTGTGGCTGAAAAGATCCCACCTCAAAAAAACTGGGGGAAAAAAGGGCACATGCCAATTAAGAGAAAATGTAATTGGACAGTGATATCCTCTGAGTTATTGCAGATGCCATAGAGCTCAAAATAATTGAGTTTTGTGCTGTGTGTGTGTGTTTACTTTGTTGAATGTGTGTTTCTGAATATTACACTAGGTGAAAGTAAAATTATGTTTTAAGTCACTATTTTAGTAATAACGGTACAGTTCGCAGCATTTCCTTAAGCAACTGTGAAAAATACAGATTTAAAAACATTATATTGACCTTGTAGAATGAAACTTTGCCTCTTAGAAAACTATTTCTTTCCACAACTCTTTGTTTTTTTATACCAGTCAATAAAATACTGGTTACTGAAATTATGGTAGTGGCTTATGCACAAAAGTGTAGGATTTAAAAAGCTACCCTCCCCTAATTTAAAATGAGAATTTAAAAAATACAGTTTATATGAGGGTCAAAGTCAGCAGCATTTAAATACACCAAAACAAAATTCTCACCCTCAAAGGTGAACCCTAGGTATTTTTTTTACATACTACATAATAGATATAACTTTTGCCAACTCATAGAAATAGAAGAATTGAGGGTGTAGAACTGTTTTCTTTTCCACAGTGTGTCAGCTGTGTAACATTTATCTATCTATCTACCTATCTATTTGTTGAATAGGAGATTAAGAAAGTAAAGGGTTGTGAGTTGCTTCTGCTTTTTTTTTCTTTTATTTTTTCAAATTTTTATTTAAATTCTAGTTAGTTAATATATAGTGTAATATGGATTTCGGGAGTAGGATTTAGTGATTCATCACTTACACACAACACCCAGTGCTCATCATAACAAGTACCCTCCTTAATACCCATCACCCATCTAGCCCATCCCCCACCAGCCTCCCTCCATCAACCCTGTTTGTTGTTTGTCTTTAAGAGTCTCTTACGGTTTATTTCCTTCTCTTATTTTTCCCCCCTTCCCATATGTTCATCTGTTTTGTTTTTAAATTCCACATATGAGTGGAATCATATAGTATTTGTCTTTGTCTGACTGACTTACTTTGCTTAGCATGATATACCCTAGCTCCCTCCACATTGTTGCAAATGGCAAGATTTCTTTTTTTTTTTTAAGATTTTATTTATTTATTTGACAGAGAGACACAGCGAGAGAGGGAACACAAGCAGGGGGGAGTGGGAGAGGGAGAAGCAGGCTTCCCGCCGAGCAGGGAGCCCGATGTGGGGCTGGATCCCAGGACCCTGGGATCATGACCTGAGCCGAAGGCAGACACTTAACAACTGAGCCACCCAGGCACCCCAAATGGCAAGATTTCATTCTTTTTGAAGGCCAAATAATATTCCATTAGATATACATATATATGTGTATACACACACACACACACCACATCTTTATCCATTCATTAGCCAATGGACATCTAGGCTCTTTCCATAATTTGGCTATTTTTGATAATGCTGCTATAAGCATTGGGGTACATGTTTCCATTCGAATCAGTATTTTTGTATCCTTTGGGTAAATACCTAGTAGTGCAATTACTGGATCACAGGGTAGTTCTATTTTTAACTTTTTGAAGAACCTCCATACTGTTTTCCAGAGTGGCTGCACCAGTTTGCATTCCCACCAACAGTGCAAGAGGGTTCCCCTTTCTCCACATCCTCACCAACATTTGTTGTTTCCTGACTTGTTAATTTTAGCCATTCTGACTGGTATGAGGTGGTATCTCATCGTGGTTTTGATTTGTATTTCCCTGATGCCGAGTGATGTTGAGCATGTTTTCATGTGTCTGTTAGCCATCTGGATGTCTTTTTTGGAAAAATGTCTATTCATGTCTTCTGGCATTTTTTAACTGGATTATTTGTTTTTTGGGTATTGAGTTTGATAAGTTCTTTATAGATTATGGATACTAACCCTTTATAAGATAAGTCATTTGCAACTATCTTCTACCATTCCATACACTGTGTTTTAGTTTTGTTGATTATTCGCTGTGCAGAAGCTTTTTATCTTGATGAAGTCCCAATAGTTCATTTTTGCTTTTCTTTCTCTTGCCTCCAGGTAGCTTCTGCTTTTGACATTGAGTCCCTCTGTGTGGATACATTTGCATCTGGTCTTGTTCTTCCAAGCCTAGAGAAGCACCAAGTTTGTGCATACTTTGCCTTACTCTAAGGCTATTCACAACTTCTTCAAGCAGTTCCAATAGCTATTCAACCAGAGCAGAATTAAATAGCACATGCATTCCCTGTTTTCAGTGCTCTGTAGAGGGGTTTTATAGAGGAAGCCAGAAGGCAAAAAGAAATTGGATATAATAAGATTAGTTAGAAGAACATTTCTACTTATTTCTATAATTATTTGAATTTATAAGTAGGAAAATTAATTCTCTAATTATTTTATGATTAGCTTAGGAGAAAATGTAGAAATACACAGTCGGTAATATAACAAGAAGATTTAAGATTTGTTTCTTAAGGCTCTCAGTCCAGAAAGTGTTAAATAGCTTCCTTTTTCCCCCTCTACTTTTCATTTCCACATTTTTCACATTCATATGTCTACTTTATTTTTTAATTTATTATTTTTTTCTAGTTTTTTTCTTTTTTTATAATGTTAAGTGTACTCTTTAATCCCTAGCCCCTATTTTTCCCATCCCCCTACCCACCTCCTTTCTGGTAATCATCAGTTTGTTCTCTATGGTAAAGAGTCTGTTTCCTGGTTCGTCTCTCTCCCTTTTATTTTTCCTTTTGCTCATTTGTTTTGTTTCTTAAATTCCACATGAATGAGATCATATATTTGTCTTTCTCTGACTTATTTTGCTTAATATTATACTCCCTACCGCTGTCCCTCTTGTTGAAAAGGGCAAGATTTCATTATTTTTTAATGCTGGATAATATTTTATATATATATATCACATCTCCTTTATCCATTCAGCAGTTGATGGACGGTGGGCTTTTTCCATAATGTGGCTATTGTAGATAATGCTGCTGTAAACATCAGGGTGCATGTATTACTTTGAATTAGTATTTTTGTATCCTTGGGTAAATACCTAGTAGTGCAATTGCTGCATTGTAGGGTAGTTCTATTTTTAATGTTTTAAGGAGCCTCCATACTGTTTTCCAGAGTGGCTGCACCAGTTTGCATTCCCACTAGCAGTGCAAGAGGGTTCCTTTTTCTCCACATCCTCACACCAATCTGTGTTGTTTCTTGTGTTTTTTATTTTATCCATTCTGACAGGTGTGACAGGTTTTCTGACAGGTTTTCTTTTTCTTTGAACAGGCCTCCACATTTACTGTTCAGAACCATGGTGTCTCAATGATGACTGCACCCTAGAGTCATCTGTAAACTTTAGATCATTACTAGGAATAGCTGCTGTTTTTGTTTGTTTGTTTGTTTCTTGTCTCATTGTCTCTACTCATTTCTTAATTTACTTAGGTAATTTTTCCCCATTCCCTTCAATGAAGTTATGTCATACATCTCTAACACAGTTACATTTTTTAAATTTACTTTGTATTTTTAATAAATTTATAACCCCTTTACCTATTTTTCCACCCCCATACTCCCACTTCTAGCAACCATCAATCTGTTGTCTGTATCTATGAACTTTATTCATTTTTTTTCTTTTCTATTTTTTAAATTTTTTTAGATTCCACATATAGGAGAAATCATATAGTATTTGTCTTTGTCTGCCTGACATTTCACTTAGCATGATACCCTTGAGGTCCATTCATGCTGCACAAATGGCAAGATTTCATTATTATGGCTGAATAATATTTCGCTATTTATATGTATAGATACATGCACACTTTGGTTGTTTCCATATCTTGGCTTTATAAATAATCTGCAATAAATATGGGGTGCATGTGTCTTCCAAGTCAGTGTTTTATTTTATTTGTATAAATACCCAAAAGTAGAATTGCTGAATCATAGGGTCATTCTATTTTTAATTTTTTGAGGAAACTCCATTCTGTTTTCCATAGTGATTGCATCAGTTTACATTCCCAGCAACAGTGCTCGAGGGCTCCCTTTTCTCCACATCTTTGCCAACACTTGTTATTGTTTCTCTTTTTGATTGTAGTCATTCTGATTGGTATGAGCTGACATCTCATTGTTTTTTCATTTGCATTTCCCTAGTGATTAATGATGTTGAGTATCTTTTCATGTACCCATTGGCCATCTGTGTGTCATCTTTGGACAAATGTGTATTCAGATCTGCTGCCCATTTTTTAATTAGATTTTTTTTTTTTTGCTATTGAGTTGTATAAGTTCTTTATGTATTTTGGTTATTAGTCCCTTATCAGATATATGAGGTGTAAATATTTTCTCCCATTGAGTAGGTTGCCTTTTTTATCTTGTTGATGATTTCCTTTGCTGTGTAGAAGTGTTTTATTTAGTATGATGCAGTCCCACTTACCTGGTTTTTGCTTTTCTTGCTTTCACTTTTTTGTGTCAGATTTAAAAATTCATCCCTAAGACCTGTGTCAAGAGGTTTACTGCCTATGTTTTCTTCTAGGAGTTTTATGGTTTCAAGTCTTACATTGAAGTCTAATCTATTTTGAGTTAATTTTTGTATAAGGTGCAAAATAGTGGTCTAATTTCATTCTTTTTGTGTGGCTGTTCAGCTTTCCCAACACCTTTTATTAAAGAGACTGTTCTCGGGCACCTGAGTGGCTCAGTCATTAAGCATCTGCCTTTGGCTCAGGTCCTGATTCTGGGGTCCTGGGATTGAGCCCCGCATTGGGCTCCCTGCTCAGCGGGAAGCCTGCTTCTCTCTCTCCCTCTCCCCCTGCTTGTGTTCCCTCTCTTGCTGTATCTCTGTCAAATAAATAAATAAAATCTTTAAAAAAAAAAAAAGTGTTCTCTCCCCATTGTATATTCCTGGCTCCTTTGCTGTAAATAATTCTCTCTATCCTGTACCACTGATCTATGTGTCTGTTTTTGTGTTAATACAATACTGTTTTAATTACTGTAATTCTGTAATGTAATTTGAAATCAGGGAGCATGATGCCTCTAGCCTTGTTCTTCATTCTTAAGATTGCTTTGACTTTTCAGGGTCTTTAATGGTTCCATACAAATATTAGGATGGTTTGTCCTATTTCTTTCAAAAATGCCACTGGAATTTTTCTAAAGATTTATTTATTTATTTTAGAGAGAAAGAGCATGGAAGAGAGAGAGAGACGGGAAGGGTCTGAGGGAGGGGGAGAGACAGAATCTCAAGCAGATGAGGAGATCGATCTCATGACCCTGAGATCATTACCTGAATCGGACACTTAGCCAACTGAGCCACCCAGGCATCCCGCCATTGGAATTTTGATAGGTATCACACTGAATCTGTAGATTGCTTTGGGTAGTATGGACATTTTAACAATATTGATTATTCCAATTCATGAGCACAGAATATCTTTCCATTTATTTGTGTCTTCTTCAATTTTTTATGGTTTTATTATGGTTTTAAAATTATATTAGAATGCAGGGTAAGTGCAAATTGAATAGTAGGATTAATGAAAAGATGAATGAAAGAGAGTGATCACTTGGAAATAGAGAAATTTATAAAGGGGGGAATTTCAGATGCAAAATAAGAGGTTTCTCAACTATATAAATACTAGATCTAAAAAAAAAATTTAAACAGAGGAGTAAATATTGATTGGTGTTTGTGGTCATCATTTTATGGGAGATACTCATATACTCCAAGTATTTTAGGGAGAAATCTTACTTTCTTATTCTGGATACTTTTGTCACAAAGTATGGCCTAACCTGAACATGACCTGTAACTTCTATCAGGTTGTTACCGTTAGGCACTAAAATCACAGTTTATCTGAGAATTTTAGGATGATGCTACCTACAACTGCCCGGTCATCTTAGTGGTCAGGGGTGCCAAAGAATGTGTTTTCACTGAACTGTAGACTAAACTGTAAGTGCAGTCAGCTCGCTCCTGTGCCTGGTGGGGAATTGTGAGCATAGAGCTAGACATACAGAGAGTTTTTTTAATGATTAGAAAGCCACATCTTTCTTCCAACCTATTTACAGTGCTTAATGTAAAACACATAAAACAAAAGTGATAAAATAAGGAGACTAGATACTGTATGTAATCAGAAGACTGGCACACAGCATTTAAAACCTAAGCACTGGATTCTACCGTGGATTAATTTGCATGTATATGTATGTATTTTTGTAGTTTTGAGGTTTTAAGTGGCCACCAGAGTGTATTTCAGATGGCACACATAATACATTGAACTGGAATCCCAATTTGGGCTTGCCATCTGTGTACCATGTTGATTATTTTTACAGAACTGAGATTTTAATCTCAAAAATGAAAATTTATAACAACACCCAAATTGGGCTTTTTGTATCATTTATTTTCCTTCTTTTTTGTCTACTGACTCCCATTTAGCAAGAGCATTGACTATTCTTAGTGAGTTAAGGGAGGTACCAGCATGGCTTTGACCTTGGCCTTGATTTTAATCTCTTTGTCCAGTCAATGTATGAAAGCTTAGCTGTATTTTGGTTTGTTTACTGTGTAGACTTTGCCATGGCCATGAGTTTCATAGAGTAATTATTTTGATTAAGTTAGACGATTAAAGTTAGTCTTGCATGAGGAAAGAATACACTTGGGAAGCGGTGATAGATGGACTCCAGTCTTTGGAGTGTTTAGTTCTGCCAGCATTTTCCAGTTGAATGGAAATTCACCTCCCAGTTTGGTTTGGGTGACAATGAATGGATTGTCAGACCTCAGTATTTCCTAGGAAAAGATAGAGATCAAGAAGGATTGATGACAATGTGAATATCCACATGTGTTCTTGCACTTTTTCTTAGATATTTTTCTGCTTTGATGAACAACATCATTACTGAAATAATAAATGTTAATTAATATCTGCATCACTTTTTGGTAAATGGTAGTTTAGTATTACAATTAGACTAATTATAGCTGGTGACATGACAAATCATAGAGCAGAACGTGTTGACTCTTATCCATTATGATATATTAGCTAATTCACTTGCTCAGTAACAACAAGAGAAAAGAGAGATGGGGAATTGGGCAGTAACAACAACTACTATAAAGGCATTATGGCCACATTTTCAGGGTTTTGTCTTTCCGCCATGTTCCTGAGTACCGTGGATTGTTAACATTTTCCATTTCTTTTCCCATTGGGAAATCATAGTCCCTGACCGAAACCTTCAGGAATAAGATCATGAGTAAATAAAGAAAATGAGAATAAAAGATGACTTCCACATTTTCCTAGGTTTACACATGCTATGTCATGCTCAGTGTTTGATTTTACCAAGATTATTCATTGTAAAGTTGACGGCCGTCTGCATCTTTATTTTTCAGAACCTATGAGAACCCCAAAGACATTAAAGATTGCTGAGATACAGGCAAGACGCATTGCTGTGGACTGGGAATCCCTGGGTTATAACATTACTCGTTGCCACACTTTTAATGTCACTATCTGCTACCATTACTTCCGTGGTCACAATGAGAGCAAGGCAGACTGTTTGGACATGGACCCCAAAGCCCCTCAGCATGTTGTGAACCATCTGCCACCTTATACAAATGTCAGCCTCAAGATGATCCTAACCAATCCAGAAGGCAGGAAGGAGAGTGAAGAAACGATTATTCAAACTGATGAAGATGGTATGTTCATACTTGTTATTTTTAAAAGGGTGAATTATATAACAGGATTATGTCTTTGCTTATAATTTTCTCTAGAGTCACCAAAATTGAATTGGATTCTGATATCTGCTAAATACTCTTAACGAGGTTAACTTTGAAAGGAGTTTGCCTTTAACTAAAAAGCTTAATATTCTTCAGAGTAGCATCAAATACTAGATGAAATGTACCTCTCCTCTTTTCTGTTTTTATATGTTAGAGAAGTAACAACTACACTAAAGTTTAAATAGAGTTGTTCCTATCAAATGTGCAAAAATAATTTTCACTATTCATGGCATTACATCATTTACCTATTGGTGAAATGCACTTGGTTAAAATTTAGTTCTTCACATTTTACAAACCAATAATAGCAGCTTTCATTTTCCTTAGCATTTGAAAACAGCACCGTTTGCCTATTCCACTCATTTTCAGATGGTTTCATGTTAAGTTTAGATATAAAAGAAGGTTGAAGTTCATATCTTTAAGTCTCAATAAAGGCCCTTATCAGATATCAGCAAACTGTCATCTTTTAACCATTTTATTACCACCCAAGGAATTTAACTATATAATGTCCAATATCTACGTGTGTCACTTCCAAATTATTAAGTAATAGGAACAAACATTTATATTATATTATAATTTGCCCACACCTGCTATAGCACTATAGTTTGTCATTAATGGGAATGAGTACATTTCTTGATTCAACAGAAATGTGCCCTATACCCAAAAAAATGTACCAATGATGATACTCTGATAATAACAATAATGTATTATTTCAATGTAAGACATTTCATTTTCACAATTTACTGTTATGAATGGAAGCACGTAGCGAAAAAACATGGCCTATTTAGTGAATGGAGGCAAAGCTGAATCTGGGAGTCAGGAATCCTGAGTTTTTAGTCCTGGCACTTATACCTCTGTTACCTTACCCAATCTGTTTACTCCTCTAGATTTCCATTTCTCACCTCTATATGAAAAGTTTAAATAAGATGATCTCATCCCCTTCTAAATTTCTCCTTGAATAGCCTGTCGGTAGAGCCACGTTTTTGTTTGGATTTTAGAAAATAGGATGTATTTCATACCCAAGTGTTTCCAGTTTCCCTCAAGTTCTGAACTTTAGGCACGGATGTACATCTTGATGACTATCAGGTATGAGATTTCCTTAAGATAGGCCAATATACCACAGTTTCTAGAAGTTTCTCTGTATCACTTCAAACACTCACTCTGAAAAGTAGAAATGACCCATGTTGGTTCTATTATTTTTGTTGTCATAAAGGAGAGTGAGAGCTTTTCAACCTCATTCAGATCAGATTTTGAAGGAAACAATATTGTCCTAAATTATACATGGAGTTATTCTCATATTCCTAAAATTTTCAAAGAATAAACCTAGGACTTATTTATGATAAATGTACTTTGTCATGTTTAACGTAACCAAACATGATTACCTCAACTATCATGTTTGAATTTATACCTAATCTAAGCCTTAATAATATTTCAAACAAACTTGCTCTCATACATAAACACACACTCATATCCCCCCCACACACACAGAGCACACCCCAATACATGATTATATAAGAAAGAATAATTAGCATAGTTGTTTCATAGATGGATGATAGAAATGGAAAGTCTAAGCAGATTCAAAAGCTCTGAAAAATCTCTATCTCATTTCATAAAGTGGGATAAATACTAAAATGTCTGTATTACTCTAGACATTTTGTAAGCCATGTTTTTAGTAATAAGAATGTACTCACACGGGGCGCCTGGGTGGCTCAGTTGGTTAAGCGACTGCCTTCGGCTCAGGTCATGATCCTGGAGTCCCAGGATCGAGTCCCGCATCGGGCTCCCTGCTCGGCAGGGAGTCTGCTTCTCCCTCTGACCGTCCCCCATCTCATGTGCTCTCTCTCTCTCATTCTCTCTGTCTCAAATAAATAAATAAATAAATAAATAAATAAATAAATAAATAAATAAAAGAATGTACTCACACACTTTATTGTCTACCCTTAAAATTTTAAAAACTTGATTTCTTAACTGGTCATTTTAGATTCAGTTACATTTGTGCTTTTTCTGCCAATCACTCTCTATTAATATAATTCATTTTGGTGGTATACTTTGGTATGGCTTTTAGTTTGCCTTTCTTTCCCATAAACTAAAGAATGCAGTCAGGCTCATATAAGTTTTTCGTATTTCATTAAATTTTTAAATGTATTTTTGGGTGTACAGACAAGTAGATTAATAATCAGGAAGTGAATTGCTATGGAATCTTAAATTATGTCCTAAATTCATCAACTTCATGACTGTGCTATTTTATATAGAAACAGTTTTATAAACATAAGATGAAATTAACTCTATATAGTATATAGTTACAATATTGTTTCTTATTCTAGTTTTATTTTAAGGTATGTTTTGAAGAACATTTTTACTAGCTGTAATGATAATTGAGTTGCATATTATTATTTCATAGCATAGTCAAAAAGTAATTCTTTCTACTGTGAGATTTTTTTTCTTCTCCTTTGTCTTATGTATAAAACTAAATGACTGCAGTAAAAACTTTGTATATTTTCAAGTAACTCAGTCTTCAGATCTGCTCACATGAGCTCCAGTTTCTACATAGAATACTTGATATGACTCAGTGTTCCCGAGAGGGGGGACAGAATATCTAAATCATAATCTATTGTTGCAAAAATCGATGGGTTATGATGATCTAATTAAGTCAGTCTTACTAAATTATTGCTGCCCTATATATGTAGAAAAAGAATAAATTATCAACCATCTAATAAAATAATATAATTTCATGAAAAGAATTCTAGGGACATCCATAAATCATGAGAGCAAAGCTAAAATGATTTCCCACCAGAACCCTAAGGTAGAATTTATATTTACTTTATTGCATACATTTTTTAATGCATGGGTAGAATTTTTTGTATGAGATTTTGTTTTCATTTTTTATCCTAGCATTTACAAAAATCAATATTATGAAGTGAACTCAGCAGAAAACCCTGGTTTGGGGACATTTTTTGCTAATACAGAGCTATTTTTAAATGTTCATTTATTATATTTTAAAGTCTGTAGTGCTTATTTAATATAATCCTGCCCCACCCACATTTCATTTTTCCTCTCTCTTCCATTTTGAGAGTTATATTTTAAAGAACTTTCTTTAAAAAAAAAAATAGCTGAAACAGCTCTCAAATAAATCACAAGCAGGGGAATGAAAGTCAGCATTCTGTCTCCATTAAAAGTTGTTGATGTGGAAATGTGAGGTGACATTCCCTGCCATATGAAGACAGCCGTGATGATGGTCTTAGTAACTTCATGTTGTATTTACACAAATCAAAAGTACATATAGACATTCTACACAGACATTGTCTTCCTTCAGAAGTGGAGAGTTATTAAATATAACTTCCCTGTGCCCACTCCCTGCCCCACCTGTTTATGTGTGTGTTTTGTCATTCACCTAAGTGTAGTTCTTTTTCTTGTCTGCTATACTAGTCCCAGTGCAAGATCAGTAGCGTGGTACTCTCTTGGCCATAATTTTTCCACAAACTTTTCCCTCTTACAAGTATGACCTGTAGGTACTTTAAGTGAATTTTGTTGACAAAGTAGAATATGTGTAAGAAGAGCAGAGAGGGGCGCCTGGGTGGTTCACTTGGTTAAGTGTCCGACTCGTGATCTCAGCTCAGGTCTTGATCTCAGGGTCGTGAGTTCAGGGTTGTGAGTTCAGGCCCCATGGGCTCCATGCTGGGTATGGAACCCACTTAAAAAAAAAAGAAGAAGAGCAGAGAAATACACAAATTCTAGGAAGGATACTTTAATTCTGTCCCTCTTCCAATGCGGAATTATGCAGACATTTTTAACTATCTTTATTTGTAAACAATTTGAAATACATTGCACCATTTTATATATTTGTTGGCCAAGTTGTGGTTAGTGTTCACAGGTAGCAATTATAATACCATCAAATAAACATTTTCTCACTAATTGGAGTGTTGCCTCCTCCTACCTCCAGCAGTCACCATCTCTGAAAGTTACGGAAAGGTGAAGAAATACTTTTCCTTAATTACAATCAGAAGCTTGTTTTCACTCTACTCAAATGACATAACACCTATCACCCTTGTTAGTTAACAAACTCACGCCCATGGCAGCCTCCGTAAGTGCCCCAGACTACACATAGGGGCTGTGATGGCCTCTCTGCCTTGATCACCTGTGTAGTCTTGCCAATACGGCGGACCTGGGACTTGCCAGGGAATGGATGCCTTTGATTAAGTTCCCCCTGAGCCCTCAGCTGACAGATGCATGTACATATATTCTGAAGTTGAGTGCTGGCATCTTTGCTGTTTATGGGTTTCTTTCCTTTATGGTTTTTTTCTTTATGAATTTACTATTAATGTGCCAAGTTATATTGGCTGTCCCAGAGGTCATAACATCGTTCATCGTCTCCTTGTAGTCTGAAATAAATCTTCCTATTTTGACGTATCATTCAGAACTTCTTGATGCTGCTAGCTACGATGCAGTGCATTTCCTTTGATCCAGTGGTTTTTAATTTACTTCAGTCCTCACAAAATTGCTGTATACTCTGCAACTACATTTCTAGATAATGCCATGTGTGAAGTTCACTGAAACGTTAGATTAAGGAAAAATATTAATTAAAAACCATACTTGCCCAGTATTGGGTCAATATTTCAAAAGAAAACATATTTTTTAAGCAAAGTAGGATGTGTAGGATTTATATTTAAGCATTATCAGAACAAGAAACTGGATATTTCTGTGAATAAATAGCAACTATGTGTTTAGATGAAGTACATGAAAGCAAAGAGCAAAAGTATCTGATGTTTTATATTTTGTCAATAGAAACTGACACATTGTTCATTGCTGCCACTGGGTATTATCAGTTATATGACATTTGCAGATAAGGACTGGTATGAAGGTTCCTCAACTCTTGTCATACCTGGGGACACTTCAGAACCGGTTATGCTGATTGTTGAGTTCTAAACAAGTCTGATGTTATAAAATGGTTTGATGCTTAGCTTTGCAAGAGGGAATTTCATTTAAAAGACTGAAGCAATGATATTTGAACCTATTCATCTTGAGGTTTTTTAAAAAATTGTAATAATCAGTGCTGTGTTTTTTTAAATTATAGAAATTTAATAAGGATAGCAGTAAGAGTCAGCTTGACTCTTAATGGGCATTTCAATTCAGTATTCTGTGATTTGGCTTTTGAGTCTGGGGAGTGTTAATTATTATTATAATTCATTATTTAATGAAATTTGTTTATGGAGATACTTTAGGGGCTTATCATAATCTTCAGAATATCTTTCAGGGAAATATAGCTGTGTTCTTGAAACAAATTACAAATGAGATCTTCATGTTATTAGAGGTATACAACAGAGAAAACTAGACTACACAATTATTCAACTCTCTAAGGTGATAGACTATTCTTTTGAATAAAAATAACTTTGGAGTTGTACATTTTCTGCATTAGAAGCTTATAGATTACTCTAAATTCCCATTTGTTAAAAATCAGAAAACTGGTCACATAGCTTATTTTCTTTTTAAGGACACAATTTTTTTTTTAATTTGGCTTATATAACTTACAGTAATTACTTTTTCTGTTTCTGATGTAAGGATCTTTATAACCAAAAATGTATATATTTCTAGTGCCTGGCCCTGTACCAGTCAATTCTCTTCAAGGAACATCCTTTGAAAATAAGATCTTCTTGAACTGGAAAGAACCTTTGGATTCAAATGGAATCATCACTCAATATGAGGTACTGGGAGAATAAGGAAGTTAATTGAAATGTGGGTTGAGGGAGAGTAAAAGGAAAAAGTTGGAGAGAAATAATGGTAAATAAGTAAGTGAGGATTAGGGGATCAAATCATTTTTAGTACACCTCTGTTTTACTTTACAAATTCCTTGATCCCAAAATTGAGTTTCAAAACAAATATTGGATGGCACCTAGAATTTTCTAATTCTTAAAGTAAATGTGTTTTTGTTGTTGTTTTAGAGAAGCAGGAAGGGTCTTTTCAAACAGACTTACTGATGGTTGTAAAGAATGAATTTTTATAAAATTAAGATACATTGTAATTAGGGGAGGCCATTGAATGTCAGTTGTTTCAGAATAAAGGATTACTTCCAAGACAGCAAAATATATTATAAACTTGACTATTCCAGAGATTCATCTCAATTTTGTTATAAATCATTATCTTATTTTTAAAGAGGAGAAGCTAAAAAGAAGAAAAGATCATTATAATTGCACAAATGTGTAGTTCTCTTCCTGCATAGTCAGTGTTGATTAGAGCATAAAATGTTTACATGTCTAGCGGCTACAGAGTGCATCATGGGAATGAGGATCATTAGGGCAGTGTCATAAACTGTGACCCTGTCAGCACACTCGAGTGCTGTTTACATGAAATCTGTTATGTGATTCGGACAAAGTATGGGGTGATGTTACTTACAACAAACATTTGTTGAACACTTCCTGTGTTTCATATACATTAAAATATATAACCATAAGATTGTGTATGTATGTGTACCCGTATTTAAGTAAATTAGTTTATCTTTTGATGGAAGAAAGTAGATGCACATTGGTACGGTCAGATATTTACCTCTAGGTATATCTATGGCCGGCTGGCCGGCTGGCTGGCTGGCTGGGTGGATAGACAGACATTAGATATAGAATGACTGGGAAGTAACCATATCCAAGTGAGAAGGAAGAGAAGTTTAAGAAAAATGTGATTCACTCCACAGAGGTACCCTTGAACACTACCTTATGTAAAAGAGCTTTATTTAGATTATATCATGATATGTAATAGCAAAGATATTTCTTAAAACAGGTCAGCTACAGCAGCATAAGATCATTTGATCCTGCAGTTCCAGTCGCTGGACCTCCCCAGACTGTATCAAATTTATGGAACTGCACACATCATGTTTTTATGCATCTTCATCCCGGAACCACCTACCAGTTTTTCATAAGAGCCAGCACAGTCAAAGGCTTTGGGCCAGCCACGGCCATCAATGTGACCACCAATATCTCAGGTACGCAAAGGAATAAAACGCAAACAGGATTGGTTTGTAATAGCATGTCCTAGAGAATCCTATATGCACTCAGGGTAGTCATCTCACTTATATAGCTAGCTACTCCTGATTGAAGGTTCGTTAAAGAATTCTGTGAATACTACTCCTGACACCCAATATTACATTATATGTTCACTGACTAGAATTTAAATAAAAACTTGAAACAAAGAATTATGTGAATACAGATTGTAATTGGTTATATGTCCAAAACCAAAAACATCTCAGTCACTTTCAATTGACAGTGGTCCTTTTAAAAATGTCGTTTTATCTTAATTAGAAGTATTTGAAAGTTCATTATGAATGCTAATAGACGTCACCTTTGAGGAGTTGGTAATTACGATGGTATCAGAAATCTGCTGTAAGTGGATTTTATCAGAAGAATGATGGCAGATCTTTGATCCACTGTTACAGTGCCACATACCTTGTCTCTCTTTTCCACTTTCCCTGACATTCTGATATTTTTAAGCAAATATGAGGAATTTGTTCTCTTAGAAATCTCACATAAATTCATCTAAATTTCAGAATGGTAATGTACAGGAGAACTTAAGTTGATAAACAAATACAGTTAAATTTCACATTATTTTATGCTCACAATTTCGGTTTGTAATTGACTAGATTATTTACAGATACGATTTCTTCTTCAGTCAAGTCATCAGTTAAACCTGATTAAATTTGGCCAGTAATTAGCATTGTCATATGCCCTAATTCTACTCTAGCTTATGTAATGTTTTATCTTAGTTATTTAAGATTACTGAAATAAATATATATTATAGATGTAACATTTCTGTTTGGAAACATTTTGAATATAAAACCTTAAAAAATTACATCATGAAAAATATTACCTATTCCAATATGAGCTATTTGATTTATTCTAACAAAAAAGAATTTTAAAATATCATCCATTATGTTAGAAAATAGCAATGTATTAAAATTGCCAGTTCACTTCCTAATGGAACAATTCTAAATCACCCATTTAAAATATTTATTGAATCACTAGAAAATATGACCTGGTGATATCATTGTACAGTGGAACCTGTTTCCTGCCCTCCAGAATGAGCCATAGTGCTGAATAAGATCCTTCAGTAGAGAGAGTTACAAAATTACATGAACTTGTAAAACTTTGAACAAATGGGCATTGTCAAGAACCATATTTTATTATGGTTTAGACATAGTGTTCTTTATTGAATAAAAAATTTATAATTAAAGACCAGAACACCCATCTAACATTTTCTTTGAATTATTTAACTGCAGTTTTACTTGAATCAACCTATATACGTGGGTACTTGATTTGAACTTTAAAAACTTGATTGCAATCACTGTATCCTCAGAACATGTAGTAATCAAGCTAAGGCTAATAAAATTTATGGTCAGCGTGGTTCTCAGCATCACTTGAAATTTTAGGATAATTTATTGTTATTTATCCCTTGAGTACAGAAATTATATCCCTCAGCATTTTAAAAACAATTTAAATAAAAGTGAAATCAAGTTATTGGAGGCATGATGCTTGGAGGCATGGTATATGGGTGTGTTTTAATACATACATATATATATATATATATATATATATATATATAATCCACCTGTATATACATATTGTACATATTTAATATCTGTTGATTCTACTTCCTAAATAACTCTTCAGATAGTTTATCTCTTTCTAATGTCACTGTTTCTTCCTTTCCTTCTAGACCATATTTTAAACAGATGATTGAAATATCTTTCTGAGCATTATCTTTGGCTTCAGACTTAACCTTGCTTCGATGTATTTTTCTATCAATCTTTGTACAACATATATTTCTTTCCTAAAAAAATTTTTTAAAGATTTTATTTATTTATTTGACAGAGAGAGAGAGAGAGAGCACAAGCAGGTGGAGCGGCAGAGGGAGAGAGAGAAGCAGGCTCCCCGCTGAGCAGGGAGAGCCCGATGTGGGACTCGATCCCAGGACACTGGGATCATGACCTGAGCGGAAGGCAGTCACTTAACCAACTGAGCCACCCAGAAGCCCCCTAAATTTTTTCAAAATCTAATATATTGTATTTAGTAGGATAAAGCCCAAACATCCATGCATGATTAACATTTGTACCCCTTAATTTTATAGTTCCTTCCATCCACCACTCCTACCCATGAACCCAAAGTTCCAGGCCTCGCAGACTGCTTGTAGCTGTCATAACACAGTCTCCTTTCACGTGATGATGTCTTCAAATATTCTGTTTCCCATCTCTTGCATTTTATTGGATGCTTTCTTGTCTTGATAAGTTTTTACTGCCCTTTTAACATTCAGCTCAAGCATCGTCTAAACCCTGAAGTTGTCTCTGTTTCATTTTTCTAACTCCCAACCCTGAGTTAGACTAGTGGTTCTCCCAAGTGTGGTCCATAGACCAATAGCGTCAACATCACCTGAAAACTTTCTAGAAATGCACATTACCAGACTCCTCCTTGGACCTACTGAATTAGAAACTCAAGGGGAAAAGGGCAGCAGTCTGGGTTTTAGGAAGCCTTCATGGGAGGGTATGTGCTATGGTGAGCACTGTGAATTGTGTAAGACTTGAATCACAGACCTGTACCTCTGAAACAAATAATACATTATATGTTTAAAAAAAAAAAAGAAGAAGAAGATAGTGGGAAGGGAAAAATGAAGCAGGGGGAATTGGAGGGGGAGACGAACCATGAGAGACTATGGACTCTGAGAAACAAACTGAGGATTCTAGAGGGGAGGGGGGTGGGGGGACGGGTTAGCCTGGTGATGGGTATTAAAGAGGGCACGTTCTGCATGGAGCACTGAGTGTTATACACAAACAATGAATCATGGAACACTACATCAAAAACTAATGATGTAATGTACGGTGATTAACATAACATCCTAATAAAAAAAAAAAAAGGCCTTCATGGGCTTCTGATCTCACTAGTTTGAGAACCACTGTTTTAGCAAATGAACTGACTCCTCTTTAAGTCACCTAAAATTTGGCTATTATTTTTGTTGTTGTTGTTTAAGATTCTCACTCTTGGGGCACCTGGGTGGCTCGGTGAGTTGGGTGTCTGCCTTTGGCTTGGGTTGTGATCTCAGAGTCCTGGGATTGGGCTCCCTGCTCGGCGTCGAGTCTGCTTCTTCCTCTCCCTCTGCTCCTCCCGCTGCTCGTGCTCACTCTCTCTCTCTCTCAAATAAATAAATCTTTAAAAAGAAAAAAAGATTCTCACTCTTGATAAAATGTCAATCTATACTTTTAATTCTATAAATGTCAGAGACCATGTTTTGTCTTTATACTCACAGCACTTACAAAATGTGACACGTTGTATATATTCAGTAAATACTCAATGAATGAATGAAATACTTTGAAATTTATATTAGATGCCATTTGTTTTCAGTTTCTCTGATACTGCACACATTTCACTGGTTATGTCCTCCCTAAAATAACCAAAAGCCATTTGAGGTTACTTTTTCACCCAGTTCAGGATTAGGGAGCCTGGTCCCCCACCCCAACCATTATCAAATATTTTGATATTTGATGAGTTTCTACTTTTCAAGAATCTGGCAACTAATGCACTAGTTCATGCTAAATAAAAACTGCAGTTCCCATTCCCATTCACCACACTTCCTCGCTATATTTCTGTGGCGGCCACGGTCCAGATACGAACACCAGGCCGTTCCACAACCTATATATTGCACACAGCACCACCTCCCCAGGCAGCCTCTGGCTCACTTCCTGCCCCCTCTGCCTCCACATCGCCATGTGCACGTCCGTAACCAGGACTCCCCAGAGTCAGTGCTGTTCACCTGCCATCCCATCAATGCTTGCTTTCAAGGTCTCAGGAAACCAAAAGCCAAAGCACCTTCACAAAATGTTTGGCGTGTGTGTCCAAGTCGCCAGATGATAATTTAAGTTTCAACAACAAATTGTGCCTTCATATCTGCTGCTGTATTAGGTTCCCAGGGTTAACATTCAGTAATATATGTCATTCTACGAACTGAGGTGCATTTTAGAAAATTAAATATGAAATTGGTTTTCCCCCATTCCAGATCATTTATTCATCCTGAACTGTGATATAATTCTGTTAATTGACAGGAGCTTTTTTCTTCTCTCATTAACCACTTACCAGCTCCAACTTTACCTGACTATGAAGGAGTGGATGCCTCTCTCAACGAAACAGCCACCACAATAACCGTATTGTTGAGACCAGCACAGGCCAAAGGGGCACCAATCAGGTAAGAGGGGGAAGATACGAGTAATAGGGCAAAATAGCAGTAGGAGAGATTGCTTAGCGGTCGATATAGTCGTTCATTTCTAAGAGATGGTCATTTGACGATGACTTTCAGAAAGGTTTTATTTTTGTTTGGTTTTGGTTTTGGTTTTCATTTGGACAAAGCCTGCAGATAGACTTTTAAGAGTAAGATTTGAAGGGTTTTTTTTTTTTTAAGATTTTGTTTATTTATTTGACAGAGAGAGACACAGCGAGAGAGGGAACACAAGCAGGGGGAGTGGGAGAGGGAGAAGCGGGCTTCCCGCGGAGCAGGGAGCCTGATGCGGGGCTCCATCCCAGGACGCTGGGATCATGACCTGAGCTGAAGGCAGACGCTTAATGACTGAGCCACCCAGGCGCCCCTTGAAGGGGGTTTTTGAGATATTCATGAACTGAACCACTCTCTGTACTCTTTGATTTAAGAGCATTGCTCTTTGATTTTTATTTTCTTCTAGTTCCATTTCATTCCACTTCCTGTCAATATCTATGGGATATGAGCTTTGAAGGTATTTGTCAGAAATAGAAGGGGAAAATAACTCCTATCCAATGCATTAAATCTGTTATAAATGATTTCATGTGAGTGCTTGAAAAATAGGAAGTTTTGAGGAAATAAAAAGAGATTAGTTATAATGAATGCAGCTTATTTGACCTTTTAATTCCTAAATTGTTGTTTCTCAGGAATTCCATAGTAAATATTAAATTCAATTTGTGATTTCCTTTCTCTATCCGATATTAAAATCTCTCATATTACCCTCATCTTGCAGACTATGAGCCATGTTGTTTTCAAGAATTGGTTTGAATTATTCCAATGGTTTTAATTCTTCATATTTGTAATTAGATAAATGTCCAAAACTTAAGCAAGTTTCCACGTGAAACTTGTAGATCTTGTGGATACTTTTATTTTTATACTTCCCTTAAGAAGGGGCACCTTGGTGGCTCAGTTACTAGACGTCTGCCTTCGGCTCGGGTCATGAGCCCCGCATCGGGCTCCCTGCTCAGTGGGAAGCCTGCTTCTCCCTCTCCCACTCCCCCTGCTTGTGTTCCCTCTCTCACTCTGTCTCTCTCTGTCAAATAAATAAATAAAATCTTAAAAAAAAAAAAAGTAAGGCACAGAAATCAGTACAGATATTTCAGAACTGATTCGTCTCAAGTTGTTTACACAAGTTCATTAAGAAAATAAAATTAATCTTTGTTCTGTGTATAAAATAAATACATTCAACCATCTGAGCACATATGAACCATTCAAACAGTCCTATATCATAGGAAAGGAAGATTTTTTAAATTAAAAAAAATTATAATAAAAAAATTAATAAAAGAACCTGAGTCCATAAAGAAAACTCCTTTCTGTTCTGTCTGACTAAAAAATCTCGGGAAAACCATGCTGGAGAACAAGAGAGATGACTGAATACACTTGTAATACAAACACTTATGAAGCATGGGCTCCTTGAAAATGGAAAGTATGTATATCGTGCTGTTCATGAATCAGTGATCTGTGAGTGAGTCTGATTGCTGATCCAGAGGTGAAAGAAAAAAATGCCTGCATTCAACATCTTTTTCTATTGACAAGTAATCAGGGTCATTCACATGTTCCTATGTGTGATAAAATTTACTTTCTAGGTTTTACTTTCTAGGTGCTTAGTTCTGCTACTGCGGTTTAAATGAGCTACCAGGTACTTGCATTTATCTTGTAAGAGTTAGATATTTGAGTGAATTCAACTTTACTTAATGTAAGTTGCACACACAGTGTATAATTATTATTGTACCCTCATGCTACATAATGTAACTTTCACTGGCTCTTTGTTCATTTAATCATTTTATGACACAGACATTAGCTGACTGTGTATTATGTGCCTGGCACTGTGCTAAACTTTGTTTGTAAATCAAAGACAAAATGATCACAACAGAACACACAGCCTGTGCCCAGATTTGCCATGGAAGATTTGTCATGGACAATCAAAGGAGTGTCCTTTGCTCATAATTGGTGTTGAGGAACTTTGTTGAATAAGTGAGTATGTTATCAATGACATGTTTTGAAATCAAAAGTCTTTCTTTTACCTCATTTACATTTACTTATTACAAAATTTCTGATGTCCAAAAATTCATAGAGTCTGAACTAGTGGTTATGCAAAAATCATCCTTAATAATCCTATATCCTCTTTCTCTGACAAAGAAATGTACTTCTTTATATTTGTTGGGAAGACATTTCACCTTCTCTGGAATTGATTCCAGTGGCTGAGAACTCCTAATTTTACATCATAGGAGATTAGTGCTCAAAAATTAATTTACAGGGGCGCCTGGGTGGCTCAGCCAATTAAGCATCTGCCTTTGGCTCAGGTCATGACCCTGGGGTCCTGGGATCAAGTTCCACATTGGGGTCCCTGCGCAGTGGGGAGTCTGCTTCTCCCTCTGCCTTCTCCCACTAGTGCTCCCTCTCTCCCTCTCTCTCAAATAAATAAAAATCTTTAAAAAATAAAATGAAAAAAATTAATTTACAACCGAGAATACTATAAGAAGAAATAATTAAATTATATATATAAACAACTATTTTAAAAGAATGTTATTAACAGGAAAAAAAAATCTGCTTTCCAACTAATATTCTAATCCCATTTTGTCCATCTTTATTTTTTTACAATGACTTGCCCAGCTATCTGGGAATACCCATAGGTGGGGACCAGGTGGCAGGACCAGATTGGTCTTGTTGGGCAATTTGGCCTCAGATGAGCCTTGCTTCCTTTGCTTTTTGAATCTTCCCAGGAGATAGTCCTGTCTTCTTTCCTCTGACCACATTCCTACCTTTGATATCTCTACCAGTAATTGGAGCCTTATCTTAAGGCTTATCTTGTCCAGTGCTCTAATTTCTTTGAAGATGAAGACCCAAATTGATGTAATCAATTTTCATAGCACTGTATTTATGTCCGATACTTCAAATCTTTGATTGGCTGCCCATCACTTCTTCAGATTCTTGAAGCTATTTTACTTTTCAGCCAGATTCATATTTATGCCAGCCTATTAGAATCTCTTATCTGCTAATGCTTGTTGCCATTCCACTCAGTATGTGGCCCATCTTTTCCCCTCCCAATAAAAGCCAGACCTATTTACCACCTAGCTAAACCTCCTGAGATCTTACTTTACCATATTAGTAGCCTCTGCCAGACTGCACCTTACCATCCATCTGTCCCAAGTTCGGTGGAAATACCTAAGTCATTCTGCTCTGGTCTTCCTAATGTCAAACAAACTCCAATTCCTGAAGCCTCTATCATAGCACCTTGTTACAGAGAGTCTGTACATTGAGTTCCATTTAGTGTTATCAAGAAAGCCAAAGTTATCAATGGTTTCTATAAATTTATTAATCCCAATGACATTCAATATGCACCAGCAGCTGAACTGGATACTTGGAATAGAAATCCACATAAGGCAATTTAATATGTGCCCAGACTGGGAATGGCAGACTCATAAATCAATGAACGATAACAATGCAGTATGCAGAAGTGAAATGACAGCAGTTAGAAAATGTGGTACTAGAGCTGAGTTTTGAAGGAGATGTAAGAATAAGCTCAGCCAAGGGTCACTTTGAAAGGAGGGGAGAGGTTGCTGAGAAGAGAAGACACAATGGTCCTCCCCAATAATTGCAAAGCGAATGATTGGGTATGTGGCCATGTGGTGCATTCCAGAATTGCAAGTAGTTCAGATCATTGAGAGGGAAGGGTATGTGGGAGAAGAGAGGTTGGAGAAATAAGCAGGGGCCAGAGGGAGAGGCTGTTCAGTGCCAGTCCAAAAACTGAAGGTGGCCACAGAACGACTGTAAGTGGAAGCTATTATGAGCAATTTTATGTTCTTGGAAAGACCACTCTGATAGAAACATAGAGAATGAACTGGGAGTAACCCAGACTGAAAGCAGAATGGTCCCAACGAGAAGTGCTCTTGGGCCACATTCAGACAGAAGCAGTGGAAATGCACGTGGGGCTGTCACTCTTCCACAAGGCTTTACACAAGTCAGAGGGATAAAGCTTGATGAGAAGCTGAAGGGAATGGAGACTTTAGGGGAGAGATGATAGTAGTTTTTATTTTAGAAGGGGGAGCAAAGCAAAAAGTCATCTAAGAATTCAAGGTATTTTTTTGAGGTTATTAAGAAATGACAGATATTTTTATTTGTTGCGTTGGATTGCTGTCCCAAATCAAAAAGAAGGCATGCTCTCTTTGGAATGAGTTCTTTTGTATATTAGAAATTATAATATATGTTATAAATTTTTTGCTGTTCATTCTAAGATATCATGATGTACACAGAGCAAATAATGTACACACCACTAAAAAATCCTGTTCTAAATAATTCAGCACTCAGTATCACCAACCACTTTGTTCTTCCGTTCTTCTTTAAGACTGGTCCTAAAGTGTCTACCCGCTAATGTAAACACGTGCAGTGCAATTCTGGCAAGTGTGGTCTTTTTGATAAAATTAAATTTTGAATATATAATTATTCTAAAGGCTGAACATTGCTGTCTGACTTACCTAGATCTTTGACTCTCCTTACCGACTTTTTAAGATCTATCCCTAAAACTGGCATCACTTGACAATCATTAGTATGATTCAGAACGAATATTACCCACAATTTGGAACCACTTCCCTAAAATGCATAACTTTTTCGCTTTTATAAAAAACATTTTCCATTTTTCATAGATGGATTCAAAGTCCAGCCTGAGCAGATATAATTATAAACTATAGTGCGTAGAATGTCCCACTTATTAAAAGATTGACCTGATGGAACATAGCAGCTGCATATTGCAAAAACACAAGGAAGAGTCCCTCAGTGGTGAACTCAGTTTACTATAAGATGGAACAAATGAATGTGTATTTAACTGCAGCATTTTCCAAATACAAGCTCTATCTATTTTAAGCTGCCAGGAAGCTACCTATTCTGGGGTAACTAAATGTTTATTTTGTAGGTAAACCCTAATTTTTCATTTTAAAACATTAACTACCATGTATTCTTAGTTAGGTAATTAGGAGATGTGAAAAGCAGTCAGAATCACCATTTCCTTGCAGTCTGGAAAACGGTATGGAGTTTTCTCAAAGAGTTAAAAATAGAACTACCCTACAATCCAGCAGTTGTGCTACTAGGTATTTACCCAAAGAATACAAAAATACTAATTCAAAGGGATACATGCACCTTGATGTTTATAGCAGCATTATCTACAATAGCCAAATTACAGACACAGCCCAACTGTCCATTGACTAGTGAATGGATAAAGAAGATGCGGTATATATGTGTGTATACACACACACACACACACACATATATGCACACACCACATCTTTATCCATTCATCTGTCAGTGGACATCGGGCTCTTTCCATAGTTTGGCTATTGTGGACATTGCTGCTATAACCATTGGGGTGCACATGCCCCCTTGAATCACTATGTTTGTATCCTTTGTATAAATACCTAGTAATGCAATTGTCTCCAGCCCTTTAGATGACTACAGCCCCAGCTAATAACTTGATTTTGACCTTATCGGAAATCCTGAGCCAGAACCATCTGGCTAGGGGGCGCCTGGATGGCTCAGTCGCTAAGCGTCTGCCTTCGGCTCAGGTCATGATCCCAGGGTCCTGGGATCGAGCCCCACATCGGGCTCCCTGCTCTGTAGGAAGCCTGCTTCTTCCTCTCCCATTCCCCCTGCTTGTGGTCCCTCTCTCGCTTTGTCTCTCTCTGTCAAACAAATAAAATCTTTAAAAAAATAAAAATAAAAAGAACCATCTGGCTAAGCCATTCCCAAAGTTCTAACCCACAAAAACCGTGCAGTATTAAATGTTTATTGTTTTGAGCCACAGTTCTAGGGTAATTTATTTTGCAGGAGGAGATAACTGATGGAAGCACCCACATAGCTGAAACCTTCTCTTCAGGTCTCTCCTTAAAGGGCACTTTATCACATAGGTCTTTCTTGACCACTGCATATCAAATAGACATGTTCAATCCTATTATTCCTTATTTCCCTTATCCTGCTTTAGTTTTCTTTAGAGCACTTATCTTGACATATTGTGTAGTTTTTTAAAATTCATTTATTTGTATTTCCCACTAGAATGTAAACTTCATGAGAGCAGAGACTTTTACTATTGTGTTCATTACCCTGGCCTCAGCACTTAAAATAGTACATGGCATATATAGACACTCAGTAGATATTTGACGAATGAATGAATGGGCACTAGAGTTAAAAATACAATAGTCATTATCTTTAGCTATATGCCAGGTAATATTTATAATGTAACATGTCAGTGATAAGCACAATAAATGTTATAAGACAGTGGTTTAGGGCCTTTTTCAAACCCGGAATTCCTGAGAGATACCTCAGATGGTTTTCCTCAATGAATCTGTGTCATTATAATTTGTGGGTGGATTGAGGACTAAACTGAAAAAGCATCCCACTTGACTCTAACTTCTACCCCAACTTCATCCCTGTTACCTACCTCCACCTTTAGAATTACCTCCATTGGCTTTAGAAGACAGAATAACACTAAGTGAACTAGTCAGAGAGGTTTTGTAGCAGAAGTAGAAAAACTAGAAACTCTTTGACAGGATGTTTGGTATGTTTAGTAACAATGGTCATTCAAACCTGAAATGGAGAACATACAGCAGGAGCTAGTGAGAGCAAGAGTGGAGGGATGAAGTAAGAGGTGTGGTAAGATCTTAACCCTAGTGTAAAAAGTATAGATTTTGACATGGGAGGGCTCCACATAGTTTTGACAAAGTGAAAAGTTAGAGAAGAGTAGCTAATACTCAAAGTGCTGGCTTAGGAAAGTACCAACAGTTTGAAAAAATGGTGTTCTTTTGCATTCTCCATGAACAGTTCATGGCATTTAGAGAATACTCAAAAAAGACTGAATAGATGGAGTGATGGGTGGATGGGTAAATGGATACATAGAAGTTTGGATGGATGGATGGGTGCCTGGAGTACATGAAGAAAAAAATGGGGGCAAGAAAACTAAATGAGTAATATGAATGTAAGGTTGTGGAAGTAGTGGGAATGAAAAGAAATGGTATATTACAAGGGAGGTAGAACATGGTTAAAAATAGAACTTATTAAAGTTAATGCCAGGACTTTGAGCTTTGTTGATTCAGAAACTGATCCTTCCTCTTACAGAAATAAGGAGGTCCCGAGGGACATGGCTTGTGTGTTTAAGGAGTAAAGAGATGAAGCACAGGGAATATCATGGTCACCAAAACAATATTTAAGCCTTTACTCTGTAGGTCCTGAAAATGTTTGCGTTAGGGCCATATGAGCAACGGTGGCTGTGAGATCTTGGGAAGTCTGTTCATAAGAAAAATAGCAAAACACGGGAGCTAGGAAATTTCTCCTCAAGCTTTAAGGAGACGTTTTAGATACAAAATGAGAGTGTACAATTGTATAATTCATTATTTGCTATCACTAAGAAGTTGCACTACCTAAAATTAAGACCAGATTCTCAAAGGTTTTACTTACAGGTTAAAAAAAATAAAAAGCAACAACAACAACAAAAAACATAGTAGGCTGTTGTAGGTAATTTTGGTTTCAAGTTTCAACAATCTTAAGCATGAAATCAAACAGGCTGTCTACCATATGTATCATATAATCACTTTTTGAGCTAATGGCAAAATCCCCTTACGTATTTTTTTAAAAGATTTTATTTATTTATTTGAGAGAGAGAATGAGAGACAGAGAGCACAAGAGGGAAGATAGTCAGAGGGAGAAGTAGACCCCCCACTGAGCAGGGAGCCCGATGCGGGACTTGATCCCAGGACTCCAGGATCATGACCTGAACCGAAGGCAGTCGCTTAACCAACTGAGCCACCCAGGTGCCTTCCCCTTACGTATTTTTTTACAGTCTTGTAACTGAAGGAAAATTGTATGATGAGAAGTCATTGTTTGGCCTCCCAAAAAACTAAAAATGACTACATCCCAATGTCTAATCAAATTAAAGTATAATGAAGTGAAATCATTTTTAGTTTTTTAACATAAGGAAATCGTATTTTCAGCATCGAGTGAAGATTCATCATGCCAGCATATTGATTTTTACTTAATTATAGAAATATTTTAAAACTTTAAAGGGAATGGGGAAATATGAAATATGGGCAGAGTGAATACAACTATTGAGGCGGCTTTGGGATATTTTAAATTGCTAGAGTACTAAGCTCAAACAATATGTAGATCCAGCTAGAGTTAAGTACCATTCGGCAATTAGACAACCACAAGAGTGGAAAAGCACAGGCCTATTTCATGTAATCAGTCAAATCACTTCTAATTTGATTTCTCATTCCTTATTTTCTGTCCTTTAGTTAATTTGTATTGATAAATAAGAAAGTAGCAGGGAAAAAAACAGACTTTAAAAAAGTAGAAGTGTGTGGTTGGACAACAGCCTGCTCATGCAGATTGATCAATGAAGGGAAGATAATTTCTTTAAAAAAATGAATTTTACAATTTTTAGTTTGGGGTTCCATCTCAAATTCAGTGAGATCTTTCCCCAAGACCAGATTGCACCTTTTCTTCTTTTAATCCTCCCCAGCATCATCAGTTTGCTTTGCTCCTGATAGATGTGTAGAGACAAGCTATTTTGGACGAAGTTCCTTAATTTGTAATATACAACTTATTATGTCAATGTAAAAGAATTCGTTAAGACTATTTACTAGGTTTTCTGGATTTTTCTAGAGATATGAGTTCATGGATGAGGAATTTATTTTTTAAGGATTAGGTTAAATAATTAACAAGTATGAGTAATTATCATTATTGCCCACTAGGGCAAGAATATGATGTTAGACTTGCTTGGGGAGTGTGCCTGTGAACGCTTGTCTGCCTAAGAGTATGTATCCACAGGACATGCAGCTGTGTAACATACAAATATGGATTCTAAGCTGACAATAAACAGAAAAAAAGATGTTTGCTTAACACAGCATATGTCAGCTGTGATTCCTGTTTCTCTACAAGAGCTATGCTTACGTATTTCCTGTATTTTATTTTATTTTTTTAAAGATTTATTTATTTATTTTTAGAGAGATAGAGAAAGAGGGAGAGAGCAAGCACGAGCAGGGGAAGGGGCAGAGGGAGAGAATCTTTCAAGCAGACTCCCCGCCCAGCATGGAGCCTGATTGCGGGGCTCAGAGGCCCAACCGACTGAGCCACCCAGGCGCCCCTATTTCATTTTAAAATTGACAATCGCCTGCTCCATGGACCCCTCAAAGAGCATGTATCCTGTCAGGAGCATTCCTAGGAGCTTAGGGACCCAACTTGGCAGAAGTACAGAGAATGATGGACTAGACGTGATTTCAGATAACACAGGCTTCTGCCTTAGTTGCTTGCCCAAATCTAGATTTCTGACATTAATACAATTTCTGTCCTATATCTAAAGGAAAGGAGATAGATACCAAACTACCAAGTTCTTAGCAATATTTGAATGGAATATGGGAACTTGAAATGTTAGGAAGAAAAGAAAACCTTTATATAAAGCTTCTTTCTTTTAATCTATGAGGTCTTCTGTTTGTAGGCATAAGAGAGTTTATATTAAGTTAGAATTCTAAACCAGATTCTAAAGCAATATAAAATTTTATTTTTAATTATCATAAATGCAAATTCAGTTTTTTCTCTCTCTGTCTCTCTTTTGGTATGTCCGTCTGTCTCTCTCCTCTCTCTGTCTCTCTCCCTCCTCTTTCTCTTTATAGAAGTTCATTAAAGAAAAGATTCTGTTCCTGTTGGAGAGTCATTCAGTGACTGTTGTCCCTATATAGAATGAACGTATTTGCCTAGAGACAGCCCTACATACAGCTTATTTCTATTCAATTTACATAAGCGACCACAATGCATTTTTTCTTGATTTTCAGGGATTTTTAAATTCATTAAATACATATAAAATATATGAAGAATGTCAACTTTCTCAGGTGTACATTACCTAAGAAAAGTTTACCTGAAGAATATACTACAAAGAAAGAATAATATTAATATACCAGTTTCAGCAATTGGTTAAAAAAAAAAAGAAAAGTTAATGATTAGGCAGACTTTCATTTTAAAGTTGCGTTATTTTTTCTTTGATTTCCTCTGTAAAATAATAGCTATTGTAGAGAAGTTTTAAGACTTTTAAGAAAGGTATTAGAAGGTTTAGATTCAAGCTTTAATAGGGCAAATGCCATCTGTTTCTACAATTTGTACCATTTTATTATTAACAACCCTAGAAGAAGGAAGCAGTCTATTTCAGTGGCGAGGACAGATTTCTGTCCATCTGTGCCCGCGTTGCCGCATGCCACTCGCGCTTTCTGTCTGCATAACTCCGAGCCGGTGTTGATGCCGTGGCAAGGTCAGGAGGTGGGGAAGCCTGTCAGCACATTCTGTCTCTAATGTGATGACAGCCCCACCCTGGTGCTTTGAGCCGCACCCTGAGGCACTCATTCTGTTGGGCCTCAGACCAGGGCCTTTTGTACCATCATCTCAAAGGAAAATGTTACCTTTAAACATTGAAAAATATCAGACAAAGAACTTAATCCAGTACATGTCTCTCGTTATTGAGGTGGCTCATTTCTCAACATTAAAAAATGTGTAGAGTTCTGCGGTGATTTTTCTTACTTTTTTCCAGTTCCTTCGTACCTACGTTGAGTTGGGGGGAAGGAGAATCCACATGAAATTCTATTCTATTGCAAAATAGCTGGAAAAAAAGCATACAGTGGGTTAAGACTGACTTTAAAGTATTTGAAATGTTGCATGTTAATATTAAATACCTCTTTTTTTTTTTTTTGAGAAATCTTAGTATGCAGAATCTCTAAATGTGTGCTTTTTTTTTTTTTCTTTTTCCAAAAAGTGCCTATCAGATTGTTGTGGAGGAGTTGCACCCACACCGAACCAAGAGAGAAGCTGGAGCAATGGAATGCTACCAGGTCCCTGTTACATACCAAAATGCCCTGAGCGGGGGTGCACCGTACTACTTCGCTGCAGAGCTGCCCCCAGGGAATCTTCCCGAACCTGCCCCATTCACAGTGGGTGACAATAGGACCTATCAGGGCTTTTGGAACCCTCCTTTGGCTCCACGAAAAGGATACAACATCTATTTCCAGGCAATGAGCAGTGTGGAGAAGGTGAGCTTCCTCCAAAATTTGCTTTTTCACTGCTCTGAGGAAGAACTGCAGTTGAATTTTATAAACACTCAGTAGCATTTGTCAGGGGAAAAAAGAAGAAAGAAAGAAGGGGAAAGAAACACACCCGTGTGCAGGGGGTGTTGTTTCTGTTCTCGACAGTGTGCACGGTTTGGGGCGGACTGTCAGGCTGAGACTCCAAGCCCGTTCCATGGCATGGGATTCCTGTTTCCTAGTAACTGCCGCTCCTCGAGCCTTCCTCAGGAAAGCCCACAAGAACAACTGTGAGCAAAATGGTT
This sequence comes from Mirounga leonina, assembly GCF_011800145.1. Lineage (NCBI taxonomy): Eukaryota > Metazoa > Chordata > Mammalia > Carnivora > Phocidae > Mirounga > Mirounga leonina. The sequence continues at coordinate 81,005,123 of NW_023270807.1, read as the reverse complement.
TGAAAAGGTGGGTGTTGTGCTGCTGGGAACTCCAGCCCCAGTAAATACAGGCACTGTTCTGTCGTCTTTGCTCGGTGGTGGCACACTTCAGAAGATTAAATTTACTGCAGGATAAACAGAATACGTGTTCCACAGCGGGCTAATAAACCCTTATAAACTCTTCAGAGGGTACAAGCCAAATAGTAAATAACAAGTAACAATCCTCTGATTACAAAGTAATAGGGTGCCTGTGGTATATCTGACAGATCCTAAACAGAAGGCTGCCCGGAGATGGCAGGATGCTGTGCCGTTAGAGAAGTCTGTTTTCCGTTTCCCCGCCTGCCCCTCCTTTTCCCATTTTGGACACAGTTGTTTTGGAACACTGCCGCTGATCCCAAATGAGTATTGAAGAGGAAGACACAACAGGAGGATAGAAACGACCAGTGGTTCCATAGGGGGGGAAATAACCTGGCCTTTCATGGCTCATGCTGTTCTCTTTGAAAGATTTTCTTTCCTAAAACTTACTTAATATTTTTTTTCGGAAGGGGATAAGGAAAAAAAAAATTCAAGAATAGAAAACTCACAATTTAAAATCCAAGAGAAGACTGGCATTTTTGTGTACTTGTAGCTAGATAGGAAATTTCTGGGTTTGGGTAATTGAATCCCAGAGGTGGGTTCCTGGGAGATGTTGTGAAGTAGGTGATATCCAATTGCAACAGGCATATTATACCTTGGAATAGTTAAGGTGAAAGACATAATCCAGTTGGCTTTTCTGCAGGGGCCATGAGAACTTAGGGTATCGACTGGCCGCTTTCAAATGAAAGCTCTCTTTCGCTTACCTAGATTCCTTTGCCAGTATATGGCAAAGGGAAATGCTGCGGCATCTTCTAGGAGGTACTACTCCAAAGCCACGGGCTGCCCATGGTTGAGAACATTATTCTTGTCTCCTCTCTACTTTATTTCTATGTAAGTGGGAGTCTTTGAGGCAGGTTGGCTGCCCGCTTCCCACATGCCCATCATTGCACATCACTGGTACAACTGGGCTGCTCAAAAAAGAGAAGACCATGGAAGTTATTATTCCATTCTGGGTATAAAGTAGCATAGCTCTGCCTTTGGGTATTCATCTTTAGAGATGGGAGCAATTCCAGATTCACTTTTGTTCCTGGGTCCGTGGTATAAGAGGAGTGTTAATGAATGTCTGTTACTTACAAAGGATTTTCTCTGGCACTGTTTGAAAGCCTTGATATGAACGTTCTCTTCTAATTGTTGATATATCTACATGTGGTTTAATCAAAGTACAGAGTAACAACAATATATCTCACAGTTATCTTGGCAAGTGGTTCCAAAATGGATGTGGTTCCTACGAGCAGAGACTGGAAATCCTGGTGAAATTAACAGCAGTTGCTTTTAGGAAATCAGAATCCCTTTGGGCCTTTGTGGGAATGTGGAACAATCTCCTGGAGCAGACTGTAAAGGCCTCAAGTCACAATTAAGTAATAGAATGCAAAGTTTTATTTTTAACTACTAATTCCCCCTCAGTGCTTTGTTTTGTATAATTAAGAGGAAATGTTAAGCTCTTGGCTTTCAATATATGGAACTACTCAAGATGGAGTTACAAATACATCCTAAAAACAAATAGCTTTTGTTTTGTTTACTGGCTTTACCATCTTTTCCAACCTCCGGTATGTTCAAAGATACAAACTGAAGGAACTAAGTCCTGGAGGTGTGTGGTGTGGGCCTAGAAGTGCATTTCACCAGATAGTGCCACACCGCAACATTAAAAAGGAAGGAAGGAAGGAGGGAGGGAGGGAGGGAAGGAAGGAAGGAAGGAAGGAAGGAGGAAAGGAAAAAAGGAAAAGGAAAGGAAGAAGGAAGAAAGGAAGGGAGGGAGGGAGGGAGAGAGAGAGAAGAAAGAAAGGAAGGAAGGAAGGAAGAGAGAGAGAGAGAGAGAGAGAGAGAGAAAGAAAGAAAGAAAGAAAGAAAGAAAGAAAGAAAGAAAGAAAGAAAGGAAAGAACCTGAAATGATCTTTGTCCTTTCCCATTTCAACTTATCCTTCCTCAATTCCATCTGTCTAGCAAGAGTAGGAAAATAGTCCCAGTAAGAAATCTTTAACCCCTAACAGCAAAATTAAAAAAGAAAAAAAGAACAGATGAATCATACTACAGCTGTGATGCAACTTTTGGATGATCTCTCTCACTACTGTCATTTAGCTCGGTAGTCGTGCTGGGATCCAAGTGAGTGTATGGGATGTTCACCTTTGGTCTGAGTCTACAGCTGTGTGGTGAGAATGAAGTTGGTGTCTGGATCTGATTTGTATTAGCTTTGCAAACACATTTTTCTTTCTAACTGTTTAAAAAGTATGGTAAGTACAAATACAGTGCTCTTACTATTTGTCCCAGACAAGAGAGCCTGTTTGATTATAAGATGAAAACAGACATCTGAGTTTTTAGAAAATACTGAAACATTTTTAAAAGTTCTTACTTCAGATTTTTATTTTTATTTTTTAAATAAAAAAGTTTCCTTGATGTTGCAGTTCTGCTCTTCATAAACCTCATTTATAAGCCAGGATTATGAAATAGGAAACATTGTCTATACACTGACTGTTCTCTTTCATGTTTCACTCCATCAGGAAACTAAAACCCAGTGTGTACGAATTGCTACAAAAGGTAAGAGGTTTGCCTTTTTTTTTTTTTTCCTTGAGATTCCATTCTCCAGCTTTCTAAAATGAAAGAGCTTTGTTCCCTGCTTCAGGGCTAATTAAATGTGGCACTTCTATTACAGAGTATTTGTAGTAGGGCCCAGTTAAACTGCCAGCCAAGTTCTCTGACTCACTTGGGTGTCTTTAGCACCTAATGGGGTGCTACTTTTATCCTCTAGTACTTGACTGGAGGAATCCTGTTATGAGGATAGGAAGGATTTAGAAAACCTTAGAAGGGCTTATTTCTGCCATTTAGTGTCTGAAAGGTCTTATGTTGCTGATCAACCAATATATTAGGAAAAACTCAGCACTATCAGCTCAAAATAGCAAGTTGCTTGTTTAAAAACCTCTGTTACTTTCTGTGGTAGACAATAGACATAAATAGGAACTGAGCTAGTCTGTGCATATGTAAGAGCAGAGGTGTGGAGACCGCTCCTTATCTTCATGAGTCGTACAATTCAGTTGAAGCTACTTTACCTTTTTTTTTTTTTTTTAACTTAAAAAAATTGTTTTAATCCATTTGATGCCAAGAAATTAGATCTGATGACCAGGGTAATCTTGCTGACATTGCATATTATAGCTTAGTTGCCTAGTTTCTTTAGGGGGAAACATTTTCATCTTTGAATGAGTATTTGGAGTTCAGGTGTGAGAAAGTCTCCTGCATTCACTATGTTTATAGTCCATTTAAGAGTTCTTTGTGCCAACGAGAGAGAGAGCTATCTGGTGTATTCTAGCAAAAGAAACAGGAAAAAGCTGTCCCTGTGCAGACGTGGGACTCCGCAGAGGGTTGGTGCTCTGGGTAGTTTCTGCCAAAATTAGTATTAAACCCACATTCATGAGCAGTAGTTGATTCATTTGGGGTAGAAATGAATGGCCATATTCTGTTTGTGCTGGCATCTTTCCTTTCATCATTTTTCTCCATTTAATCATCAATCTGCTCAATTAAGCATTTGTGTTTTACTCATGATTTGTAAAGGCAATAAAGAAAGACTTTTCCCTTGACTCATGAGAAGTAATAAATAAAAAAAGCTTCACAGAAGAGAAAAAAAATACACCTTTTTTTTCAATTCAAATACTAAGATTCCTCATAATTTTAAAAATTAAGCAATCCTTAATGACTGGATGAGAAAATATATACAGATAAACGTATAATGGATAGGCATTTATTTTATTTTAAAAGCTTAGCTTGTAGATCAAAAAATTAGAGCTGAAATATTTAGAAGATAATGGCAGAAGACATTTAGATATATATCACCTATGTTTTCCCAGATTTAAAATAGAGCCAGATATACAAAATGGTCTTGCATCATCCTCCAAGAAGCTCTTTAGATATGGTCATTCTACATATCTATAGCTGAGAAAAGAAAGCTATAAATGATTCTAAAATTTTAAATTTTCTTATTTGGTTATTGAATTATTTGCATTTACACAAGCTGTTTAAATGTCATTTTATCCCTATCTCAATACATATAAAATTATAATGATGAATATCACATGATATTTAGACTGTAGGGGAGGTGAGATTATGGAAATTGAACTTACCATGTGGCATACAATATCTGCCAGAAACCAAGAGGTAGTAAGAAAGAGTTCATTTGTGGTAGTTTCTGCTTTGTCTAGTAATCTCTCCCTGCTATTTTTCTGAGCCTCAGTCTGACAGTGTGGCTTAATGAGTGAGAGAAAAGGACTGTGGCCCTGGACTATCTGGGTTCAAATCCTGACTTTGCCCCTCACTTTAGTGTTGGCAAATCATTTACCCATCATCCTCAAAATAATAATATTAGAGTACCCTTCTCTTACTGTTATTGTGAGGAATAAAATAGTTTATGTATATGAAATGCTTCAATAATGCCTGGTATATTGTGACGATTACATAAAAGTTAATTGCCAATTTTTATCATCATCATAATTATTACAGTCATTGTGTACCTTACTTCAGAAGGATATACTGTAGTCCACCCATGTCTGTGGAGGATACATTCCAAGACCCACAGTGGATAACTGAAACCACAGATAGTACCAAACCCTATATATACACTATCGTTTTTCCTTATCGTTTTCCTTACTTATGATAAAATTTAATTTATAAAATAAGCACAGTAAGAGATTATCAACAATATCATTATAAAGTAGAGTAGTTATAACAATATACTGTAGCAAAAGTTATGTGACTGTGACCCCTCTCTCTTTTTCTCAAAATATCTTACTGTACTCACCCTTCTTATTCTTGTGATGATGTGGCTTTGATAAAGCCTCTTTGATGAGATGAAGTGAGGTGAATGATAGTAGGCTACTACTGACCTTCTGACAATAAGTCAGAAAGTGGATCATGTTTCTGGACCACAGTTGACCATGGGTAACTGACACCATGGAAATCAAAGCTGGATAAGGGTGTAATTTGTGTTATATAGTTATGAAAGAAATATGTATAAAAACAAAACTGAATTTCTGTGATAGAGATTACTTGGAAAAAAGTAGGTTTTTTTAAATTTAATTCCTTCTCTGAACATTTAGCATTTTTCCATTTATGAAAAACCACACTTTTTAGTTTAAAATCAATGTATTGCCTGACTACATTTTGCACTAACACCATTCAAGTATTAGTCAGCTTTGGAATAAATTTTTTGGTATGAAAATAAAAAAGTTTTTCACAGAACATGTTGAAGACAGACTTAATAGTCAAAATGGCATAACCATATTGACTGAGGAAGAGGCATGAAGGAACCTTCTGGGCAAGGAATGGTTCAGTATTATCATAAGAATACACACAGGTAAAAACCCATTAAACTGTATACTTAAAATGTATGTAGAGGTCCCTGGCTGGCTCAGTGGTTAGAACATGTATGTGACTCTTGATCTCAGGGTTGTGAGTTCAAGTCCCACACTGGGTGTGGAGCCTACTTTAAAAATAAAAAATGTGTGCACTGTACTAATTTAGGGGACTGAAAATTCTTATGGGAATGTGAGAGAATATAAAAGCCAAGAGCAATTAGCATACATACTAGAGTAGCACGATGATTTTGAAAAATTTTTGACATGTGAGAATTGTTCTAAAAAATTTCCAGTATATATTGTTTCCTGCCTTACTGGAACTCATTCCTTATGATGGCCAACACATAAAGAGGATATAGACATTGGCTTGATCACTAAAAAAAAGTATGAAGTAAATAATCAAGGTTATAATGTCTAAAATGAAGAGTGGTGTGAACACATGTTATGAGACAAGAGAAGAGGTGTTTTGGAAGTTGTGTACATTGCAGTTAAGATCAGTGGTGCTGCCCTCTGACTCATGTGTAGGTAAGAAGTCATTGAGAAGCCATGTGTCAGGAATGAAATGGATGGGCTGATCTAAATTATCATGAGAAACATGAAAGTCATTCCATTTATAAAACAGCAGACCCCAAACTAGAATTGTTGCAGACCTATGAAAAGGACTTTAACCAGCTGTATCTTGGAAAAGCAGTTCAAGGAGAGTAAATTTCGGGAAAGATTTTTGTGGTACATCAAGGAGGAAGGACAACACTGGGAAGTCACTTGTGCAGTGAGGTGGGAACACCATGCAGCTTGCACGCTCAGCATGCTTAGATGCATGTCTCTCTAACCTCTACTGAAAAGAAAGTGTTTTAGGTCGTTTAATGTAGTTTGCTCTCTGCCCTTTTACATATAATTTATAACAGTGCTCTAAATCCATATATACACACATACACACATGCACACACAATTATTTGCAGATTAGTAGCTAAGATCTTGTGCTTTGTTGCCATAAATAAATTATAGTGCAATAACTATTCCTTTCTTAAAGAAATTTTCTTCATGAGTAACACCTCTATGGTAAGATTTAAACATACCAAATTATGCAAATATTACATAAATTATAACAAAATTTACCCAAAGAATTTTCAAAAAGTACTTCTGGAAATATGCTGTATCCATATTAAACTAACAAGAGGGGGTCCAGGTGGCTCAGTCAGTTAAGTGTCTGCCTTCAGCTCAGGTGATGATCCCAGGGTCCTGGGATGGAGTCCCAGGGAGCCTGCTTCTCCCTCTCCCTCTGCTGTTCCCCCTGCTTGTGCTCACTCTCTGGCTGTCTCTCTCTCAAATAAATAAATAAAAATATAAAAATAAATAAATTAATCAATTAACAAGAGATGCATTTCAATTGAATTTTTATTTTCTCTTGTTCAATAATATTTAGTATGTTATGTCATTTAAAATTTTCTCTCTGTATAAAAAATCATTTATGGACCCATGTATTTATTCATTTACATAAAATTATTCTCAATGTAAAGCAAGTATGGATAAGAAATCCAAATATTGAGTATTTCCTTAAAATAAAACTGAAAAAGAAAACCAACAGTTTGAGAAATTTAAAGTGTTTTAATCTGTTTATATAAGTAGCTTATATTTTGAAACGATTTTGGCTGTGTCCAATTTCTCCCTTATCTGAATTTCTGGATTTTTGAAAGAAAACTGGTTATTTAAAATTTAATTCTAATGCAAGTTTCTGTGTTGTTTGAATCTGTTTATTTTCCCCAAAAAAAGTCACATTTCCACTGATAAAAGCCATCACATTTGGTAGAACATAAAAATGTGCAATATATGTAAATTTATTTTAACATAGCATTTAAGGTAAAAAGGAGGGGTTTAAGTTAATAAAATAAGGCTCTATTTTATATTATGACAAACGCTTAAATTCCCAAGTCACGAATGGATTTTATTCCAAATCTCCATTTGTAAACAGTTTGCTTTGGCAGACTATTGTTTGTCTACCCATTAGCCATTCTTTGACTTCTTCCAATTTCATTTGGATATCAGTATTCTAATCATTCATTTAGCAAGTATTTATTTAATGCCTGTAAATTACCACACAATGTTCTAGGCCCTGGGGATCTCATTTAGCAAGTATTTACTTAAGGCCTATAAATTACCACACGATGTTCTAGGCCCTGGGGATAAAGCAGTGAAATAAAGAGAACAAAGACCTTACTTCCGTGGAACTTAAATTCCAGTAGAGGAAACAGACCAGACAAAATAAATATGTGATATGTCAGATGGTGATACTTTCTTTGGAGAGAGATGAAGCAGTAAGGCGGGGATGGAAATTCTGGGGCACGTGTCTAGGCCATAACTATTTCACATACGGTGATTAGAGAAAGACTCCCTGGTAAGGTCAAGGACACGAGGCAGTAACCCCTGTGGGGAAAGATCACACAAGGCAAAAGGAACACGTGCAAAAACCTTGAAGAGAATGTGTCCTTAGCTGCTCAGGAAAGGTGAGCTCAGACTGAGGGGATAAATCAGATGGGTTCAGATCAGCAGCCCTCAAACTTCAGTGTTAGTAGAATCATTTGGAGGGCTTGTTAAGGAGATTGCTGGTCCTTAACTCCAGAGCTTCTGTATCAGTAGGCCTGGGGAGGGGCCCAAGAATGTGTATTTCTAACAAGTTTACTGCTGATGCTGATGCTCTGGGGACCACACTTTGAGAACCACTGATCCAAACAAATCCCATGCACCTGGCCAGTGATTGCTTTAGGTTGTGTATGTCACTCAGTTTTGGTCAGGGAGATCTAAGGATCTGTCTTCTGTAGGGTGTTCTAACAAATTGGTTCCTTTCTGATTTATAAAAGAGAGATGGCAAGAATAATCTTCAACCTATCTTTCTTATCTTGGGGCATTGTTTTATAAAGTTGTGATATTAGTTGTGATATTAAAATTGAGAGCAAAACTGGCTAAAAAGAAGGGAAAGTCAAGGAAAACAAATAAGCCAACTCCAAGCCCAAACAGCTCTGAGCTTTTGAATTACCCATTGCTAGAACTCCTTAACCCCAGATATTTATGTTTGAAAAAACAAAAGTCTTTTTTTAAAAAACACTTTTTTTTTAAAAAGATTTTATTTATTTATTTGAGAAAGAGCGTGAGAGAGAGAGAGCACGAGAGGGGGGAGGGTCAGAAGGAGAAGCAGACTCCCTGCTGAGCAGGGAGCCCAATGCGGGGCTCGATCCTGGGACTCCAGGATCATGACCTGAGCTGAAGGCAGCCGCTTAACTGACTGAGCCACCCAGGCACCCCGAAAAAAAAAAAAAGTCTTTATGGAAATCACTACTTGTGGGTAATCTGTTCCCTGCAGCAAATAGTGTCTGAGCTGATGTTAGATTTTTATTTTATCTTGGGAATAATATCTTTAAAAATAGTGGTTTGGAACATTAAATCAAAAACCAATGATGTACTAAAAAAATAAAAATAAAAAAAAATAATAAAAATAGTGGTTTGGGTCCAATGTGATATGTCAAGGACAAATTATTTCATACAGTGATTGCAGGAAAGCACCTAAAATCCATATAACCTAATCATTACCAATGGCATTTAAAAAATAAGGAATTCCCTGGGCGACTGGGTGGCTCAGTCAGTTAAGCGTCCAGCTCTTGATTTTGACTCAGGTCATGATCTCAGGGTCGTGAGATTGAGCCCTGGTCGGGCTCCATGCTCTATGTGGGGTCTGCTTGAGATTCTCTCTCTCTCTCCCTCTGCCCCTTCCCCTGCGCGTGCATGCCCACGCACTCGCTCTCTCGCAAATAAATAAAATCTTTAAAAAATAAATAGGGAATTCCTTTTAGGTGTCACTCTAGAATACCAGGAACACATCCTTACTGGCCTTCCGAGAGAGCTAGAAAGAAGGAACCCAGACAGTTTCACCAGAAACTGTGGAAAAAAAGGGAATTCCAAAAGCTAAGGCATGCATATTTGCATTCATCCATTTACTTATTAGCAGTTTATTCATTCTTTTGATAAACCTAAAGTTGACATGTGATTGTGAAGGATGCCTGTAAGGTGGGTTTAATTCATTTTATTTATCCCTGTCCAGGGAATGGTCTAAGTCAGATGATTATTAACTCAGAATACTGCTTATTTTAAACGATGATACGCAGTCTTCCCTGATTCCTCAGAAATATCTTGACTTCATTGCTAGTGTGCATTTTAAACATGCATTCCAATATTAAGAAAAATTCAGTTGTCATGAAAGAGTAGGTGTGCATGGAAGATTTTATTCAAAATATATAATTAGAATATGCAAACATTGGTAATATTTTAATTTACTTTTTTCTTTCTTCCCTCTTTTGCTGCCTGTTCCCTAATTGCTGGGAAAAAAGTAGGATTTTTTTAAGCACTTTCATAACCTTAATTTTGTCTCATGGTGCTTTTGTCAAATCTTTCTTTATGCCCTTTTCTTTGAGTGTGCAGATGGATAAAAGTGCCTTTTTAAGTGATTAGACATTCAGAAAAAGCAAACATGGGAAGAAAAAGAACACTTAGTCTGTCAAGAAGCTGCAGTAAAACCATAGAAGCTCCAGTTGGTTGTACCATGTGTGTAGAAGATACTTGACTGAATTCGTTCCCACCACATTTACCACAGAGGAATTTGAACTTGAGTACGACTAAATCTCAGCTCTTAAAATGCACTTCTGTGCCTTATCTCTTAGAGAGCTCACACCTGAGGTAGATGGTAGATTGAAAGCAGGGGTGAGTTCTAAAGAAAAAATATATTTAATTGGGCTTCAGGGTCTAAAATCCTAACTTTACATTTTTTTAATTGTACTACTCTGCTTTGTTTTGCCAGCTACATGTTGATGAAAATGTTAAAGCATCAGGAAGAAATGTCAGATTCTTTTATGCCCCTGTTTTAAGCTGATGATAACGGAGGTCAACTAGGGTAGTTTAGTCTGGCCATTAAGAAACTCTGGGTGGGGGTGTAGCTTTTCTTGGTCAAGTATAGAATAGGCTTTCAAAAAAACTGCCAACTCTTCTGACAAACTGTAATCCTTGAGAATAACTTTGTTTTTCGTCTGAATGCCTAAGTGCTTTTGCTTTCTCCTGCAAGGGAAGAGTGTGCCTCATTCCTCCTATTAGATCTGTGTACTAGCTTTCAGAAATTAATCTGATTTCGGGTTACATTTTTCTTGAACTCAGAAGGGAGGAAATTACAAAAAATATATATATTAGTAATAGAGTAATAGACTACAGCCTGAGAGAAATGAAAGCATATCTAAGTGAAACCAAACTGGGAACAAGTACAATTTTAATAAAGTTTAAATCAGTGGTTCATGGCTTGGAACTAACCTCTGTTAGACACCAGCATTTCCTGGTGCTTTGTCAAAGGCCTTATCATTGTAAATTCTTTTTTTCTTTCTTTCATAGAGAAAAAGTTACTAAAAAATTAATAGCTAATAGATTTTTAAACATGTTTGGGAAACAAAGATATCCTTTTGTTTTTGAAAAACTAGAGTTGCAATGAGATATCACCTCACACTAGTCAGAATGGCTAAAATTAACAAGTCAGGAAACAACAGATGTTGGCGGGGATGCGGAGAAAGGGGAATCTCCTACACTGTTGGTGGGAATGCAAGCTTGTGCAGCCACTCTGGAAAACAATATAGAGGTTCCTCCAAAAGTTGAATATAGAGCTACCCTATGACCCAGCAATTGCACTACTGGGTATTTACCCCAAAGATACAAATGTAGTGATCCGAAGGGGCACCTGCACCCCAATGTTTATAGCAGCGATGTCTACAGTAGCCAAACTATAGAAAGAGCCTAGATATCCAATGACAGATGAATGGATAAAGAAGATGTGGTATATATATCCAATGGAATATTATGCAGCCATCAAAAAAATGAAATCTTGCCATTTGCAACGATGTGGATGGAACTAGAGGGTATTATGCTAAGCGAAATAAGTCAATCAGAGAAAGATAATTATCATATGATCTCACTGATATGAGAAGGTAGCTGGGTAATGGACGTTGGGGAGGGTATGGGCTATGGTGAGCACTGTGAATTGTGTAAGACTGATGAATAACAGACCTGTACCTCTGAAACAAATAATACATTATATGTTAATTAAAAAAAAAACAAAAAACTAGAGTTGAATAAAAATGTAGTATTCCTTAATGGAGTCAAAGTCTAATGAAATTGTCCAAAATGTTTATTATTCAGAAATCTCTTAGAATGAAGAATCGTCTGCATGGGCTGTAAGGTTTACAAGGCTAGAGGTGATAATCTGTCTATATTTTTTTTATCTGTGCCTGATATTTAATATAAATGTGGTCAATGTCCTTGGAATGGATAGATGGATGAATGAATGAATGAATGAATGAATGAATATTGTTGTCCAGAATTGTTCTACTTTTGAATGCCCTGAAGATATATCAATTTTTTCTACTACATGTTTATTTTATTGGCATAATTTAGAAATAATCTTAAAGTGTTTTATTCTTCTACAGAAAAAAAAAATTAATATGAATAAAATTCTCGCCCTCTTAGTATTCCAGTCAGCTCTTGCTTCCCCTCCATCTAAGCTGGACTATACTCTTAGAATGGACAAAATGTAGAAAGGAAAGTTTTTCCTGAGTTATTAATTTCATTATTTCTTACATTATTTTTTACTTTTTTTGTAAGGAAAATAAGTTTAAAAAGTAAATTTTTACCCACCCTCCCCACTGGGTAGAAAGTATTTTCATTACTATAAATAGAGGAAGCACGTGATATACCAACCCCTGACTTTTAAAAGCTTATGGTACAATTCATGACACGTATAACAGGCTCGAGAAAAGTTAAAGACTAGAAAAAATACAATATAAATTGTATGTGTAATATAAGTATGTGTCTTACACAAGTATTCTACTAAAGCAGTGGGGAGTTTTCAAAAACAGCAAAGGTTACAGATAGGAAATTTCTGGCAAGTGATAAATTCTAATCTCTGTCTTAAGAAGCCAATTGAACTTTATCTAATTATTATATTTATTTATTATTTTATCATTTTTAGCAATTACATATTACAAAGATATTCCTAGTTTATTTTGCAAGCACTGTAGGGACTTCAAGAGCATTTACTCTACATTTGTAATAAACTACTTTTAAAACTGAAAAAAATCCTTATATACACCAATCTGCTATATGCAGAATATATTACCTAATATCTTCCCTTAAGGTTTGCTGTTAAGTTTCTTTATTTCTGAAAAGATGTAAAAATAAAACTTCTCCTCTGCCTCTGCTTTTAAGTATATCTTGAAATTGCAAAATGAGTAACTAAAGCGATAGTGTCATTTGCAAATGCAGATATTGATTATGTGCAACCAAAAGAATATGAAAATAAATAGGTCCCTAACAGACTGCAGCTACCACTCATAACCCTTGATTTCAAATTTAACACTGAATGGTTTTTCCATTTTCACTGATTGGTTTTATAAATAATGGAAATGGTATTGGTAAATAAATTTGAACTTACAAACTTATATTAATAAAATATATTCCATTTAGTATTTGTTTTACAGAATGATTTTACACTGAAAAGTTTGGAATCCCTGATCTGAATCATGCCCTCACTTATGGATGAGAAAACTGATTTTATTTAGGATTTGATTTCCAAAGTGGAATATATCGTTGAAAGTGTAGGCACAGAAACCAACCCCTTGTACTTTTTTCAATATAGCACACTTACTCCACACTGCCTGTCTAGAATCACCAGCTTAAATACCAATATATGTTCAGGCCCCATCTTCATGTCAGCCGAGGCAATAGGATTACCAGAAGTTCATTATAGTAATCATTTCTCTAATGTGATTAAGAAGAATTCAGAGATGTTTATTTGGGAATGTATACTGATAACATCAAACTGAGGATGTTAATACTTTATCGGGGAGAATTTTATAATTTAGAGTTTCACTCAAACAATATCAACAGCAAAGTCTTAATTATTACCTTTAATTCTAGACTATTGTGTCAGTCACTGAAGAGAATGAAGTCACCTTGCTACTCATAGAACATTCCAGAGACATTTATGAGGAAGGGTCAAAAACAACATTATCTGACAGAGCAAAGATGGCAAAACATCTGGTGATAGGATTATCTCTCCCCACGATCTCTTTGTTCAAGCTGTCAATCAAAATGGAACCTGTTATCATTTCTAGAGAATCATATTGTATTAAATAGATAAGTGATTTGTAACTCATAGTCATTCTTGGTTTGGGGCTCTGTGGTAGGCGGAATAATGGGCTCCCTAAAGATGTCCATGTTCTAATCTCCAGATTACCTTACATGGCAAAAGAAATTTTGCAGATGTATTGAGTTAAGGATCTTGAGATGGGGAAATTAGTCTGGATTGTCCAGCTAGACTTAGTGTCATCATGAGGGATCTTATAAACGGGAGGGGGGAGGGCCAGAATCAGGGAAGGTATGTGAGGACAGAAGCAAGGATTGGGAATGATGTGCACTGCAGAGCGAGAAAGGGGCCCTAAGCCAAGGAATGCAAATGGCCTCGGGAAGATGGAAAAGACAAAGAAACCATTTCCCCCCTTGAGCCTCCAGGAGGAACACAGACCAGCCAACACGTTAATTTTAGTCCTGCAAGTCTCATGTAGGACTTCTGACCTCTAAAAATGTAAGATGATGAATTCGTGTTGTTTTAACCCACAAATTTTGGTAATTTGTTTCATCGTGAAAAGTTACTATTGCAGATTTTAGCACCTGTAAGTGCTGTGAGACTTTGGAATCGGGCAGTGGGCAGAGGCTTGGAAAAATTTTGAAGAGCATGATAGAAAAAGCCTAGATTGCCTTTAACAGACTGTTAGTAGGAATATGAACGTTTAAAGTCTCTGCCAGCAAGGGCTCAGAAGAAAATAAGGAACAGGTTATTGGAAACTGAAGCGAAGGAGATCCTTGTTACGTGGCAGAAATTCAGCTGAATTATGTCCTACAGTTGTGTGGGAAGCAAAATTTATAAACAGTGAACTTGGCTATGTAGGTGAGGAGTTTTCCAAGCAGTGTTGAAGTTGCAGCCTTTCTAAAAACACACATGTTGTATATACATATATATGGAGAGACAGACACACACGTGTGTGTGTGTGTGTGTGTGTATATATATATATATATATATATATATGTTGATGTTATTACTATCTTTATACAGCGGTGGTACAGATTCCCTATTTTAATCTTTTGCTTTTGAAGAAGGTAAATGCTAAATTACAGAAAACTTATTTTTATTCTTAGCAATTAAAAACAGGTCTTCAGAGTGAATCCCCACATGGGAAGGATTACATTAGCTTTATTGTGATATTATGGTAACAAGAGCTCTGCCTCTCTTTTTTTCTACATTTTTATCCTATTGGAGGGGGGAAAAAGATTAAAATCCAGTTTGGCCTTATTATAACACTCGGCAAATGTGTTTTAGAGGATTGGTTTATGATTTTTACTCCATAGTAGACAAAGTATTCTTTATCCTCTATCAGTTAAGTGTCTGATATTATGCATTCTATTCAATTTTTAATGAAATGTGGATTACTTTAAAGATTATCTCTCTGATTCAATACATGGCATTAGAGTAGAAAGTTAATTGGATCTTTCTTGAATAAGCAGTGACCACTATGTGTGATTGATAGGAGGAAAAGATAGTAAATGACATATTTTTGAATTTATGTGTTGAACTTTTATTTATTTTTTTAAAAGATTTTATTTATTTATTTATTTATTTATTTATTTGACAGAGAGAGACAGAGCAAGAGAGGAAACACAAGCAGGGGGAGTGGGAGAGGGAGAAGCAGGCCCCCCGCTGAGCAGGGAGCCCGATGCGGGGCTCCATCCCAGGACCCTGGGATCATGACCTGAGCCGAAGGCAGACGCTTAACGACTGAGCCACCCAGGCGCCCCTGTGTTGAACTTTTAGATTAGTATTTTTTGTGATCAGTTTTCTCGAGTAAATTATGTAGCCCCTATTACCCTTATAAAAACTATAGAGAAATTCTAATTTCTTTTAAAAATAAAAATTTCTCAGGTTTCGTGAAAATGAGATATAAAAAAAAAAAGTCACATACTTGAGCACATATATAGTTTAGTGTGTTTTCATTTTAAATACAGAAAGTGGATGCTGTCACCCAAACATCTAAATAGTTCTAGATCTATCTCCTGTTTTGACAAGGATCTCAACTGAGCTTCAAAATTTGGAATCTTGTTCACTTCTTACAATTTTTTTTTCTCTTTTATTCAAGAGCTTCTGCTGAATTTAGTGGCAAAGAGATTGTCATTCCTACTTCATTCTTTAAGGAAATAGAGAAATTCATCCGCTTGTAAATATGATGGAGGGGACAGTGATAGCCACCACATTTTTGTATATCCTTGGTAGTAGTTCACAGTTTGAGTATCACTGACCCTTAAGTACACACAAATCATCCTTTTAAAACAATGCTCCTCGGGCGCCTGGGTGGCTCAGTTGGTTAAGCGACTGCCTTCGGCTCGGGTCATGGTCCTGGAGTCCCTGGATCGAGTCCCGCATCGGGCTCCCTGCTCAGTGGGGAGTCTGCTTCTCCCTCTACCCCGCCCTCCCCCCCACCCGGTCTCGTGCGCTCTCTCTCAAATAAATAAATAAATAAATCTTTGAAAGGAAAAAAAATAAATAAATAAAACAATGCTCCTCTTCCTGATAGCTGTTTGTGTGTGCAGCTGTGCTTCCATATTGCAACTTCAGAAAGACGATGTTCTGATTACTAGCTGCTGTTATTTACTACACCCAGCTTTGCATCTGTGCCTCGTAAAGATCTCAAGTCTTTGCTTTTGAGGAAACCACTCATACTTGTATACCTCCTACTTTCCTGGCCTATTTGCTGCTATTATTTCCCAGATGAAAATCTAACTGGGCTATGCTTTTGAGGGAGGGCTTCACTGTACTAGTAAAACTTTTCCATTGCTCACTTCCATAATCATCATCTCGGGTCTGACTCCTTTATAGAAAGCTTCTTTGTATTGGCCAGTTATCTTTCTGACGAGTTTAGCCGCTACGGTAGATAGTTTAAAGTAAACATGGTTCATTGTTGGTGGTCCAACAGTGTATAAAGACTAGAATCAGAATTTTTGTACAGAGATAAGGAAGAAAGAAAATTAAAGGTCCTGAGGAATATGTAGCTGGGACATCACCGCATATAATTCAGGCTATTCTCTAGGCTTTCCTGCCACATCACTTTTTCGGAAGTGGTAATGGTAACAGCTACTTTACTGGTGTGTGATTGGGTTTTTTTAATTTAAATTTCACATCATCATGGTGAACAATAGTCATCCCTTAAATACATCTTTGTCCATTGCTTAATTTCCTATACCTAATAATTTCACCAGCTGCTAAACATTGGAAATTTGGTCATCCATTCAGAATGTATTTATTTTGTGTGCTCATTCTCTGTCAGGCTCTAGGCCAGATATTGAACTCCAAGAAAGATAGTTGTGGGATGGAGGACATGACACCTGTATGCAGTTACTATGCAGAGCAGTTTGGGGCAAAAATAGTCATTGGCCACATCTGTCTTCAATCATGAACTATCCTCCTCCTCTTGTAGATTCCTCAACTCTGCCAAGATGTATTCTTGGAAGTAGGATGCTTCCCTTTTCATTTTGGGGGAGTATTTACAGTCTGCTATAATTTAGAATTTGCTATAATTTATAGATCTGCTATAATTTAGAATTTGCTAATAACCTCCATTAAGCAAGTATATTCTTGTGTGAAAATTATGTTGGCTTTTTGGTTCAGATTTTATAAAACGAATCACTAATCTAATGCTGTATTGTAAAAATTTTATACATTTACCTCATGTGGGATCTTTTTCAGACTTATTTATTATCATTCAGGTGTATCTGTATTTCTACCTATAGATTAAAAATATACAGATCTTGGGCGCCTGGGTGGCTCAGTTGGTTAAGCAACTGCCTTCGGCTCAGGTCATGATCCTGGAATCCCGGGATCAAGTCCCGCATCGGGCTCCCTGCTCGGCGGGGAGTCTGCTTCTCCCTCTGACCCTCCCCCCTCTCATGCTCTCTCTCTCTCATTCTCTCTCTCAAATAAGTAAATAAAATCTTTTAAAAAAAATATACAGATCTTTGAAATTGCAATCATCCTAAAGTAATAGTTTAGGGCTTTCATTTTTTTAACTTTCATTTTTTTAACTTAAAACAGATATTCCATTGTATGAATGTGTGTTTAGTCCTTCTTCTTTTGGTAGACATTTAAGGCTGTTCGTGTTCCTTGCTATTACATGCAGTAATGGAAGAAACATCCTTGGCAAAGATCGTTACGTTCTTTGTTACAGGATAAGTTTCTAAAAGCAATGTTTCTAAGTCATGTGATGTAAACATCTTTTAAAATAACTACAGCCAAATTATAATCAAAAAGTATTTTACAAATTTACGTTTCAAGCAATATAATAGAATGCTTGTTTCTCCAACCCTTATCACTACTAATTGATACCACTCTTTTAAGATTTTGCTTATCTAATGGGTAAATATGGTTAACATTTTATTATGTTTTATTCTTAAATGATTGACATAATCATACCACCATGTGTTTTAAAACTGTCCCATAAAGAATGAAGAGATGATGGGGCGCCTGGGTGGCTCAGTTGGTTAAGCAACTGCCTTCAGCTCAGGTCGTGATCCTGGAGTCCTGGGATAAAGTCCCGCATTGGGCTCCCTGCTCGGCAGGGAGTCTGCTTCTCCCTCTGACCCTCTTCCTCTCGTGCTCTCTGTCTCTCATTCTCTTTCTCAAATAAATAAATAAAATCTTAAAAAAAAAAAAGAATGAAGAGATGATCGCTTGAATGTAGTCAAGTATTCAATTTATAGGTAGCATTCTGTTTCAAGTCAATGAATGAAAAATTAACAGACATTCCAAGCTCTTGCTTGTATTGAAGTCCATGCTTAGGGAAAGCCTGAAAGTGCTTTCGTTTGGTTTGGAATATCTTTAAGTACACAGCGGTTCTATCACAATTCCTGAGCTCTTACAGATTCTAAATCGTTTTGGTTTCTGATAACTTTTATTAATCTCTGACAGTCTCTGATTTCAGAATTCTTTAGACTTTCTTACATTGAGAAGTGCAGCATCCCTAGATGTTATGAAAGGACTGTGCTTTTTATTCTTTAAAAACAAACAAGATGTATCAAAAAAAATAATCAAAATGGAAGAAGGCATGAGTAGCCAGAGGAATAAGTTGGAATTCATTAAGAAAGCCAGAGGCAAATGTGGAAAGTATTTTTAAATTCACTCCTAAGAGAACTTCTTTTAAAGTAGGTAATTGAAAAATTCCCACAACACTTTGCAGAATGACAAGATTGATGCTGCAACAATCATAAAAAATACATAAAGTACATTAGTATTTTAAATTTCTGCTGGAAA
The DNA here is from genome assembly GCF_011800145.1 of Mirounga leonina. NCBI lineage: Eukaryota > Metazoa > Chordata > Mammalia > Carnivora > Phocidae > Mirounga > Mirounga leonina. Next base: position 80,986,241 of record NW_023270807.1, on the reverse strand, counting down.
AAAATAGTTAACTCTCTTTTAAGATATGTAACCAAGTGGGAAAAAAAAGTTATAAAAATACGCACATTGCCACTTAAGTTCAGTTTGACTTCTGTTTACCAGATGTTTTGATGAAAGTCTTTTTTCAATGTTCAATATAATGCTGTCTGGGAAACATTGCTGGGAAACCTCTAAGCTGTATATCCTGTTTGTTGATAAAGAACACATGGTTTTGGAAATCAGTGTTAAAACCACATGGAAATTTTTTGTGAAACAAAAATTTTAGTTTTATTCTCAGCTGTAAAAATCTTAAAGAAGAAAGAGTTCACCACAATATATACAGCCATCTAAAGTGATAGATTGCAGAGAAAATAGAAGAATATTGCATATTGCTAAACTACTGATTACTTCTGTTTTAGTTTCAGAGGAATTCAGTTTTAGAATTGACCAAGTAACCAGTGATGTGCTCATCTCCCTAGCACAATCTGTTGTCATGATTACTAGATATGTATTGACCAAAATGGTGCTAAAATGATTTTTGTAGATAATTAAAAATATAACTACCTGTTCTTTGCTTTTCTTTATCTAAATAAAGACTCCATTGAAATAAATATGGAGTAAAATCCTAATTATGCTAGACTTCCTAAAATTTAAGGGTCATATGAATAAGAAAACCTCAATTTGATTTTCTAAGTATTATTTGAAGATATACATTCTTAAACCTTGATAGGCAAATGTTCCAGGAGGTTCTGAGAACTCTGGAGCCTCAGTCAGATAACCCTCTCTGAGGGCTGATTTGCCCCACATTTGCATCATGCTTTTATTTGGATCCGTTCACAGGAACAGTTGCTCATCATGCAGGGTATCGGAAAATGACCTAAATTAACTTTTCTGCAGGAAGTAGAGGGACCTCAGGATAGGATACTCCAGTTTCAAATTTTCCCGAGATATAAATTAATTCAGTCTTTATCTGGAATGACTTAAATGACTTAGTATGTAACATCTCTTATGCCTCTCAAAGAGAATCTATCAGGACAGAGGAGTAGCTCTAGTGATCAAATATACAGGACTGCCACTTACTGAAAGAAGGTAGAAAAATCTGATTAGTCCAGAATAAAAGGGTGGGGGAGGTGGTGGCATGGGAATAAGACTCCCTTCCAAGCACAAATAAAAGAATGAGTTAGGAAGGAGACTGAAAGAATTCCAGTCATTTACTTTTACTTTCAAAAAAAAAATCAGGGATGATTGGTAGTCCTTTTCAAAGATCCCCTATAATTTGGGGATGTATCTGGTTTTTTGCCATTTTGTTAATTCTTTATTTCCCATATGTATTTCAACATTTTATTACATCCTCGTCATGTGGTGCATGAGGGATAAACAGTCTCAAGAGTACTAAGATGAAGAAGAGGGGTTTACTGCCCTTTAGGCACTCACCCCCTCATTGCTTTTCCACGGTCTTGCCATTTTCCAGTGAAGAAACTTTTCTCTTATCTATGGATAACAACTATCACTTGTCTTAAATCTTTTTTTTTTTTTTTGTAATCATTTCTTACCCATAAAGTTAGTGTTCCCTCTGTAAGTAATTATGTTGCAAGCAAGCATCTTACCGTTTGGCTATCTAAAGGGTTAAGTATTTGTCTCCAAAGATGTCCCAGATGCAGCTACTCCCAGGAGCAGGCTGTGACCCCCACGGATTATCAAACTTGTAAAACTCGGTAGTTTTGTTGGGTTCTTCCTCCCACAGCCCTTGGACTCCCTTTGGTTGTCTGTGCCTGTTCACATTTTGAGGCGTGATTGTGGAACAGAGGTTCCGCACTCCTGGCAGCCCCCACATAGAACTATTTTGTAAGACCTTCACCCTCGTGAAAGAAAATCCACTCAATGTACCAACATACATCATTTAAAATAATTTAAAGTAATAAAGTTTCTGGCCTTAATATAAAAAACAGCTAAAGGAAATAACTTCAAGTAATGTGTACCTCCTTACCTAAATGACTGGACACAACCACATGAAGATACAAGGAATACTCTGCTGCGATTCTCAGACTCTGCGAGTGAAACAACTATTAATGCAGACTGCCTTGCCTCCCTCTCCCAGCCTTAAATATAATAGAGCCTCAATTCTAATCACTGGGATACCAAAATCTCCCCACGCATTTTCTAGATGCCTCTGGAGGTCACTATCTGCCCTCCCGAGAACGGCCGTCATAGAATTTAATCTTCAACACTAGTGCTTATTTTTGACATTTGTCTCTATTTGGTTCCTCCAAGAAAAATATTCCTGAGGAGTTTTTATGAACACAGATCTTAGAATACTTTTTTTAGTCCCTAAAACAGAACCCAGACATGCCACACTTGGGCATGACCCATTTCAATAAGTATATCTTCAAGTGGCAAATTATAGAGTGAACATCTGGATTTCCTTATATTATATCATTACCATGTTGCCATCATGTGTCAGATTGATATTGGCAAAAACCACTCACTGAAGGATTTGGTAATGTTTCGTAAAAAGAATATAATTATTCTTAATCAGTAATGTCCTTTGAGTGGGAGGATAGCTTCTTAAGCAGCAGAAAATGAGAAGCCCCTGAATTTTCTTCAACCAACACGAACAACATTCAGTCATTTCAAAATCTTCCTGTCTTTCCCACTTGCACCTCTCTCTTTGCTGGTGTGTCTTTCTCACGTGGCTCACACAGCTCTGAAACACAGTATTCTTCAGATGGGGCTTCTTTAACAAGTTTTTCGGGGTATGCCATCTTGATGTAAACATTTCACTCAGTTAATCCACAAGTATGTATTGAAGACTTAAATAAATACTCCAGTTCAACTCTCTGTCAGCATATCTTGCTTATCTTCTGATTTCCCAGCCCTTTTCGTTCAAATTAAAAACAAAACAGAAATAGCATCTGACACAACTGTTTGATTCTCCAAAGAGAAGTTCTAAAATATAAAACTTTAACAGTTTTAAGCATTAAAACTGCTAACACTTAAGTGTGGTAAAACATTGTTGATGGCCTGTTTTAGAATCTGTGGAGACTACAGGTTTTACAGAACTCAGAACCCTTTTTTTCTGTTTGTGTCCATCTCTCCCCTGACTCGTCAACTTTACAGCGCTCTGGATATTTAATATCTTTGTACTGACTGCATGAACGAATGAATGTGTGAATGAATACAACCTGTTCGTTAAACATGCAAGTATGAGAATTTAAACATGCATATATATTTCTTTGATGAAGATCTTAATGATTCCCTTTATCAAAGGGAAGCTCATACTAAGCACTTTGGTTGATATGCTGCTCATCAAAAATCAGTTATCAGTTTGAATGTAGGCTATAGCTTTCTATGACGTTGCTAGATTATTTCTGAAAACAAGTTGACTGAGCTGCCTTACCTGCCTTTCTCTATAAGGAGGTGCGTTTAGACTCTAATTGCTTTAGCTGTGCATATAGTTCTTTCTGCTGATTTTTTTTTTTTAATGTACTGCCCTTTGTATAAAAAACGTAATATGGATAACATCATTTTGAGAATGGTCAAGTTACCCTGTCTATACAGTTATTGACCAGGACATAGCTTGTACTGGAGGACTGGTCTTCACTCAAGGAGCTGGTCCTAAGTGTACAAGAACACTTACATTTCTATGAAGATGTGTGATCCCTGAGGCATTCAGATCCTCATAGGCCCTCATAGGACCCTAATCAGAACCAGTATTGCATACAAAATCTTTCCTGACTGGTGAAATTGACCTTTCCTCACCAACTTTACCTTAATAATACATAATTTTCCATTAAATGTAAAATCACCGTTTCACTTAACTTCTACATCTGTGTGTCCGTAAAATGAAAATTTGTCTTCATGCAATAATAGCATACATATACCATTCTAAAATCTGCAGAAAATCTGGAAAGGTGAACATTGTGAAGATAGCTGTGATCTCGTGAAGTTTGAACATAGTACTAAAATCCTTGGAAGGAGATTTGTCAGCTAGATTTTCATACTCTAAATCTGACTTCAGCAACTGCTACCTTCTACCACAATTTATCTATCCACTGTGCCTCAGGATCTCCAGACACTGCCCAACAAAATCCACTTTGAAATGAAGAGCACAGCTCTGGCGTCTGTACCAGGCCCCAAGTGGTACCCTTATGTACGCAAATCAGGAGTGCTTTTCAGGGAATAGGAACAACTGGAAACAATTTAGAAATACTAACAATGTGCTCATTCTTTTTCTGAGGTCTCCACATATACTGCGCCCCCTCACTTCCCAAAAGACCATATTGTCTTCACCCACATTCCCATCCATTGTTCTGACGTAAAAACTTCACTGCTTTTTCCCTGGGAAGATCACATAGCTTAGAACTAATACAGGTATACCCAGGGGTTATCAAAATTAATCTTTTAAAGAATATTTATCCTCTGGGGAATAAGATCTGGTCCCGGGTCCAGGCAATACGTCCTGAGTGTGCTTTTGTCTTCACATGTTGAACCTCACTGTTGCTCATGTTCTTTCAGTAACCAAACCGCCATCTGTGACAGATATTACGGACCGACTCCTTTCTTCATGGGATTGATACTTTAAAAACAAAAACAAAGTGTAGACCCACCGAACCTTTCAACCCTTGGAAACCTGAATTATTGCATCTATTCATCCTCTTAAAGAGGTGAATGGTTTCACTCTGAGAGTTTAATTGACTGTTCATGTCTGATGTTGATTTTTTTTTAAAATCTGGTTACAATCAGTTTCTAGGCAAGTCAGACACTGTGAATGCCCCATATGTTTGGTTGAGAATTTCTTGGATTATAATGAGAGTTTAGAATTACTCTCCTAGTCTCCTAGAAGTATGACTTGATGAAGCTATAAGAGCTTGGCCTTTACAGACCTTTAACAAAATAGCACATCTCCTATTAACTGAATTAGATGATTGGGGAAGCTTGTGGGAAGCAGTATGACCCCTCACACAGAACCAGAAGCCAGAGGAGGAAAACCACAAGGAGGCTGACAAACACTGCACAGAATCCAGAAGCAGGGGGTAGGGTGGTAGGGTAGGAAAGAAGCCAACCAGCCTTGCCTTGGAAGGAAGATTAAGCTGGAGGCAGAGCTTAAGAGTAGTCTGGGGGCAAGAGGCAGCAACCAGAAGAAGGCTCCGTAGTCTGCTTGGTGCAGAAGCTGGAAATTAGGAACAGGTCAGAGGTCAAAATCAGGCAGGATTTTGAGAGATCATAGCAGGTGCAATGAACCAGAAACAGTTGGACCGTTCAAATAACACCTGCCTTCCACAGGAAGTCCTTGTTCTTGTGACTGCTGGTAGACTGTCGTTCAGCCAAGCCTGAGACAAGTGCAGTTAGTAACTTGTCCCACCTGTGAGTCCTAACACTGGCTGAGGGTAGAGAAAAAGGCCAGGCATGAGAGTGAGAAAGGACGATGATTCAGACAGGTTACTAGACCAACTGGCCAGATCCTTTTCTTATAGGGAAAGTAGAAATTTGTCTTTGCCATTTTAAATTCTTATGTTTCTTAAGCTACCTTAGTTCAAAATTTACAAACTGAAAGATACAGGAAAAGATGAAGGAAGAAAAAAGGAGGCAAAGCCCAATTTGATTACAGAAACATTTGGGGGATGGGTGATTGGGGGGTAGGAGCATAGGTAATTTTAAAAATGGAACTGAAGGCACCTGGGTGGCTCAGTTGGTTGCGCAACTGCCTTCGGCTCAGGTCATTGTCCTGGAGTCCTGGGATCGAGTCCCCCGTCGGGCTCCCTTGCTTGGCGGGGAGTCTGCTTCTCCCTCTGACCCTCCTGCCTCTCATGTTCTCTGTCTCTCATTCTCACTCTCTCAAATAAATAAATAAATAAAATCTTTAAAAAAAAAAATGGAACTGAGGTATTGGTTACTTGGCTTTTTCTCATGAGCTGCCCTCCACCCACCCATCCCCAAATAAAAGGTAATTGCCATAATCTGTCCTTACAGACGACATTCAGAAATTTTACAGACCTTGAGATCACCAATTTCTCTTGAGCATCGTCCTCTCCTGAACCATCCCCCGTCTCCTGAATGGGCAGCAGTTACTCTGTAGTATGTATATAGCATTAATGTCGCACAATGTGTATTATTTTGTACACTTAATTTTCTTTACAGACAAAGTGCAAAGTTTAAGAGGGCAGGAACCATATTTTTTTTTTTTGAAGATTTTATTTATTTGACAGAGAGAGAGGGAACACAAGCAGGGGGAGTGGGAGAGGGAGAAGCAGGCTTCCCACCGAGCAGGGAGCCCGATGCGGGGCTCGATCCCAGGACCCTGGGATCATGACCTGAGCTGAAGGCAGACGCTTAACGACTGAGCCACCCAGGTGCCCCCATATTTTTAGCTGTGGTGTGAAAGAAAATCTACCAGGTGTGGAATCAGGTGACCTGGGTTCTTTGAACCAGCAGTGTGACCATAACCAGATCATCGGTCAGCATCTGGGTTTCCTGACTGTAACTCCAGTGGGACGAGGGGTTTTACGGATGTGGGGCAAGATGGAGTCAGAGGCTTGGGTCCCCTATCACTGCTTCGGCTCCTGTGTCTGCCCTCTCATTGATTTCCTATCTTGGGCTTCCGCATCAGATTTTAAAATATATTTTTTTCCAAATTTCTCCTGCTGTTAAAAGTTTCACTGAGGTGCCTGGCTGGTTCAGTCAGTAGAGCATTGGGACTCTTGATCTCAGGGTTGTGAGTTCAAGCCCCACATTGGGTATGGAGCCTACTTTAAAAAAAAAAAGTTTCATTGATGTGATACTGTCTAAAATCTCTTCCAAACTTGAAGTTTCATTTTACTTCATCACTTTATCTGCCATATCTCTTATTGTATTTCTTTGGACTGAGTGTCTAGTCAATATTTGTTTGTGGGAAAAATATTCAATGGGGGGGAATGAATGATGTGACCCAGTCATGCAATGTTCAGATGTTCACAACAGTTTCTATGTGAAAACTTTAGCAAATGACATTTTTGTCATGTGAGGAGAAGTCTTTTCATGTCAGCTTGAAATTCTTCTTGAACTTGATTTCTGACATAGGGAAATAAAAAGCAAACCCAACGTGCACATGCTTTGTGCAGAGAATGAGCTACTTTTGAGAGAATAATCCAGCTGCTATCTGATTGGTCATGTGGGACTGCTCTGTGGAAATGAAGAAACCGTCCCTTTTCAGTTTGAATCACATATATGAAGGCTTTGGTAAGATTAAAACAATCCAAGGAAACAATGTCAAGATGCCCAGCTAAAAACAGGAACTAAGAAGCTTCCATGTCTCACATGACACAGTCAACTAATGGGAGAATCAGACAAAATGTCAGGATGTACAGATAAATACGAGCAACTTCTGGTTGAGCTACAAACACTGCTGGTTACATTAGAAATCTATGATGTGTGTCTTTCAAAATGGCTCTTTTCTTGCTGCTTTATATTCTTCTGTCCCTTGGAGGTAGTGCTTTTGTATGACTTTAATTATTTTCAGTGCTTTGGCAAGTTGTCTTTTACCAAGCTTATAGACCCATTCCCCAGTTTCTTTGTGTGTTAGCTGCTAGTAACTCACAGCTCCTCCCTATTCTTCAGAATCACTAACAGCTAAAAAAATTTGCTTTGCCTTGGGCCTCATGTGCCCACCTGCCAACCCTGTCAGCGTACAACTAATCACTAACTGACACAGGGGTACAAAGCCCTCAGCTCAAGATGAGGTCCACTCTGGAACAGTTCATCCTCCATGGGATCAGGCTGAGGTTAGACCCCAGCCCATACCTTCACTCCTTTTCCAGTCCTACCCTGCTTCCCTCTCTCCTTTCTTCTGAGAGCACTCCCTTAAATCATGTGCACCTGAATCCGTGTCTCAGGCTCTGCTTCCAGGGAAGCTAAACTAAGGCAGTGATGTATTTGAAAGCATAGATCCCGTCATCTTTTATCTTTCACCCTCCATCTCCAGCACATCTGGAACATGATACATGTATTTTTGAACAGTGGGAAAGGTAAGAAATTTGACTTGCTATTGGCCAGCTGCTCACAAGTAGTCCAGCACAATTCCAGCCTTACTTTGAATTCTCAACTCACTGAAGAATTAGGATGGTGGCAAAATTGGGGAACAGAGTTATGATAATAACAAAGAAGAATCCATTTAATATCCTAACCTGAAATCAGAAGCCATCAAAAGATCATATAAAAAAAAAATTGGTGTTTTTTGTTTTTTGTTTTACTTAACAAAATGTGGTATGCATTGCTTAAATCACTGAACTCTCTGTAAACTGTTAATGAAGGATCTTTCTAATTGTTCATTTTATTAGAGCAGCTTCTCAAGATAATCTGTAGTTTTAGGTAGACTTTCTCAGCCTAGACTCAAAATTGTGTACAGGTTGAAGGAGCATTTCTAATTTGCTTATTCCAGGTTTCTGCTTTTTTTTTTTAAAGATTTTATTTATTTATTTGACAGAGAGAGACACAGTGAGAGAGGGAATACAAGCAGGGGGAATGGGGGAGGGAGAAGCAGGCTTCCCGCGGAGTAGGGAGCCCGACGCGGGGCTCGATCCCAGGACCCTGGGATCATGACCTGAGCCGAAGGCAGACGCTTAACGACTGAGCCACCCAGGTGCCCCCAGGTTTCTGCTTTGAAATGAATAAAAGTCATCATGCCTTTTGGAAAAAAAAATCATGTCAAATAAAAATGTTCACACTTTTGAAATGTACAAGGATAATTAACAAAATTTTGTTGCACACCTACTCTCTGCCACATTGAGAAAATAAAAATGAATAAGGTGTAGCTCATATGCTGTGTAGGAGCTGAGGAGTGAGAACCCTGAAAGTGGAGCTATCAACCATGAAACAGTGTACCCAAACGTAAAACAGAATTCCATGCAAAATGACACTTGAGATCAGCTGGTGGAAAGGATCAGAGACATAGGGAACAACATGACCAGAATATGTAGACATGCAAGTTAATGGGATATGCAGGGAAGAATATGTAGAAAAATGGGTGAGAAATTAGGCTACGAGGTATATTGATGCGGGGTTATAGAAGGACAGGACAGTAAGACTCGGGATTGAACTCTATTTTCAGAGCAAAGACCAACTATCAACAGTGCTTTACAGTTTCATGCTCTCTCCTCTGCTTTAAAAACTGTTAAAACAATATAGTAACATTAAAAAGTGTTTTAGAACAACATCCTAAAAACAACTGTTGCCTTTTTCCTTTATCCTATCAAATACCTACACAAATATTTTCCGTGATTGTGACTGCAATTTGTAATTATCTGTAGTTACTATTGTATCATGAGTTCTTTCCACATTATTATGTGTGTTTGTTTTAAGTGACTAAACACTGATATAAATATTATATTTAATTCAAATTCTCATTTTTATTCTCCCTGAAAGTTTTGTAGGCTGTTAAGCAGGGCAGTAGTAGGATTGTATTTGTGTGTTAATAAAACCACACATGACATCTGCAGGTAGATCCAGATAAGTGGGACTTGGAGTCAGACGCTTCAGTAGGGGAGGAAAGAGGGAATACCAACCTCGGTCCTCACCCTCATCTATAAAAGAAGGTACAAATACCTGCCTCACAAGCCTCATAGGTATTTGTGAAAGTTAATTGAAAACTTAATATATTAAAAGAACTTGGCATTTATGAAGCTCTTAAATACTCATTCATTCAAGAGAGGAAGTTGTGGGGAAAAAAATTTTAAAGGTCACTTTGACTTTTAAGCACACAGTTTCCTAAAAGACTTTTTGAATTCCTTCAAGGTAGGTGCTGTCTTATTCATCATCATGGGCTAACTACACCTCCTGACTTACATTATTGCCCAACGTACATATTTCTTCAGTGAATAAACTAATGAACAGTCAGGCAGTAATTACCTGTTTGCTCGATGGACAAACAGTTCCGTCTAGTGGGAAACATGCTAGTAGAGACTGCTTTTAAAGGAAGTGATAGACTCGTTATTCCAAGAAATGATGGAAAAGTCAGAATACTTCAGTCATCACATGGATGGGGATTTTCTTCTCTTGGTGAAAGTGTATGCTAGCCATTTTACATTCATGGGCCAGGCAAGTGACTGGTGTGAATGACGAGATGAAGCGGTGAGGTCCATCAAGAAGAATCCACAAGTTCTCTGCACCCTGTGACATATGAGTTAAGTCTAGAAGAGAAATAAATGTTTTCTTTGTCGCATTGAACTCAGTTTTAATTATTTGCTTGATGCCTTTCTCCCCTTGCAGGCTCCATAAGAGCAGGGCTTGGGTCAGACTTGAATCTGCCCTCAGCAGCTACCGTAGCGGATGCTCAAAAATATTTATCAAATGAATTAACAAAGACAAACTGGATGAATGAAATGGGACACTGATTAGAGTGTTGGGCCAGCCACAGTTGCAGTGTGAGGATATGTTCTATGTGCTGCAATGGAAATAAAAGTTATAGAAAATGAATAATAACTTCCTCATCTACTACTGAATCCTTCTTCTGTTTTAAAAACAACAACAAAAGGATTTGCCTGGGACACACTATGCAAAAACGAATGCCAGTAATATTTTTCAAAATTATGTAATCTTGACAAAGTATATGATGTGTTGCATGCCAGCAACTTTTTACTGCCTAATATTGATGCTAATAACTACATATTAAGCTCCTTTTTGTGCCAAGCACTTCTCGGCACTTTAACTATGTATTCAGTAATCTGCAAAACAAACCTAGAGAGCAAGAATTATTTATCCCAATTAAAGGTGAGAAAAGTAGGCCTCAAAAAAGCAGAGTAACTTCCCACAGAGTACACAACAATTTTTCCTGACTCAAGTTTTTTCTGCTGCCTCTCTGATCTGGAAAACAGTGTCATACCTGATTCTTGGGCGAGTGTTAACAACAGAAAAACAAACCAGTATATTCTCAGATATTTAGGAGAGGTCTTAGAAAAATCCAAGCTATACATAATGTGTTTCATCTTTATAATACAAAAGCACATAGGTAGATGAAATTTTCATGGACCATAAACTTTTGGAAAATTTTGATAATTTATCACTGCTTTTTCACCTTGGCCCCAAAAATACTCCATGTCAGTTCCTAGCTGGAATCTGTAAGTGGATTCTAGACTTCAGATAGATATATGATGCTTAGTGACTTGTTCAGTGCATGAGATTTAAAATTATATATATACTTAACAAAGAACCTAAGTCTTTTGTGCAACTTGTTTCATCCAGATAAACATGTTCTTTGCCCTCTAGTTCTCAGACTTAAAAATAACAATTAAAAATAGCCTTTTGGGTAAATACTTCCCCTGTTTATCCAAACTTAGAAGAGGACTAAACCAAGAGTTTTGCTTTCCTTGGCCTCCGCTGTAGTAACCTACTATCCTGAGTTTTTCTTTTTTCCACCCACAATTTCTTAGCATGTTTTGCCAGTTCTTACTCCTCCTTTAGGGTTGCTCAGGGCTGGAATATGGGCCCTCTTCCTGTCTTATTTGTATTCTCTCTATAAAACTTCACCACAGCTGCCGTCACGTTCTGTACAAGGATGGCTTGCAAACTTGTTTCTCTAATCTCAGATATCTCTTCTGAGTTACAGCCCTATTTCTGCAATATTTCCTTCTCACTGGCACATCAGACTCGAGAACTTCACAACTAATCTGATGCTTCCCCCCGAAAATCGGCTCCTATCCCAGTGTTCTTACCTCAGTTTATATCATTGCTGCCCACTGAATCGCTCAACCACTCTGGAATGATGGTTGATTTTTCTCTTCTCTTAACCTCTCCTGGCCAACTAGTCATCAAGCACTCTTGAGTCCACTGACTACACTTCTTATATCTACTTTTCTCCCCCATTTCCACTGCTGCTAGTTAAGAGTGAGCCACCTTCGGGCGCCTGGGTGGCTCAGTCGGTTAAGCGACTGCCTTCGGCTCAGGTCATGATCCCGGAGTCCCTGGATCGAGTCCCGCATCGGGCTCTCTGCTCGGCGGGGGGTCTGCTTCTCTCTCTGACCCTCCCCCCTCTCATGCTCTCTCTCATTCTCTTTCTCACAAATAAATAAATAAAATCTTTAAAAGAAAAAAAAGAGTGAGCCACCTTCATCTCTTACCTGGATCACTGTACTGTCCCTGCAACCGCTCCTCCCTCATCTACCATTGCCTTCTTCCTATTGATTCTCCGTAATGAGAGCCAGGGAGAGCATTTAAAATGCAAGTCTGATTATATCACTTGCCTAAAATATTGTGACTCTTTTTCAGTTGTTATACTGAGTTCCAAAATCTCTTAAAATAAAGGTTAAAGTCTTTAGTCTGGCCTGCAGTGTCCTGCATTATCTGGTTGTACCCTGGATTTTGAGGGTAGCCTCACTAGCTGGCCACACCAAGCTGTCTTTAATTGCTTGTTGCAGGAAGACCTTTGAGCCTGTCTGAAATGCTTACTCACCCTTTGGCCTTCATTTGTAACTACCGCTCGGGACATGGATCTGACCCTCTTCCCTTGTGCTCTTGCCACAAGATTTCACTATGGCTGCAATCACATTATTCCATACTTAGAATGGCTTACAAACCTGTTTCTCTTATCTCAGACCTCTCTTCAGAGTTACAGCCCTCTGAGTGCAGTATCTATTCATGCAACATCTTTGTCTCACCAGCACACATCCTTTAGGCCTCAATAGAATTATCTTTTCTTATTCCCAAACTCGATTAGAGTCTTCTCTGATGTGTTCTCATAATACCCTCTCTTTTATGTCAGAGGCTTTATCACAATTCATTATAAATTTTCTTGTCTCTTTCCCTTTCTAAGCTAAAAAGATAGGTTCTCCGTCTTATTGGGGGATACGTCCCCACCCAGTACTTGGCATGTAAAAACACTGAAGTATTTGCTTAACAAATAATGATTCTATACTTCATGGCTTGGATAAAATATATTTATCTGTGATCTCCTATATTTTGAAATGTTAAAATAAAAATAAGCCTTGCTATTTGAATTCCACATATTATCTGAATATACATTTTAAAATAGTTTTGTTTTCCCAAAGAAATGCTCCTCATTTGAAAGACTAAAGCCTACCCTATAATGTACTACTTTAACCATTATTTCTCCTCTTTGAAAAGGTAATTTTCATTCTGGGTGGCTATTTAGAATACCAGTTTCATGGGCGCCTGGGTGGCTCAGTCGTTAAGCGTCTGCCTTCGGCTCAGGTCATGATCCCAGGGTCCTGGGATCGAGCCCCACATCAGGCTCCCTGCTCGGCGGGAAGCCTGCTTCTCCCTCTCCCACTTACCCTGCTTCTGCGCTCTCTCTCTCTCTGTCAAATAAATAAATAAAATCTTAAAAAAAAAAAAAAGAATACCAGTTTCAAGTTTAAAGCTTGCCCCTCTTTAGGAATTCAAACCCTTAAGAAATAAATATGTAGTATGTAAGATGTGTCTCCTAACTATCTTTTTTTTTTAACCAGGAATTAGAAGAGATAATCTCTCTGCTTTATAATATCTCTAGGGAAGCCAAGTCATGTAGTCAGAAATACTTTGCCCAAAGTAAAGAACAAGCTTAATTAATTGAACAGAGTCTCAGTTATATGGAAGCCTCTGTCACAAGGGGTAGATGGATACGGATGGGGATCAGGGCCAAAAACATCAACTCTGAGTGAGACAGTTCTTGCCTTTAAGGAGCTTATAGTGTAGTGGAGACAATAGGCACACATTTAAGTATAAAACAAGGAATTATCAAGACTGAGTTTTAAAAGAACATGAGAGGGGCGCCTGGGTGGCTCAGTCGTTAAGCGTCTGCCTTCGGCTCAGGTCATGATCCCAGGGTCCTGAGATGGAGCCCCACATCGGGCTCCCTGCTCCACGGGAAGCCCGCTTCTCCCTCTCCCACTCCCCCTGCTTGTGTTCCCTCTCTCGCTGTGTCTCTCTCTGTCAAATAAATAAATAAAATTAAAAAAAAATAAAAATAAAGAATAAAAGACCATGAGATTCTGATATATTAAGAGATAATGTATTACTAGGGCAAGTGATGAAAGCTTTGTGGAAAAAATAGATCTGAGGTACACGTTGAAGGAATGAAAGAGATTAGACGTACAGAAGAGGGTAGAGCCAGAGAGCAGACCCATTAAGGTCTGGATATGTAAACGAGCTTAGAACATATGAAGAAGCACATGGAACTGGGGTATTGGACTCCTGTAGTTATAGTAAAGGCTTTGTGAAAATAAGGTTGGAGTACATGAATGATTGTCATTCCCTTTTCTAGTGGTAGTCCTTCAGCTGTTGAGCAACAGCTATTATGACTGGATTGTGTTATGTTTCCTGATTTAAAGAAGATGAGGGCCGCCTGGGTGGCTCAGTCGTTAAGCGTCTGCCTTCGGCTCAGGTCCTGATCTCAGGGTCCTGGGATCAAGCCCCGCATTGGGCTCTCTACTCAGCAGGAAGCCTGCTTCTCCCTCTCCCACTCCCCCTGCTTGTGTTCCCTCTCTAGCTGTGTCTCTCTCTGTCAAATAAGTAAATAAAATCTTTTAAAAAATAGTGAAATTCTATAAAGAAGATGATTTTAATACATATACAGCAAGTCACAGGGCCTGCTTTGGCTACCATGCGCATGAGTATGTGGAATATGAGGAGGGGTCATTAACAGAAACAACTGACTGAGGGAGTAAAGAGAAGCAGACCTGTTTACAAGATCTCTCCAATGTGGCCAATGATAATCTTTGTCTTTCCTTGTTCCTTGCCTCTCAGTACCATTGCTTTGTTCTCTCTCCTATGGGTTCTCTTGATTACTTAATGTATGTTGAAAAATACTGATTAAGACACATTGGAAAGCAAATAGGTTTTATGAATAAGGGTCACCCAAACATATCAGGTCCTAATCCTTGGAACCTGTAAATGTTACCTCATAAGGAAAGTATATTTGCAGATGTGATGATGAAGTTAAAGATCTTGACATGGGGAGATTGTCCTGGATTAACTGGATGGGCCCTAAATTCAATCATGTACATTGTAAGTGAGAGAGGCAGAAGAAGAAACCTATCCTCTGGAGAGAGTGTAGCCCTGCCAGTGCCTTGGTTTTGGCCCCATGAGCCTGCTTTTGGACTTCCAGTCCTCAGAACTCTATGAGAATAGATGCGTGTTGTAAGCCACCAAGTTTGTGTAAATTTGTTAGGTGGCAATTGGAAGCAAATATAGAGATAGAAAATTATTTTATGACCTTTTCTCTGAGGTGTAGCTATTAGTCAGCATTGTATCTTATTTGAGCAAGGATAGAACCAGGGTTTTCTCATCTACAAAACCATTGATTTTTGTCTTCTTTTAAATGAGTTTACTTATTCTTCCTCTATATGGTAGAAAACCTAGCAAAAGATTTATAAGAATGCCTTGTCTCCTTTGAGGTTCAGCTTAAATAACTTTGATATAACAAAAGTTGGAGAAAACTGTCTGAATCAGAGACTTTGGAATGTGAATTCATAGAAACTAATGAAGAAAAACCAAACTTGGCCTCATTGGGAAAGAATGTCTTATGCAAATCTCTGTCGTCAGCCAAGTTCATACATGCAGAGTGCAAAACTCTGTTTCACTGTTTGTTGGGGATTTGGAAATAGCTGGAGATAATCTAATTTAAAAGGACTGGCAAATTCCTTTAGCTTTACAGAATTTATTCCACATATGTCAAAGATATACTTATTGTACTGCAAAATAAACTAGCACTACAGTTGAAAAGGGAAATATTGCAGTTTACATATTATTCTCTCATATTCGTGTTATCAGTATATGTTAATGAACTGCAAAAATAATAGTGGTAATGCTGTAGAGTCTACTGGTAGATTCTGGGAACTATCAGATTAGCTAAAATGTAGTTCTGGTTTCATATACTGAGAAACTAGTAAATGAATTTCCATAGTTGATACTAAATTTACATTTATTATAAATGCAAACACATAATAGAGAACCATTAATATTTTCTTTTTCCATTAAAAATGTTCCTGGTAAGCAAAAGGATTCATAAGATCATGGTTTGCTGATGCCATAGCAACATATTCTTATATTGAGAACATCATCTGTTACAATGCAAGTAGTTCTGGTCATGTGCTTAGAATAGACTTTCCGTTGCTAAAGTACATGGTGATGTGATAGGATAAGATTTGTCCAGATGTTTACACAGCGCTTACAAGGAATTATTTTAGTGTGTTCATATGGGTTGAAATGTTTCATGCTTAGAGAATTGAGTTACTGTTAGGACTTGGAATATTTAAGTAGCTTTGAACTTCAGGCGTAGGTTAAATGCCTATTTTGAAAAGAAAAATATGAGTGGACAGAGACTAAAATCTGTGAATTATCTGATTGCCCTAGAGATGTTCTCTATTTGTGAAAATAAGAGATCAAATAGTTCTGTTTTAAAATAGACTAGATGAAAAGTGATTGTTTCTTTGTTTTTATCATATTTGTGAAAAGAATACTTCTCAGCAGAGTTTTAATGGGAAACCATGGCAAAATATGGGACATATACACATGATGGGGGCCAATTCAGGGGTGAAGTTAATACAAAGGGTAGTGTATTAGGATTCTCCAGAGAAACAGAACCAAAAGGAGATTTATCATGATTTAGTATGAAAAATTGGTTCACATGGTTATGGAGGCCGAGAAGTTCCACATCCTATTGTTTGTAAACTGGAGACTCAAGAAGCCAGTGGTATAGTTCTAGTCTGAGTCCAAAGGCCTATGAACCAGGAGAACTGATGCCCAGTCCAAGGACAGCAGGAGACCTATCTACATCTCTCAGCTCAACATCTCTGCATTTTTGTTCTCATCAGGTCCTCAAGGGATGGGATGAAGTCCACCTACATTGGGGAAGACCAGTCTCCTCTGGAAACATCCTCACAGACCCACCCAAAATAATGTTTAAGCATATATTGGGGGACCTGTGGCCCAGTCATAATTGACACAAAATCAACTACTACAGTTAGAAAGAGGAAGGTGGCAACACCAGGCCTACAGCTGAAGGAGAACAGAGAAAATTTATTGGGGCTAAGGCCATGCATCTATCTTCTAGATAGATTTAATGAATAAAATTTGACTTTAGGAGTGTAAGTTCAAGGTCAGAAGTTAGTATATGCAGGAGGACTAGAGATCTGAGGTTGTCGAGTGCTCTTTAAAGAGGGGTACTGGTTTCCACATCCATGTTTAGGTCCCACAAATTCTCGAGAGTGATGACCACTGATCTCAGATAAAGGTTGTCCACCTTCCTCTCAAATCTTAATTGGAACCCTAATATAGCTGGGCACCCTCTTTGTCCCTGTCCAAGAGTGGTTATCTTCACTTAGCTATGCAAAACAACCAAAAATATTTGTCCTTACTGTGGTGGGCTGCCTAGAATTCCCTGTAAATTCTCTGGTTAATTCTAGTAGTTTGCAGAGATTAGTTAAAATGTAGTTTTAGTTTTGCGGGGCACCTGGGTGGCTCAGTTGGTTAAGCGACTGCCTTCGGCTCAGGTCATGATCCTGGAGTCCCGGGATCGAGTCCCACATCGGGCTCCCTGCTCAGCGGGGAGCCTGCTTCTCCCTTTGACCCTCCCCCCTCTCATGTACTCTCTCTCTCTCATTCTCGCTCTCTCAAATAAATAAATAAATCTTTAAAAAAATGTAGTTTTAGTTTTGCACACTATGAAAATATTATCACTTTTTAAAACTTGATACTAAACTTATATATTTATTATATCACACATATAATAGGGAACCATTTATCTTATCTTTTTCCTTAGAGTGTTTCTGGGAAACAAGAGGATTCCTAAGATCATGATTTGCTGATCCACTTTGAGAGCCAGATGGTTTTCCAAATCCAAGAAAATAAAGCACATCAGGCCCATCCCTTCCTGGCCTCATACCCACCCCATTTTGTTCCACTAGACCAAATGATTGAAACAACAACCTAGTTATCTAGGGTTCTATACTGAAGGAAGACTGTAGAAGTATGTGAAGAAGGAAGAGTCATTAGGGAATTTAGCTGACTTAAATATATCATAGTTCCTTTACCACCAGTGAGAAGCATCCTTCTCTTTTTAGACCTCAAGAAAAGAGGTTTTCTTTAAGGACATCCCTTCATCCTTCCTTCCCCATTCCTTCTTTCTTAGAGCCACCTGAGAGTCTTCAGACTCTCACTCCTTCCAGAAACCATCAAATGTCCCCTCAAAAGAATGTGTTATACTTTGGATCCTTTCGTGTTACAAATTGGAACCCTCAGTCATCAGCCAGCTGTTCCATTTCTCTAGGTCTCTGGGTTAGAGGAGGGTAAGGAGTGAAATTGAGGTGGGTTATAATATCATGACCAGAGGAACCTAATTCCAGCGAGGTTTCCTTTCCAGGGAAGGTTGTGTTGTGGGTGGTTCCCTTTATTAAATCCCCCTGTGGTTTAAGGATGCCTTGCAAAGATAAGAATATTTTTTCTTTTAATACAATTGAAACCCAGGATAGAATATGTCTCCAATCAGCATGGGTTTGACATCACTATTGAGTAAAACCTACTCATTCCCACAGCCCATTAGTAGTTAAATATGTCCACAATCGACCAAAAAAACAACAATAACAACAACAACAACAACAACAACAACCAGTGGGCTCTGTTCTCATCACCTGAGACCTGCCTGTTCACGGGAGAATTCACACCCTTTGTCAATGCCCATTCATTTCGCTATCAGAGAGAGACAGAGCCAGCCTTCATGTGCCAATTTGGATGGAGTTTCTCTGACTTTGGGTCCACTTCTGATGAAATAGTGGTGGGTGGAATTTTGCCAGTTCATCCGCCACCCCTATAAATGCAGCTTGAAACCACAGAGGTAACATGGCCGTGCAGGTGACTGTGGAGAGCCTTGTGTCCTGCAGACACACGTAGACTGTTTGGAGATATCTCATCAATAATATGAGACGGAAAGGTGATCGAACAAACACGGTGAACATAAACTCGAGGAAATGAAAAAAAGGTTAGAAAAGGAAATGAAAGAATTAGAAGAAAGGCTAATCTTTATCCTTGCAGAATTGAAGGAATTATTTTGTTGCTAAAGGGGGGGGATGGGTTAAATAGGTGATGGGGATGAAGGAGTGAACTTACTGTGATGAGCACCGAGTGTTGTAGGGAAGTGTGGAGTCACTATATTGTATACCTGAAACTAATACTACACTGTATGTTCACTAACTGGAATTTAAATAAAAACTTTAAAAAAAAAGTAGATCCTATGATTTCACCTGATTCTTCACTTGTAACTTCAGCTTGTTTTTGGTCAACGTAGTTAGAAATCAGTCTTCAGGGCGCCTGGGTGGCTCAGTTGGTTAAGCGACTGCCTTCGGCTCAGGTCATGATCCTGGAGTCCCGGGATCGAGTCCCACATCGGGCTCCTTGCTCGGCGGGGAGTCTGCTTCTCCCCCTGCCCTTCCCTCCTCTCATGCTCTCTCTCTCTAATAAATAAATAAATAAATCTTAAAAAAAAAAAAAAGAAAGAAATCAGTCTTCAGCTAAGAATTTTGGAGTAATTGTTAATATGCACATATGACATTTAAAATGTCATTTTAAATGTCATTTTAAATGACATTAAAAAATGACATTTATTTATTTGAGAGAGCGTGCTCGGAGGAGGGGTAGAGGGAAGAATCCCCAAGCAGACTCCCCACTGAGTGCAGAGCCAGACACAAGGCTTGATATCATGACGCATGAGACCATGACCTGAGCCAAAACCAGGAGTTGGGGATGCTCAACCGACTGAGCCACCCAGGTGCCCCAACACATGACATTATTAATGTATTGAATATCTTACAGATCTTTTACTTAAATTATACTTGATTTTCCAGATTTCAGTCTTTGCCTTGCCTCTTCTTTTTCCTTGCTTCTGCAGATCCCACTACTCCATTCACTACAGGAAGGAGAAGTTCAATATTTTTAACACAGAAAATTATGTAGAGGATAGGATTTTATAATACAAGTTTTTCATCTCTGTGTCAGAGCATGTTCGTTAATGCAGTGATGTCAAGTAGTTAAGATGAGGGCAGGATTCCACACCTAATCTACCAAGTGTGTGTCAACTTTGTAAAAGAGCACAATTTTCTTTGAAAAAGCTTGGTTTTCTATACTCCCCAAATAGGAAAACCTATTAGGTGTGGGGGACGGATTAGAAAAGAAATATGCTCATAAAATCTAAGGCTTAGTGAAGTCCATGAAAAGACCAAGTTCACACAGAAGCTAAGGGAAAAGCATTGATCAGCATTGTCCAAGAAAGGTAAGTCTTCTAGAGAATACTGAGGACTGGAAGCCAGCCTGTGTGACCTGGTAGGACAGATGGGGGACAGAATCTCAGAGATCCTCAGAGATCTCTTCAGAACATATACAGGTTTGTCTGTCTCTCCATCAGTTAGAAGTCCTTGACGGTAGCAGGACTCATTTGGAGTGAGGCACTTAGAAACCAGCTGTAAGGAATTCAAAGCGGTAAGTGGGAGAAGTAAATGAACAGTACATTCAGTGAGTTTGAAGGTAATTGAAAAAGTAAATACACCAGAGGTCAAAGGAAAATGAAGCCACTTGTTTGAAGGCTGCTGAGAATTAGCTTTTAAGGGAAGAAAAGGGGCCAAAAGTTGGGATGGCAAAAAGGCAAAAAACCCCAGTTTAAAAATTGGTTGCAGTAGAAGCAGGGATGAAGGAGGAAAAGATACTGTTCAGAGTATGGGAGAGTGAAAGGCTCCAGTGATGGGAATTCTTGTGAGAATGAATTTATACCAATGACTTAGCTTTTGGAATAATGGGCAAAAGATTAAGTAGCCTATTTCCATTTATACTGTGAAACTGTTTCCCAAAGAGCAGCATGCAGATTGTTGGTGGTTAAATCACTAATGTAAGTGAGGAATTAGGAGGTCAGATATTTCCCGAATCCCTAGCCGTGGTGGAGAGTGTAGGTGCTGGTGTAGGCTCACAAAGAAGAAAGCTAGGGAAAATACAGGAAACCTTTAGGAGCTTTCTTTAAGATTATCTCATTTAATACTTAGAATAGGTATGGAAGAATATTATTGCCCATTTTATAGATAAACTTGAGATTCAAAGATGTTACGTAACTTCCCCAAGTCCATATAATCAGTGAATGGTGACCTCAAAAAGCCTTGCTCCTCCGAAGACTCCAGCCTGCCTTTTTTAGGCCATGATTTAAAGCACAGGTAAGAAATAGGACCAATAAGTGCATAGGAATATCAGAAGAGGCAGGTGAGATTGAAGGAGTGGGAAAGGCTTCACTGAACAGATTGAAATTTCTTACCGAAAGGGACCTATTTAGACAAGGGAAGGGCTTTGGCTGTTCAAAAAAAAAAAAAGTTCATTATCTAAAGGTAGAAAAAATGTAGTCGTTTAAAGTGTCTTGGATGTAAGTGTTTGCTAGATGTTTTGATTAGTGGAAATTGTGAAATGTAGTCCACACTCAGATCATTTTAGACTATCAAGAACCATTTAAATGTGGCTGCTGTCTCTTCACTCAAGGCCAAAAGATATTTTAGGATTAAAAACCCAATCTCAAATTCTAAAACATTTATTAATAATTTAGACTTTAAACTAAATTATCCTGGAAAAGCTGGAACTCAAATAAAATCATTTTTTAATCTGGCTCCTCTGTGCAATATTAAGGCAATCTTTAATTTAGTAAATAAACACCTGTGAAAATTGCAGTGCGACCTCTATTAATATGATTTAAACCATGTGTGTGTTCTCCTGAGATATGCCAGATTAATTAATTATCCAGGCCTTGGTGGAAAATGACCTGCTGAAAACGAAAGTAGAATTCATAACTAAAAGCAGCCCCAAAAGCAGCTAATCTTAACCCCTCATTTTACAAATAAGGAAAGTATAAATAGGTTAAAAGGTAAATCATACTTATTATTTTAGATCACACCACGTCCTTCTAACGTGAGCACTATTAAAGGTTTTGTTTGGTTTCTATTTCTTTCTCTAATATTTCAAATTATATTACATTCAAATGAGTATATTTTTTTCCAGTTTGTGCTTTGAATGGCATGTTTGGATGACTGGCCTAGATCTGGCATTCTGAGTTCTGTGCTAACAAAAATGTCAAGTGCATTTATTTGCCTTTTAATTACATGCACTGCCTGGATTTTAATATTACAAATTTTTCCCTGAAGAAGAGACTTTTCTGATCCTGTAGTTTATAGGAGAAAAAAAAAATCAGACATCGTGAAGCTTTTTTTTACCTAACATCTCCAGATACCCATATTTATCATTTTGTAAACATCTTACTTTAAGGTTCAAATTTTGTTGTCCCATTGACTACTTTGCTATAAACACCATATGGGGATATGTACTCCAGCATCATTAGTTGTAACTTACTCCTTTGACTTTTCAGTAATCCTCAGCTCAGCCTATTTTAGTCTTAATAGGTCGTTACTGTTTGGATGTCCCACATGTACTAATCACTATATGGAAAATCTAATTCCTCATCCTTTACAGTTTCCCTTTCCTATACTTTTGGTATAAATGTGGGCCAGGGTTATGGCATTCTATTATTTGTCTTTTTTTTTTTTTTACTTCCCCAAGTTAATTTTTACTGCTTTATTGTGTTTTTTATTTAAAGTAATCTTTACACCCCACATGGGGCTTGAACTCACAACCCCAAGATCAAGAGTCACATGCTCTACCAAGTGAACCAGCCAGGGCCCCTTACTACTCTACTGTTATTCTCTGATCTCCTTTATTACCCCTTTATTACCTTCAAAAAGCTTTTTTTTTTAATCAACTAGACATCTTCATAATTTCTGAACTCACTTTAATGCCTAGTACATAGGCACTCAAAGCATTGCTATCGATATGCTGCAGGCTTCGTCGTCTCAGTAAAAAGCCACACCATCCACCTCCATGTTTTCTTCAGAGAGGTCTTCCCTCACCTTCAGACCTGAAGAGGTCACTGTGCTGCTCTGTCTCATTCCCTACTTTAATTTTTGGCACAGAACTTCCTACTGTCAGGTGCCTGTTTACTTATGTATCATCTGCTTCACAACACAAGGATGCAAACTGCATGAGAGCAGAGATATTCTCTGTCTTATTCAATGACGATTATTCAGAGCCTAGAAATGGACGGGGAACATGCAAGAAACAGGAAATAATTTATTTATTGGTGAAAGGAACGAAACCCATGCCTTCTTCATGGATTTGAGATGGGTCATGGAGTTTATATTTTCTTTTTTTAAAAAGCCCTTATAACTTCCTCTAAGAACACTCCCAGATTCCATCCATCCATCCACCTACCCATGTCTGCATTTTTATAGGAAAAGTTTGATCTAACTACCAATTTATTTGTATTTCTGTCTCTCCAACTTTGTTTCTTTTTGTTAAGTAGTGATTGAGGGTGATACCTCTCTGGCATCTTTCTCTCTGAGAAGACAGTGGTAAAAAATATTCCTAAATTGCTGGCTGACCACAATGCTCCCAAGTGAAAGTGCCAGGTGGGGGTCAGGAAGCATGGGCTATATTTTTATTGTCAGTAACTAATACCATGACCATGAAAAAGGTGTGTACTTCCTCTGAGTTTTTTATCTAAAAATCAGAGTTGGACTTTGATGTTGAATGATTCTAAGAAACGTTTTAGGATGTCAACCAACTAAATGCGATTTCATCTCCCCGTGTACGAGTCCTGCTTGTGCCTCCTTAGTACTTGCCATATTCTGCTACTAAGTACGATTATATAAGTACTAGGCTGCGCTTCTAGATTATACATGCTCTGAAGGAGGAGCATGTGTTCATCTTTCTGGTTTTTAGCCTAGTACAATCTTTTTACCCCCGAGGTATTCAACAAATATGTGATAAATGATGAATGCTAACATTAATACCTCTGTATTTTTAGAAATTAGACTTCTATCCATTTGCTGTTTATTTGAACTCATATTAATTATGGTTCAGAAATTTAGATTTGGAAAAAGGGGATTTTATCTAAATTTGATTATTTTTTTTAATGTTTTTTATTTATTTATTCATGAGAGTTAGAGAGAGAGAGAGAGGCAGAGGCAGAGGGAGAAGCAGGCTCCCCGCCTAGCAGGGAGCCCGATGCGGGACTCGATCCCAGGACCCTGGGATCATGACCTGAGCCGAAGGCAGACGCTTAACCATCTGAGCCACCCAGGTGCCCCTAAATTTGATTATTTTTACCCTAACCCTTACTGAGGCCTTATTAGGTACCCAGGTATTATCCTAAGTATTTTATGTATTTTAATATGTTTAGTCTTTCCGTCAGCCTAGAAGGTATGTATCTTTATCATTTCTCTTGTACCAATAAGAAAATGAAGGAACACAGTGGTTAAGTAGCTTATGTAAGGTCCCCAAACTAGTAAGTGGCAGAGATGGAACTCCAACCCAGATCAGCGGCTTTGTTATAACAAAAATATTTAATGCCACCTGATTAGAGTGTTCCTTATCAGTATCTTTTCCAGATGTTGAAGTTCCTTAGCAATTTCTGCTATGTAGAACAGTTTTTTTTTTAACCACGATTATAGATTTCATAAATTAATTCATTTCACCTTAGCGGTAATGTATTTGTTTCAAAAATGTTAAAACTTTAAACGTGCTTTTATGCTACATGATACATGCTTTTATGTAGGTGGTACTCTTTGACAAACAATGAACATTTTTTGTTGTTCATTCGTTAAACTAAACTGTTGGTCACTGTGAATCATTAGACATAAGAGATGAAGGAGATTATATCTGCCCTCAATTAGCTTATAATCTAGCATATATTGCAGATTTATTGAAAAATATTGGCAACCCAATTTTACGTGTGGGTTATGGGCAAATAATTAACTGTTGTTTTAGAGATGAGAGAGTAGTTAAGGATTAAGATCTTGAATGAGCTCTAAAATAAAAACATAAAATCCCATGATCTGACTTCCATTTTTGGTAACCTGGCAGATTAGGTGCTCTGAGGATGTCTGCAGAGCAATCCTACCCAGATTGGACACGCCTTTAGGTACGTTACCAGGCTCGCAGTACCTAGGGGAGGTCTCTAAGGACTCACTATTCTGCCTCTCCCCCACCCTGAAAAAAAGTAGATGAATGGAGGTAAAAATAGTGAACAATAGGCAGAAGGAAAAGTTGGTAGTCCCTGAAGGGATGCTGAAGCTATATTGTCCCTGAAACTCAGGGGCTTAGGCTGGTAATAAGAGGGTTGCCTAGCCTGGAACTCTCATATAGAGCTGATACTCTTGAGGAGTGCAGAGGTGGTCTGACTCCTGGGGTACCTCATGGTTACTGGCAGAAGGTGATGCAGGCTCTTTTGTAGATGAAAGCATGATCAATTTAGGCCTGCAGGATTCCCACAGACTAACATAAAGCAATTAACTCACAACCAAAGGTCAACAAGCATTCCTGAAAGTAATTCACTGTGAGTGTTAGCAGAAACAACAGATCTACATCCCCAAAGGACTACAGAGATTGTGATTGTCCCATTCAGAATACAAAAGAGCTGTATATAAAATACTCAGAGATACAAAGTGCAGATCATAAAGTTTAGCAAAAAGCTATTAGGAGTTGACTAAACAAAGAACAATTTGCAAAGAACCAAATGGAACTTTCAGGAAGAAAAAGCACAATTGTTTGAATTTTAAAAACTCTTTGGATGGACTATATGGCAGCTTTGACAGAAGTGAAAAGATAATTTATCAGCTGAACTTTAATCCAAAGAAGTTACAGCAAAGTGTAAAGACAAGCCAAGATGCTCAAGAAGAGGACTAGGCATGGGAACATGCCTATCATTTAACATATTATAAAGCTGTGGTAATTAAAACCATATCATATCAGCACAGAATAAATATATTGGCTCTGGGCGCCTGGGTGGCTCAGTTGGTTAGGCGACTGCCTTCGGCTCAGGTCATGATCCTGGAGTCCTGGGATCAAGTCCCACATCGGGCTCCCTGCTCAGCGGGGAGTCTGCTTCTCCCTCTCCTGCTCCCCCCTCTTGTGCTCTTTCTCTCTCTCACTCTCTCTCTCAAATAAATAAAATCTTTAAAAAAAAGAAAAAAAATATATATATATATTGGCTCTTACAAAATAATGGAAAATCTGGAATCTGAATTCATGCATTTATGTAATTAGAATATAGGACAGAAGTGGTTTTGTAGATCATTGGATCAATTCAAAAATTGTCCACAGATAACTATGGATATTTATTTGGGAGGGGTGGGGGGTTAGATCTGAAATGTCTTCCTGGTGTATGTCATATTCAGAAAGCAATTTCAGATGGATCCAGGATTAAGTATGAAATGCATAGTTTTAAAACTTTTAGAGAAAGAGATTGTTTTTATGAATTCAAATAAATGATTAATATATATGACTTTATTAAAATTGAGAACCACTATTCCATCAGGCTATCATAAGTAAAGTGAAAGGAAAGCCACCCAATAGAAGGTATGTGTAACATATAACTGACAAAAGATTAGTATCCTTACAAAAAATATTTTCTGTAAATTAATAAGAAAAAGATGAAAACTAAATACAAAAAAAAAAATGAGCCAAAGTTTTGCACCACACATTTCAGAGAAGAAATAGGTATAAATATTTCAAATAAGTATCTTAAAAGATAATTTCTTTTTTTTTTTCAAAAGAATTTCAATAATCAAATGCATATTAGATGTCACTCTCTACCACTAAATTGCTAAAAATCATGAAGTCTGGTAATACGAATAATTTAAATGGAGTTTACGTACACTGCTGGTGGGTATAGAAATGGGTCATGATTTAGCACTATCTTGTAAAGCCGAATATTTGCTAGCATATAATAGTTGCAGTCCAAATCTGCTGGATACAACCCAGGGGGCCACAGTTTGCCAAACCCTGAAATAGATGGAGTATTTGGGGAAGGGCTGATGCTTTTGTATGATTAGGGTATGGGACAGCCTAAAGGAGTTGTCAGTAGATGAGATTGAAAAGGTTGATTAGTGGGCGCCTGGGTGGCTCAGTTGGTTAAGCGACTGCCTTCGGCTCAGGTCATGATCCTGGAGTCCCAGGATCGAGTCCCACATCAGGCTCCCTGCTCAGCAGGGAGTCTGCTTCTCCCTCTGACCCTCCTCCCTCTCATGCTCTCTGTCTCTCATTCGTTCTCTCACAAATAAAAAAAAAAAAAAAAAAGGTTGATTAGAGCCTAGTTTTTAAAGGCTTTCTATGTCGTACCCGGAACTTCTGCCTTTCCTCTTCCATGGGAAGCAGTTAAAAAAGTCATTTAATCACATTTGCATTTTAGAAAACTCATTCTTGTGGCAATAGAAGGATAAATCTGAGGAGGCCTATAAGGGAAGCAGAAAGGCTTCGTGAAAAGGCAAAACGGGTGGGTCTTGTGTAAGGCACTGAAAAAATGGAATGGAGAATTAAGGATAGACTGCAGACATAACTCAGAAGATAGACTTAACCATGTTTAAGAAGTAAGAGAATACATTAAGGCTATATTTTACCCAGTTGAATAAATTTAACTGAATGGAAAGCTTAATGAAAAATTCATATGTAAAATATTTGACCTTCATTAAGTTGCTGTGAAGCAAAAATTATTGAACATGTTTTTTAACCTTCAAGTACATTCCTAAAACGTGATGCTTATTTTATTGCTTTTTAAAAAAGCATTTCTATCATTTCTTCAGGATTTTATGTAAAACTTAAACTGTGGTTTTAAAATTTAAAAAAATTAGAGAATCAAAAATGACAAGAAGATGTCATGTAGACCCGGTTTTTTATTGCCAACCATCTGAGACTGGACAGGTTTCATAAGATCATATGACATGATGAAACAACAGGACTTCAAAGAATCACTGAGTTAAATAATGCAAGCTTCAAGATGCCCGTAAGGCTAAGACGTCCACTGTGGCAGACTATTTAATTAGTAACATGTACTTTACAAAACTCACCATTATATATTTATACAATAGACTGTTAAGATTTTTTAAAAACTGTTTTCTAGTACTGTCAGTTCCCCTATTCACATTTTTTAATGTTTGTGTGATAGACCCAATGGGCTGATGTCTGGGCCATCTCCAGCCAGGGCGGCAGGACCTCTATTACTACTATTAATTAGTACCAGTGTTCCACACTTTATAGGAACTTTTCCCATCATTATGTCACTTGATACTCCTAAAAGCTATCTAATATAGCCACTGTTATTTTTATTTTATAGATTAATATTAGCTCAGAGATGCCAACTTGCTCATTGTCACACAACGAATAAAAGAAGGATCTGAGAGTTAAAATAGGGCTTTACTGATACCAAGTTTCTAGTACTTTCCATGACTCTGGAATTTCCCTACACTTTGGTTTGGTGGTAGACGGTGGCAGATGGTAGAAACAGTTAACTTTGTGTAAAGTGGCTAGCAGAGGGGTTAGAAATTTCTAGAGACAATTCAGAAGCATATGCCAACATCCAAAACAAGGTATGCATATCTGATAAAATCTATCCTTGTGTTTTTTTAAGAAGACAAGTGATTTTCTGTGTGTCCGTATAATCTACCACAAGCAGCCTTACTGTTGTTCTTTTACTTACTCAGCCAGTATTTTTGTACTGTTGCTCCTTTCCAGGTCCTACTAGAAATGCAATGCTAAGCAAAATAAACGTGGTTCCTGCTTTCATGGGCTTTGTCTTAACAGGAGTGGGAAGCCATTGGCAGGTTCTCATCAGTGGAGTGAGATGATACCGTTGACGTCACAGATGCACTATGTGCTACACTGTGGGTTGATGTGGAACAGGCAGAGTGCGGTCGGGGAGATAAAATGCGTGACTGCTGTGTAAACTGGATGAGATACGATGTTGACCTGACTTAAGGTAGTAGCAGCAGAGATGGGAAAAGTAGGCACAAGAGATATTTAGGAAGTAGTAGTGCTCTAACTAATTGTATGAGAAAGAAAAGTGTAGTAATCAGTCATCTGTCCTGCTTGCCCAGAACAACTCCAGTTTTTGCCTTTTGTCCAATCATAATTATTAAAAGTATCCCCCTTTGACTTTCAAAAGCATCCCAGTTTGGTTGACAAATATGTGTTGATCTTGGAAATGAAGATTCAAGAATTTTGTCCAGGTTTTTGGCTTGAACACTGGTGTGGATAGTTGTGCCATATACTGAAAGGGGGTTCATTGGAGAAGAGAATGGTATGGGGAGGAGACTGAATTCAGAATGGGTTTGTTGTGTCTAAGGTAACTGTCTTAATTGAAGTGAAGGCATTTAACAAGAACCAGATAACTACATGGGTCAGGAGCTCAGCTTGGAGGCCTGACCCGTCATTAGAGATACATTGATTTGGGAGCAATCAGCATGGATGGCACCTGAAGCGATGGAAGTAGATGAAATCACCAAGCCAGAAAGGGTCAAGAGGCCCAATTCCCTGAGGAACTCAAAGCAGCACCTATTTTTAAGGGAAGCAAAGAGGGGCTCACAAAGGAGATCTGGAAAGGAGAGGCCAAGGTCATAAGAAAACTGGGAGATGAGCAAGAAAGGAGAGAGAGCAATGTCGCATGCTATCAAGAGGTCACATATGATGAGAAAAATATACGTTGAACTCAGTAACTAGTAAGTCATTAGCAACATTGGTGATGGTGGCTTGGTGACATTGTGAGACATAAGCTTGATTATAGCATTTATTTTTTTTTCTCATTTTTTAATTTAAATTCAATTAATAAACATATAGAGTATTATTAGTTTCAGAAGTAAAGTTCATTGATTCATCAGTCTTACGTAACACCCAGTTCTCATCACATCACGTGCCCTCCTTAATGTCCATCACCCAGTTACCCCATCCCCCCCACCCCTCTCCCCTCCAGCAATCCTCATTTTGTTTCCTAGAGTTAAGAGTCTCTTACGGTTTGTCTCCATCTCTGATTTCGTCTTGATTTATTATTTTCCTCCCTTCCCCTATGCTCCTCTGTTTTGTTTCTTAAATTCCACATGAGTGAAATCATATGATAATTGTCTTCCTTTGATTGATTTATTTCGCTTAACATAATACCCTCTAGTTCCATCCACGTCATTGCAAATGGCAAGATTTCATTTTTTTTTTGATGGCTGAGTAGTATTCCATCCTGTACTGTACACACACACACACACACACACACACCCCACATCCTCTTTATCCATTCATCTGTCGATGGACATCTGGGCTTTTTCCATAGTTTGGCTATATGGACATTGCTGCTGTAAACATTGGGGTACAGGTGCCCCTTCAGATCACATTTGTACCTTTGGGGTAAATACCCAGTAGTGCAATCGCTGGGTCGTAGGGTAGCTCTATTTTCAACTTTTTGAGGAACCTCCATACTGTTTTCCAGAGTGGCTGTACCAGCTTGCATTCCCACCAACAGTGTAAGAGGGTTCCCCTTTCTCTGCATCCTCGCCAACATTTGTTGCTTCCTGAATTGTTAATTTTAGCCATTCTGACCAGTGTGAGGTGGTATCTCATTGTGGTTTTGATTTGTATTTCATTCTTTAGTAGGATGTTTTTTAGCCTCCATGTATTTGAGTTCTTTCCATATTTCCCCTTGTGATTGAGTTCAAGTTTCAAAGCATTGTGCTCTGAAAATATTCAGGGATTGATCCCAATCTTTTGGCACCAGTTGAGACCCGATTTGTGACCCAGGATGTGATCTATTCTGGAGAATGTTCCATATGGGGCGCCTGGGTGGCTCAGTTGGTTGGGCGGCTGCCTTCGGCTCAGGTCATGATCCTGGAGTCCCGGGATCGAGTCCCGCATCGGGCTCCCTGCTCAGCAGGGAGTCTGCTTCTCCCTCTGACCCTCCCCCCTCTCATGTGCTCTCTCTCATTCTCTCTCTCTCTCAAATAAATAAATAAAATCTTTAAAAAAAAAAAAAAAAGAGAATGTTCCATATGCACTCGAGAAGAATGTGTATTCTGTTGCTTTAGGATGGAATGCTCTGAATATATCTATTGAAGTCCATATGGTCCAGTGTGTCATTCAAAGCCCGTGTTTCTTTGTTGATCTTCTGCTTAGATGCTCTGTCCATTGCAGTGAATGGGGTGTTAAAGTCCCCTACGAGTATTATATTATTATCAGTGTGTTTAAATTTGTTATTAATTGGTTTAGATAATTGGCTGCTCCCATGTTAGGGGCACAAATATTTACAATTGTTAGATCTTCTTGTTGGATCGGCCCTTTAATTATGATATGGTGTCCTTCCTCATCTTTTATTAGTCTTTGGTTTAAAATCTAATTTATCTGATATAAAGATTGCTACCCCAGCTTTCTTTTGATGTCCATTAGCATGATAAATGGTTTTCCACTCTCTCACTTTCAGTTTGGAGGTGTCTTTGGATCTAAAATGAGTCTCTTGTAGACAGCATATCGATGGATCTTGCTTTTTTTTATCCAATCTGATACCCTGTGTCTTTTGATTGGGGCATTTAGCCCATTTACATTCAGAGTAACTATTGAAAGATATGAATTTAGTGCCATTGTATTACCTATAAAGTAATTGTTTCTGTATACTGTTTCTGTTCCTTCCTGGTCTATGTTCCTTTTGGGCTCTCTTCATTTAAAATATACTCTTAAATATTTCTTGCAGAGCTGGTTTAGTGTTCATGAATTCCTTTAGTTTCTGTTTGTTCTGGAAGCTCTTTATCTCTCCTTCTATTTTGAATGACACCCTTGCTGGATAAAGTATTCTTGGCTGCATATTTTTCTCATTTAGCACCCTGAATATATATGCAAGTCCTTTATGGCCTGCCAATTCTCTGTGGGTAGGTCTGCTGCCAGTCTAATGTTTCTACCCTTCTAGCTTAAGGACCTCTTGTCCCGAGCTGCTTTCAGGATTTTCTCTGAAATTTATAAGCTTCACTATTATATGTCGAGGTGTTGACCTATTTTTATTGATTTTGAGAAGGGTTCTCTTTGCCTCCTGGACTTGAATGCCTGTTTCCTTCCCCAGACTAGGGAAGTTCTCAGCTATAATTTGCTTAATATACCTTTTGCCCCTCTCTCTCTTTCTTCTTCTTCTGGGATCCCAATTATCCTAATATTGTTTCACTTTATGGGATCACTTATCTCTCAAATTCTCCCCTGGTGACCCAGTAGTTGTTTATCTGTCTTTTCTCAGCTTCTTCATTCTCCATCATTTGGTCTTCTATATCACTAATTCTCTCTACTGCCTCATTTATCCTAGCAGTTAGAGCCTCCATTTTTTATTGCATCTCATTAATAGCCTTTTTGATTTTGACCTGATTAGATTTTAGTTATTTTATTTCTCCAGAAAGGGATTCTCTAGTGTCTTCTATGTTTCTTTCAAGTCCAGCTAGTATCTTTATAATCATTATTCTGAACTCTAGTTCCAACATCTTACTAATGTCCATATTAATTAGGTCCCTGGCAGTCGGTACTGCCTCTTGTTCTCTTTTTTGAGATGAGTGTTTCTGTCTTATCATTGTATCCAGAGAAGAAAGAAGATGAATGAGAGCACAAAATACTAAAATAGCAACAAGGACCCTAGAGAAATATACAGGAAACAAATCGGAAGAGACCCAAAACCAAAAATACAAAAATACAAAAGAAAGAGAATATAATCAGACAGGTGAATGGAACAGAGTAATACACTAGATCCTGGGTATATTTTGGTCTGTCTGTTAGAAAACTAGATCCCAAAATTGTAGAGAAAAAAAAACTTATATATATACAGAAATAAAATTAAATACAATGAAAGGATAGAATGTAAAGTGAAAGACTAAAGAATCATGAGGGAAAAAAACATGAATTCTGTATACTGTTTTCCCCAGCGCTGGAGTTTTGAAGTTCTGTGTGATCAGTAAACTTGGTCTTAGCTGGATATTCTTGCTGATTTTCTGGGGGAGGGGCCTGTTGCACTGATTCTCAGGTGTCTTTGCCCCTGGCAGAACTAAACCACCCTTACTTTACCAGGGGGCCAGGCTAAGTAATCTTCTCAGGATTGCTGTAGGTGGCTTTTGTTCCCTGAAGTCTTCCCATGCTGCTTTAGAGGATAAGAATGAAAATGGCGGCCTCTGATCTCCAGCCCCAGAGCCAAAAACCTCAGGGCCCCATTCCTCAGTGCACCCTCACAGAAAAGCAGTCAATCACTCCTGTCTCCCTTGTCTCCATCCACACTCCGTGATTACCCAGCCTGTGACTGAGCATTTTTACCTCAGGCACACGACCCCATTTCAAGTCTCCAAACCCTATAGACTCCTGCGGCGGGCACACACGCCATTCCTCCCATGGAGGGAGGGGGGTCTTGCCCTAGTTCTGCCACTTACTGGGCCCCTCCTCAGAGGGCAGTCACCCGACCATGCCATGGTTCATGATTAATGGCAACCCCGAGCTGAAAGCCCACTCCTGGGCTCGCTGATTGCAGTTGGCTTCCCTGCTCCAATACCTGGGAACTCTGCCACATCCAGGCACCCCCAGTCTTCCTGTGACCCCCGGGATCCTGAGACCACACTGTCCCACCTAGGGTTCTGCCCCCACCTAGCCACCTGAGCACCCTTCAGGCAGGGACGTCCCTCACCAGAGCAGACTTCTAAAAGTTCTGATATTGTGCTTCACTGCTATATCATTTTCCAATGTCTGGCTAATGGAGGCTCCCTCCCCCTGCAGTTTATCTTCCGATATATCGCCTCAGATTCACTTCTCTGCACCTCCTACCTTGCAAAAAGTGGCCACAGCGATTCTTTTCTTAGATCTGTGGTTGAGTTCACAGGTGTTCAGAATGATTTGATAACTATCTAGCTGAATATGCCAGGGACCAGACAAAACTAAGGTCCATTACTCCTCTGCCACCTTCCTCCCTCTGAGTATAGCATTTAAATTAATGATTGGGTAGTGAGTGTAAACAATTTTCAGAATTACAACTGAGAAGGAAAGAAAGCACTAGTGAAATACCTGGAGAATTTGTGAAATTTACAGGATGATGGTGTCTCTAAAGTTGTTATGAGATCACCTAATATATTGAACTTAGAGGCTTCCACCTCTAATATCCATCATGAAAATGGAATATGATCACAGCTTTTAAATTTAAGTAAATTTGTGTGTTTTGGTGGTATTTGTATACTTTTTTAATCTAAATCTTTTACCTTAAGTTTTCAGGTAAATTATTTTTACATAGCAGAAAGAAGGACACAATTTATAAGGTCACTTTAACTATTTTGCAAGAAAAAAAAAAAAGCAACAGATAAATTTGCTCAATTAAAAGGAAATACTGCCTTAGTTCTTTCTCACTGTCCAAAGAATTATGCTCCCTTTGGCTTCAGAACAATGGTGACTCTTTAAATATTCTTTGACAGATAAAAAAAGGTAAAGATTTATTGCAAAGGAAAGCATTTCCGAAAGAGGTGTTCTGCATCGCCTTTGTGTATGTGCATAAATTATAAACAGGGCTCAAAGGTGCAGTCACTATAATAGCTTTCTGCTCTCTTTTAAGAAAATAGAAAATGCTCACTTAGGGGTTACTCTGTATTTCCATTAATGAATCTTCTAAGCTTGAATGATTTTAAATAGGATATTTATGTTCCTTGGTTCTAGTAGGCCAAGAACTTAGAAAAATATGTGTGATTAAAGTATCTAAAGTAATAAATTTACGTGGACATTTAATAAAAAATATTAGTAATAATAATAATAATAAATGTCTCAGCTAAAGACTTCAAGGAGGATTCACAATCAAGGGAAAACAGCCACAAAATCGTATGTTCCTAGAGAATTTGATTAGCCTTCTGTACTCAAGTTTAATAATGATGTTGAAGCTTTGATGAACAACTCTGCACAAGAGTTGTAATCATGACAGACAAGCACCCTTACTTAACCCAAATGAATGAACTTGGTGTTTTTTTCTTCAACTATTTGGGAAAAATTAATTGAAGTCCAGTGTTTAACAAAGACATAGAGACTATGACTTTAAAGTAGTAACACTGTTTTACGTAATAGGTTATAAAAGTCTCATTACTTTATACCCTGAATACACTTACTTGCAAGGTTATCAGTGCCTTTGGTCAGAAATTGACTTTTATATTTGGCTTTTTGTTTCTGAAAATATGTTTAGATTAATTCATCAGCAAATCTATATTATTTAATGAGACTTACAAAAATTCTTCAATATCTGAATTTGAAATTATTTACCCACCATCTTTATGTCAGTTTTGTTATTTAATTATCAAACCCAGCTAGTATTTTTTCATTTTTTAAATTTTATTTAAATTCAATTAATTAACATAGAGTGTATTATTAGTTTCGGAGGTAAAGTTCAGTGATTCATCTGTCTTATATAACACCCAGTTCTCATCACATCACGTGCCCTCCTTAATGCCCATCCCCCAGTTACCCCATCCCCCACCTCCCACCCCTCCAGCAAACCTCATTTTGTTTCCTAGAGTTAAGAGTCTCTTATGGTTTGTCTCCCTCTCTGATTTCATCTTGATTTATTTTTCCCTCCTTTCCCCTATGCTCCTCTGTTTTGTTTCTTAAATTCTACATATGAATGGAATCACCACATGATAATTGTCTTTCTCTGATTGACTTATTTCGTTTAGCATAATGCCATGTCATTGCAAATGGCAAGATTTCATTTTTTTTATGGCTGAGTACTATTCCATATATATGTATATATACCACATCTTCTATATCCATTCATCTGTAGATAGATATCTGGGCTCTTTCCATAGTTGGCTATTTTGGACATTGCTGCTATAAACATTGGGGTGCATGTGCCCCTTCGGGTCACTACATTTGTACCTTTGGGGTAAATACCCAGTAGTCAAAATGCTGGGTCATAGGGTAGCTCTATTTTCAACTTTTTGAGGAACCTCCATACTGTTTTCCAGAGTGGCTGCACCAGCTTGCATTCCCACCAACAGTGTAAGAGGGTTCCCCTTTCTCTGCATCCTCGCCAACATTTGTTGTTTTCTGACTTGTTAATTTTAGCCATTCTGACTATAAACCCAGCTAGTATTTTAAGACTGCCTGTTCATACTTCATGATCAGAGTTTATATTTGCACCTGTGTATATTCTGAAGTTTGTCTGGTGGGCTTAGCAGTTCTGAAAAATTTTAGGAGATACATGCTACTTATGGCATAATATCTTTAGAAAAGTATCTCATAATTACATGTTTTGTTGAATAAAAATGTATATTAAACATATACTTACCTCACTGAATAAGAACTGATCTTTCAATGAGTTTCAGAAACATTTAATTCTGTGAGATATGTCAAATCACAAAGCAATCATCGTTACTCTCGGAAAGCCAAGCATAACCTAGAACCTATTGAGAATGAGCATTAATTAATGAATAATGATGATTTGTTGCATGCCACTAAGTTTTTTCTAGGGATTTCTACATCAAGCATTCTGTCTCCGTATTTGAAGCAGGAACTATTTAAACCAATCCAATTGAGAATTACAAACAACATATATTCTCTTTAGCTTTATATCCAACTTTGAAATATATTCCACATGTTTTCATACACACTGATGTGTATGTATTTCTAAAATTGTTCTTGGGAAAGAAGAGATCTCCAATATGTTTAATACATGCTTTGATGAACTGAACTATAATGTATAGTTTGAAATGTGGTAAACATTGAACTACCTCTATTCATAATTAATGAGATTGGAAATTTCCTGAAGCCTAGATATATGGAAAGTGTCATGTCAGAAAGGAAAACTCCCTTGCTTACCAGAAGAAACAAGCTGAAGGCTTGCTCTTCCTACTTGAGAATAACAGTTACCAAATACAGACCCATGGGGAAGTTTTGTCCTATCCAATTGAAATAAGATAAATTAAGACAGTTATAGTGAATTGTTTTATAAAGTAAACTGTTTCTTCTAGCACTTTCTTCAAACTTATGTTTCCTACTGGTTTTACTTTAAATTGCCATTTTATGAAATGATATGGCTATCAGATATATTCATTATTTTTAATTTCCTACTTGGAAAAATTAAAAATTAGTAACCTTATGTCCGTCTCTTTTGGGGAGAAACTGTGGCAGGTCGGGAAAGTAGAGCAGATATTTAGATGTGCAGATATGCAGAACCTGGAGTGAAAGCATGGGGAGGGGGTTCGGAAGCCAAGACAGAGAGGCTAAAGAAGAAAGAATTGAATATAGAACAATAGTTTTTAAAAGGAATTTGTAAATTATCCATTAGAAAGGTATGAGGCTCAATTTAGGGGCTCATTTGTTCATTCGGCCACCATTTCCTCACACTGTGGTGGATGCTTTAAGGCAGTTTCCCAAATGTGCCTGATCCTAGGACTCACCCATACTCTTCTCACCCAGATTCTTAACAGGAGGGACTATGGATCTGGAAACATTGAGAAATGCTGTTTTAGAAGATAGAAGATGTGTTAGATTTGTTACTCTTCTTGAGCAATTTATGATCTATCCTTATCTCTCTATGCCTCAGTTTTTCTATCTGCAAAAATGTAAAATAATACTTTTCTTGCCAGTTTTCAAGGTTAATAAGGTAAAAGGAAAATATCTTCAGAGGGTTAGTGGAACTTGTAAATTGACGAATAAGGTTTATGCTTTTGATTGTGCGTATATGTGGGGGATGGTGGTGGCTTTGAGAAAGAAGGACAGTTAGAAGTATAATGAATGGATAAAGAAGATGTGTGTATATATATGCAATGGAATATTATTCAGCCACCAAAAAGAATGAAATCTTGCCATTTGCAATGACATGGATGGAGCTAGAGTGTTTTATGTAAGCAAACCAAGTCAGAGAAAGATAAATACCATATGATTTCACTCATATGTGGAATTTAAGAAACAAAACAGATGAACATATGGGAAGGGGAGAAAAAAGAGGGGGAAGCAAACCATAAGAGACTCTTAACTATAGAGAACAAACAGGGTTGCTGGAGGGAGGTGGGCAGAGGATGGCACTTTTTGTGGGGCACCTGGGTGGCTCAGTCAGTTAAACATCCTTCTCTTGGTCTCAGTTCAGGTCTTGATCTCAGGGTTGTGAGTTCAAGGCCTATGTTGGGCTCCATGCTGGGCGTGGAGCCTACTTTAAAAATGGCGGGGGGGGGGGCACTTGTGATGAACCACTAAATTCTACTCCTGAAACCAATATTACACTATATGTTAACTAACTAGAAATTAAATAAAAAAGAAATTGGAACAAAAAATAGAATTTGGGGGGGGGAGAATTTTTAAAATTCTTAAAAATTCTTAAAAAATATTATTAAAATAATAATAAAACAACTTTATCTTTTTTTTTTAAAGATTTTTATTTATTTATTCATGAGAGGCAGAGGGAGAAGCAGGCTCCCAAGGAGCAGAGAGCCCGATGCGGGACTCGATCCCAGGACCCTGGGATCATGACCTGAGCTGAAGGCAGACGCTTAACCATCTGAGCCACCCAGGCGCCCACAACTTTATCTTTTCAAAGTTCTGTTTCCCAAGTTTATTATCTGGGTTTTATTTTTGAAGAGAATGTGAAATATTCCTTGATGTATTTGTTTTTTCTTTTCCTCCAAACCAGCTATTCCTTTCAAATCTTATATATCAAATCATAAACTGACACCTCCACTAGTTATTTAACCTAACCTCTTGTGTCCCAGGCAAGTGTTATTGACAAGTCCCGTGAAGGGCCAAGCACAGCACCAAGTGCCTGAGTTCAGAAGTGTTTGCTGAATGAGCCAGCAAACAAATGAATCCCTAAATCTGACACCATCTCTTTCCATATTCTAGGCTAAAAATCTTGTGTCTGACTTCTACAGACATTTGGAGAAAAATAGTTCACCATTCCCTCTGATAGTCTTTACTAGGTTTTGTTTTATTTTTATGTGTTGACAAAATCCCTATTCAGAAGGCTTTCCCCTTATCTCTACCCTAACTCTCTTATGCTGTAGTTCAGCATGCTTTTGTATTT
The DNA here is from genome assembly GCF_011800145.1 of Mirounga leonina. Lineage (NCBI taxonomy): Eukaryota > Metazoa > Chordata > Mammalia > Carnivora > Phocidae > Mirounga > Mirounga leonina. Next base: position 80,947,423 of record NW_023270807.1, on the reverse strand, counting down.
ATATATCTAGGTTATTTATATTCAAATAAAATAAACAAGTTCTCTTTTGGTAGTAATTTTTGGCTGGGACCAATTTTCATTTCTGTGATAATTAGCTGCTTTCAGTAACTTATTTTTTAAATTCATTTAGCAGCAGCAACAGAAGAACCAGAAGTGATTCCAGACCCAGCCAAGCAGACAGACAGAGTGGTGAAAATAGCAGGAATTAGTGCTGGAATTCTGGTGTTCATCCTCCTCCTCCTAGTTGTCATACTAATTGTAAAAAAAAGGTAAGACCTGATTTTGTTCTGTCCCATTCACCTACCATTTATGTCACTAGTTTTCAAATACTGTTTTGTTTCCTTGAGCTCTTTTGAAATAGAACAAACAAGAAGAATTGAATTTTGACAGTGTTGCCAGCATCTGAGTCTGTTTCTCCTGACGTTTAAATAAATTCCTATCGGTTCTTTGCAGTTTAATTTTGGATATAAACATATACTTTTTGTCAAATTAACTTTGAAAGTAATGTGTGAATTTAAATTTCTCAAATGCAGAGACACTTGAGATATTCATTTATCTTTTATTCTGAAATGTTATTTACTAATAATGGAAAAAGTATTTATTATGGTACTTGGATTATGGTCTGTGAATTAGTTTGTACTCTTACTCTATTTTTGTAAATGTTGACTACAAGTAAGATATGAGAAGAATCTAAATATTATTTTGTGAAATTGTATATTAAATATTCACTGACTAAATATTTCAGCACATTAATATGAAGAGTCTTTTTTTTTTTTAATTGAGCGTTAGTCTTTTATACAATATCAACCAATATCGCCATCTTCTGGAATTCTATGAAGATATTAAGACCTAGGAATTGAAACTGAACTCTACTCAGGAGATTAAAGTATACTCTGTTGAAAAACGTTTTGAAGTATACAGTCTTTATAACTTGAACTTCTTTCCATTCTATAAAATGTCATTATCTAAAAAGCGTTATCTTAGAAACTGATACAACTCTCTTATCCTTCCAATCATATGTTTTAGATTATACTGCAGTTTAGAAGGACTTTTAAACAAGTCTTTACATGCAGAGTACAGTCCTAAAATAGCTTTTTGTGTAGAAGTGTTTAAAATTTATGATTATATCGAATATTAAATGATGTTGCTTACATTACATTAAATCATATTCTATTAGGATTGTTTTATACTCAAAATAAATCATTAACAATATAGATAAGACTCATACTACATGTTTAATCATTCCATCAGAGTTTATTTTAATGTATTGCCTCTTTACAATTATCCCCTGGAGATATATATGTTGGAGAAGACACATCTGCATTAGAAACATTAGGTATGCATTATAGTGTTTTGTGTTAAATTAGCTACATACGTGCTTTCCCTAATAGTGCTTTCTCTTTTTGCTGTTGTCTACCTCTGTGGTTGGAGAATACATCATAATTGAGATAGGAAGGTTTAAGTATTTTAGTAATATGAATTTGCCAATTAAGATCAATAAAATGGCTGATTGTAACCTTTTAGATCTTATGTCTCTATTTAGTTTAAATTTATATTTGCAGAGTTAACTAAACTGTTTAGAGAGTTAACTAAACTTTGCTTCACAATTATAAAACTATTCCAGTCCCTTCGGATTGGAAATGAGAGCATGAAATTGGCCTCTGATTATGTCCTCACTCAGTTAGAATTGGGTTAAACTTACTGGTTTTATTTGTTATTTATTCAACGCTTATTTGTTATTGTAGCCTTCCTTATCCATGGCCCTGTGTTCCAGAAATAACAAAAAAAAAAATTGAAACATAAATTTCCTAAAGTAAACCAAAATAATCTCTAAGCATGATTATTTTTGTGTGGGTAAAATGCTCTGACAACTGTCTAAAATTGCATAATGTACAAATTCTTTTTCTGGTTCATATTTTAAATGGTTGGCCTCTCTATTAGAATGCTTAATGTTTGACTTTTCATAATTATGCATTAATTGATTGTCTTTTGGTAGAGAGTATTCCAGGGCTTTTGTTTCTCTTCCTCACCACAACCTTTATGACTAGGAAAAGTTGCAATTTTATAGACAGAGAAGGTTACATATGTAGGTATACTTCTTTCCAGTATATAATACTAGAACTAAATTACATGAATCCCTTATCTAAGCAACTTTGTAATGACTTTTACTCATATGTAGTATGTCTCACATGTATCGTGTATGATTTAGTAACAAATATGTTTATTATACATACACAAAGGCATAGATTTTATCACCATATTGCATAGTATCAAGCTTAATCAATTTTAGTATATACTGTTTCCCTTTGAATACACAAATTTATAACAAAAATAATGTAAAAACAAACTATTTTAGTCTCTTATGGTCTTTGTTTTTATGGGAAATTAAGTTTCTCAAGACTTTATCCCTCACTGGGAATAATATACATAGGTCTATTTCTCATGTTGAAAAAAGTTCTATGCACTTTTTAGTTTTGTGTAAAGATATGGTTTGGAATTCAATTTAGTAAAATTCCACAGCTGAGGGTATATATAAAGTAAGTTTTTAGGCTAAGAAAAGGGATAGTGCATCTCTCAAAACGCAATGTCATTTTTTTTTTAATTTAAACGCTGTTGAATTATTTCCAGATGTATGCCATTTTTTCATTGGTTATGTATTATATTTTAAATGTGCAGCATGAATACATTATTAATTCCCAGCATAAATTTGAAATTATGTTTCAATACAGTAAATGTTTGTGTATAATATCATGATCACATACATCTACTGTGGAAATATATCCGCGTATTTATAGTGCATGGGGCATATGTATATTCACACAATATATGTATGTACCCCTGTACCATTAAGATATAACAATTTGTTTAGAAATTTAGATGTCACTCTGCATATATTCTATATTAACCTAATAGATATTTATGTTTTGTATCTAAAGAAAAATAGTCAATTTAGTGTAAAAGTTCTATACACAGCAGTTCCATCTGTCATGGCTTTTCGATGGTAATGGATAATATTATGCTTAACTGCATGTTGAAATACACAATCCATTTAATTTTTAAATTTTTCTGGCAGCAAGAGAAATACCAGCATGTATTTTAAATTTTATTTTTCTATTGCATATCTGTCTAATTGCATGGCAAAAAAATATCTAACCAAATGCATGAGCAAATTGAAATGCAAACCAAAAAAAAAACATGACTTTTATTTTATTTTACTTTATTTTATTTTTTAACACACATTTTTCTGCTTTATTGAATGTGACAGAGTCACGCTTTTCATTCACCATTGCTTCTCTTTTTCCACTGTCTGTGATTTGCTTGCCAGGAGGAGCTACTATTCTTACTCCTACTACCTGTAAGTAGAAAACGGGTGATATACAACTTTACATGTGTTAAAGATGCAGTATCCCTTTTCAAAAAACAAGAACAAAAAAATTTTTAAATGTTTGTAATTTTGGTGATGTTTTCTGGACTCTAAAATATAAAGTTTAACCATTAACTTACTTTGTTAATCTTTTTAAAAAGGGATATTGTATTTCTGTATGTTCAGCTACTTTTAATTTTATTTATAATTTTCTGTTAGTAGCTTTAGACTACACCCCCAAAACATCATTTATTTACTTAAGTCAAACCTGTAACTTATAAACATGATACCTCATACCACAGATCAGGTCAGGTCTAACTGTGATAACGTCTTTCTCCACATTTCCAGGAATCCAGGACGGGTTATCACTTCAGAACACCTTTGGTCTGGCCATCTAGGCAAGCAGTATGCTCTTATAAAAACAAATGGATAAAATGATAATGTTGCAATGACAAACAAAAAAATCTTTTTAGGAAGGAAAAATTGAGTTGATTTATCATAACTTAAACAGGACAATGATTTTCTAAAGCCAAGACCAAAAAGAATGCTGTGATCCTACACAAAACACACCTAGGTGTCCTCTATTTCCTTTTCTCTTCCAAACACTTAGCTCACCCTATACTTGGGTATGGAATGTTAGTTTGAATAAGGACAGAGAATATTGTTCCCCCTATTTCTCTAGCCGTCTTAAGTTTATTACCTCAGATGCCGGGGTATTCATCCAATCCAAAAGAATGATAGCAAAAAATGTTCTTGCTTTATCAGTTTTGATTCACCAACTTTTAAGGCTTAAGGATTGTGATTAAGTATGTTTGGGGACATTTATCCCACAGTATTTATTTTACAAGGTAAATTTAAGCTAGCTTTACAATAAAATTTGGTAAGAGTCTCAATGACTGTAACAGAGGTCTGCCAATATTTTAAATATTATAAACGCTGGCTTCTTATAATCTGCTAAAACAAGCAGGTGTAAACTAACAGTGCTCTTAGCTTATTGTGATGAATCATAATATCCTTGTTAAATCATGTTTGATGAAACCAAACATAATTAACTGTACCATTTCATAAAATTATGGAACACTTTTCCTCTTTATAGCCCACCCATATATCCACCTGCAGAAGTTTATGCTGTTGGCTGCTTTGATAATGAAAGTCATTTGCACATCTGTCAAACTCAAGTAGTTGCAAAATGAATTGCTTAACTGTCCTGAAGTGTACCATATATACATACATTATATATATATACACATATATATGTGCATGTATATATATATATACACATTTTTATGTGTAAAGTACAGAGTTTATATATATATATATTGCTGGTTGCTCAGAGAGAGAAAAAGCATCAAACATGTAGGAATCAGTAAGTACATGTAAGAATGTCAGTAAGCTTACCATTAACCATCAATGTACCTGTAATGTTAGAATGGGATTGCTTTCTTAGTGGATGGATAACATTTCTTTATTCTAGGCTATATAGTAGGTTATGATACTGTTACTGTAATACATAGGGCTATTAGCATTATTAATCATAATTTCAAAAGAATGTCACAGAATATGATTTTTAAAGCTTCCTTAAACATACCTAATCTAAATCTAAACATATCTAATCTAAACATACCTAACCTGAATTGGAGATTTTTTAACAAAAGTAAATAAATAAAATTTAAAAGAAAACTAATTGTGATCTTTGAGCTAATGTTCATTGGCAATGTCATAGTGACCGTCGCTCATGATCAAAACACTTAACTCTAATGTTAATTTTTATTCTGTAATAACCTGAATTAAAGCCTACCTCACAGGGTTGTTGTGAGGGTTAAGGTATAAAAACCAAGTTGATAATGCATGACTGGCAAATAGTAACAAAGGTTATAACTCCCCCCATAATTTGTCATCTAACAAAGGTTTGTGAATCTTAAAAGTCTTTCATTGCCATGAAAACTTTATCAGCCGTACATTTGACAAGTTAATTGCTTATTTTTCCTTAATCACAAAATATACATATAAATTATATATGTTTTAAAGTAAAGCCGCAAAGTTTAAACCTGTCTATTCTAAATGCTTTGAACTGCCCATCCTCAAAATTTTAACAGTATTTTTAATCCACATTTCAAGTTGTGTTATTTTTATCCAGTTCAATCTCAAATTTTTTGAGGGAAGAATTCATTCTTCTTGCCCAAGAAACAAAGATTGGAAACTATTTCTTAAATTGTTTTTTTTACTCTTTTAACACTTTAAAGGGGCAAAACATTTGTGCTGTATTCACATTCTTTTTCTCAAATTTATAACAATAATGTTTAATTCCTAGATGCTTCATATTATGTACTTGTAATGTGGCATTTTTAAAAAAATGTCAGCAACTGGGTATAGTGGAACAGTTTAGGCTCAGAACCAGGTCATTCTTCACTTATTATTAGATAAATATTCTTGGGCAAGTTATTTAACTTGTCTGAGCCTCAATGAACTCATCTATACAATTAGAATCCTCATGCCTTTTTCAGTGGTTGATCTGAGAATTAACTGAATTAACAAGTGAAAAGTGTGATGCATATAACAGGCCTAATTCATCCATTCAACAAGGATTTATTGAGTGCCTGCTATGTGCCAGAGATGCTGTAAGTGCTCGGAGTAATGGTCCTTCTCTCCGTGGAACACACAATGGGGAAACAGAAGGATACTTGCACTGATACATGGTAAGGATTGTTATAGGCAGAAAACATGGTGCTATAAAAATACCTAGCAGGGGAGCACCTGGGTGACTCAGTTGGTTAAGTGTCCGACTCCTGACAGCTCAAGTCTTGATCTCAGGGTCATAAGTTCAAGCCCTGTGTTGGGCTCCATGCCTAGCTTTCAAAAACAAAAAACAAACAAACAAACAAACAAAAAGCTACCTAGCAGGGAAACCTAACCTGAGGTGGGTTGTATTGGGATCCGAGAAGCCTCCTGATGCAGTGAGACAGAATGGAAGCTAACCAGATACTAGAGGGAAAAAGGAACAAATACCTTATATGGTGGTCTAGAGGTAAGTTTGGAAAGTAAAGTCTATAGACTAAAATATGACCTGCTGATGTTTAATTTGCCCCATAGCTGGTTTCGAAAAATAGATCAACTTGAAAAAATCAAAAAATCAGGAAACTTAACATAATATTCAGATTCATGACTTGTCTTTAAAAATAATTTTTAAAATGAGAAGCTCAACACTGGGATCAAATGCCAGTAGTCACTTAGGCCAGGTTGCCCCCTAAATGGCTTTCCAGTTCTCCACCATCCCCATCCTTCCATACAATGTCTTAGCACTGGCAGCAGGACTCATCTGTGTTCCCTGTCTGAAATCGGTAAGATTTTTGCAGGTTTTTAACATTCACCCTAGCCTAGAAAAAAGAGATAATAACCCTTTCAACGAATACAGGAAATATTCCTAATAAATGATGGTGGTGGTGGTAGTTCCTGTTATACTTTTGTCCTTGTTCTTATTACAGTACTGTCATTACCATGATTATTATTTCTTTAAAAAAATTAATGCCATTTGCATCCTAAAGCTTAGTTTCTGACTATCTTATTTCAGTGTCAAATCTGTTGTATCACTATACTGGGTATTTTGGGTATGTACCCCTTGAGGCCAAGTACTATTATTCTCAGGAAGGAAAATCCAGAGGAGCTCTCATATTGCCACAGTAGTTTTGTAAAAGAAAGGCCCTTGGACACAAACAACCATTAAATGAGCCTTTAAAAAATATTTGTAGTATATTTACTCTAGTACAGATACTAATGAGAATCAGAAGAATATGTTCTAGTTAATGATCTAGCTGAGGAATAATTCCAAGGCAGCATAAACTGCTGCCATAAACATAATCTGGCTGCTACAGGCTTTTTGAATGCCTTTATTTATATTATATATAAATTACCTTGTTAATGTGAAATAAATGTTTTATATGCCCTTAATGGTTTTTTATTGCATGTTTTATGTGTAACATTCACAAAGAACCAGAATGTGTTTCACATCCTTGATATATGAGATAAAGATGTCAATATTTGAGTAGCTCAAAAGTCTCACTCTACTAATTTCTAAATCCCCTCAGTTATTTGCCCTGCTGCACTATAAGGCAGTTCTTCAGTTAAGATTCTGCCATGTGGTTCTAAAACACATTTTTAGGATGTAAAAATGGCTATAAATCAAGATTATGATCATTTGTATAATATGTCAACATTATATTTTCCAAACTTTTCTCAGGGTGCTTTTCTTACACGGTATATAATTTTTCCATATATATGTATATTTGCATTAAATCTAGCAGTGGTAAATTCTGCAACTCTCCAGATTAAGTTGGGATTAATGTTATAAATATACTGCTAAATACGTTAATGCTACACATGTTGCATTTTTACTGAATAATAAAACAGAGAATGAAGAATGGGATTTCTTTGTGCATTTTAGTTGGGTGACTCTAGTAAAATAAACTTTAAAAACTAGTCATGTTATACCCCAGAAGAACTTCTAAAAGGTGATCAAAAGAATTAATTACCTGAAAACCAAAACTTAGCTTTAGCTTACATTTTCCTTGAACAGTTTTACTAAGGAAGTATTTATTTATGGCTTTAATAAAGCATAGTTATAATTTATGACTATTTTAATACAAGAAATGAAAGGCTTCGATTGACTGCTTGAATGTTGAAATATCCATATGACAAATAGTTTTATAGCTACCAGCAGATCTTGTTAGAATATACAACCTAATTCCTGAAATTAGGAAACTTAGAGATTCCAAACTACATCTATATGTATTCTTATCCTTGGGCTTTCTTGAACTGCTTACTGCTAGTGTCAACTCTCCTTCAAGCCTCATACTAAGGTTTCCCATTTGTATTTGCCTTGGCAGCAAGCTTGCTAAAAAACGCAAAGACGCCATGGGGAATACCCGGCAGGAGATGACTCACATGGTAAATGCTATGGACCGAAGTTATGCTGATCAGAGCACTCTGCATGCAGAAGACCCTCTTTCCATCACCTTCATGGACCAGCATAATTTCAGTCCAAGATGTAAGTTCTTCATTAAAATTTTAATAAGTGATTTTGAAGCCCTTTAAATCACTTTGAATTCAACACATTACCTTTGAATAGTGAGAAAAAGTAAAACAGAAATGGACAAAACAGCCAGAAACAGAAAAAGTGATAGGGAATATTATAGAATTTTTAAGAGGACTTGTTTTCAGTCTTGATGCTGGATTTAGTTTAACTGCAAACTGTATGACTTTTATTACTGTATCATAAAAGATATTCATATACTACTTAACACCAAATCATATGTTATTGCTCTAAGTTGAAATACTTGATTGCCTACATAAAATTAGTTCGCTTCAGAATTTATTTATAATTATTTTGCCATTTGAGTCTTCTTTCGTGTAAGGTAAAGTTCCCTTAGAACTTTAACATCATAATTCTTTCTGGGAATTATTGGCATGGGTGAAATTATTCTATTATTCTACAAAGACTCCTGGAGAATTTCAGTAATAAAACATTAACTAGGGGAAAGAAGAGACTACATGCTCTTAAGTATCTGATGAGCAATCCAAAAATTTACTTGTACTGGCAGATTGGCAGGGAATGGCAAAATCCATCCATCCATCCATCTGTTCATCCATATTAAAAATTCCTAATGTTGATCTATAAAGGCAGGACTTCTAAAACATTTACAGTGAAGTACTACCTCATGGCAGATGATTTGAATAATTGCCCCACAATCAATATTACTGTTTATCTTCAGATTTCCTATGAATTTTATATTCTGTTCTATAGCACTGTGTTTATTTTGGTACTTAAATTTTAAGTGAAATTACCTGACTGTTTCTTCAAATCCTCATGTAAAAGTGATGCATGAGGAAGGCAAGTCATGTTTATCCCTGGCCATGTATACACAGAGGTATTCTTAGATTCCAGAGATTTGCTTACTCCAATTTGAAACATGTATCTAAAGGAAAGAAGCAAACAAAAGAAGTATTATTTCCTATACAGATTATATACATACGGAGTGGTGAGGTTGAGAAAATAAAGTATTTGTAGGTTGTGTGTATTTATGTCTTTTCAGAAAGGGAAGGTTTTTTCCTGCAATGTTTAGCTTGGTGAAAATTTTCAGTAATTATTGGCCCTAAAAGCAGCCCATCATTTTCCTTGATATATATTGACACCAAATTAATAGCTATAACTATGCTGTATGAGTCATTTTGGAATTTAATTTTAATCATGATGGGCCTTTTTCATCTATTTTACTTCTATTTCACTATAAGATAAATGATAGAGAAAAACATAAAGTACTATTTTTGTCGAAAATAAGTTTTGCTGAAAATATAGATGTACCATCTCTCTAACCACTTGATTTAATAATTAAAAGGGATTTGAAAGCATGTTTGTTCCCTAAACTTTTCTACCTATTGCCTATGCTAGTACTTTATTAGGAAGCTTGAATTCAGCAGTGTAACAACTACAGATACCCACTTTTGAATTTGGATTCAAATTTATGAATTTGGAAAAAGGATTAACTCTATTTCTTATGGTTAGCTGAAAAAAATTTATTTGTAATGAATATGAAATAATTATTTCCCTAAGTACCTTGCTTGATAGATCTAAATGGGTCTCTCCCCCCACCACACCGTTTTATAATCTTTATAATGTCACGTTGAATCTTCCTGGCTTTTAAAAATTGAACAGAATACTGAACTTTAATTATAGACACACCTTTCCTGGTGTTTTGAGATAACCCAAACTGAAAAAGAACTTTACCTTTGCAGGTTATAATAATCAAAGTTGAATAGTTTTATTTCTTAGGAAAGCATAAGTCTATTTTAAAGGAAAATTGTAAAATACAACTTTAGGGCAATATATTCCTTCATGAGCTCTGTTTTCCTGCAGTGCCCAATGATCCACTTGTGCCGACCGCTGTGTTAGGTGAGGCCCTAATTCTTTATCATTCTTTCTTGCATGGATCACACATCCTTGCATGAGTTACAGCTTTGTCTACACAGTAATTATTTACAGTGTAGGAAGCAGCTTGATTTTGAAAATTAAGTCATGATCTTATCAAAGAGAGCAACTGGCATCAAACCAATCTGATCTAGTGGATTTCAAATTAGTAAAATGCTTTTTTTAAAGCAACATATTTTTAAAGTCTTTGTTCTGTTAGATTTGGAGCAAAAGTACAATGGCCCTTAGTATATGACTAACGTTTACATATGCAGGTTAGCAGAATGAACCCAAATGCACACATCTCAGGGGCCAGTGCTACCTGAATGATTAATCTATATATAAAAATCTACTTGATGGAAAGATTTTTCTCAATCCTTCTAAGTTTATAGCAACTAAAGAACACATTTCCAAGGAAACATTAAGAATGTGTGCATTTGCTTTAGTTTTGTCTTTATTAAGAGTTTATAAATGCAGGCGAAGTTACTACAATATTAATGTGGAGTTCTGCATTCTATATGCATCTTATGTGATGTGTTATCCTTCAAGAAATCTAGAACAAGCCAAGGCTTACCTCTATACAACATCTAAGACATTGCTAGTGATGAATAAGGCCTTTTCAAATGTAAAATTAATGTTTAACTGTATATTTAAGAATGGAATGAGTTTCATTTTAATTTGTACTCTATTCCTTGACTAATTACACACCAATGATTTTTGACCAGCTTACTTATATGTTAAGAAGTTCTATATATCAGTTTTACCCCCGTGTTTCTAATATTTAAGATTTAACCAAAGAAATATGGAAATTGCCAGATAAATATATCTTAAAAGTTCCCAATTCTCTCATTAAATATAAAAATTCAAATTTCTTGTGAACATAATACCTTATCTTACATTTTACGCATGTTTTTATTATCCATGTATTCAACATTTAAATACACTTTTAAAGTATTTGGGAATAATACAACTAATTCAGGTAAGGGAAACATACCTGTTTTTTACTAAAATAATTATAAATAATTTTATAATATAGAGAATATATATTCTGAAAAACTCTGGAAGTCAGTGTTCTCTTTTTCTGATTGTACGCTCCTTTTGATGTCCACACCAATAATGAAACTGGAAGTAAACTGGGGAATTCGTCCCAATGGGTAGCCCAGTCATGTAGGGAGGAGCCAGAATCAAGATCATTGGGATGGCACCAAATATCTCTGAAAATGTCATCTTCTGTTAAGCAGAATGCTGCAGAATGCTGTCACCATCAAATTAATAAGTAAAATTCAATTAAAATATTAAAAACTCACTGAGGAAAAATTAGTTACCTAAATGTTAAAATTTCATTACAGTAATATTCTAAGAAAATGTTGAATTGGGTCCAAGTCTCAGTTCTCCTGGGGACTCACAGTATGAACCCATGGAAGTGCCTTATGTCTTTGCTTTCCCGTCTGTAGACTTTTTCACAGTTTTGTAAAGACAAAATGAAATAATATATGTGAGTTTTACAAACTGTAACATTTAAAAGATTATTATAAGAGTTTGCCCTATGAAAACGGGTATTTATGTTTAAGGAAGGCTAGAGTTAACACAACAGCCATAAAGTCTACCCATAGAAGCAGTTGTTATGCATTTTATTTCATTTTGAAAGTCAAGCTGGTTGGTGTTTTTAAAAAAATATATTCTTCAAGAGCTAAATCTCATTAATCATATCAGATGTAGAAAGTTTGTTGCATTTTTCATCATTCTTGGAATCATAGTGTTTATGGTTACTTTGCATCCACTTGATTTTGTATTTGTAAAGCAATTTTTGAAATCACTTCAAATATTGCTTGATATTAATACCTACGTACCGATCTTAAAAGCGCTTTGAAACTTTTCATATTGATTCATATTTTTGTTTTTTTGTGTTTTACTGCTTCATTGGGTTAAAGTCCCTATAACTGGTAAGTGCATTGCAAAGAATTCTAGAAAACCTTTCCATCAAGGAAATATTCGAAGTTATTATTCTTAAATGTGTAATAAGGATAATGATTAGAACATGTACTCTCCCTAATAGCGACATTATTTGGTGGTATAATGAGGTGGAAATGTATTGAGATTAATAATACATATGTGATTATTTTAATGAATACTGCTCTTTGTATTACTGTGTTAAAGCTTAATGCAAAACAAAAAACACTGTCTATTTCATACTGGACATACCGTGTAAGATTTGGAATATGGGTGAATTCTTTGTTTCTCACTGAGCCTTTTATAATTGTAAATATTCTGCTGCTCCAGCAGGTATGATATGAGCTCTGAGCCTGCTCCACAGAGCCTGGGCTACCGTATTCCAGCTTGGGTGATTGCATTTTGCCTCTCCGACATTATCTGTCCTCTTTACTTCTCATCCTAAGCTGTATATTCTGTGACAGTGCCCAAATCAGTGGCTTCTCAATTGAATTTTTACGTTCACCTTTATGTCAGTCTATTGACTGTAATATTTTAGCAAAGACAAATCAGTTGAGTGTAGTCTCACAGGAAGTAAAGGAAACTCATGAATCGTGTTTGCTAGCAAATGTTGGTGTGTAGAGGGGGTGGGCAAAACCTGAGTTGGGTGGTTAGGTCACAACAGAATCCACCAGGGGTTTTTTGGATTCAATGTGACATTTTTAGAAAAAATGCAAAAAAAAAAGAAAGAAAGAAAAGAAAAGGGAAAAAGAAAAAGCATTCATCCTAATAAGGGAAAGTAAAATAAATGCAATCAAACTAAATTATAGACGAACACAAATCTGATCGTGGGGTTCTTTTTTTTTTTTTTTTTCCCTTCTCCAGGAAGAAAAAATGTTTATCATGGGGACAACAATTCATTTTTTGCCATATCCTATTTGTAGAGTTGGTGATAGAACAGGCAAATGTACCAGCACTTGAAATATGTTTAACTGTTAATTAAATATCGTTCTCTACAGTATGCATTATCATTAAAAACAAAAGTTCCCCTAAGAGTGTACTTTCTGTTCTGTTAATGAATATGGCAGTATAATGCTTTCCAAAGTAATGCCCCTTAAAACATTTGTTTTTGTTTTGTTTTTTTTTTAAGTGGTAAGTTTAAATGTGGTAAATATAAGCATGCTTTTTCTCATTGTAATGATTAGTGCTGTGGTCATTAAAATAATATTTATTCTTCATAGGTATAATGTTCTTGTTCATTTCTTCTTATGACATAAAGAGACTTAAAAGTTTCATTTTCAGCTAATAACACAGTGGGGATGGGGCCTACACTTAAATGTGGGTGGTGAGGGATTCTTTAACAAATTCACTCACTGATATATATTTGAGTGACTGCACCAGTCACTAGGAACAAAAAGACAACTATGACTCTGTTGCCACACTTTAAGCATTCAGAGTTTAGTGAAAAGAAAGAGATCAGGAGACAAATGACTAAAATATAGAGTAAGGGAAAGGACACATAGAACAGGAGGCCATGGGAACATAATGAAGGAACTATGTAGCTCGGCCTGGATGGGTCAGGGAAGAATTCCAGAGGAACAACCTATGTATTTTGCCCCAGAGACATACCCTAGTTCTTTCACACAGCGGCCAGAAGTCAAAATATACTTACAGTAAAAACAACAACCATCGTAATAACCCAAAGGGGTAGAGACTGCGTATAAATGCATGCATAGCCTGGCTTGCGGACATAGTGGGGCCAGGGGATGATTCTGGAGAATGCCCGTGTTTCCCACTCTGGACTGTCCCGTGCTCAGAAGCCCCAGGTGGCAGAGTAGGCCCACAAAGCCACAGAGAGCAGCCCTTTGGGGGGTGGTTGCCTAGATGGGGTCTGTGAGCGAGGTTGGGATATGGTGGGGAAGGAGTTTGTTCAGTTTACCCGCCAATGAAAACACCTCTCCAAGTTGACAGCTTGATCTTCTGGTCCTACTCTATGCTGCTGTGACTGCAGATACAAGAAAAAGGAAGAACTCAGCAAAATCTCCCACTTACACTTTCTAAAAGTGGATCAGATGTCTACATCTCACAGCATTCGTTATCTCGATGACATAAACATAATATACTCTGACCTCATACCTCGAGCTGATGTAAAAGGCTTTGTCTGTATAGGGAAGCCGCCCGAGATCTATTGCTGTATTTCTTTTTTCTTCCTCCTGTTATCAGGAAAATCTTTAAGTTCTTACAATCTTCTTTGCATAGATATATATTAAACAAGATAACTTTGTCTTTTTTTTAATCTTCTGGAATCTGAAACCCGCCAGATGAGAACCACAGTGCCACAGCAGAGTCCAGTCGTCTTCTAGATGTACCTCGCTACCTCTGTGAGGGGACAGAGTCCCCTTACCAGACGGGACAGCTGCACCCAGCCATCCGGGTTGCCGACTTACTGCAGCACATTAATCTCATGAAGACATCAGACAGCTATGGGTTCAAAGAGGAATATGAGGTGAAAGTTTCAATGCTACGTTAAATGTTATTTCTAATCGTAATAGTGGAATTGAACCTTTTTTTCCCTCCCTTTACCATCACAAGGAGTGGAGTCTACTCCATAGACTCCAATCTTGTGTCTCTGAGAATATCCTCAAATGTGTATGGGGGAGAAGGGGTAGACGAAATTGAAAGAAAGGGCACTTTCTGGGTCAAAATTCGCTTGAAGAATTCTTAAATGTTGGATTCCAGAATTTTACTATGCGATTTAAAAACCCCTTTGTTAGACCTTCTATTCCCCCCCCCAAAAAATCCTTTAACAGGATCCTTTGAGTCCCATTGTATCACTACAGAGTCGACCATTTGAATGACTGAAGCAGTAGGTACTTCTCTGCCTCTTTGCTTGTTGACCCTCTGTTGAGAAGTGGGGGATGATCTTTGTGTTCTAAATGTACTGCTTGTCACTCTTAGTTTTCTTTGTGGCTTATTGGTTGAAAGTGGCCGGGAAGAAAAATAGAGCACTGCGAATCTAGACAACATTAGAAGCCAAAAGAAGGATGTGGGAAATTATTCTTCCAACTTGATTTCCCCTTCCTCCTGAATCCAAAATACAAGTGTAAGTCATACTGCCACAGGAAGTGGTTTAAACTGAACATCTCAATAAACATAATATAGCAAAAAGGAAAAAGTTCCTTTGCCACTCGGCACTTACTGAGAAATGTCAGCCTCGGGCATAGAAGGAAGTTCCTCCACCACCGTACTCATAACCACCATATACGCACATTTAAAGTGAAAGAATCCAAGCAGTACTTGACTTTAAAAGATCATCTGAAATGCATTCGACTGCATGAAGAATCTTCTGAACTCTGTAATTTATTTACAGATGGCTGGTATACCTGAGTTTGGGCGCAAATAAAATTAGCTGTGAATTTTGAAAGTTGGTTTGAGAAAACTCAACCACTGTGCTGTGGCAAGAAAATAGTGCAAGGAATTATAAGATTCTGCCAGAGCTGGGGGGTTTTTTTGTTGTTGTTCATGTGTATTCCTGTGTACCTCACTTCAAAAACCGTTGATTCTTTGAAGACCCCATTTCCTGTGTTGAGCAAAGTTTAAGTGTTACTGCAAAAAAGAAATCTATACCCATCTTTTGAATTGCTGCATATGGTAATTAAACCAATCAGCAAATTCATCTGTTCCAAGATCCTTGGATAAGGTGACTCTTTAATTTTCATATGGTCCCTTGTTGTAGAGACTCTGTCCTTTTCATGATCTTCAAAGAAACTGAAATGGGATGTATTGCACATGATTTAATGAATAATTATGGGGGAAAACAGGTTTTCTTTTTCCTGTTATAAATGCTAAGGGAAGAACATTTGAAAGATACTCATTAAAAGTAGTTTTGACGTTTTGATGCTTTCTCTACTTCCATCTCTCAGAGTTGTAGCAATCTTAAATTTGAAATTGTTTCAAGCTCCTTTTTTTTCCTAAAGTTGTTTTTTTGTCCTTATTTTGAACTCAGTCCAATCCAGAATGAGCAAGTAGGAGTCCAACAAACAAGCTTTGAGATCTGAAAAGAGAACTTGTTTACTACTCTAGGACTCCCTTCCTCCCTGAGAAAAGTGGCTTTTATTATTTTGGTCTTCAGAACAGATAAACCTGATCCAAGAAAAAGAGTTAAATTCAGTCTTCTTGTTACTTTTTCTTTTTCCAGAGCTTCTTTGAAGGACAGTCCGCATCTTGGGATGTAGCTAAAAAAGATCAAAATAGAGCAAAAAATCGTTATGGAAACATTATAGCATGTAAGTTCTCATACAATTCTTGGTGAATGTAAATATTGTGTATAGAAGATAAATATTAAGTGGAAAGTCCTCCTTATATGCTTTTAAACTTCAAGAGAATCCCAGAGAGTGGCACATCTGTTTATAAAGTAATCTATTTAATATTAAAACAGCATTGGCTGTTGGCAGTGACTCTGAAGTTGTCGTCATTGTCAATAACTAAACTGACTCAGACTCTTCACCCTGTGGAGATAACTTGTTTGATTTTATGTTTGCACATAAATGCATGGGGTATTATTGACAGCTAAGAATATCAGGATAATGAAAAAGAAAGGTCTTTTCAGTGATAAATTGCTATAACACTTCTACCAAACATTCTCAAAGTGAGAGTGTTATTCTTTCCATATAACCTTTATTTCTTCTTTGCAGCGAGTGCCTGAACTCCGGCTGCTCCGTGTTATTTGTCATTAGGGACTTCATTAAGTTTTAAGGTGTTTGCATGGGATAAATAAATTGGTTATCCTATGAAACCACAGGAATGGTAAGGAAAGTAACATAGTTTAGTTTGTGACTAGCTAGTGATGTACTTGGCCCACTCAGATCTCAATTTAAATTATTTTAAAATATCCTCTGAATACATCTGACTACATCAGAATTCAACCTTGACTCTCAAGAAGTTAAGAAGTCGAGAGCAGGGATTCAGAATTCACTCTCTAGTTCTGCGGCTCATTTGCTGTAAAAGTGCAGCAGGAATGGATCCCACCCGTTTAAACCCATGTCAAAGAAGCAGAATTAGACATTAAAATGAGTTCAGTCCTTTAGACAAAGCCAATGATGATTCATCAGACATTACCATGTTCCCTAAAACCTTCCTAACTATGAAGATGCTAGTCGTTGAAGCTTTATTAACAGGATATTATAGTAAGTACTGAGCTCATCAAAGTTCTTGTATTTCTTTAAGGAAATTTGAATAGTAGCCTGTTACGGATAAGCTATCAGCAACCCCTGAATTATTTTAAGTCTCTACCAAGGTCATTGTCTTGGAACAGAGGGGAAATTTAATAGCTTTATTTTATTGTTTAACAACTTTAGATGACCACTCCAGAGTAATTCTGCAACCTGTTGAGGATGATCCTTCTTCAGATTACATTAATGCCAACTATATAGATGTAAGTATTTTTATAGTTCGGTGTGCCCAATTTGTTGGCTTATATATGTGAATCTTTTTGCTTGCTATTACCTATAAAGTGATTGCTAGCTTTTTAAAATAAAGAACAAACTGTACACTTTTCCTTGTTCTACGTCCTAGTACTCACTGACGTTGTTGTGCTTTCTTTCACACCTGACTTTGGTTTGGGCTGTAGATTTGGCTGTACAGGGATGTAAGTACCACTATATGTAAATAACAGCACCCTATTATAAATATTTAATATAACTACTCTTAATTACAGTTCTTACTAATGCTTAATACTAGTTACCTCTGCATGCTTCCCCTAAGTAGCCTCATACGGTATATCTATGTTCATTTTTTTGTAACTCCTTTACATGTGTGAAGATCTATTTTACCTCCTTCCCTTTGCTATGTTTAGAAAAACAGGACCATTTTCAGATTTTGACAAGTTATGATGTACTCGAGTTTTATTTGTTGATGATTTCTGTTTCTGGCTTTTATTCTTCCCCCTTCCCCAAACATGTGAGAAGCTGGATAGTATGATGTGTATTAGTGTTTCTGAAATTTTACTTTTTACATTTGACTTCTGATGTTAAAAATGGGTAGGAAGACTATTTTGTGGTGTGTGGTATTGGCTTGTTAAAGTATTAAAATTACTTAGGCCAAATCATTTCTAAATTGCATTTGTAAAATATACATATCACACATATATATCGAATCATGCAAACCAAAAAGCTTGTTTTGGTCACAGGTTTCCACTGTTACATTTTGGTTACAAGCATATCTACATGCAAATTGTTGATTTAATGGAAAGTAACTAGCAAATCAAAGGTAAAATATTGTCAAGGAAGTAATAATACTACATTACATGTAAGAAGGACAGGCTCTTTATTCATATTTCCTGGTTCAAAATTATGCTGGAAATCTTGGGACTGTTGCTTCCCTTCTCTGTGCCTCAATTTTCTTCTCTGTACCATGGGGATAATAATAATAGTACGAACCTCTTCGTTTATTATGAGAATTAAATAAAGTAATGCATGTTGAACATTCAGCACAATACCTAGCACATACAAAGCACTCATGAAACATCCGCTATTTTTAAATAATTCAGTCCTAGGTGTGCTGAGATTAATCAGTTAAAGACATGCATTAATTGGAAGGCAAAAGATAGAAGTATCAAATATTGCAGCATGTATGTTGTACACATTTATAGTTATATAAAACATGAAAATTAGGCCCTGACTTTGTCTAATTTCCATAAATAGGAAATGACCTCTGTCACATTTATTAAATTCATGTTTTATAGTTACTTTGTGAACTGTCATCACTGATATCTTTGGATTAATTAATTTTATTACATAGTCTCTGAGTATATTGGTAAAAATTCTGATCATCATTTGACTCTCATTTGATATTTTAAATTTATCAGACATCTCAAAAGAGAAAGCTAAGCTAATGGTCCACTCTTTAGAATAAAAAATTCAACAGTTTTGGGACAAATTTGTACTTGTTCTTACCTATTCAGTTTAACCTTGGTTTTCTGCCAAGACATATACACTGGAGCCTTGTTATACTACTACTTTATGGTTCATATGGTAAAACTGTGTTCTAAATGAGACTGTGTTGTTATCCAGTCGTTCTGTTAAGACCCCAGTGTATTTTGGCTGATTACTACACAATTCCATAATGTTCTCTTTCCCGTTAGTTTATTACACTTAAGACTCTTCTGTAATTGGTAAATTTTTCATGAAAAATGGGAGATGAAATGCTTACAGAGCTTGGAAAAAATTTGTCCATGAAAAATTGTACTATTTGGTATAAGAAGAAATAGAAAACTTCCAAATTGGCAGCAGTATGCTGCTCAGCCTGTTAAGTTTTAGATTGGAGATCTCAGTTTATGTGCATTTATATGCACATCGAGTTGCCCATACCAAATGTGGACAAATTGTACCACAGGCTTTTGCTGAGGTCCTTTGATACATACAAAACAAATTCGAAGCTTAACCCTGTTATACCGTTAACAGTTGTGCTACTCATGATGTACCGGAATTCAAATCAATTGAGAGCAACTAACAACTTATTTCTTATCAGGAATAATTTCTTTGTTGAAACAGTATTAAATGTTTAACCACCTAAAGCTCTTGGCACACTAAAAAGAAAAAAGTGCTAAATTTTTTGTTCAGGATTAGATGTATTTTATTTAAAACTCTTCTTTCCCTATATATGTGTGTACCTGTAATTATGTGTGTGTGAACTAATATTATCAGCACACACAAAATAGTTTTGGCAGATTCCTGAACATATTATAGTACAGGAATATTCTCTAAAATAGCTCAGCAGGACTTTGACTTAATGCACACATGCATTGTCCAGCTCTAACATTGGAATGTTCTGTTATTTTTTTATGGTTCTAATATGTCGTTGTCCATTTGTAATGCAGTGTGTTGTACTTTTGGATGATAAGATGAGAATTAATATTTTTGAACACCATTTGCCAGGAATGAATGACTAAAGATTAACATGAAGGCATAAACATTTTAGTAAAACCAAACAATATCTACAAGGTTATTCCCTAGCAAACAAAACTCAATTATGCAATACATATTCTAATCGGAGCCCTTAAAACATTTAATTTTTGTTTTATGTTTACCTTTCAGATAACCTAGGTTTGAGAAGTGAACTCTGAGTTCACTACTCATTTCTGGACTTTTTACTATAACTTAATCTTAACAGGTGGTTGTCTTCATCTTTTTATGCCTTCATTCATTTATTTCTGATACTGATGTAAAATGATAACCAATTTGTTCTCCTATTTTAGGGCTACCAGAGACCAAGCCACTACATTGCAACTCAAGGTAAAACATGACCTTTTTAAATGTTCTAGAGCAACCAAAGTTGCTTTTTCATCCATATGGTATTGGTCTGGTTTATGGTTTTGTGGTTTGTTTGGTTTTTTTTTTTTTTTTGCCATTTTTATCTGACTTAACTGAAAAAAAGATCAGATCATCTGAGACCGCTCTTTATTCATTTGTATAATACAAGTTGTTTTATCTGTGTAAAATACGTATAAATTAAAGCTCACTTTATTTTTTAATTAAAATAAAAGAGAAGCTGCTGATTTGTGGTTTGGGTTTTGGTATTCGGATGTCCCAGAGTACACTAGCTAATAGTGCTGGACACAGGAATTACTTTCGATGAAAGCAAGCGAGGTCTCACCTTGGATAAGTTGCCCGTTTTTTGGTAGCAAGGTCTGTGGTCCTGGAATGGAGTATTACCCAAGACTGATATTGTTACAATGAGATGTTAGACTGTCTTCCAGCAAATTTTTTACAAGTCAAGACAGACAAAACGAAGGGCTAAAGGGAACTCCATCAAGTTCATTCTGTGTAGAAAATAAGAAAAAGGCAGAGAAATCTTGTTAGAGTGGCACACTGGGGAATAAGAGCATCCTAAAACATCTTTAGTTGTCTCTCCATATTGACCACTGGCCATCAGAAGAGAAACCTGCCTATCTATTTATTTCTTAAAAGAGGGAAGTGAAGCAGAAGCTCTGTTTGCTGTTTTGACAGAGACCATTTTCTGAGTATTTTCACATGTCTTTGGATTAACTGAGTTGAATTGTAAGCTCTTTAAAGTTAAAGATCATCCATGGTGAACAATACTCTAGGTTTGTTTGCTTGTGGCACTGAGTAGAGTATAACCCAGTAGATGCGTTAGCAGTCTGGAGGTGATGATATAAGGTTGGGATGTGTGCGTATATGTATGCTGTTTCTTCATTAACCCCTAAACATGCACTGTTTTATAAACGATGTGGGTATATTTACTTGGTAATATATGCTGTTTGGTTGATAGTGGAATAAGACTTCCTATTTTTAACATATATTTGAAGATACATCAAATTAACTTAGTGACAGCTATAAGTACCCTAGAATCTAGGCATCTTCTGATACCTAGAATCTGATATCTTCTTCTACATGGGAAGTATAGAAGGTAAATAGAAAAAAAAAAAGTTACATATGCCTATGTTTTTGCTATAGTGTGAATTTAGATACAAACTGAATTTAAGTAATTTCAGTGACATTTTGTGTTAAACCTTTAAAATTATTTTTTGGCTTATTTAGTTTACTTTTATTTGTACCTTATGCATACTTCTTACCACTTATTTCTTCTAACCACAAAATTTCTCTGATAATATAATATTCAAATTAATTTCTTCAAAGGCCCAGTTCATGAAACAGTATATGATTTCTGGAGAATGATCTGGCAAGAACAGTCTGCCTGCATTGTGATGGTTACAAATTTAGTTGAGGTTGGCCGGGTAAGAGAAAACAAGATTTTTTTTTCTTGTTCACAAAACATGAGTATAAGTTGAGTAGCTATACATAACACACTTAAAATAGAATCTCATTCAGTTGTTTTAAAAATCCATAGGCATAGCATTTCAATTGAGTGCTCCTCAGTGGACCTTTGGTGGCTAAGAAATTATTTGACTTCTTTATTGAGTAATGAAAGAAACTCTGATTTTATACTAGATTCTAATAGCATCATAGGGCTTATATATTATAATGAGACTACACAAAGTTTTTCTATTTATTGTGTAATAGATTCTTTTATCTCATACATAGTTTTTCTTTAACTATATTTTTACTGTAACCTAAAGAGTTACTACTGGAAATAAATCATCTTGGTTAATGTGTATTCAGGCCCACTTTATATACCCTTTCTGTCATTTAGGTTAAATGCTACAAGTATTGGCCTGATGATACTGAAGTTTATGGTGACTTCAAAGTAACTTGTGTGGAAATGGAGCCCCTTGCTGAATATGTAGTTAGGACATTCACCCTGGAAAGGGTAAGTACCCTAAAATTCTCTTTATTTAAAATATGTTTATTGAAACTTTTTTTTCTCCTGAAGTCCCCATCAAGATTTGTTTTGATGATGCTATAGAATCTATCCATCCATTCATTCATTCCACAAATATTTATTCAAGAGCATGCCATGTGCCAGGCATGTTTGTGAACCTTGGGATACATATTAAATACGTATTAAATGATTTCTATTTTGAAAGGTGGTCTAGAATCATGTGAAAAAATCACAAAACTAGAAAATCAGAGAAAATCAAAAGAACAAAAGAAAAATTAAATATAAACCAAAAACCAACAAAAAAGAATAAATGAGATCAAAAAGCTAGTTCCTTGAAAAGATCAATAAAAGAGCTAAACCGCTGTCAGTTCTAAATGAGGGCAGTCAAAACTACGCAATATTAGAAAACACAAAAAAGATATAACTGCAGTTATACTTGCTGTTAGGAAAGCAATAAAAAAAATTACATATAAACTTAGAGACAGAGATTTTAGTCTAAATACCCTTATATTTAGTAGAGTAAATACTGATTCTCAAAATGTGACCCAAGAAGACTTAGAAACCTGAACAGATGATAGAAGAAAATAGAATCTTAAAATTTACCAGTGAAATTTCACTATGGTCTTATAGTTGAGGCTTCTTTAGCTTTTAGAGAACAGTTGATACGTATGTTAATAAAATTGTTTAGACCATAGAATACCATTAAAACCAGCTAAATATATTTTAAAAGCTAGCATAACTGTGATGACATAACCAGGTAAAGATAGCACTCTCTCAAGCTCTTCTCTCTCTCTTTTTTTTAATGATTTTATTTCTTTATTTGAGAGAGAGACAGAGAGAGTGAGAGAGAGAGAGCACAAGCAGGGTGAGGGGCAGAGGGAGAAGCAGACTCCCCACTGAGCGGAGTTCCGGGATCATGACCTGAGCCGAAGGTGGACACTCAACTGACTGAGCCACCCAGGGGCCTTGCCTCTCTGTCTTTTTTTAAATCTCTCTCTCTTTCTCTCTCCTTCAACAGTAACTAATAGCATGCATATTAAGGAGTGAAAACCCTAAAGGTATTGCTATGTAATCAGGAGTGTGATGTGGATAATCAGTCTCACTAGTATTCAATTTGGGGAAGTTCTAGTAAATGAAATAAGACAACAAAAGGAATAAATTGCTTAACTGTTAGAAAAGATAAGATTATTTTAACATGAAATTATCTTATACCAAGAAAACTAGAAATATTTTAAAATGGAACTACTAATCATTGAAGTGGCTAATTCGAGATAAATATTCATAAGTGATAGCTTTTCTGTATATTAGCAGGAAACAGTAGTAGACATTACAAAATCTCTTTCACAATAATAAAAAAATTTTAAAGTATCTAGGAATAAATTCAACAGAGATATAGGTCCTAAGTGACTAAATTCTCAAAAGTGTATTAAAATATATGTAACATAAAATATGATGTGAATCAGTAAGTGGAGACATGCACCATGGCCCAGAATGGAAATGTTTTATATTAATACCACTTTCTGTAGTTAATGTCATACTAATTGGAACATCATTGGATTTTTATTTTTAATTTGACTTCTTGCTATTAAGAACTGGAAAAGAGTAGTTTGGTTTTTTTGAAAACCATGTATTTGAAAATTACATAGGAAAATTTAAATAGAAAGAGCAGTAAGGGAACATGCCTTGCCAGATATTAAAAAGAACTCTTTACTGAAGTTTACTAAAAAGAACAAGGCTCTTAGAGCAAGCACCTCCAGTAAAAGAATTAATATGGAGGAGGGGAGGTAACTATCTGAAATCAGGTCTTAGAACAATTTATGATCTTCCTCACTGGAGTTGACTTGAAAAGTAGTAAAGAAAGAGATTTTTCTATTTGTATGATTCCATGAGAGTGTTTATCATTGTCATTATTATAATTATATGTTGAGCCCTACTTTGTGTAGGGTATTATGTAGGGACTAGATCTAGAAAGAATAATAAGACCTGATCACTGGCTTTGGTGCTATTGGTTGGTCTATCTCTATAGGACAGAATCTAAACTTTCTCAATTTGGTTCATTTATTTCCTGACATTTTTCTCCCCGTTCTGATTGAACAAGTGAGATGGAGATACCACAGATAGCTCATAGTGCCACTGGAATTATATAGATTACTGTGGGGATTTGGGGGCTACAAATGTGGATTCTTAAAAATAAACTCCGTAACATTCTATGTAAGCTCTCTAAGCTGTGCCAACACAATCTACAGGCTTCTTTAACCAAAAGGGAAAAGTTTTGAAGTGTGCATTTAAAAGTTCTCTTAAATTAACCCAATAGGAAAGCGGCATTACAAATGATGCTTCCCTTTCATTTTGTACTTTTGTTACTATAAATAATACTCGCTGCTGCATTATTTCTCAGAATTAGGAAAAATCGTTTGCCCAAAGAACAGTTTAGTTGTCTCTATATTTTTACGAAACAATCTGAAGTAGCACTGTCCTGGAAAATCCCTGCAAAACCATTTTCAACATGGATAAGCAAGGCATTAAAATCTTTTTGAGGTGAGAAGCCAGAAAGTTGCTTTTATTTACCCCTCGAAAACTCAGTGCCTCGGGTCAACAGGGCAGCATTTTAGCTTTCCTGTTTTTTTCCCTTTTCTCCTAATAATTTTCTGTGCTGTCATTCTAAGTAAGGAACAAACTGTCAAGGTAAATAAAAATTTACACAGAGTTAAAGAACTGAGCAAGACTTCTCATTGTCTTTCTTTGGCAGGTATCTGACAAGAAAGGTAAGTTCCTCGACTGTGTCAGGCTAGCATCCTTTTTCAAAAAAAGCCTGGTCTTTGATAGATTCTTCATTTTTTATTTTTTTCATTGTCAACCAGGTCTAGTGCCTGTGACTGGTGTTGAATGGCTTTATTTGGTCTCTCTTTTTTTTTTTTTAAGATTTTGTTTATTTATTTGACAGAGAGAGACACAGCGAGAGAGGAACACAAGCAGGGGGAGTGGGAGAGGGAGAAGTGGGCTTCCCGCGGAGCTGGGAGCCCGACGCAGGGCTCGATCCCAGGACCCTGGGATCATGACCTGAGCCGAAGGCAGACGCTTAATGACTGAGCCACCCAGGTGCCACCTACTTGGGCTCTTTTGAAAACACTTGTTTACATGTTTGCACAGAGGGGCTACAATGAGATCCGTGAAGTGAAACAGTTCCATTTCACCGGCTGGCCTGACCACGGAGTACCATACCATGCCACGGGCCTTCTTTCCTTTATCCGGCGAGTGAAGTTCTCCAACCCTCCCAGTGCCGGCCCCATCGTTGTGCATTGCAGGTGAGTGCTGGACCAGACGCTCTGGACTTGTATACAGCCAGCTTTTTTAAAGAAGACGAGGCCTTCAAGCACAAAACTAGTCCACGCTTACAAGGTTCCGGCTTACATGTATTACAGGGAAGGTTAAAAAAAAAAAAAGTTAGCTCTAAGGAGGATATAAAATAGAAACTTAAAAAATAAATACATTCATCCTAATGTGTGTAGTGTTGTTCACAAATGGGTGTGTGGAAACTCTGTCTTTTAGCGGCAACATCTGTGTTTGGGTTTGTTTTTTTTTTTTTTTCCTATCACTTTTGCAAATCCCATATTGTATGGAATGGGAGGTTAAAATAGAGATTTCTTGCCAATCTAGTAAATTCCCAATAGAAACCCAGCTTTTAAAACTAAATTTGAGACATACAGAGTTACTAAATGGCCTAAATTGCAAGAATTTGTGCTATAAAACAGCTATTTAAGAATTTAAAAAAAAAAAAAAAAAGAGCCATCCATCAGAGGACCTTAAAAACTACATCAGTGAGATCCAGCAAATATATGCCAGAAAAATGTGAACATTATATCCAGGCTTCCTTCTGATTAGAAACTCCTCTTAAAACATGCATTCAGAGACACTAAAAGCAAATTACATGGCCTCATTTTGAGATGTGAACAGAAAAATATGTACTGAATCTGAAAAGCTTTTCCTAAATGCTGCACACCATTCTCAAATACCATCCCCTCCAAGCTACATAATAGGTTGTACTTAAGCATTTTTTTTTTTTTTCTGAAAATCCGACCTATTCAGAATTTAAATGACCACATATGGAAGAGGGAAAACAGCACAGAGACTGACATAAAAGTAAGGCATCCCATAAGGATCAGATACTGTGTACGCTGAAAAAAAATCTTCAGTTCAGTCCTCCTCAGGAAATCTGATGTACTCTTCAGTTGCTTTCCTGTCTCAAGCCCTGGGAACAGTGATTGAGAAGATGGTAGGCAGAAGAAAAAGGAAAAAAAAGGAAAGAGAGAGAGATACCCACAATATCTTTTACTTACATTTCTTAAAGAACAGTGTGTTTAAGAGAAGTGACCAAATCTGGACAACAAAGAAAGAATGTTAATAGCCAATTTATGCATTTAGAAAATGAGATAAATGGGTTTTCAATTCAGGAGTGTCTTGACTTATCATAGAGGTTTACTTTCCTATGATTTGCTTGCTTCGTAAGTGCTCCAAGATTCTCAGATACTCTCTTGAAACAAGAAGTGTCATTTTTCACTTATACTCAGATATCTGTGAATTTATAAAAAAGAGGAAGCTGACTACCAAGTGAAATTCCCCCCTCCCCCAAATCCCCAGCTATATCTTATTTGCACTGTTGATTTTTATATATAAAATTGAAGAGAGCTGCCTGGGTGGCTCAGTCAGTTAAGGGTCCAACTCTTAATTTGGGCTCAGGTCATGATCTCAGGGTCATGAGATCGAGCCTCACATGGGGCTCCCCGCTCAGCAGTCTCTGAGATTCTCCCTCTTTGTCTGCCCTCCCCCTCACATTCTCTCTCTCTAAAATAGATAAATAAATCTTTTTTAAAAATTGAAGAAACATTCCCAAGAGGTAAAACAATCAGTGGTATGTTAAGATTCAATGACTGAATTAAATACAGTAAGATACTGGCTATCTTTGTGACCTGTTAAGAATTATATTCTATACCTAACTATTCATTTTCATTTTTCCTTCAGATCACCAAATATTCTTTCTACTATTGGCCTTCTCCTCATTGATAACCACCATTTCCCTCCCCACCGTCACCATTAGCACTTCCTCTGAATTGTGACTCCTCAGATTTCCCAGTAAATGTTTTGGAATTAATTTTCTTTGCCTTGGTATTTACAAGAGTCTGTCAGACTAAAACAGTGAGCCAGCATTCTTGCATTTTGCCAGAGGACCCACAAGTATATGAGTAAGAATATTTTTGAGGTTAAATCTTAAAGCACAAATCCACCCCTTGGCCAATTCTATGAGCTTAAAATCACGTGCACTAGATTTCCAAAGAATGAAGACTTGTATGAGAGCTGTGGAACTTGAACAACATATATACGTTATTTGTAAAACACAATTTGATATACAAAGTTTATCATTTTAATTTCAAACTCATGCTGCAGTCTTCATTTTGCACCAAAGCAAATACTCTACATGAAGTTATTTGTACATTAAATAAGTGTTCTATATAACATACAAATTACATCTTGCAGTTTGTTAAATCAATTTGATTCCACCTATCTGACAGTTGAAAGGATCTTTATTTAATAAGATTGCAAGAACATACGTCTTTCAATTCTTTAGATTTGTTTAATTTTTTTCAGTGCTGGTGCTGGACGAACTGGCTGTTACATTGTGATCGACATCATGCTGGACATGGCTGAAAGAGAGGGTGTTGTTGACATCTACAACTGTGTCAAAGCCTTAAGATCTCGTCGTATCAATATGGTCCAGACAGAGGTATGCTGCTTGTTGATTGATCTCTGATGGCTTTTTTTTTGTTTTCCAACATTTATCAAAAACAATGTTTTTCACATAGAATCAGTATTACCTCATCAAGTCATATAGGAAAATATTGATATCATTATTAATGTTTCTACATAGAGAAAATTCTTTGTATTCTCTACCTTTGATGACAAAAGATTTTTATTAAAATAGTTTGATTTTTTTTTCTTTCTTAGGAACAGTACATTTTTATTCATGATGCCATTTTAGAAGCCTGTTTATGTGGAGAAACTGCCATACCTGTCTGTGAATTTAAAGCTGCCTATTTTGATATGATTAGAATAGACTCGCAGACTAACTCTTCACATCTCAAAGATGAATTCCAGGTATTTACTTATTTCTGGAGCTCCTTTTATGAGCAACTTATTACAGTGTGTTCTGGGCATTATTAATTCCTCTAAGGAAGGTCTTTCAGGTCAAACTTATAACTTTTGACCCTGTCTCTTTCATTATACATATTACTATTGTATTAATGAGCTCATATCTGCAAAATGAGTTCAGACTCAGGGAAGAGTATGGGGAAGGGTATCATAAAAGTCAAACTTGGTGGTGGTTTGTGTGTGTTTACAACCTTTTTTTATGCAGACTTGCGGATTTTAACCTTCTGTGTCACTCACAAGGTGAGATCAAGCGCATTAATAATAATAGCTGAAGTTTGTACTAAACATTGTCTCTAAATAACCCCAAATGTTTTCACTGCCCTTAAAACATCCCTGAAGGTGTGTGAATGTGAAGTCAAGAGTAGCTCTGGACACCTAATACTTTGATCCTTTGTGCAGTGCTCTTTCTAGGTTGTTCTACCCTGTTTTCAAATATGGCATGCCAAAATGTTACTACAGATGATAGTTTCCAACTTTGATGATGGGTCATCGTTATGGGCCGCTCTACTTCTGTTTTCTTTGGTTAGGCAGTGCCTTTTGCAGGTAGCGACGGTTTTTGGCTTCCCTTTTCCTTTTAGGAAACACAGTGAACAATGTGTATATTGTTTCTTTGTCACTTCTCAGGCTTCATTAGCTTTAACTAAGTCTATCAGCCTGTCATCATGGCAAATGCCATCGCCTTGTACAAATCCTTCCCTTTGTACTTGGCCTCCCAGATACTTGATGGATCTGTTCTGTGCTATTAAATGGGTCACTTGCTTTTAACCTAGGTTCCCTTTTCTTTTTAGACTTTGAATTCAGTCACCCCTCGACTACAAGCTGAAGACTGCAGTATAGCGTGCCTGCCAAGGAATCATGACAAGAATCGTTTTATGGACATGCTGCCACCTGACAGATGTCTGCCTTTTTTAATTACAATTGATGGGGAGAGTAGTAACTACATCAATGCTGCTCTTATGGACGTAAGAGACTGCTGTCTTTGTTAGTGTGAAGTGTCATGAAAAGCTACGTGATATGGTGAACACCGGCTGGTTTTCTTTTCAAGAAAATTAACAGGGCCTAGAAAGGAAACTTGGAAATTTTTTTTTTGAGAATGACTTTGAATTTCCCCTACAGGGATTCTTAGGAACTCTAAGTTTTAGGCCCCATTGTAAGTTTGGAGCTTGGTTGTCAGTTATTATATTCTGTACAGGAAATACCTGCAGGTCATATTTTCCATCTTAATTATTTTCAGAAAAGAAAATCATGCTTATGTATTTTGAATGTTAGGTGAGGAATGAATTTTTGAAGACACATAATGCCTTATCTTACAGAAGTTGTGTTAATTTGGGAAATCTTTATCTCTGGCATTTAATGTTCCAGTAATTTATGGCTAACTTGTTTTACTGGCCAATAATTATTAGAGACCCTTTATAAATAACTAGGAGAAGGCACCGAGGATACATGTTAATACATCCATCGTTAATGAAAAAACTGTCTTGCCCCACTCCAACCATCACAGAGTGTAAGTGGTAGAGCATATCCTCAGCAGGTTAGCGTCCCATAGACAGAACAACATAGGGAGAGAGTTTTAAGTCAGTCCTTGGCTACCTTGCTGGGTTACCTTGGAAAGAAGCAAGAAGGCTCTCCACGTTCAGAATCCTTTTAAACAGCTCATCATCGTCATTTGTAAACATTTCTAGGTTTTGCCTTTTCATCTGTAGAACCATAGCCAGGAGAAATTAGAAGTCAGGGTCCATGCCTGTGTGACTAATAATGAAGCTTTCTGCATTGTTGCTCCTATTGTGTTTTCGAAAATTAGCTCCTGATAGTAGAGACCTAGAAAGCCTACTTTCTACTTCTGAGACTAGTCTTTTAGCCAGTCACTTTGCTCTTTTTATGTTGCAGAGCAGAATAGTCTAAAGACAAGCTCAAGTGAAAAGTTCCCATTCTTGCTATGACCAGAATCTTGCCTTGTCATTAATCACATCCACTGAAATCACACCTAATCCTCATTGTTATCTTTTTCTTCCCATTTTAATTGTCTGGAAAGACAAATACACTAAATACAGAGAAAACACACAAGACCTTTTGTTTCTGAGTCTAGATTTAGAATTTTAAAAGGCTGTGTGGAAAAGGGAAGAAGAAAATACTGTTAGGAAAGAGATTGATGAGGCATAGGTCTGAGGCATTTTTTGTCTTTGGCATCAATTGCTGTCAAATTTTTCTTCATTTCCAGTTTGATTTCTAGTCAACAGGAAGACTGAACCTTGTTCTCTACCTGTTTCTACTCTCTGCTTAATTCCCTATGATTCAACATAGATACATTTCATAATTGAGACCGTCCGGTGGATTCAGTAGTGGTAGTTGGGGCCTCAGAAAAGTTAGGTTTGGTTTGTCTTGTAAGAACAGAGCTCACTGGTCAGCACTCCCCACTCCCTCTACCCTCTAGCAACATCCTCAGTGTTCTGTACCCTTGTGCTATGATTGTGAAGCATTAGGAGGCAAGGCCAAGGATTCTGTGATTTCAAAGCCTCAGATGTGCTCTTGTCCTTACCGAGGAAAGATCTAGGAAAGCACCTGTGTCCCTCACATCATCTTATTCATCTCCCCTCCCCTGTGACTCAAAAACTGAGTAAATAGCTTGCCTTCCCATGGAACAGACATGTGATTGGAAGGAAAGTTATTCTTCTGACCCTTTTTCATGAGGCTTCATACTTTCTTAGGAGACACTCACCTCAGAGGCAGGTGTAACTCTGTGAGGCTTGAGGTCATTTAGAAACAGCCATTTGAACTGTCAGCACTCAGATTTATCCCACTGTCTTCCATGGAGCTGAATGCCATGGTTAGCAGCATTTCCCAAATGGCGATAAGATCAATGTTCAAGAATATGTTTCTACACTGATGTTAAGACACTTGAAAAACTAAAAGAGTTAAATGATACAAATGAGTTAGGGGATCACTGACAATTTTATCAGCATGAAGGAAATCTATCTCAGGCAACTGTCTAGTCATTTTTTTACAAACTATTTAATACATAGAAATATAGATCATTAGTCTGCAGAATGACACATTGCCCAGGTCACATGAGTATACTCTCTCCTTCTGGATGGAGATAATGTGTCATGTCCCAGTCAGGGGGCACTTGGTAAAAAAAGGAGCCATTCCCTTATAGGTGGAGCCAAGAAGTGCATTTTACTTTAAGAAAAATCTTAAGTGATTGAAACTGTCATTCTGACCATGAATGTACATTAGAAATGCCCAGGAAACTGGAATGG
The DNA here is from genome assembly GCF_011800145.1 of Mirounga leonina. NCBI lineage: Eukaryota > Metazoa > Chordata > Mammalia > Carnivora > Phocidae > Mirounga > Mirounga leonina. The sequence continues at coordinate 80,915,412 of NW_023270807.1, read as the reverse complement.
GCCTGCAAGATGAGCAGAATGTGCTGATAATATCCATATAATGTAAAAGCACACAAGTATGAGGCATATGTGGTTTTTCTTACTTGAAATGGAAGAGAACCCAGCAGTTTCATATATAGATATGAATCAGATTTATATCTATATATAAATATAGATATAATACACAATATTGAAATATATATAAATATATATAATATATGTATATGTTGATAGATGTTGATAAATGATAGAAGATAGATAGATGATAGAAGATAGATAGATGATAGATAGATAGATAGATAGATGAAAGATAGATAGGGACACAGATATACCTACATACACACCAGGGAATTTTGTGCCTTCAGCCTCTCAGATTGATTACCTTTGAAAAACTGAAAGAGCCCACAGGTACCTCATGGAGGATCTTAACCTTAAGAAGTTCTTTAGTTTCTTCTTTTGTTTTTGGCCTATATTTACTTCTCTCAGCAAAGTAAAACTTGAATTGCTGTTGAGACTTTGAAGCCCTGCCATCAGATTGACAAAGTAGTGGCTCCAGTACATTCCAGTGGCCCAAATCTCTTATTCCATGGCTTAGGCAGCGTCCGGCTCCCTCTCCACGTGGGGCTGTTACACCTTACCTGGTCCTACCTTGAGATGCGTTGAATTGGCTTGTACGACTGATCATTCATTTTAAGTTCTCATGTTTTCCCATCTACCTTGTTTCTTCACAGAGTTACAGGCAACCAGCTGCTTTCATTGTCACACAATACCCTCTGCCAAACACTGTGAAAGACTTCTGGAGATTAGTGTACGATTATGGCTGTACGTCCATCGTGATGTTGAACGAAGTCGACTTGTCCCAGGTTAATGGCTGGGCGTTGCTTCTGTGTACTCATACACAACCTAATGAAGTAGTAATAAGATGTTAAAATCCGCTTCATACTACCCTCATTGGAGAAAAATAATGCTCATTTTGTTTTTTTTCCCCCAAAAACATTCATCATCTAGGGGTGTCCTCAGTACTGGCCAGAGGAAGGGATGTTGCGATATGGCCCCATCCAAGTGGAGTGTATGTCTTGTTCAATGGACTGTGATGTGATAAACCGGATTTTTAGGATATGCAATCTAACAAGAGTAAGTCATTAATATTTTACGTGAGCTGATCCAGAGCAACTGAACATAACCATGTTGGGGTATCATTCCAATCAGACAACAGGAAGAGTGGAGTTAATAGGTGTTACGTAATCAGTCCCAAAGGTAGTAATCATCTTATACCTTAGTATTAGAAGAAAAATGCATTCCCAAAAACATTTCTGCTTAGAAATGCAGGAAGCTGGCTATCCTGGTCAGTTACTTAATGTATTACATCAGAAACTAAATTCAGATGCACTGACTCAACTGAGTTTGATGGTCTGAGCCTGATCTCTGCGCATATGTGGACTTTCATCAAGGTCAACTACATGTTTTATTAGTATTGATATCCAGCCCAGAAGAGGCATATGATTGAAAAATAAGTACATAATAATAATGATGATAACTAAAAGGCTTTACCTCAGGAGGAAGGGATTTGTCGGATCAGCCATTATAGAAAGATTCCATGTCACTATTGCATACAAGGGAGAACCCCACACATGAGGGGAAAAGGTAAATCACAGCCATCATTGAATCTCTTTCACCTGTAATTTCATCTTGCTGAATGTCCCAGGATCTGGCTTTGCCCAGAATTGTAGAACCAGCACTGGTACCCCTTTTCCCAGGAGCAAAGGAGCAGCTGTGTTTCTCAGAAATCTTTCTTTCCTTGAGCCTTCATATATTTTACACTAAATGATAAAATTAAGTCTGGGGTCTGTCCTCCAAAAAAGCAAAAAAAAAAAAAAAAAAAAAAAAAAGGTGCTAATAAAAACTGTTTAGGTTGTGTAGCCAAATAGCAAACAGAATTTGAAAAGAAATCATTAGTAGCTTCCATGGAATTACTCTTTTTAAAGAGATTTACTCTGTTTTTAGTGCACCAGCTTTATGTATGTATATAATTTTAAGTGTGTGATTCAGATTGTCATGTTCCAGTGTTTTCATATCAAAATGGCTATATGTGTTTCTGGTTAATAAGTCTATATGTATAACTATAAGCAGAGGATATAGTCATAGCCAATTCTGTCGCTCATTTCAGTGGAGAAAAAAAGGATAACTTCAAATCATGTCATAATATCCATGCATATCTTAGATGTTAATTTAAGTGGAATCTCATTATGTCTGCACATCTGTTCCATTATGGTTCTAGTAATATTTTAGCCGAGAAACCATAGCACTAAACTCAGAAAGTAAGACTTGTCTTTTTATTGAGCTGTTTATATGAAAAATATTCTAAGGATGGGAACTGAAATCTGTGTTTTTTCGTCGGCATATTTGTTTATTTATCTTCCCCTATGTTTGGTGTTCTGGTTCTTATTAGTGCACGATTTCTTTTTCTATTTCTAGTCTTAGTTAATATCGTGCACTTCATGAGATGTTTAATATGCACCAATGAGAAGTTGGGTGTTGTTCTAGTAGGTCCTTGTGATGCAGGAGCCCTTGCCAGGTGGAAATTCAAATCTGATGGCTATGATACAGCTTATCATGTATTGCAAATACTTTCTTAACATTTTCTTATGAGGCCTTAATGTTTTGGTTCATTCATTTAACAGTACTATTCTTTGGACAGTATTCTGCTAGGTTCTAGTGACACAGAGTTTAGGGGAGAAAGAGAGAGATTTCCTCATCTTTAAAGAACTTGTATTTTATCAGGGAAGATAAGCACTGAACAAGTCATTGTATAACCATTTATTTACAAATATGAGAAATTTTAGAGAAAAAGGACGAAATCCAGAGTGGGTGATCTGACATAGCTGGGTGACTAGAGAAGACTTCACTGGGGTAATGATCTTTGAGGCACAATTTGAAGAATCGGTAGGAGCTATTTGGGGTAGGAGAACCAACTATCCTGGTGTTCACAGGACAGAGAGGTTTTCCAGGACACAACGAGTTTCAGTTCAAAGACCAGAAGAGTCCCAGGCAAACCCAAGACAAATTGATCACGGTGTTTTGGGATTGAGAGGCACAAACAAGGAGATCTGTGAGGCCAAATGGAGAGTTTGTGCAAAGTTCCCCAGGCAAGAAATGACTTAATGAATGGACTAATAGAAGGCCAATGTGTAATAATGTGGTATAGTAAAGGGAAGGTTGGGGAAGGAAGTGGAGCCATATCGTGTAGAAATTTTTAAGCCACTGCAGCAATTTGGATTTTATGTAAGATCATTTGGAAGCCATTAAAGCAGGGGAATGACAAGATCATATTTGCATTTCAAAATAATCATGATGCTGCAGTAAAAATGGTTTGGAAGGAGATCAAAGTTTATTCAAGGAGACCAACTAGGAAGCAATTATCATAATTGGTGATTGGGCCAATGCAATGATGTCAGCCATGATAAAGAGGAGAAGAATTTGAAAGTTATTTAAGGTGTGTGCTTGATTATTGGATATGGGGTGTGAGGGAGAAGCTTATATAAAGGTAATTCTCATGTTTCTTGCTTCTGTAACTTAGAATGTTTCTGTACTAGTATGTACATATTTTGGACTTACCAGCTAGACTCACTCCAGCATAAATGGCATTTATGTCATGGTGTAAACATGTATTCATCTTCACTTTTTAGTAAAAATTCGAGTCCCAACTTATTTACAGAAAAATGCTCTTCCCTCTACAGCCACAAGAAGGTTATCTGATGGTACAGCAGTTCCAGTATCTAGGGTGGGCCTCTCACCGAGAAGTGCCAGGCTCCAAACGGTCATTTTTGAAACTGATACTGCAGGTGGAAAAATGGCAGGAGGAATGCGAGGAAGGGGAGGGCCGAACCATCATCCACTGCTTGTGAGTATGGCGCCTCGGCTGGGCCGCGTGGGGGCCCTGGTGCTCACTTCCTCACCAGCCTTCCTATTTTCCACGTTAAAGAGTACTCAGCTCACATCTTAGGGATCGCCACAGAGAGCATTTCCAAATAGTCTTCCTGTCTCCTGAGTCTCTAATTTCCGTTTTCAGATTTTTTAAACATCCATTATTATATAGTTATCATATGATTTAAACTCTTTCGAACACTACTTGGAACCACTTTTCTGATGTACACAGCGTTCAAATGTACCAAAATTTCGAGGGATCGAAGTCGCAGCAGCCTGTGCCTCCAGCCTGTTCCTAAGCATAAGCTGCAGAGCTAACGTCATCCTCACGTGTCCCTGCGCTCTACCATCTACACATACATGCGTACAAATGGAGCAAAATTAATACAAAATGGAAAGAAAATGAAGATCATGTTTTCATTTCCTCAACCTACAAGATTGTGTGACCTCTGGTGACTAAAAGCTGCTATCTAAAATGCCTTGGCTTTCTTTGCTTCCAGAAATGGTGGTGGGCGAAGTGGTATGTTCTGTGCTATAGGCATTGTTGTTGAAATGGTGAAGCGGCAAAACGTGGTGGATGTGTTCCATGCAGTCAAGACCCTGAGGAACAGCAAGCCCAACATGGTGGAAGCCCCGGTGAGTCACAGAGTCTCAGACACAGCAGGGGGCAGGGACATTAGACAATCATAACCTACTCGTTGGGTTGACTTCATACACCCAAGGGAATAGGATGTGTAAGTGAGTCTCTGTGGGGACTTTCCTGCCTAACTGATAAACTGCTGAGTATCTCTCTCTACCCACATAAACCTAATCACATATCACAGAAACTGTTCGTGATGAAAACTATTTTCACTTGATTTGGGAAATGTATAGAATTGTGGGGTTTTTTCCTGTGATAGGCCATACATACTAGCTGTAATAAACTTTAGTAAATAGTTCTTACAGTAAGAATAAATTCCACTGTCTAGGCCTTATTCTTGTCTATTTTTCATTTCTTAAAGCATCTAGGTTAACTGGTAAAGCATTCATCCAACGGATATATTCCTAAGCTGTATCAGCACTTTGGACACCTAATGTCTGTCCTTAACCATCAAATGAAGTTTATTTTAGTCATTACCTATAATTCTTCTTCATTTCTGGTCAAATTATAAATTTTAAACTGGCCTCATTGACAGTTTTCAACTTTTACCAGTTAGAGCGAGTGGTTCAGATGATGCCACCTGAATTTTCCAGGGCTCATAAACTCAGAACACAGCTCACAAAATAAGAGACGATAGGAATGGGTAGGTGGGAGCTCATCTGGGTGGAGCTGTATGAACAGTAAGAAAGAAAAGTTAAACTCCTCGAGCACATTTTACTTCTAAAGAGAGATGTCTGTGGGTTACACATATGTGCAAGGTGGGATAAGGTCAGGAGCAGCTGTGTAGTTTATGTTCACACAAAGGTAAACCAGAAAAACCAAGGCAAAATTGTTGCTTGCCCTACATTTATCAAGATGATCAGATAACTAAAATGAGCAATTCAATAAACCTTTAAAGTATTCTCACCACTTCCTGCTCATGGATTGTTCACACAAAAAGTGCATTGCTTCCTGAGACAAAAATCTGAAGAGTTACATTTATACCGTTTCACTTTTACAAGTGATAACAGACGTTAACCCCTTCTACAAGCCCCCTCAAGCCGCCCCTCCTCTAGCTCATCCCTTGGGTTACTGCTGTTGTCTGGACAAGATGATGTTGGTGCTGACTGGAGTATTGTGGCAATGGAGGTAGAGAAAGGGGGGTGGATTTGAAGGATTTTTGAGGTAGAACTCTCAAGTCTTCTTACAGAATGTAGTGGTTATGTCTTTTGACTCTTTGCTGTCTGAAGGTTTCTTACTGTAAACTCCACCTCTGTCTCAGATCAGATCTTTTTAAATTCATCAGTGGGGTCACTTCTGGTGTCAGAATTCAAATTTCACCTCCACATTTTTTTTTAAAGATTTTATTTTTTAAAGATTTTATTTATTTATTTGAGAGAGAGAATGAGAGACAGAGAGCACAAGAGGGAAGAGGGTCAGAGAGAGAAGCAGACCCCCCGCTGAGCAGGGAGCCCGATGTGGGACTCGATCCCGGGACTCCAGGATCATGACCTGAGCCGAAGGCAGTCGCTTAACCAACTGAGCCACGCAGGCGCCCTTACCTCCACATTTAACTCTGATTTCCTACAATAACTTAGGGGGGGGAAAATCTCTGGTTAAACGCAGCCATTCTAGAACCTTCCAAAAAGTTCCTATGTACGTTTACATTCATGTCCCATTAATCCTGACTGAACACCTACCCTCTGATTTGTGTTTAATCAGTGTTAATGATGAGTTCAGTGTGCTGTTGAATTGAACTGACAAGTTTGGTAAGAGTGTAAACAAAATTGCTAGTGACAGATTAAAGAGACATAACTGTTTTCAGGCACTTTTTGGCTCTTCAGATGCACTTGCCACAGTGGTAGGCTAATTTAAATCACACCTACTTGATAATTAAGGCTAGGATTGATAAAGATCTCTTGGGGGAAGTTTTTATTACCCTAGTTTATTGCTGGAGACACCTGAAAGTTCTCTTTAGAAATAATATGCATTTTAGACTGTTCTCCATTCCAGCCTGAATTTTACCCACTTGGACTGAGTTGAGAAATTTTTAATGACACGTTATAAGTCATAACTTGTAATACGATCTGATCTTTTCTAAATTCTTGATAATGGAGCAGTACATAGATGAACTTAGAGGAAGAGCAGTTTTAACTCAAACTTTGTCAACCACGTTGTCTTACATATATAAAGACAGCAGAAACAAATTTTCAGGTATAATAAGCTTAAAAGAACTTAAGAACCACTAAGCATTTTTGAAAAATTTACTTAAATACTCTGATGAATGAAAAGCTATATCAAAAATTAAAAACTTGGAATTGTGAATGGTAGTTTAAAATGACTGGTTTTTTGTTTTGTTTTGTTTTTGGTCCTGCTAAGGAAAAAATATCTGAAGTTTGGAGAAGAATATTTGCACATTTCACTGTAGCATTTATTTATATTAAAGAAAAAATAAAAACAATCTAATAGGCAAATCTGTATGTTAGACTTCTATGTAGTGTGAAAAGAAATGTTAAATAACGTAAGAAAAAGATACATAACAGTGTTAAAGGAAAATAAAATATAAACTTATATTCTCAAATCTATGTATGTAATTACATTTATTCTAAAGTAATTATTTCAACCATGCCTTTAAAAGGACTAGAACAGGGGTGCCTGGGTGGCTCAGTTGGTTAAGCGGCTGCCTTCGGCTCAGGTCATGATCCTGGAGTCCCGGGATCGAGTCCCACATTGGGCTCCCTGCTCGGCGGGGAGCCTGCTTCTCCCTCTGACCCTCCCCCCTCTCATGCTCTCTCTATCTCATTCTCTCTCTCAAATAAATAAATAAAATCTTTAAAAATAAAAAAAAGTAAATAAAAGGACTAGAACAAAACTCAGGCAGTATTTTACCAATAATTGTTTCTAGTAGTAGAATTATGGAACACTTTTTTCTGATTCCTTGTATTTTTCTGCACTGGGCAGTTTTTCTGTAATGATCAGGTTTTACTATTACAATTGGATAAAAAAAAATACTGGAGATTTTCAAAAACTGAGTAGAAAATATGAGGCAAAGATAATATATCTTTTTACATCAAGTCCCTTTTCCTTAAACAGCAATCATTAGACTCAGACATAAAATATGTATGCCCAGAAATTAAACTTCCATATAGGAAAACCAATGGGTAATTCTTGAATAATTTTAAGCGGTGGCTGGGTGTTCGGTTGGGGGTGGTGGTTCACCATTAGTCTCCTTTTTCTTAACTTTTCTCAACTTGTATGTGTTCGCCTCTTCCAGGAGCAGTACCGTTTCTGCTATGATGTCGCTTTGGAGTACGTGGAATCTTCTTAGTTGGCTGAGATCTCAGAGTCCGTCCACGCAGAAGCCCATTCATCTGTTGAGCCAGCAGCTCTTGTACCTGTTACACCTGTGCAGAAAGATTTTAATGTGGGGGGTGGGAGGCTTTTACATTCAAGAAGTAAAAGTATTTTTCTTATGACGTTGTGTATCTTAATAAAAAGGACTTAGTTTCTATTACCGTACGAAAGCATCAACATTTCGTGCCACATAAATTATATTTAATAAGAACAGATTCAAATGAGAACTTATCAGTGTTTGTACAGTGAATATGCAGCTTTTTCTCGCCTGGTTCTGGTAGAACAGCCACCACACGTTGCATGAATTAACAAATTTCTATGTGGCATTTTTCTCCCTTTTTTTTTAGATAAAAGATGTTAACTCTTTAAGGAAGAAGTAAGAAAAGCTGTGCAAATTCATAGTAAAGTTCATTTTTTATATGTTTCCAGTGTAGCAGATCTCTATATAAATATATAAATATATATAACTGGCTTATTTTCTTTTGATGTGCAATGATAGCTGGATCATTTAAAGTTCTTTTTAGGGAAAAAAAAAAAAAACATAAGCCAAAGACTCAACTGTAAATATGTCTATATGGAGAAAGCACATTATATTTATTGGTTACTTACATTCCTTTTTTGATGGCTAAAATACTACCACCACACAATCATTTCTTTTCTGAAGAAAGCTTTTTCTTTCACTAAAATCAATTGTAAACGATTTTTGTAGATTATTTTTTGTATGTTTTAGTGTAAGTAGAGGATAAACTTTTTATTCATAAACCAGGAAGCGATGTTCTTTATAGTGATTCTCTTGTGTACATGCTTGTGAATTAAATTTATGTAAAACACTTGGCAATTGGGTCTTTTAATATAGGACCAAATTAAAACATTTTGCTGAAGATGTGTAATTTTTCACAATTTCATTAGGTAAATAATGGTTTGGTGATCATACATGAGAATTGCACACATTCAAGGGCCTTGCTGATGACTTGCGCAATGCTGAACATCCCTTTAAGCATCGTTTAAATTTTAAAGGAATTGATTTTGTCAGCCTATGAGCAAGCACTGGTCAAGAAAACAAAATGGCAACATTTATGCTTTCAGAGTCAAATTTTAGCAAACTGTAAAGCATCAAGATGATAGAGTGTTTCTTTTGATATTTACATGCACAAGCTTTGGGTTCTGACCATAGGAAGTGTGAACAAATCGATGCCAGATTCCTGTTTGTGCATTGTCGTGGGATTTGTAAGTGAACCTTTCTAAATGTGGTCTTGTTCATATGCTCCATATAGCTGTAACTTCACATCATCAGCTTGCAGTTTGTTATTGACTAAAGCATTCCAGTATCCTCCTCCTAGATTGCCAGTACATGACATGGTGCTTATAAAGATTTAACTAAAGTAAGAGTGAAATAAAGTTTTTATAATTACAACAATTGTTTGCACATATTTTCTCTTAACTTCCATGCCTTCATTCCCAAATAAATAGCCTCTTCTCACTGATACTAGTAGACCCCAAAAATTCTATTAAAAGTAAAACGAATGTCCAAGCACTAATAACTTTTTTTTTAATTGAATATCAACCAGTCCAGATAAATGGAGGGGGAAAAGGCCAGAGGACTGACTTAATTCTTTTTAGTTGCTATATATGTATGTCACTATTTTTTTACGTAATATACATTTTCATACTTCTTCCTTATAGCAAACTTGACAAATAAGTATCATTCCTGTTTTATAGATGTTGCAACTGAAGCTAATGAGAAAGTAAATGATTTGTCAACAGATTCAAATCTGAGTCTGATTTAGCAGTTCATTCTCTTCCACTAAACACACTGCTTCCCCCAATGGCATGACGAAGAAAATTGGGCACCTCGTTCTTACTGTTCCTCATTAATTGGTTTTCTCATAAAGTCTCATTATGGGTATCTTCAAACTTCCATTCCCTGTGTACATTATTAGAACATTTGTGACCTTCATTAGTAAGAATTTATTTTTTTTTTTAAAGATTTTATTTATTTATTCATGAGAGACAGAGAGAGAGAGAGAGAAGCAGAGGGAGAAGCAGGCTCCCAAGGAGCAGAGAGCCCGATGCGGGACTCGATCCCAGGATGCTGGGATCATGACCTGAGCCGAAGGCAGACGCTTAACCATCTGAGCCACCCAGGCGCCCCATTAGTAAGAATTTAGATAAAGAGACTTTATCTTTTCCTAGAAAGACTAATTTACATTTAAACATGGATGCATTTAACAAAAAATCCACAAGCTCCTCCCAGATTTCTTTACCCAGTCATGTTCAGGATGTTAATCCCACAGAGGATTCTGCTTTGCCGCATGACCTTAATTTCATTTCTACTCACCCGATTGTGTCCACACTCCACCAAAATCACTGTAAATACTACTGTTTGCAAAGCTCAGAGGTCCGTGTGGCCTCCAAAATTTAAGCAAAGAACAGAAAGAGTCCCCTTTCTCTCTGACGGGAAATACTGCTGTGCTTGCTTTACTGGGGACACCACAGAGGCCATTGTCAGGAGACAACGGGGGTAGGTATAAATCTGTTTTTCTCAAAACTCCTGGTCAGAAGGTCATTCTTAGTACCCGGTGGCACTCACTGAGTGGTCCTGTGCTTGGATGGCCCCATTGCACTCATTCGTGTCCCTCTGGGCAAAAGTGGGCACCACTTTTAGAATTTGTCATGCTTTTCACAGTGAAAGGCCTCTTATCTATCAGTTAGTCCTTGAATGGCTGTCATGAAGTTGAATTTTATACATCCCCTTCCTAGATGGGATCACTAAGGAAATGCTGGAAGCGTGTGGACCAGAGACACACAAGCCACTGGGAATTTAGGAGTTTTAACAAAGTCCTCTTGAAAATAAGTGTTAGGCGTCTGGTCTGAGCTGTGTAGCCTTTTTCTAGTATTTGGTCTTTGGAGAAAGGTTTTCATGTGAATGTGTTGCTGTATCACAACCAAATGATCTGACACTGAGAGAGAAAAAAGATCTTCTGCTGGACAAGGAGGGAGAAGAGACATGTGCTCTCTATACTGATATGCCTATGTGCTCATGCAACACTCCCATTACTGAGAATCTCCTGGGTTCCAGGTACTCGTGTAATAAGCTTGGAAGGCAGACATCAACAGCTGCTCCCTCTCAAATCTGCTCTGTTACTAGAAAATGGTGGAAAGAAGCTCCTGGCATCTAAAAAAACATAACAGACAATATTAGAATGCAGGAGAGAAATGACTCTATTTCAACAAGAAATAGGAGGTAATCTGTTAGCTTTGGAAGAATGCCTTTGAGATTTGCCTAACCTACATAGGAGAGTGACAATACTACATTTTTAATTTAATTTCTATGCACTTCAGCAAGCAGTCCTTTTTCATAACAAAATAGCCAAAAGTCAATATTCTGCCCCATATCCCAGTGCAATATGTAAAATATTTATAAAATGTTTCCATAGACAGAAACTCCACAGCCTGCCTAGATGCATTTCAGTGTTTTAGTAAACACCCCCTATTCAATGTAGGGACAACATGCTATTTTACACAACACTTTCCTAAGTGAAGACAGAAGACAGCCAGCTGTGTCCCCTATAATAATTTCTACTTACATATTATTTCATAAAGTTTCCCCACAGCTTAGGGAGGCTCGGAATGGGAGCAATATTATCTGAATTTGTTCATAACTCTATTCAAGTGGTCTGCAGAGTATTAGAATATTATCTCTCTGAAACTAAAAGGAAAAGCTCTGTCTTGGGATCTACTTTTAAGTAAGCTATAAGTGGCTTCTGGAATATAAATTGTCCAAAAATCAATGGTGGTAGATCTATAACACTTCTGAACTTCAGCTTCCTCCAAAGTGAATTGAAATGCTAACCTGGAAGAAAACAAACACCAGACAGATACTGTTGTTATTAAATCCTGTAAGAAACCAGTAGAAGGGGTTTCTAAATCATTGAAGCAAACATGAAGTCCCTACTGGGGATCAGAAAGCCCCTTTTTTAATGTTAAAGTCTGCTTGGGAGAGAGATTTTGCAACAGATAACATCTTTCATGATGTATTTTCCAATTGTAGGAAATCTACATGAAATCTAACAGAATACTGAGTGCTGATTCTGATGTGTAATTGTCTTATAAGTCTTAGAGACTTATTAGTCTTATAAGCTTATTAGACTTGATTCACTTAGAAGATATGTAGCATGGAGGCCAAAAAAAAGATTTTTTTTTTAACCTTTCAGTACTTAAATGCAATCTAAGTAGATACAGAATACGAAGAACAAGAATATTTAAACTGAGTGACCAAAGAGTTCTTTTCTTAAATAGATGTTAGAATGTGCGGACAAGCAAAGGCCATACATTACCACTATTTGCCTGGTCTCAGACAAAATCAAACTGGGAAGGTAGAAAAAAATAAGATCACTATGGCATCCACTTGTTATTTGTTGAGAAAGAGGAGAGGCAAATTCAAATGCCTGCATGGCTACTGGACACTGAGTGGGGAAAGCAGGACAGGTATTTCAGAATGGCCATTCAGATTGTATTATAACAATTAAACCATAAATCTGTTTTTCTCAAAGCTCCTATTCAGAAAGTCATTTTTAGTACCCGGTGGCACTCCCTGAGTGGTCCTGGGCTTGGATGGCCACATTCCACTCAGCCATGTCCCTCTGGGCAGGTGATGTCCTGGCACCACTTTTAAGATTTGTCATGCTTTTCACAGTGACATCCTTTGACCCATATTGAATTTCACAGGGACATCCTTAGTTTATGCATTTTCTAATAGAAATATTTCTCATCCCTACAAAAATATATCTCCCATTTTTATTAAAACAATATCCCAGGGCACCTGGCTGGCTCAGTTACTGGAACATGCAACTCTTGATCTCGGGGTTATAAGTTCGAGCCCCACACTGGGTGTAGAGATTACTTAAAAAAATAAAATCTTAAAAAAAATTTTTCCCCAATTTTACATTTTCCCAATTTTGGTTGAAAAATGGATACTAGAGATACTCTCGCATCTTCGGTTCTTACTATTAAAAAACACAATAACAAGATTAATGATAGGTGACAACTGCTGTTTGATACGGGAACCAGAGGGAACAATGTGCGGAGGCCACCTCCCACTTGGGCTCGAAAGCAAGTGTGATGCCCAAAGAGAATGGCACTTACCTCCCAGCAGTGTTTGCTGTGTGGGAATATGGACCCAACAGTCTCTCATCTTTCATGAGTGTGGAACTTGGCATTTTTATGTAGACTCTTAAAGACTGTTGAATGTTAGCAACCACTTAAATTCAAAAGCAAACAAACAAACAAACAAAAAACCCTCTGGCCCAACCCTGTGCAAACAAAAAAACAAAAAAACAAACCCTGTCAGAAGGCTGCATCTGATGTGGTCTGTACATGACTTCCATTGTAGAATAACTGTTGTTTACCCTTCCGACCTTCTAAAAATATTCTTAAAGAAACACAAGCTTTAGTTCTCTCAAAACAGCTATCATGACTATTTTTTCATATTTATTCTTTTCCAATTTACCTTCTCTTCCTACATATTTTTGTTTTAAAAAATTTATGTAGATGAATCTTGACTCCTAAGATGAGAAAAAAAAAACAAAAAAACATAAAAACAAGGTCGATGTCTCTTTCTGCTCCCTCCTACCTGGACTCAATTCAAAAAAGTGTATTTCAGAAAAGAATTCTATAAAGTCTGTTCTTTGACCATAAAAGTATCAAACTAAAATTCAATAACAGAAAGGCAACAGGAAAATCTCTAAACATATGTAAATTAAGCTACATACTACTAAATATTTCATAGGACAAGGAGAAGTTTTCAAAGGAAATTTTAAAAAATAGACCTGAAAAAAAACAAAAGTACAACATACCAAAATCTGTGAGATGCAGCTAAAGCAGTGCTGGGGGGGACATTTATAGAATTAAATGCTTATATTAATTAAATGAGATGAGGTCTCACAATGATCTGAGTTCCTACCTCAAGAAAATAGAAAACAAAGAACAAAATAAACCAAAGCAAGTGAAAAGGCAATGAAAATAGGAAAATAGAGAATATAAATGAAATATAAATCTGGTTTTAAAAGGTCAGTAAAACTGATAAACCTCTAACAAGACAGAAAAAAATAGAAAGAATATATAAATCACCAATGTCAGTCTGTGGTAGATGCCAAAAAAAAAGTATGTTTTTCTTAGTTCTTTGAAAAGAGAGAAAGCAAGAAAGAAAAAAAGAGAGAAAGAGAGACAAGGGGTTGGGAGAGGGAGAGAGGGAGGAAGAAGGAAGAAAGGAAAGGAGGGAGGAAGGAAGGGAGGGAGGAAGGAAGGGAAAAAAAGAAATTCCAGGGAATTATATGAAGTGAAAAAAGCCAATCCCAAGAGTATATGCTATATTATTTTATTTATGTTACATTTTGAAAAGACAGAATCTTAAAAATGGAGAACGGATTAGTTATTGCCAAGGATTAGGAATATGGGTGGAGTGAGTAAATGGGAGGTGGGTGTGGTTATAAAGGGCAACACAAGGAATCCTTGTGATGATGGAACTATTCTGTATCTTGTCTGTGCTGGTGATGCATAAACCCACACATGTGACAAAAGAACCAAATACACACACACACACACACACACAAATGAGTAAAAGTAAAACTGGGTAAAACTGAGTAAATTTGGTGAATTGTATTAATGTCTCTGTCCTGATTGTGAATTGTACGTTAGCTTTGAAAAGCTTCCCTGAAGGGGCACCTGGGTGGCTCAGTCAGTTAAGCATCTGACTCTTGATTCGGCTCAGGTCATGATCTCAGGGTTGTGAGATTGAGCCCCCCATTGAGCCTCACCTTAGGTTCCACGATCAGTGGGGAGTCTGCTTAAGATTCTCTCTCTCCCTCAACCCCTCCCTCTGCTTACATGCACACTCTTTCTATAATAAATAAATAACCACTACCCAGTGGCAAATTATCCAAAGCCATCTTACTATTTATTGAATCTAGAGGAAAATATTAGATAGTCATTAACTCCTCAGTCCATAATCTTTTTTTCAAGTGGAGAAAGTACCCCTTTCCAGCATATTTCTTTTCTTACTGTTGGAATAGCAATAGCATCCAAAAGGAAGGAAATATGAGATAGGATTTTAATCCAAATCTTGTTTTTCCAAAACCATGCCCAAGAGAGTGAAACCAGATAGAGAAGACAGAAAGACAAACAAAATACATAGAGCAAATTATCAAGACAAATGGATAGTAATATGTGCTATGCAGAGGATTACAATGGATGATGTTATGAGTGACCTGGGTCACTGCAGAGAATAAAGGAGAGGACCCTTTCAATCCAAGGCCCTCAAATGGGAAGAAGTTGGATGTTTGCAATGTTGAGAAAGTGGCCAGTGAGGCTGAAGCACATTGAAGAGAAGGGTACAGTGTGAGGTCATCCAGAGTGGTCCAGCATATGGACTTAGTAAGCCAGAACCAAGAGTTTGGATAGTATTCATCTAAATTCTCCATTTCTTTTACCTTCACACTGCATAATCCAGAGTTTACTGTATTGCATTGCACATGGCAGATATCAATAAATGTTTAGTAGATATAATTTAAGCCAGAGCTAGAATCCAGTTTTCTTCTTTCTTCTCCTGTGTTTTCCCCACAACATCATACAGTATCTCTGCTTCTAAAAAAGCAGACAAATAAATGGCACTTTCCAGGATTATCCTTTGAGTATACTGGGTAGCTCATTCTCCTAAGTACTTTGGCACTTCATTTATAGTATTCATGAATTCAATGAGCTCTTTAGTAAGTAATATGACTCAGGACCATCAGAAACAAAAAATAAATTTGGGTCTAAGTAGACTATGGCAATTCATCCAGTTCAATACCACTGATTGAATATAAACAAAATCTTTCTCTATTCCAGTCTAAACAGATAAATGATAGCAGCATATAAACATATTTTATAAACACCAAGCCTACTATGAAAACTAGAAATGAAAATCTCCTCAATCAGAAACAGAGAGGCTTTTCTGAAAGGCATATAGAAAACCATAGCTGAGCTGGGCTTCCGGATCACACTCTATCTGCACATCTGGGGCCTGAGCCATTCCAGGGCAGGAGAAAAGCAGACTGCCCCGGATTGAAAGATGGAGATGCCTACCTCTACCTAATGGGGCCTCATGGCCCAGAAGCACATCACTTACTCTGGGAAAGAGTCCTGAGATTCGATTATAGTATTAGATTCTAGGACTGCCATAACAAAGTACCACAAACTGGGTGGTTTAAAACAACAGAAATTTATTGTCTCAGTTCTAGAGGCTAGGAGTCCAAAATCAAGGTGTCAGCAGGGCCATGCTTTCTCTAACACCTGTAGGGGGACTCCTCCTCCGCTTCTTGTAGCTTCTGGTGATTTGCTAGCAATGTTTGGCATTCCTTGTCTCGAAGGAGCATCACTCCCAATCTCTGGTGTCTGCGTATCTCTTCTCCTCTTATGATACTAATCATATTGGACTAAGGGCTCACTCTACTGCCTAATGACCTCATTTTAACTGAATTATTTGCAACGACAGGGATCTTGTTTCCAAATAAGTTCTCATTCCTAGATACTGGGAGTTAGAACTTCAACATAGCTTTCCAGAGGACACAATTCAACCCCCAACCCAGAGCAAGATAATGAATACACCTCACCAAATTGTTCAAGTGTGAAGGTGGAAAGAGGATATTTTCAGACATATTCAACCCATAGCAGTGGTGTAGACAGAACTGTATCCCTAGTGGTTACTGCCAGAACATCTTTTTCTACATATTTATGATTCCATAAAATATGGTTGTATTGGATTTCAAATGTTATAAAATGTTATAGTGTGGGTATCCTGCTGGCACTTTCTGTTTTTCACTTATTATGTTCTTGAGATGTATTTATGTTGGAAAGCTAGTTCATTTTTTTAATTTCTGTATGGTACTGGATTGTAGAGATATAACCTATTTTATCATCAAAACTTCCTCTTGTGAAAGAATGTATGTTATTCTCTATTTCCTTTCACGAGCGCATCTTTTTCTCTTCTGGCTTCTTAAGAGCCTTTTTCTGCCTGGCCATGTGTCATGGGAGGCTAACCTCTTGGGATTGCATCACTAGGATTCCCTTGCTTTCTGACTCAGAGTTGGGTTTTGCAAGGCACCAGTAGCAGATCAGCTGGCAGAAAGACAGAGAAGTGGTGCTTTCCCCTTATACAGTGGCTGCATTCCTCTACCAGCCTCCTGGAGGGTAGCCCCTCACCCCATGGTTTTAGCTCTCCTGATTCCAGACTGCTTCATCCTCTTACCCCGTCAGGTCTATGGATGATAATGACTTTCAGCCCTTGCTACTTTCTGGGTGCTTTACGAAACTTTGTTGGTCTCCTAAACTTGCTAGCACCACTGTAAATAATCTTTTTTTTTAAATCCCTCAATTTACTGTTCAAGTATACCACCCATTTCTTGTCAAAATCTTGACTGATAGAGTAATTGGTTCCAGAAGTGGCCATAAGACACAGTCCATCAAATTGGATTGTGGAGTTAGGTCATGCATACATTTAATGAGTGCATTCTTCACCAGAGGGAAACAGGACCCTGGTAATCTGGGGCAAGAAATAGCTGGTATCTTTACTAAAACAGATCTGCCCCTGGCATGTGATATGAACCTACTGCCCTAGCAAATGCTTTCCCTTTTGTTTCCAACAGTAAATATAACCTGCAACATCTCACCTTTGCCCAGTGGTTCAGCAGTATACTTTCCTGTCTTTTATCAAAGCTCTGTCTGATCTCTGTCATGTTGTTAGTCTACAACAGTGATCCTCAAGGTGTCATCTGTGAACTGGTTTCTGTTCCCTGTTTCTTCCTTGACTCCTGTGAATTAAGGAGTTTGCGTCCAAATGTGAACTATTTACACTGTTTAGGTCGGGTGACAAATTTTTTTCTTAGCAAGTCTTTCTGGTGAGGGAACAATAGATTGATTTATGTTCGGATCCAAACTCTACTTCATTGTTGCAGGCAGGTATGTTGAATAGCTGTTATTCTGGTCTAGAGGGACCATGATCATCTTGATAGGCAACAGAATATCATGTTGGGGCATATTAATTTGGCCATCTCATTAGGAAGAAATTAACAACCAGGTGCCTTAGGAAGAGAAAGCATGATTGAGGAAGGGAGGAAAAAAACCATGTGAAAGTCCACAGACCTGTGATATTTATGAAGTGTCTAATAGGACAATCGTGTGAAAAATATCAGGATATTCCTTCTTCAGTGAGAGATAAGCTGTCTCGCTTTGCGCAACCCACAACTGCAAGAGCCCTAGCACTTAGTATACCTAAGAGATTGTATTTGGGTATACTGCTCTAGTCCATCTACCAGATAACCTGTAAGGCTTTTTTCCCAAGAAATATGTGCAGCAAGAAGGGGTCTGCATCGGGTCCAGGCTTGTGCACAGACTGACCTGCCACTTAGGCCTTTGACCCAGCAGACTGGGTGAGTGGTACGTAGAGAATTTATGGCAGAAAGGGATAAAGCATATAACCAGCAGTGGTAACATCATCATGTAGATCCCTGAGATTTTGGAGACAGGCTATTTCCTCGTCTGCCAACTACTATTTTCCATTGGTAGAGCTGCTTTGAATTTGCCACTATAGGAAAAGAACAGCCCACTATGGTATGGAACACCAGTGACTATGACAATGGACTATAAGAATGGCCACCATCAACAACTGAGTGTTCTCTGACCCAAGGAATTATAAACTTGGATGTGTGCAACAGTATTCCATTATGAACTGTGATTGGTACGTATAAGACTGAGCCTGAGCAGGTCAAGAAGCCACGAGTGCATCTCAGAAGTGATGGCTCCGATTCTCCCGACATCTGATTCGACTCCTCACTTCCTCTCACAAACTCATGCCTGTGGCCTCATTGAAATTCTGAAGTCATCATGGCTTTATTAGTTAGTGATTAGGTTGTCTGTTGGCTTGTCACCATATCCACCCTTCTTGTTTTGCAGGATCTTGAACAAGGGTTGGCAAACAAGTGTCTGTAGACCAAATTTAGGGTGCCACCTGTTTCATACTGCTTCCAAACTGAGAACGGTTTTTACATTTCTAAATGGTTGAGGGGAAATCTAAATAAAAATAAGAGTTCATAACATGTAAAAATTCAAATTTCAGCATCTCTGCGTTCTTTCTGTGCTATAGTGACAAAGCCTAAAATATTTGACTATCTGGTGCTTTGTAGAAAAAAAAATGTGTCAGCCCTGATCTAGAAGCCTGGGAACTGGATTGCCCCAAATTCCTAGTAGATTCGATTTCACTAATGAGGGGTACTCGTAAGAGATTTAGAAGAAAGAAAAGCATGAGGTAGTTTTTTCTAAGGGGTATAAGAAACTTCAGAGCTTTGGCAGACAGCTGATTACAAGTTTTGCCAACAGCTTCTAGGCATCCCCTTGAGAATTAGCCATGAAGCCCGGTGGAGATCGTAAGTAACTATTGCATGTTACAATTTCCTGAATTCTGATGTTAGTTCCCCCGGGGGCTTCATTCTTCCCACCTTTCCAAAGACTTGTGTAAGCCTTGCATTCCTATATTTCATCCCTTCCTCCTGGGAACACCTCAAGTGGGTATTTCTGATCTACCCAGACCTCGACTGAGTCAATCAGAAAAGCCCTGAATCAGTAAGGAAAACAAGGTTAACTCGTGCCTCACTAGAGTCGTGACTGGAATGATGTCTTCTGTGAGAATATATAATAAAGGAATTCTTATTTATTATGGGGAATCAGGTAAAGTTTCCCTGAGGAAGTGAAAGCTGATCTTAGATCCGAAAGAGTAAGAATTAACTAGGCAAAGGACTGGAGCGTTCAGGCCAGAGGAAGTGTTACAGGAATGAGGGCTCGTATGCAAATAACACTTTAGGAGGAAGAACAAGGTGGCATGAAGAGAAAAATGCTGGTAGAGGATTTAGAGCATTCTCTACAACTTAGAGAACAAGTGCAAGAGAAAGCTGGGGTTTGGGGGTGCTCATGTTGTGCAGGACCTTCTGAGCTGGGTTAAGGATTAGGGTTTTCTCCCATGAGCAATGGGAAACACTTTCATGACCGCTGTTAGTCACAGAAGAGATGACTCGAGAGACGGGCTTGACTAATGGGTGGGAGAGTTGTGAGAGAGAAGAGCACCCCAAGGGCATCCCTTTTTTGGACAAGACGTATCAGTGAATCATAGTTAGTTTAGCTGGAGCAGAGCATAGTGGAGATTAATTTAACATATGGAGGACCTAACATGGCAGGAGTTTGGATTTTGTTTTGTTGTCAATGAAAAGTTATCCAGGCAACCTTAACAACACTCTTCTGAAGATGTTTTTTGGAGTAAACTTAAACTGAAATATCAAATTTGAATTTAGGCTGAGAAATGCTGTTGGCTTTTGTTAATGATAGTGTTTTGTGGTTCTTGAAATGAGACAAAGAGGCTTAAAGGTACAGGAAATTGGTGGCTTTGGTAAAGATTATGCATTAAAAGGAGCTGTTGCAGGGCTTTTCTTTATGTCAAGGCTAGAGAAATAGAGAAAATAGATTATGGCACTTTTGAATATTAGCTGAGTAAATGTCAGATCTCCTAGGCTGTGTCTTCAGTTACCCAGCTCTGGCAATCTTATCTTATGGAGAAGGCAAAGAAAAGGATGCTAAATGAAATTTGACACACAGGCCTTCAAGACACATGAAAGAATCCTTTAAGCATATGTGTAGAAGTACCATTTCTTGTCTTAGATCATCGACAAAATAATTTAGTATACATTTACAACAGCTAGGTAGGAAAAAAAGAAGCTTCATTTTAACAGAATTAGTAAATGCTACAGGTCACTTTCACTAAAAAGAGACCCTGAAGTGGAGATAAGCATGCAGGCAGTTTATTGGGGTGAGTGAGAACAACATACTTGGGGGGTGAGGAAGGCAGGATTGGGCAGAGGGAAGAGTTCAGCCACGATGCAGTTGCAACAGAGTTGAGATGGCCCTTCAGAGTTGCAGAGTGGCCCCAATTGAGGCAAAGAGGCCCAGCCTCTCCAGGCCTGCCTTGACCAGCCATTGGTTGCAGACTACCCAGAAGGAGGGGATGTAACCTTCGGTGAGGAAACTTGCACAAACCAAGGGTAATTGTGAAAGAAGGGCTCAGATAAGAGCTGTCAATAGTCAATATTTCTGACAGCTGGGAAATAGGTACAAAGGCTCTAAAAAGGGATTTGGGTGGTATACTGCAGCATTCATTAGTTTATCCCCAATGTATCTTTTGGATCCATTTACTTCATACAGTGAATTCACGCAATCTGGAATCAGCTCTTCCAAGATTCTGGTTGGTTTCTAATACCAGGAAAAGGAGCAAGAGATAGGTTAATGGTACCCTAACTGCAGACACCCCTGCTGCAGCTAATTTCAGGGATATCATCTTCCTCCTCTACTACTCAGTCTAGATTTGCCTCACTCTTGACTAGTTCCTTTGCTGGCCTTCATAGCTTATGTGGTTGAGTGATGTCCAAAACTTTATAGAGTGCCATAATCTTTTCTAGCCACTGCCTTTCAAGATCACCACTAAGTGCTGTTAATGACCAGCAAGTTCAGCTTGCACCCACGTACTGAACCAACCAACTTATTAACTTAGCTTGGTCTTTCCCCCCATTTTAATGGTCACTTCTCATGTAGCTCTAGGTGTTCCATGAGAGAAGAGTCCTGGCAAAATAGTAGTGGATGGCTTGGAGGTCTGCACTATCTCTCAGGCAGCTTACTTGTCTTCTGTTGCTTGTTCCAAGTAATACCACTTCCATCTGCCAATGGATTGACTATGGTGAGGCCTGCCTGATCTTTTGATTGGTGGTTCTGGGAGAACCCAACACAAGGTGGGTAGCTCTCTCTCTTTGCCACTTCATGTCCATGGTCACATGTTCCATTTCTATTAGGGCCTACTAGCACACCAAGAGCTGTTTTTAGAATGATTAATTCTCTGCTGCAAATACTATGGTTTTGTTCTGGAACCCATAGTGTGAACTCCTGGGTACCTGGATGGCTCAGTTGGTTAAGCATCTGACTCCTGGTATCAGCTCAGGTCTTGATTTCAGGGTCGTGAGTTCAAGCCCTGCATTGGACTCCATGCTGGATGTGGAACCTACTTTTAAAAAAAAAAAAGGACATCTTTCTCAGATAACTTTAATATAATGAGTCTGCAGGTCTTAGGCCTCAGCAGCAGGGATGCTTGCACTGTAATTTGTACCCACTAATGAGCTCTTTCTTGCTCTGGACCCCTCAAAGCCAGTAGACTTCTTTGTTTCTCAGTAAATGGGTTGATGTAGCTTCCCAAGCATGGGGTATGTCGTCTTCAGAATTGGAAGATGTCTACTAGGCATTGTACTTCCTTTTATATAGGAGGTGAAAGGTGAAATCTTTGTTCTTTACTTTTGAATGTCTCAGCCTACCCTAGGCCATTGGACTTCTAAAAACTTTACTTATGTGGCACGTCATTGAATCTTTGTGGAGTTCATCTTCTACCCTCAGGAGTGTGTTTCTTGAGGGTGTGTTTCTTACCAAGACCTACCATGTATTTGCCACTTGTGCTCATAAGGTCTGACTAGCATCTTGTCATTGAATCAATTTGATCTTTTGCAAAATATCCAAATGTCTAGGTCCTCCCTTAGACTATATTATGATACACAGTAGAAGAAATAGTGCAGGTCTAGGACAAGGCCATAAATACATGCTGCTGTTCATCCCATGTAGATGTGAACAACTTGAGTTCCTCTTTCCTGAAAGGGTGGAAAGAACAAATTTTCTAGATCAGTGGCTATATATCACATTCCTAAGGCCATGTTAATTTGCTCTGGTAAAGATAATATACCTGGAGTGACAACTATAATTGGATCTAGTACTTAACGGAGTTGGTGGAAACCACTGTTACCCAAAGGATCCATCTGGTTTCTCTAGGTGCTAGGTTGGTGAATGAAGTAAGGATACGATAAGGATAACCTTATGTCCACTATTTCCCAGAATTGCAATTTTTAAATAGTTTTATTGAGATATAATTAATATACTACACAATTCACTCATTTGAACTGCACAACTCAATATTATAATTTATTCACTTAGGCAATATTGTTTTGGACTTACCATCTTGTGAAGTTTCAGAGGATGTTTGTTTTCACTGCTACAATAGCTCTTACCTCACAGATCAAGGAATCAAGGTAGAGATTCTGCCAACTCACAAGATATCTATTTGAGTCAGACATTTGAAGATTAGAGAAATGACCATTGGGTGTATCCACAGAATCAATGGACTCACTGTGAGCTGGATTTGGGCCAGGACTCTTCAATAATCTGACCTTCATTAAAAGCCTCCTGCTTGAATATTTCTTTATTTTTCCAATATATAGTTACAAATGTCATGGTTCCCTTTGGAGGGCTGAGGGACTTATCTATATACCTGTCATGGTGCTATTAGTTTCCCTTCTCATGGTTAATGAGCCTCTCCTCCAGTCAATGAGTTCCCAACTCTAAGAAGTAGCTCAGGTCTGGAAACTGGGGAGTGAATCATGACTTGTTATTGGGGTGGCCTTCTGAGAGTGTACCATTGATTATTGTAGTTGCGTGGATTGAACACCTTTGTAGAATGTCCAGTTATCTTGCTCTGGAAATACATGTTCTATTAACTTCCTCCATAGCTCTCCAGGCCTCCTTCCACCTCCAGCGTATCCTGCCATTAGCTCTGGTATACAGAGGACAGTGTCCAGTAAACTCTTAAAATGTCATTGCCCTTCTCCCAAGCACATCTTTATCACTTTAGTAAATGAAATGATCTCTGGGACCTCCAATAGAGTATGGCTCTCTGCTGGTTTTCTTGGATTTATGTAGAC
The DNA here is from genome assembly GCF_011800145.1 of Mirounga leonina. Classification (NCBI taxonomy): domain Eukaryota; kingdom Metazoa; phylum Chordata; class Mammalia; order Carnivora; family Phocidae; genus Mirounga; species Mirounga leonina. Next base: position 80,891,673 of record NW_023270807.1, on the reverse strand, counting down.
TACCAACTTTAGCTTGCCCATTTTTAAGCTCCTTAATTTTTTGCTTTATTATTTGTTCTGATAGTTTTGATATTTCCACTTCACTTAGTATGAACCATTATTTTCCAAGCATCTTAGAGCCAATCTAACATTGTAATGCATCATCTCAGAAGGTTCTTGCCAGTATATTAAATCTTTTATGGGAGATCCCATACTGAGATCCCATGTTCTCATCCAAGTTTTTATTCCATCCCCCTTGTTATAGCACTCTCAAAATCCAGTCTTATATGTACTCTCCCAACTCCCACCCATATATGTTGCCTGGGTCCATCAATGCCTTTGGTATCTATTGACTTCCTTTTCTTAGCAGGTCTAGCACTTTCCTAGATTAGTTATGTTGTGACCTAATCCTAGTTTTTAACAGCCAGGAGAGGAAGTGGGGCTATATCTTAAGCAGGGAATCTGTTGTCTTTCAGGTCACAGACCTATGCTTTGCCTTCAAACAAAGAATGATAATCATTAAAAAGGAGGAATGAGATATTTCTGTAACCTAGTGGTTCCGAGGACTCTGGAGACTCAGGATTCTTTAGTACATTTTCCCAGGTGTACCCAGTCCAACTCTCAGGGTCACACTCTTTCTTAATCAGTGCCCTGACCTTGGCATATCAGACCTGTTGGGGTTAAGAATTCAACCAGCTCTGGAGCAGATCCTTTTATAATTAAGTTTTCGGTCTGACTCTCAGCTTTTTCTGCTCACTAGCTAAAGGAAATGAGAGTCTCTGTATGGTGTCAAGGAGAGTCACTGATTTTGCTGCTCTCACTCATGTTGGTGATTAATAACCATCAGCTTTTCATGATTTTTTCCCAATATGTCCATTAGCCCAGCAAAAACCATCTGATTCCATCATTCTTGTAATTATTATTTTGCCCAAATCTCTCAGAATCCTAAGATACTGCACCTGCCAGCACATTCCATTTGACCAGTATCTCATCCTAGTTCACCACTGGTAAAAATTTTAAGAATTCCAGTGCAAGTACATGCCAGGGGCTATGAGCACACTACCTCGCTCTGGTGATAGGCTCCTTATTGCCACATGGCCAGTGGTGGATCTAGCTCCAAATCACATTTTTGAGTTTGCTACCTAGGCATACGCCCAGTACCAACTCTTTTAGGTTAGATTCCCCAGGAAACAGACTCTGGGGTTTGCATCCAGATTTATTGGGGAGTGCATTTACTGAGGAACCTCCCAAGTGAGGGATGAGGGAGGCAAAATAGGGCAGAGGATAAAACTGAATTGTGGTATGTTGCAACAGAGGACTCACCTGATGCTGCAGAGGTTTCTGAAACTGAGATAGCCCTTTAGAATTGTCTCAACTGAGCCAAAGGTATCAAGAGCTTTGTACTACAACTTTGACTACTTATTAAATTCAAGCAGCCTTCAAGGAAGTGTCTTAATATTGACTGAGGTTACTTCTTGCAGCCAAGGATAATTGCTAGAGATGAATTCAAATGGGAGCCATAGGAACTCAAGTTGTTCACATCTACATGGGATGAATTCAATTGCCAGCAACACTCCTAGTAGCTGAGGGAGTGAATACATTACTTCTGAGCACTTCACATTTGTTTCAACTAGAGAGTTACTAAAATAATAATAAAAAGTATGAAACCAATATATATTTAGGCTTTTAAAAAAGGGAAAAATATATAATCTTGTAATATTTGTATTACAGGAAGTAAGTGTAAAGATAAAAGAACAGAAACACTAAGCCTTTGGGGCCAGTCCACCTTTAATGATTAATATTTCCCCTCAAGCTAAATTTGACTTTAAAGAAATCCCTGCCCACCATACTGGGTTTGAAGATCCAAAAGAGACAAGCACTGAGAATTTTATAATAATGCTATAATCAACTTTGGACAGAGGAAATTTTTCAAAACCAGAACCTCTGGCATTACGAGTTCTGGGCTCTTAGGGAAACACAGGGGAGCAACTCTTATAATTTTATAACTACTTTCAAAGAATTTTGACTAGTTCTGTTTTGCCACTAGAGGCATCCTTTTTACATAAATATTAAAGGAAGCAAACATTGAACCCAGATTGCTTGGGTTCAGGTCCTACCTGCTACCTACTAGCTGAGTGACAAACACATTTCTTAATCTTTCTATGCCTCAGTCTCCTCATATGTGAAATATGTGGAAATGATAATAAACCCACCTCATGGGTTGATTGTGAAGATTAAAAGTATTTTGTACAGGGACTGGCATCATTCAATCAATGATCATGTTCATACATTTATACACACACACACATATACACACATACATATAAATGAATATATAAAATTCCTAAAAGAAAATATAGGCAGTGTTTTCTTTGATATCCACCATACAAAAATTTCTCTAGATATGTCTCCTCAGGCAAGGGAAACAAAAGCAAAATTAAACTATTGGGACCACATCAAAATAAAAAGCTTTTGCACAATGAAAGAAATCATCAACAAAACAAAAAGGCAACCTACTGAATGGGAGAAGGTATTTGCAAATAAGGTATCTGATAAAAGGGTTAATATCTAAAATATATAAAAAATTTATACAATGCAACATTTAAAAAAATAATCCAATTAAAAATGGGTGGAGAGGGGTGACTGGTTGGCTCAGTCCTTTAAGTGTCAGACTCGACTCTCAATTTTGGCTAAGGTCATGATCTCAGGGTCGTAAGATCAAGCCCCAGGTAGGACTCCGCTCTCAGTGGGGAGTCTGCTTGAGATTCTCATTCTCCTTTCCCTCTGCCTCTCCCCCTCATGCTCGCTCTCTCTCTCTCTCTCAAATAAATAAATAAATCTTAAAAAAATGGGTGGAGGACTTGAATAGATATTTCTCCAAAGAAGATATACATATAGTCAACCAACACATGAAAAGATGCTCAATATCACCAATCATCAGGGAAATGCAAATTAAAATCACAATGAGACATCACCTCACACCTGTCATAATGGCTAAAATCAAAAACAAATGAAATAACAAGTGTTGGTGAGGATATGGAGACAAGGGAATCTTCATGCCCTGGTGGTGGGAATGTAAATCGGTGCAGCTGTTATGGAAAACAGTATGGAGGTCCTTCATAAACTTAAAAATAGAATTACTATATGATCAAGTAATTCTACTACTGGGTATTTACTGCAAGAAAGCAAAAAACACTAATTAGAAAAAATACATGCCCCCCTATGTTTATTGCAGCATTGTTCATAATAGCCACGATATGGAAGCAACTAAGTGAATTGTCCATTGACAGAGAAAGACATATACCATATGATTTCACTCATGTGCAATTTAAGAAACAAAACAAATGAACAAAGAAAAAAAGAGATAAATAATAATAATAATAATAAAAAGCAGACTCTTAAATACAGAGAACAAACTGATAGTTGCCAGAGGGAAATGGGTGGCAAGATGAGTGAAATAGATAAAGGAGATTAAGAGTACACTTACTCCTGATGAGCACTGAGAAATGCATAGAACTATTGAATCATTATATTGTACACCTGAAATTAATATAACACTGTATGTTAATTATACTTGAATTAAAAAAACGATCGTGGTTATTATTTTAATCATCTAAGTAGGTCCTTTGCTATCTCTTCACATATAATTTTGATAATCTTACAGTCTTTTAGCCGATTGGATATGCCATCGTATCTTCTCTATTGTGTTAGTCTTTACTGCATATTTTAAATTCCACATATAGCTACTGGAGCAGACGTAAAATTGTTGACTGAGATTAAGTGTGGAATCTGTGTCAAAAATAACCTTTTATGAGAGGGCTGACACTACAAGCCTAGACCCTTCATACCAAAATAGGAAGTTGATTCCAGCCAAGATTTTGCCATATTTTAGTGTTTTTGGAGATCATGAGAATTATTTTATATCCCTTTTAGTTATTTATTTTGATAGAATATATATAGTATGAACACTATCATTGTAACTTGTTTATAGAATCATCTAATCTTGGTAGAGTACAACAGGAAAGTTTAAATTTTCTTCACTACTACTTTCAACATGTCTGATTTGATCTTGCCTTCTTCATTTCTTGATGATATCCAGGGCAGACAGATCCCATAGCTTCCTGAGAACTTTCAATTAAACGAAGTTTAGGAGTTAAAATTCCAGAATAAACCACAACTGACTTAAATCTTAATCCATTTAAAAGCAACTCCCTTTCCTATCCCAACTCATGCTGACCTGGGTTTATGGTCTTGCATTAGCACAGAGTCTGTTCACTTACTCTTCCTCCCTCTTGCCTGACATAAAAGAAATCCAAACCAACACAGTGAAGGAGAAAAGAAATTAGAACTAGGTATAAACTTATGCATTTATTTTTTACTTTTTTGGTCCTGTAATTTTATTTTCTCTTGGCTACCATTGATAAGCTGGTCATAGTTGCTCTGGAGCAGACATCCAATGGTCAGTATGTGATGCATTTCATTCCTTAGAGAACTTGTGGGGACTTCTGCCTGGTTTTGTGATGTCTGTGATGCCCTCTCTGATATCTGGTTGTGCTCAACTCAGGTCCTTCATCTGGTGCGTTTATTCCATGGTCTCTGATTGCTGAGCTTCTGCTGTCCAGAAGTCCCCCTTCATAAATGGGGAACTTCAACAAGGATTAATCCCTGCTCTGTCATAGCAAATGGCTGGGAGTGATGGCTATGTGTGGCTCCCTGTCTTTAGGCCCTGCCATCAGAAGCTACTTCTGCTATCAGTTTAGCTTCAGTATTTATCCAGGTGAGAGTTAGAGACATGATGCTATGTCCATGTATGCTTCCAAACTCTAGAGGATACAGTTAAAGTTATTGCAAATTCTCTCACTATGTTGTGTATGCTCCATGCTCAGTAGGGAGTCTGTTTGAGATTCTCTATCTCTACCTCTGCCCCTTCCCCTGCTCACACTCTCTAGAATTAATCACTAAATGTTTTTAAAAAGTCTTACAAAGATGTGTATGTTGGTTCTTTTTTTTTTTTTAAGATATTTATTTCTTTATTTATTTGAGAGAGCGTGAGAGAGCAAGAACACGAGAGGGGAGAGGGTCAAAGGGAGAAGCAAACTCCTTGCCGAGCAGGGAGCCTGATGCGGGGCCCAACCAGGACTCTGGGATCATGACCCGAGCCGAAGGCAGAAGCTTAAACGACTGAGCCACCCAGGTGCCCCTATGTTGATTCTTCTTTAAAGTGAGTGGGGTTTCTAACATTTATGGCCTATAATATCGGTAATTTAACTAAAGTTCTAAGAGATTAAAAAAAGTCCAATTTATCTGTGGGGGATGTTGGATAATTTACTTCATCTCTTTGTTTTCAGTTTTCTCATTTGCAAAAGGGAAAAGATAATAGCACTGACATACAGCATTGTTGTGAAGCTTAAGTAAGATAACCCATGTAAAATCCATAGCTATTTAGCACAATTCTTAGTACATAGTAAGAATTCAATGTTAGGGCGCCTGGGTGGCTCAGTTGGTTAAGCAACTGCCTTCGGCTCAGGTCATGATCCTGGAGTCCCAGGATCGAGTCCCGCATCGGGCTCCCTGCTCAGCAGGGAGTCTGCTTCTCCCTCTGGCCCTCGCCCCTCTCATGCTCTCTCTATCTCATTCTCTCTCAAATAAATAAATAAAATCTTTAAAAAAAAAAAAAGAATTCAATGTTAGCTACCATCATATAATCTGGTTTATTTATTTAACTATAGATAAATACTGATGGAGTGTATATTTATTCATTATTCAACACATATTTACCAAACACTTATCCATCGTAGGTACTTTCGGAAGGGTGATGAATAAAACAAAGAGCACTCATGAAGCTTACATTCTAGTAGGGGGAGGCCAAATAATAAGCAATTGAGTGAGATACACAATGTGTTGGACAAAGATTAATACTATGAAGAAAAGTAAAGCAGGGAGAACATACCAGGAGTGTGGAGAAGTGCTGCTACTTTAAGTGATGGAAAGACTCACCGAGAACATGACATTTGAGCAGAGAGCTGAGGTAGAGAAGATTATTCAGCACGTTAACAATGTGTTAATTAAATTCAGTATTATAATCTTTAAAAGTTTAGTACTATTTATAACTCAAACAGGTAACTAAGCCTTATATTCAATGAAGAAAAATTACCTCAATACAGGTAGATTAATTCAGTTGTTCAGGAGACAATTTATACTGTATATAAAAACTATGTATTGGTGCAGCCTGGAGATCTTCCTTTCTCTTGCCTTTTAGCATGTCTTGTGATTGTTGTTGCTGTTGTTGAAGGCTAGACATGAGGTAACAGAACCTGAGGTAAACAGGCTTTAATCTGAGGTTTTATGTTAGTCTGTCTAGGAGTTCGGCTGTATTTAACGGAAGCTCTAGCTAGCTATAGGTGCCATTGGCTTCTGATTTTTCTAGTGTCCTCACTCCTTGTTGTCTTGGGTTTCCCTAAGAAGTCCTCAGATGCAGACTGCACAGTGCAGTTCTTAACGGTGATCTACTGTTACTGTAACAACCCTGTTGGTGTGATGGTAAGGTATAGAGGAGGGAAAGTGATCTATAATCTTTTTTTTTTTTAAGATTTTATTTATTTATTTATTGGAGAGCGAGTGAGAGAGAAACAGCATGAGAGAGGAGAGGGTCAGAGGGAGAAGCAGGCTCCCTGCTGAGCTGGGAGCCTGATGTGGGACTCGATCCCAGGACCCTGGGATCATGACCTGAGCCGAAGGCAGTCGCTTAACCAACTGAGCCACCCAGGCGCCCTGTGATCTATAATTTTATAATTAAATCTCAGCCATTTACTGAGCCTGTTTTCCTGGGTTTTGACTTTCACAAGTGTTCCTTTGCTTTCCCCCCACCCCCATCCTCACCCCCCACCCCAGGCTAGAAGAAGCTGGAGTTGGGTAAAGGCTCTTCACTTTACCTGAGAGAAGGCTGTGGTAAAGTCTTTCCCCCTGGAGAGTAGGCCTTTGCTATGGAGAATGTACTAGTTGTATTTCCTTTTTCAAAATGATTACTCTTCCTCCCCCTGCCAGAGCCAGGTTGGGATATATCTTGGCTCTTCACTGTGAAAACCTAGAAAGTTCCCAAAAGTAAAACCCATAAAAATGTAGGGGTGAGATCTTATGTTTTAAAAATAATTATTTATTGAAGTATAGCCTGCATATATTGGTAGGCACAAGTCATAAGTGTAAAGCTCAATACATTTTCAGCAAGAGAAAATACCCATGGAACTAGCAACTGGTCAAGAACTAGAATGTTGGCAGCTACCCAGAACCCTGCTAATGACCACTGCCAGTCACTACCCTTTCTGAGGTCATCATTATCCCAAATTCTAATAGCATAGATTAGTTTTGTCTGTTTTTGAGCTTTATATAAGTAAAATCAAATAGAAGAAATTCTTTTGTGTCTGGCTTTATTCTAATCAACATAATGTTTGTTAGATTAAGCTGTGCGATTTCATATAGAAGTAGTTCATTCACCTTCAGCACTGCATAGTATTTCATTGTACGAATATAATTTCATTTATTTGTACATTCTAATGTGATGACCATTCGGATTGTTTCCTGGTTTTCTCTATTACAGAAAGTGCTGCTATGCAGTACTGTACATTTCTTTTCCTGAGTATATGTAGTCATACCTGCTAAGTGTGTATCTAAGTGTGTATCTGGGACTGGAATATACACGTTTGCCATTAGTAGACACTGAGTGCCAAATCGATTTGTAAAGTGGCTGTAACACTGTAAACTCTCCCAAGCAGTGTATGTGAGTTCAGGTCATTCCACATGCTCCCCAACACTTGTTATCGTCAGTCTTTTTCAATTTAGGTGTGAGGTGGAAAGAGCAGCTAATAAAGTGTAAAACCCATCTTTTAATTATAAATATTGGCTGCTTGACAGTCTGCAAGTTTTGTCTCTTCAGCACCTTGATGTCTCCAAAAATTCTCTGGGTTCTCCGTGTCTTTGCAATTGCCCTCGATTAAACCCTGTATTCAGATTCTTGGTCTCTCACTATGCTCTAAAAATTGGCAAATGCCCTGAGGAAAATACCTGTTTTCCATCGTGTGTGTGTGTGTGTGGCTTAAAACAGCATTAATCATTTTATTATCTCTCAGTTTCTGTGGGTAAAAACTTGGAAAGATCCCAGGACAGGGGATTCCATGGATTTGCAGTCAGACAGTGATGTGGAGCTGGAAAAGTGGAACCTGGAACAGCTGGGTACTGGCTTGTCCTGTGATCTTAGGTCTCCCTCTTCAAGTAGTCTTTAGGCTTTCCATATGGACTCTCTCTGTGGTCTAGTTTGGGCTTTCTCACAGCATGGTGGCCTATGGGTACTTGGACTGCTTATGTGGTGGCTGAAGAACTTGGACCCTCAAGTTCTGTGTACCTCAGCAGTTCCCCAAGGCTTCAAAATTACACCCCCCCACACACACATACACACACACACGTTATAGAGAGAAGTAAAATAGAAGTCTTATTTGAGGAGCTCTTACCCATTAGTTCCTAGGACAACTTGCAAGGACTTCTCTATAAGAAAAAGGACTTTCACTATTTTGTTTGTTTGCTTTGCTTCTTTAGAGAGAAAATTCTAGCCAACATAATCTCCAAAGATTATATCTCTTCCACAGAAGAATCAATATAGAATAAGCTATTCTGATATTTGTAGTTTTCCAATTCTAAATAAAGAATCATGAATTCATGTTTATAGCTTTTGGTATAACCCATTTTCAGAAGTGTTGAGGACAGCACTTATAATCCACGGTATACATCAAATACCCTGTGTTGATCTCTAATTTAGTAGAAAGGCAGATGGATAAATGCGTTGACATCATTTTGCCGTCCACAAACATACCACTAAATGTATTTCTGAAAGTGTTGAAAAGAGCAGTGCATGCTGTCATTTTATGAATTGTAAGTACTGTATTTGCGTTGAGTACTGATGGGAGGAAGAAAAACATAAATCTCTGTAAATGTGCTTTAGCCAGGAGACTGGTTTGTTTGTTTTTTGGATTTTTGTTTTGTTTTGTTTTAAGCAAAAAAAACATTAGTTACTTTAGGGTCCCAACCCTCAAAGAAGTAGTGAGTCAGCAAAACAAAAAAATAAGATGAATCATCAGGAGAAAAAAATAGACAAACATATAGAATTATTTTTTTTCTTTTGGTTTTTCATTTTTCTGAATATTTATTCAGAATAGGAATTTAAACAAATAAACTCTACTCAAAGAGTAAAGGAATGCTCTGAAATTTCTTTAAAAAAATCAGATGTCGGGCGCCTGGGTGGCTCAATTGGTTAAGCGACTGCCTTCGGCTCAGGTTATGATCCTGGAGTCCCAGGATAGAGTCCCGCATCAGGCTCCCTGCTCAGCAGGGAGTCTGCTTCTCCCTCTGACCCTCCTCCCTCTCATGCTCTCTCTTTATCATTCTCTCTCTCTCTCTCAGTAAATAAAAATCTTTAAAAATAATAATAATAAATAAATAAATAAAAATTAAAAAATCAAATGTCACACACAGCTATCATCAAACTCCTAACCCAAGCCATATCCAGGAATTGGTAATAATTAAAAATATGCTAGGGGCGCCTGGGTGGCTCAGTCGTTAAGCGTCTGCCTTCGGCTCAGGTCATGATCCTAGGGTCCTGGAATCGAGTCCCACATTGGGCTCCCTGCTCGGCCGGGAGCCTGCTTCTCCCTCTCCCACTTCCCCTGCTTGTGTTCCCTCTCTCGCTATGTCTCTCTCTCTGTCAAAAAATAAATTAAAAAAAATTTAAAAAAATAAATAAATAAAATAAAATAAAATAAAAATATGCTATACTGCATGAATGAAAAAATAAAAATAATCTAAGTTTAGCTTCCAGAACCTAGAAAAAAAAATCATGTCCTGAAAAAGGAGATGTAGGGGTTGTGTCCCTTTTTTCCTTGATTAAAATGCAAAACATAGGAATCTTTCATATCAGTGATCTATAGAATATATTTTGTTCTCCTCTCTTTGCCCCAGCAATATGTATTTTTTCACCCTTTGTCCACAAGTACCTGTTTTCCTTGTAGAAAAAAAATATATTTGATAGTAATATTTTCTTTTCTGTGCCCGTATAGTTGGGCGAACAGTAACATTCTTTGAGATGAAGGACTAAAGGGTAAAGATCAAACAGCTGCCTGCCCTCATCAGGAACTCCCCTGACCTCTCCATGTTCAGGTATTCCTGTGTGTCCAGTATTAGCCAGGGGTGCCAGTCTCTTCATTCCCAGATCCCAGAGCTTATCCTGGTCCCAAAGTACATACTCTGAGACTGGAGAATGCTCCGTACCCATGGTACTCTGGGGTTTTTGGAGGTGCTCTGGCATTCTGCTAGACCCCTAGGCCTGAGAATTGGTGTCAGAATTACAAGGGTAGGCTGGAAGGATTGGGTGTTTCTTCCTACTACCCAGAATAGATGGTCCTTCAAAAGGTAAACTCCCTCTCATTCCCCCAGTAAGTGTCAGAGAAATTCAAGGCTCAAACTGTTTTGGGCTCCCAAGACTACAGCTTACTTTATTATAAGAAAGCATTATCCCTGCATACTAAAGTGCCTACAGAAAAATAGTAATATTAACAGTAAGCATTTATAATATTGTTACTTAACCTTGGCTTGGATGGCAGACATGACATAAGTATTGTTTTTAACTCCACTTTACAGATGAGAGCATAGAGACACAAAGATATTAAGTTATACAAGATCATATAAGGCAGAGAATTGTCCACAGTAAATAGGTATATTTGACCCTTGAACAGCACAGGTTTGAACTATGCAGGTCCATTTCCAAGTGGATTTTTTTTTCAACAAATACAGTGCAGTGATATAAATGTATTTTCTGTTCTTTATGATTTTTTAAATAACATTTTCTTTTCTGTAGCTTACTTTATTGTAAGAATATGACATATAATACATATACAAAATATGTGTTAATTGCTTATTTTATTGGCTAGGCTTCCGGTTAACAGCAGGCTATCAGTCGTTATGTTTTTGGGGAGTCAGAAGTTGTAGGTGGATTTTTGACGGTACTAGGGGTCTCACCTCCGTTTTGTTCAAGGGTCAACTGTACCATCACTGATGGTCAAGTTCACCGCAATGTGGTTGGATTACTCTGTTTCTCTTGCCACTCTGATGGCTGCTACTTCAGATTCCTGGCCTGGGTAAAGCAGATAAACCCACCCCTCCAGAGATACCGTGTCAAGAGATCCCCAAGCAAAAGCTGGCCAAAGCTGTCAGGGTTAGAGTTTTTTAGATGCATGTACCTTCCCCAGATTGTTCTGAGTCAGGTCTCCCATTTTTTCCAGTTCACAGATCAAAAACTTTTTTTTTTCCTTTTTTTCTCTTTTCCTCCATTCCAAGTACACTGCTTTTGCCTCTTATGATAATTTTATTTCAGGGGCTCCACTATCCATGCCTGTGACTGAACCTTAATCAGTACTTCTCTTGCTTGCTCTAAAGGGTTTCCTTAGTTTATGATGTTCTCACTGAATAGAACCTTGAAGATAATGCAGTGTATATTTAGGTGTAACATCATGATGATGATGATGATGATGATGATGAAGCTTTCCTGTTATAATACAGTTTTAAATCAGACTTTGGTCCAAAGTATTTAGCATTTTAGGTAGGCTAGTATTAGTCTATTTTGTCTGTTTGGAGCTTCAACATAAATAAGCAAGTACTAAAAGCATTTACCTAAGGCTTGGATAAGTGGATTTGGAGTTTCTTCTGGTTGTGGAAGAAAAGAGAGTATTAGTTTCTAAGTTGCCAAACAGCTACACAAAGTTCTTGCTGCTTCATATTCGCTGTGCACACCATTTGGTAAACATTTTCCAACAGCTCAAATCTTCCCTCTGAAGGACTCCTAGGAAACTTGACTGCCGTTTTCAATCCACAAGCATTGTTTGAGTGTCCATATAGTGTTGGGAGACACAAACATGAGTGAGACAGTCTTTTTCTCCAAGGAGTACTTTCAGTCGGTTTGGGTAATAATCTGTGAGTCTAAGGGTAGGAGATACCTAATATAAGAACGTGCTCCTTCCCTCAACCAAATTTCATCTAACGAAATGAAAACATAAGTGGCAAAAAGCAAGTTCTCTGGTTTTCAATGGCTAGCAAAAAAGCAAAAATGCTTTTAGGTTTAACAGCTAAAAAGATAGAAAAACACTGGTTGCCAGATAAGACACACAGTTGAATGAATTTTTAAAATTTTTTTATTTTATTATGTTATGTTAGTCACCATACAGTACATCATTAGTTTTTGATGTAGCGTTCCCTGATTCATTGTTTGCATATAACACCCAGTGCTCCATGCAATATGTGCCCTCCTTAATAGTCATCACTGGGCTAACCCATCCCCCTCCCCCCTCCCCTTTGCAACCCTCAGTTTGTTTCCCGGAGTCCATAGTCTCTCATGGTTTGTCTCCCCCTCTCACTCCCCCCCTTCATTTTTCCCTTCCTTCTCCTAATATCCTCCATGCTATTCCTTACATTCCACAAGTGAAACCATATGATAATTGTCTTTCTCTGCTTGACTTATTTCACTTAGCATAATCTCCTCCAGTTCCATCCATGTCGATGCAAATGGTGGGTATTCATCCTTTCTGATGGCTGAGTAATATTCCATTGTATATATGGACCACATCTTCTTTATCCATTTGTCTGTTGAAGAGCATCTCGGCTCCTCACACAGTTTGGCTATTGTGGACATTGCTGCTATGAACATTGGGATGCATATGGCCCTTCTTTTCACTACATCTGTGTCTTTGGGGTAAATGCCCAGTAATGCAATTCCTGGGTCATAGGGTAGCTCTATTTTTAACTTTTTGAGGAACCTCCACACTGTTTTCCAAAGTGGCTGTACCAGCTTGCATTCCCACCAACAGTGTAAGAGGGTTCCCCTTTCTCCACATCCTCTCCAACATTTGTTGTTTCTTGCTTTGTCAATTTTTGCCATTCTAACTGATGTAAGATGGTATCTCAATGTGGTTTTGATTTGAATTTCCCTGATGGTTAATGATGAGGAGAACATAGGCAGTGACCTCTTCGACATTGGCCACAGCAACTTCTTTCAAGACACAGCTCCAAAGGCAAGGGAAACAAAAGGAAAATGAACTTTTGGGACTTCATCAAGATAAAGAGCTTCTGCTCAACAAAGGAAACAGTCAACAAAACAAAGAAGGAACCCAAGGAATGGGAGAAGATATTTGCAAATGACACTACAGATAAAGGGCTGGTATCCAAGATCTATAAAGAACTTCTCAAGCTCAACACCCAAAAAACAAATAATCAAATCAAAAAATGGGCAGAAGACACGAACAGACACTTCTCCAAAGAAGACATACAAACGGCTAACATACACATGAAAAAATGTTCAACATCGTTAGCCATCAGGGAAATTCAAATCAAAACCACATTGAGATACCACCTTACACCAGTTAAAAGTGAGTATTTTTTTTTAATTTTTACTTGATAAATCTGGCAACCCAAATAAAATAAAAATGTATATTAATTCCTGTTTATGGTAAATATTACTGTTTTTTCAAAAAGGAATGACATATCAGCAAAGGAATGAGGCTTAAAATCAGACAGATGCGGACTGAAGTCTGACTTTCTAAGTTTGTTTGCTAAGGGGCATTTGGAAAGTAATTTGTCTCTGAACCTCATTTTCTTATAGAAATGGTAATAATTATGATCAAAGTCTATTGAATGACTCATTAATAATATAGAAAAATGATTAGCATGTAGTAGAGACTGTATTACTTGTACTTGCCAGTGGTAATAATAATCACAGTAGCAACATTCATTCCACATTACATGCTAAGGACTCTACACATATTATCCCATTGCATCCTTTCTACAACTTCTTGAGGTAGATAAAGAATTATGTTTTGCTTTGAAGATGAGATAGCTAAAGCACAGAAAGTCACACAGCCAGTATATGGTCAAAATAGGATTTGAACCCACTCTTAAACATTATGCCATAATGTCTCCCCCTCTGTATTATTTAGAAACAATGATTTCAGAATAGTGTGAGGTACGGCAATACAACTCTTTGATGGTTATTGAAGATCTAAGATGCTCAAAAGAACATTAGTATGGGAGGCAGAAGCATAACTATGGACTTGTCTCCCACCAAGGGCCGGCAGAACTAACATGAGAGTGTTATTGGCCTTTTTAGTTACATCTTGGGATGGAGGTGTTTGCCACTGCTGCTGCTGATAATAACAGGAATAGTAATAATAATAGCAGCTAACACATACTGATCATTTACTATGGGGCCAGACCGTAGTCTAAGCATTGTACATGATTAACCTATTTAATCTTGACAAGATTTACAGAAAAGGAAACCAAGGCTCAGATAATTTAAATAATTTACACAGTGAAATTCACCCCTTTCTTTTACTTCAACAGTGAGCCCGTTTTGAAACCTCATTCTAGCCATAGTTAGCCATAACAAAAAGTGTGACTGGGGCACCTGGGTGGCTCAATTGGTTAAGTATCTGACTCTTGATTTCAGCTCAGGTCATGATCTCAGGGTTGTGAGATTGAGCCCTGGGCTCCATGCTGGGTGTGGAGCCTGCTTAAGATTCTCTCTCTCTCTCCCCCCCTCCCCTTACCCCTTCCCTGCCCCTGTGTGTGCACACTCTCTCTCTCTCTAAAAAAAAAAAAAAAAGAAGAAGTGTAACTCTTCTTATAATGTGAATTAAAAATCTTTTCTATTGTTTCCTTGAGGGAGGGGTTCTTATTTTCCTTCTCTTTGTATCCTCCCAACAAATGTGGTTATTCTGGTCATCTATCGCTATGTAATAATCCATTCCAAAACTTAGTTCCTTCAAATAGCAATATATTATTTTTATCTTTCCTGAGTGTTGACAGATTCAGTGGTAGGTTGTTTATTAGGGTCACTCAATTTTGCAGCCTGATGACCTATGGCTGGAGTCAAGGAGCTTCCTCACTCATGTCTATCACCAGGGCTAGTTGGTCATCTCTCTCCATGTGGCCTCTCCATGTGGCCTCCATGTAGCTAGCCTGGGTTTCCTCATACCAGAGTAGACTCAGAGGCATTGAACTTCTCGCAAGGCAACTGACTCACTCCAGGACAAACATTTCAAGAAATAGGAAGTAAGGGGGCGCCTGGGTGGCTCAGTCGTTAAGCATCTGCCTTCAGCTCAGGTCTTGATCCCAGGGTCCTGGGATCAAGCCCCGCATCGGGCTCCCTGCTCGGCAGGAAGCCTGCTTCTCCCTCTCCCACTCCCCCTGCTTGTGTTCCCTCTCTCTCTGTGTCTCTGTCAAAAAAATAAATAAAATCTTAAAAAAAAAAAGATGCATTTAATAAATGTTTAAAAAAAAAAAGAAATAGGAAGTAAGAGCTCCCAATGTTTTAAGTCCTGGCTCAAAAAAAATGAAGCAACTTTAATTCGGCTTGATCAATCATTCTAATAGGTCAGATTAGTTGCAAAACCAATCTGGATTCAAAAGTAGATCCTAACTCTCAATTGGAAAGGGTCAAAAAATATGTGACCATCTTGAATCTACCACACTGGCATTTCTCAGTAAGTGTTGGATGGATGGGTGGATGGATGGATAGATAAATGAAAAAGATGTAGGTCAAAGAAAGCAGACAAATGAGAGAAAATGATGGGTAAAGGTTAAAAATGAAAATATTTATAAAGAATATTACTATATAAAGTTTAAAAGTTCCTGGGATTATGCATCATAGTCTAGACATTAAGATATAAAATACATAAGTAAAATAAGCAATACATAGATATATTAATCATTTGGTATGAGACAGGCTCTAGTTTTCTGTAATACATTGGAATGGAGGTGTTTGAAAATTTTTAATAGATATAATGGCTCTTGATATTGCCTTTTGATTGGATGAGCTTATTCTTCTCTCTTGTTTTCATTCAAGTTTTTCTTCTCCACTCAACAGTTTACCTTTGAAAGGTAAGAGACCTGGTAT
Organism: Mirounga leonina; assembly: GCF_011800145.1. Taxonomy (NCBI): domain Eukaryota; kingdom Metazoa; phylum Chordata; class Mammalia; order Carnivora; family Phocidae; genus Mirounga; species Mirounga leonina. Next base: position 80,875,712 of record NW_023270807.1, on the reverse strand, counting down.
AAGGGTATATCAATAAAATATCAATTTTACCCCATGCCATTCTTACTTTTTGCCTAAGAAATTGCAAATAATATAGCAGTTTTACAAATTCATTTGTTTGTTTCCCTAATGCTGAAAGCGACTCTAGTCTTCAGTTTCCATCTTTTTTTGAGGACTTCTACAGAGTAGGTAGAAGAATTCAATTATTGTATCCTCATGGCCATCATAACCAGAGCAAACTTCCTTTACTCCTGGTATCTTCATCAGTGCTCCTGTCTCAAACCCTCATCTGTCCCCATCTCAGAGAAATTGCTTTTTAAACTCACACAAATTATTTCCACTCTCTCCCTGGTCTCTAGGGAGGAGTAGAGGGAAATATGGGACATGAACAGGGACATAATGAGAGAGTAAAAACCACCAGGACTTTAAATGTTAAAATCAACAAAATATGCAAAATGCCTTGAGGCCATGTAATATCACTGTCTCACAGAAGGCAGAAAATTACTAGGAGAAATTTAAATGATGTGCTGGAGAATGTCAACTGCATTCAGAATAGAGCTTTGGATTTTTATAGGAATTGAATACACATTTCAATCATTAAAATGAAACACTCAGAAATTGTTTCAGATTGAACTTTACCTAGGCCGAGTAAGAAATTACAGTTAAATATATCATGTTAAGTTTTGAATTTATGAAATCAGACATGGGGTTTTCTGAGAAAAAAAGAAAAATGCAAAGTTTGTGTCTAAAACCCTTTCCATTCCTAGGGCCTTAAGGTTAGGGATCAAAATTATACCTCCATATCCACTTCATTAAAACCCTATGGGGAAAGATGTGGATGTGACCTTCAGGGGCTTCTAGAGGGTGAGTTATAACCAGAAGCAAATGCATATTAAATCCTTTTTACAGTGATCTGTTTTTAGGTGTTTCTTCTTAATATCCCAGGACCCCTCTGCTTCACTGTACCTTTACTGCTAGGGTTATGAGCTTGGCTGGGTCATCACATTCTGCTTTTCTATTTCCAATCTCAGTAGGTTTCTATTTTGTTGTTTTGGCTTCCCCTCAGATACAGGTATCTGGGCTTCCAAACTAAATCTAATTCCTCATTGTACCTTTAATTGATGATGTGAATGAGACATCCTTGACCTTGGACAATAACTAGTTGAATGACCCAGTTAGCAAGAGGGACCCAGACCCTTTCTGGGGCGTCTCCTGAGACATTCACTCATGAACTGGGCCTCTCTGTGGCTCCTGCTCAGATTTACACAAAATCTCAAAGACAAACAAGGAGCTACCAGGTGGATCACCTTTAAAGGCCTCTTTTAATCTTCAGTTTTCTCAAATACTATTTTTTTTTTTAATGTTGCAGAGGCTTCCTGGTTATTCATTTCTAATTTACCTCAGTAGACAAAGCCACACCCACAGATTTCTTCAGGATAAGCCCATTTCCACCTTGGGTTTACCTGGGAGGCTGCTGAGGGACAATGCTCTTAAGACTCTTAGGAATCCCTTTGTCTAACTGAAAGCCATGACCTTAAGGTCCTCTGAGGCCCTTTTGTCTGTCTGAAAGGTGCCAGGAGGCACTGCTTTTGGTCTTTCTGATAATCCGATAGTCACCTTTTGGATTTGATCTTTGACCTGAGACCCTTTCTTATTTCGAGAAGCTTTTGCTAGCCAAAAAGACTATTTTGGGGATCTTTTCTAAATCCAACTTAAAATTTGCAGAATTTGTTTTTTATTTCATCTCTTCTCTCATTTTTTGCTAGGCAGTTTGAAGAAACCAAGAATCACTCTCAACATTCTGCCTGGAAATTTCCTTAGCCAGATAATCAAGTTCATTAGGTACATCTGCAATTTTCCATGTTACCTCACATGATAGCTTTGCTCAACTTTCTGTCCCTACATGGAAGGATCTCTTTTTCTTACCCTTCTAGTAATATGTTCCTTTCTCTTCATGATTCACCAGTCTTCTTGAGATCTTTTAAGATTCTACTAAACTTTTCTCCAGGCCCTTTAAGCTTAACAGTCTCATCAAGGATCTTCTGATATCTGCCTGGTCTTAAACCCAGTGTCACAAGTCTTTGGGTTTTATTATGGCACCCACCTTTGGGTACCAAATCCCATTCCAGTTCTCTATCTGCTGCATAACAATTTATGGATCAAAATTGTCAATAGTAATTTTATTACCTCTTGTGTTTTCGTGAGTCTGGGATTTGGGAAGGGCTTGACTGTGAAGTACTGGCTCAGAGCCTCATGCAGTTGCAGTCAGAGAGTGGCTGAAGCTGTAGGAGCTGAGGGCTGCATTTCTGTCTTCATGAAGTATTTGGGTTTTTCCATCGGTTTCTCTGTGTCAATTAGTTTGGGGTTCCTTACAGTGTGGTGGCCCCAGGGTACTTGGACTGCCTGCGTGGTATTTGAGGGAGCCAACCTGAGAGTTGGAACAAACAAGAAAGAAGATGAATTGCCTTTAATCATCTATCTTCAAAATTTACACAGCATGGTATCTCCCACATTCAGTTGGTTTCAAGAGAGTCATAAGCCCACATAGATACAAGGGGGAAAATGTAATCATCTTTTGAAGGAGAAAGGAAAGTGTATAAAGACATAGTTGTATTTTGTATACCTATGATTAGCACAAAAAGCTTTTGCTTTTGGCATGCAAAGATAGAGATGGTGGACCTATTGGAAACAAGCCAGGGCCCTCTGGGATATAAACCCCTCTGCTACCTAGGACTAAAGTTGGAGACAATTATTTTTTGTGTGTATGGTAAAATAAGCACAATGTAACATTTACCATTTTTAAACCATTTTTAAAATTTTATCTATTTATTTGACAGAGAAAGACACAGTGAGATAGGGAACAGAAGCAGGGGGAGTGGGAGAGGGAGAAGCAGGTTTCCCACCAAGCAGGGAGCCTGATGCGGGGCTTGATCCCAGGACCCTGAGATCATGACCTGAGCCGAAGGCAGATGCTTAATGACTGAGCCACCCAGGTGTCCCCATTTTTAAACCATTTTTAAGTGAACAAATCACAATGTTACACATTAAGTATTTTCACAATGTTGTGTAACCATCACCACTCTTCAACAGAGATCATGGCTTTTGGGGGAGGCCCAGGTTCAGGAAGATGTGAACCAAATTCAATGACAAGAGAGAAACCAGGTCTTTGAAAGAAAAACTGTGCTAAGAAAGGAGATTTGGGGTTGGTGACCTAGTCTAAGCAAAAGGGTTGGGGAGGGCTTAATGGGTTACTTATATGCATTACTGAGAACCCTGCTGTCAGCAACCACCATGGCAGGGGCTGGGTTGTAGAGAAGCTTAAAAGTAGTCAGAAAAATAAAGTAAATATGACCATATTTTACTCTAATTTTGTATAACTTACCCCACTGGTTACTTAAAGATGAGCATCCCAAGCTTTAAAAACTAGAGAAAGTTGACTTTGAATTTAACTTTCAGTTTAATATATTCTTAGAACTTGTGTTCACTGGGGGGGAAGGGGGGGAGTTATTTCATTTCTGACTCCCAGAACTCAGACATTAGAACCGATAAGGAAAGTGACAAACCTGTTTTCATTCTAGTATTATTATAACTCTTTGCTGTCAGGAAAGCCAGGCTGTTTTGCTTCCCTTCTGTAGGAAATTGTCAGTTGATAGGCAAAACTTCAAGAATAATTAAAGAAATAGAATATGTACACTCTCTTAGGAAAATCAATCTTTTGCAAATGTATTTAAATGAATTCAGTATCCTTTCCTTTTAATAGTGCTTATCTGGGTGAAAACATTTATTTTAGATTTTATTATGGCACCCAGAAAACTATGATGCCTCTTTAAAAATGAATTATAGTGTAAAAGTCACAGAGGAAGCTGATTGAAAAGAAAAAAATCTCAGGAACATTCCCTGTGTATCTCCTGTTGTCTTATGTGCACTTAAAGTATGCCAAATAAATCTCAAAACACTTCCTGTTACCTGAGACCATCTTGAAGTGTCTCAGTAAATGTTTAATGCATTCCTATCTCTTATTCAACATGCCAGGAGGAAAGAAATTTGTTTTTGGCAGAGGTTGGCTTTGGCAAATGCCACAGGTTAATTCAGCAGGTGCTGTTATATCTGTGTAAATTGGGGAGGTGTGACATCTGCCCAGGAATACTGGCCATTGTCTTTGGGAAACCGGACTTTGACTCTGACATTTGGTTGCGAATGAATGTCAGTTCATCTCTTCCCCTCACTTCCTCCTCCACAAAAAACACTAAAAGATTGTTTTTATCAATATAAATGTCTTGCTCTGAGAATGCTCAAGACCATGGTGTTCCTGTTTAAACTGGAGTTGGGATGGCAAAGCTGTCTGGAGGACTGACGTGAGAATGGTAATACTAATAGCTTGAGTACCATCAAAAAGTTTACCATGTGCTGGTGCACTTTTGGATGTCATGCATGTGCAATATTCCACTTTGCTCTTACAGCAATACTCTGTGGGTGATACAATTACTATCTTGCTTTAAAGACAAGAAAGTCAAGGCTTGGAGAGTTTAAATGACTTGCTTACCATCTGCTTAGGGAGGTTCAGAGCCTGGAGGGACCAGGTGACTTCTTGGTCAATGACTCTACTACTACACTATTTTGGAAAAGCAGCAGGCAGCTGGAAGGAGGGACATATATGGGCCTTCATGCAACTGTTCATCAAACTCAGTTAATTCCTATTCACTTGGTGCAATTTACCAGTCAGTCAAACATGGAAGGAGTTAGATTTGCATGGCTGATTTTAGTTGCTCTCAAGGCAGAGAGTTCAGTGAAGTAGAGATTGCTCAAAACCAGAAGTCAGAGGATTCGAATTGCAGTTCTACCTCTATAACAAACTAGCTGAGTGAACGTGGGAGGGTTACTTAGATTTTTTTTGTGACATGCAGAGAAAATAAAAATGAAAGATAGAGAGAGAACATTTTAAGTTCCAGATGGCTTTTTGATTTGTGGTTCTAGTTTTCACCTGATCCCCAGCTGCAAGCCTGCCTTTAAACAATTCTGAAAACTTGTAATAATTTTACTCTTCAGATTAATCTAACTGGAATGGGTGGCTGTTACTTTCAGCTAACACAGCAGGAAATACCAAGTCTGGTCCAATCTGGGTTTAACCACATCAAGATTTAAGAGCTCCACCCCCTTTGTAGACACACCAGGTTCACAAATGGAGCATTCTGAAGATTCAAAGTTTATATTTACATTTACAAGGTTTATATTTACCATTGGTCTCCTTTGCTGCTGGTGGGAGTGAGGGGCCCTTCACAGCTCCCTTCTTTCCTGCAGGACAGGGGAAGACTTAGGCTACTCCAATGCCCTTACACAGATAATGATCCTTAACATCGGTATCTGATCAAACATACAGCTTTTTGTGGAATAATCTGTCTCTTGTAAGACATCTGAGGGCCACAGTTATCACTGGTCATATTTATACTCTCAGGGTTTTCTTCTTTGAGGTAGCCAATTAAGAAGATTTAGTCTAGAAAAAGAAAGTTTCTCTAAAAAAATTACTGTTACCAGCAGAATCAGATTGATAATTCTCTTCTTCCTTTAGGATTAAAATGCTGATCTCAGTGAATGTGTTATACATAGGTTTGTTTGTTTATTCATTTATTTTTAGTGGTGGGAGACTGTCCTTTAAAGTCTTAAACGCCAGTTTGGAATTAACAAAGAGGCACTCTCTATACCAGGATTAGGGCCTATCCAAGAAGCTGGCTTCTAAGGTTAGCCCAGCCATGCATGCTTCTTCAACATCAGTACCAAACCTTGCAATAAGGACCTTAACTTAACTAGTCAGTGTAGTGGTTAGGTTTCTCCAGGTATCAATGAGATAGACTGACTCATGCTAAAATAGTTATAACATCTCATGAAATCCAAGAAAATGTTGAACCATTAGGCCTTTTGAATGTGGAAACCAGGGAAGACAAATTCTAGAGGCAGAGATTTATGGCTAGTTCTTTAAAAATTCTCACTTTAATGACAACTCCCCAATTTCCAGCATGCCTTTTAGTTCAAATTCTAAATTCTAGGGAAGAGAATCTCATTGACCCAGCATGTCTAGGTGTTGGTCCCTCTTCAATCAATTGTCGTCCACAAAGTGATCATAACAATATGGCTGAGAGGAGGTCCCCTGTTGATCATTCCAAGAGAAAGGGAATTATGAGTAGGGGCTGGGTGGATAGATCAAAAATATGGGAAACAGTGCTCATCCTGATGAACTGACTCAGGGAAGTACTTAAAACTGCTGATTTGGGGATTAATGTGAAAGACTAGGTATAGTGCTCATACATTCCCGATTCTGCTGCCCTGGTTCCTGTCCTGCTATAGAATTTTATCAATTCTATATACATTACCCTTCTAAAAAATTTCACCTTTTTATTTTAATTCTCATTCTTAAGTGTTGCTCGCAACTAAAGGACTCTAAATAACTCAGAGGTTGCTACCAGAAGCAGCTGTTATGTGTTACAGTCCCAAAATGTAACTGGAGGGTGGACTCCATTCTGCTCTCTTGACTTTGACTTCCAGACCATTTCTGAGATAGTTCTGGGGAGGGCTTGGGGACTATCCCACTTTTGTAATCCTTCTCCGATAGTTTGTGAGATTTGGGATTATAAATACTTCGTCATTTGCCAGGCTTTGTTTTTGCCAGAAATACAACTCTTTAAAATTTTTCCATTGTTTACATCAATTTCCATTTCTTGGACCTGTAGACCAGATTTCAAAACAGGTGATCTTGTAGAATCAAATCCTTCAATTCTAGTCCTGGCCTGGGAGTCTCTGTTTCTTATCAGTGGCTTTGAGATTAGGTGTTCTGACCTGTCCATCAATTTAATGGCCTCCATCTTGTCCTGTGCTGTGTGGCAATCTCAAACAATTGCCTGGTAGTATGTTACTTAAGGTCCCTGTCTATAAGCAACAGAAATTGACTCTGGTTTAGGCAAAGAGAAAATTTATTTTAAGCTGATTGAAGAGTTCACTGATTCTACCAGAAGGTGAAAGTGTAAGATTTAGAATCTAACATTGTGGCAGGTAGGGATTAACGGTTTTGTCTAAACCACTGAAATGAATGAAGGCCATCCATTTTATTTTTCTTACTCCCTTTGTCTTATTGTTCTCAACATTTAAGTTTCCCACAGGGAGGATATGGTTTCTAGCTTTGGTCATCCTTCTAACTCTTTCCCTAGGTTTTTTTTTTTTTTTTTCAATAAAAGAATTTAATTGCAGTGTAAGACAATATAGATAGATATTCTTTCTAACACTTTCTCTCAGTTTCAAAATATAAAATAGTTTTTAAATTAAACAAACATCAGGCTGATTTTCTGACTCTTTCCAGATTTCCATTTCACATAAGATAGGAACTTCTGCATTCCATTTTAAATGCTGGGAAAGAAAGTTTGCCCATTTTTCTTCCCTACTTGCTCCTCCCATAAGAGAAACTTTATTTTTGGTAAGATTGGGATAAAGGTTCATGTGTGGTTTGGCCTGTCTCTCTCCCCCTCTGTCTGTCTCTCCCTCCTGCCCCCAGCCAAATCACTCTATCCTTCTCTGCCTTGCCTTTAACTGGTAAGCATAACCAAGTCAGGGCCTAAGACCTGTTTTTTAGAGATAGGCCTGAAAGTCTGACTTGTGAAGGAGGCTGTGAATTTTCCCAAATTTAGAATCTGAAACTTCAGCTCTCTTAACTGGCAATTCCAAACTCTAGACTTGGGGGAAGGTGATTGGAGGCTCCACTTTTAGCCTTTTAGCTAATAGTCACAGATATGTTCTCTAGCCCAGCTATAGCAAGACAAACAAGCAACAACAAATAAATACTAGCATCATCATGTTGCTTCTAATGTCTGTTTTCAGTTTTGTTTGTTGGGAAGTATGATAAGCCCCATTCAGCACTCCAACAAATGCTTTAAAAGGTTTTTCCATGGTTCTTCTAAGAGTAAATTTCCCATAAAAAGGACAAAAAAATGGATCCATCAGTAAGGTACTATTGTAGTGGGACTTCAATATATGTAAAATTAAAGTAACATGGAGTTGAAAATAAAATGCTGAGGAATAAATGTAACCAAGGAGGTCAAAGATTTATACAATGGGGGCGCCTAGGTGGCTCAGTCGTTAAGCGTGTGCCTTCGGCTCGGGTCTTGATCCCAGGGTCCTGGGATCGAGCCCCGCATCGGGCTCCCTGCTCTGCGGGGGGCCTGCTTCTCCCTCTCCCACTCCCCCTGCTTGTGTTCCCTCTCTTGCTGTGTCTCTCTCTGTCAAATAAATAAAATCTTAAAAAAAAAGATTTATACAATGAAAACTATAACAAGTTGATCAAAGAAATCAAAGAAGACACACATAAATGGAAAGATATCGCATGTTCATGGATTAGAAGAATTAATATTGTTAAACTGCCCATTCTACCCAAAGCAATCTAGAAATTCAATGAAATTCCTATCAAAACTCCAATTGCATTTTTCACAGAAATAGAAAAAACAGTCTTACATTTGTATGGAACCACCTAACACTCCAAATAGCAAGAGTCATCTTGAACAAGAACAAAACTAGAGGCATTATGCTTCTTGATTTCAAATTATATTACAAAGCCAGAGTAAGCAAAAGAGTGTAGTATTGGTATAAAAAGACGCATGTACGCATGGAACAGAATAGAGAGCTCACAAATTAACCCAGACATATCCAGGCAATTAATTTGTGACAAAGGGGCACAGAATACACAATAGGGAAAAGGTAGTCTCTTCAATAAATGGTGTGGGGAAAACTGGATATCCACATGCAAAGGAGTTAAATTGGACCCTTATCTTACACAGAAATCAACTCACAATGAATTGAAGACTTTAACATAAGAACAGAACTATCACACTCCTAGAAGGGAACATAGGGTGAAAGCTAATAAATACTGGTCTCCGCAATGATGTGGATCTGACACCAAAAACACAAACAACAAAAGCAAAAATAAGTAAGTGGCACTATGTAAAAATAAAAAGTTTCTGCACAACAAAATAATCATAACAAAATGAAAAGGGAACTTACCAAATGGGAGAAAATATTTGCAAATCATCCATGGGATAAAGGGTGATAACCCCATATATATAAGGAACTCAGACAACTAAATAGCAAAAAACCAAAAAACTCAATTAAAAGTGGGCAAATGAGGGGCACCTGGGTGGCTCAGTCAGTTAAATGTCCAACTCTTGGGGCGCCTGGGTGGCTCAGTTGTTAAGCATCTGCCTTCGGCTCAGGTCATGATCCCAGGGTCCCGGGACCAAGCCCTGCATCGGGCTCCCTGCTCCGTGGGAAGCCTGCTTCTCCCTCTCCCACTCCCCCTGCTTGTGTTCCCTCTCTCGCTGTGTCTCTCTCTCTGTCAAATAAATAAAATAAAATCTTTAAGAAATAAACAAATAAATAAAATAAACGTCTGACTCTTGATTTTGGCTCAGGTCTTGATCTCAGGGTCATAAGATTAAGCCCTGTGTCCAGCTTGAAGCTGGGCATGGAGCCTGCTTGAGATTCTCTCTCTCCCTCTCCCCTTACCTCTCCCCCCCCAAAAAATAAATAAATAAATCTTTCCAAAAAAAACAAAAAAGGGCATCAGGGTGCACGGGTGGCTCAGTTGGTTAAGCATCTGCCTTTGGCTCAGGTCATGATGCCAGAGTCCTGGGATTGAGCCCCATGTCGGGCTCCCTGCTCACAGGGAGCCTGCTTCTCCCTCTCCTCCCTGCTTGTGTTCTCTCTCACTATCACTCTTTCTCTCAAATAAATAAATAACATCTTTAAAAAAAAAAAGGTGGGGGAGGGCAAATGAAGGGCACCTGGCTGGCTCAGTTAGTAGAGTATTCAACTCTTGAACTCAGGGCTGTGAGTTCAAGCCCCACATTGGGTGGAGACCTCACTTAAAATAATAATAATAAAAATAAAATAAAAATGAAAATCAGTAGATGAACAAATAGCCATTTTCCAAAAGAAAACATAAAAATGCACAGCAGGTATATGAAAAGATGCTCAACATCATTAGTCACCAGAAAATGCAAATGGAGACCACAATGAAATATCACCTAAAACCTGTTAGAATGAGTATTATCAAAGAGTCAAATGGTAACAAGTGCTTGTGAGGATGTAAAGAAAGGGACCCTTTGTGCACTGTTGGTGGCAATGTAAATTGGCAGAAGAATTATGGAAAACAGTGTAGAAGTTCCTCAAAAAAATTAAAAATAGAGTTACCACATGATCCAGCAATGCCAATTCTGGGTATATATTCAAAGGAAATAAAAGTAGGATTTCAAAGAGATATCTTCACTCTCTTGTTCATTGCAGCATTATTCACAAGAGTCAAGATATGGCAACAACCTAAGTGTCCACTGATGGGTGAGTGGATAAAAAAATGTGATAAATATATATATATATTCATATTCCATTTGAATCAGCCTTAAAAAAGAAGAAAATTCCTGCCATTTATGACAACAAGGATGAATCTGGAATATATTATGCTAAGTAAAATATGCCAGACACAGAAAGATAAATATCACATAATCTCACTTATATGTGGAATGTAAAGAGAAAAAAGTTGAAGTCATTATAAGAGAGAGTAAAATGATGGTTCCTAGGGGCTGGGGGAGTGGCAGAAAAGGGGAGATATTGATCAAAAGGTGCAAATTTTCGGTTACAAAATGAGTAAGTTCTAGAGACCTAATATATAGCATGGTGACTATGGTTAATAGTAATGTATTGTATACTTGATATTTGCTAAGAAAGTAGATTTCCAGTGTTCTCACCACACACACACAAAGGTAATTATTTGAGGTGATGGATATGTTTGTGATTGTATTAATGACTGCATTAATCATTTCATAATGTATTATTTTATCAAAACATCACATTGTACACCTTCAAGTTTTATTTCTCAACCATACCTTAGTAAAGCTGGAAAAAAAATATGTAGCTGATTCTAAAAATAATCCAATACCAAAAATTAGCAATTCTTTAGGTTCACTGGTAATATATATAAAGAAAGTCAAAGTCAGTTGCTCTTCTGATAACCTAACTATGTGCATTAATAAAATATTGTACTTGGAATTTTATTTATAATGCTCTTTTACTTCAAACAAAATAGGACTTTGTAGAGGTCATACAGTTATGTTTTGAGGTTCCTCTTATTCCTTAAACTCTATCATTATGTGAAATAATATACAGCATAAGGGATTCATGCTGTAGAGATTTAAAAGTGACAAGAAAAAGTAATATACATTTTTCATAGTATCTTCACAGATATGCCCTTATAGGAATAGCAGTATAAGACTTAGCATCTACCATTTCCCTGTACTGTTCAGGAAGGAGTTTGAGAGCAATATTTTCTCTAGATTAAGTCCAAGGAAATAGCACAGTCCTTGCTTGTCATTACCAATTCAATAGCTGCATTCTAGGAATATAGTACATGTGACTGAATTCTAAGGTATGGGTTATAAAATCTTACTCAGGAGGAAAATATTTAGCGTCTTTATGTGGTCAGTATTTACTTCAAATGCAGAGTAAATAATGCTTTGGGGATTAAAAACCTGAATTTATAGTCTTACTTCAACAGAGAAGTCTCTTGGTGAGACAAATGCCCTAGCACTGGCCCCTGTCCAGGTCTGGTCATGACTTTACTCTGTTATCTTGAAGAAAAGAAGAGGAGGGCAGAGGCACAACTTAACCTGGGTCAGTTTCAAATTATCAATTAAATACAACAAATACATGAAGGCCATTCATTTGTTCTTTTTGGAAATATTCTTAGCACAGTGCTTGGAGCTGTGAAGTGCGTGCAGCTGAATTAGACACAGACCTTTCCCTTTAGAATTTTAAATCCAGAAACAGAGAAAAGCATACAGAAGGCCACGTAATAAGAGATGGTGGGTTACTGAGACTTGTATGAAAGAAAAGAGACTTTTGAAAATAGTTCAAAGATCAAAAAAGGCTTCACGGAAGTAAAAGAATTCTAGTGGGAACTTAAATGATGAATGGAGGAGACATTGTTTTTTCCCATCCAGTATCTATTTGCCTTTCTCTGAGGAACCAATCCTTATTTCACTGTCTATCCAGCTGTTGTATATCCAGTGTCAGATGGGGCTGTGACCTGACCTGGCTAGACAGAGCCCTGCAGCCCTTTGCACTGAGGTTTTTCAGGGGTGGATGAGTCCCCCAGGCAGATTGCTGAGAAACACATATCTTTTCCCATTATTTAAGGAACATGTTCCTAAAGAACAAGGTTCACATTGCGTAAATGGGTGATTTCATGGCAGAAGCACTGGAAAGGTGGTAACTTCAGGCCAGATTCTGGATCTAAATGGATTGGACTTTGTGAGACAAAAAAAATTATTTTGTGTGAAAAGTTTTGCTCTAGAGTCCCAAGAGGCATATGACATTTGTCATAATTTCAGGAAGATCATAGCTTTTCTTTTTTTACATTTGCTTAGAGCTTTTAAATATTTTTAGTTATATATTGTGTCTATCAATAATTCAACTTAGACCATAGAAGCAAGTCATAGTCCAGAGGTCAAAGTTTTCTCAAAGAAGCATTCCGTTTTCCAATGAGAGCTTCTCAGACTAGTCTAAGATGATATGGAAGCTTGGAAATAATTAGGTGACTTCCATAGCTCTTCAACCCTATTAAGTTAAATACATGCTTCAGGATTTGAGTAAGGCATCCGAAGGAAGGTGAGATGGTGTGGATAAGCTTTGTCCATGGCTATTAAGCTCATGACATTTTTTGAGAAAATATCAGATTGTCCACTGCTCGCAATCAAACTTTAGTCTGTCAGCTCCCTGAGTGAAGAGATCATAACCTGTTTGGGGTTAGTGGACTCTCTAACAACTAGCTCAGGGCCTAGACTTTGGTACAATGCAATAGAGATCTATCAAGTAAATGAATAAATGAGTATATTGCTTTGGTTATTTCAACTTTATAATTTTAAATACATAACTAAGTCCATAAGTATATGTACTTATTTAATAAGTTTAATAAATTAAAATAATAATAATATTAACAATAACGAACACCTGGTCAGCTTAAGGAATAGATCGTTACCACTACCTTTGAGGTCCTTGAACACAACACATCTCTTTCCCCTTCTTCTCTACAATATTTGTAGTACCCTGATTTTTGTGTCTTTTATTTCTTTGCTTATAATACTATGTATTAATTGAAATACACATTTGCATTAAATGTAATTATATTTGTATTATTTTGTGACCTCTTTTATTCTTGTGTTTGAAAAGCACTCATGTTGGTGTGTACATTTGTATATAATTTGTTTTTCATTCTGCAGAGTATTCCAATGCAGGAATAGGTCCTGATGTACTTATTCATTCTACTATTGTTTTGGGTTATTTTCGTTTTTTTCAGTTCCCATACATATTCATATGTTAACATGTATTTAAATACTTCCATACAGCAAAACATAATTATTAACTTGGAATTTAGTACTCGTATGTATTCTTCAGTCTCTCTTCTGTATCTTAGAAAAGATAATTAAGCACTCACTGCCAGGTGATAAAGAGCTTATAAAAGTGATAATTGCCCAGGAATTCCGGGATAGAATTCAGACTTTGACAAAAGAATCTAACTTTATTATTATGTATAATATGCATATTATGTACACAGTGATTATATAACTGTATCATGTATTTGTGTATAAATGTATAACATAACCATACTGAAGGAGGTGGAGATAAGATAGCCTTTTATTTCATTTATTCTTAGCTATTTCATGTGTAGAAAAGAGAAAGAAAGAAAGGAAGGAAGGAAGGAAGGAAGGAAGAAAAAAGAAAGAAAAAAAGGAAGAAAGGGAGAGAAAGAAATTGGATGTACTGGAAACTAATGAAATCTAAAGTCATTCTTTTTATATAAAGTGAATCTGTAAATCTCTCACATTGCTATCCTTTTAATCCCTTTCTTTGAGATTTTTATTGGGGTAGGGGGAGGTATAGTTTTTCAACAAATTGGTTTCTTTCCATAAGTAGTTCCTGACTCAGGTTACCATGTCACTAGATATATAACCTTTCCAACTTTGAAAATTATCTCAGTTAAATTGTGTATTATGTACTTAGTTTGTAAAATACGGGAACTTTGAGAAACATAATGACCTCAACCATATATTGCTTATCTGCCAAGTGAGCAAAATACTTCCTTCAGTTATTAAAATACTTTACGAAGTAGGAATCCTGACCAAGCTGAAACAGTCACCACTCTTTTCAGTATATATAGAGAGAGGCATTGGTCATTATTTTATATTTGTATGTTTGTGTATTTTTGATGCTGTCTCTATCCCTCTCCCTATAATCAATCTGTTACAAGTCTCCAGAGTTTTAGTCACCTGGTACCTTACTCAGTCTCGTGGTACCAAGTGAAAAAAAGTTTACAATGAACAATTTCATATCTGACGGGTTAAGCAAAAGGTCTATTGCTCATGAAACTGACTTGGGTTAAAGAAACACATAACCTTAGTTAAATTTGCCAAACTAAATAATTTACATTTAACATGCATTTTAATATTTTATTTTTCTAATATATTTTATAATATAATTTATATTTAACATATTTTTAAATTTTTAGGTCTGAAAAGAAAGCCCTGATCTTTTAAAGAGGTTGGAACTTAACATTTCATTTGCAATGAAAAATTATTTTAAATCTTTTGAAATTTATTTTTTCGAATGCTTAGGACTGAGTTGTTCCTCAGAGACTCTAGTATGTTATCAAACTGATATGTAAATGACATTCCTGATTATCTTTCAGATATAACAAATATGTGAAAAAGAGAAAAGAACTGGTAAAGTGGGACTATTTTTACTACAGGCATATTGCAGTTGTTAAATAATGCCATAGAAAAGTCAGGAAAAAATGGTAGAGTTATAGCACAGAAACTCCACCATTTGGAGAGAGAAAATGGAGTATCTTTCGTGAGTGAAGGTGTTTTATTTTTGATCAGTCATTATGGTTTTGAAGAAAGGGGTTGAGTTCTACAGAAAGGGAAATGTCGGCGCAAGATTCATATGATGCCGATATCCACATCATACCTCTTTGCAACATTCATGTTTCAACCTGCGCTCTTGCTCGGCACTATCTGGCAATAGGCAGAATCCCATGGAAAAATATGCATCCATTTGAGTAAAGCCTCTACAAGGTGAGCAGGTTTAGCTACCTAACCACCACTTACGTTTTAAAACTAGCCTCAGGAACACTGTCCCTAGGGAAACCCATTCTTTTTTTTTTTTTTTTTAAGATTTTATTTATTTGACAGAGAGAGACACAGCAAGAGAGGGAACGCAAGTAGGGGGAGTGGGAGAGGGAGAAGCAGGCTCCCCGCTGAGCAAGGAGCCGGATGTGGGACTCGATCCCAGACTCTGGGATCATGACCTGAGCCTAAGGCAGACACTTAATGACTGAGCCACCCAGGCGCCCAGGAAACCCATTCTTAACTCAAGTCTCTGGGTTGGGTGTCCCTCCTGTGTGTTCCCATAGAGTAGCCTGCTCATCCCTATGGAGAACTTTACACATTAGATTATGATTCTGAAGCTGTGTGCATGGTCTGCTAAAATGTAACCTTATTTAAGGGCCATATATATTCTCAGTGCCTTTTATAATGACAGATGCAGAGGAAGGCTCAACAAATGTTTGCTGAAAAAAACAATTAAGCATTAGGGTAGAAAAAGGATAACCACAATAATAAACCTACATGGGAGGAAATATGAGCCCTGCATTGAGCTTCATTCAAAAGGTGAATTAAAATGCTAGGAGGCTGGCACTTTGAAAATGGGGCCCTGATGAAGGCACACACTCACAGGTTGTGATACTTATAAAGAGTAACTGGAGAAGGGAGAGGTTTTGATTTAGCAGTCCTTTTGAAGATATGCCTATGTGGATTTTGATAAGATAAATAATAATTTTATAGCAGGTTTTTATTTTCTTTCTGGACTCTTAAATACTTTCTGGATTATTAAAATAATTCATACTTATAAATTAAGAATGTACATAATTCTATCTCCAGTTGGAGATGGAAGAACAAGGTGGTCAAAGTACGGTAAATAGAAAGCCATATATAGCACTGGGAACACTTACGGTAGTTATAGTATGAATTTGCGCATCAAACACCAATTTCTCCTTTTGTTGGTAATAGCATGCTGATTTTCCTCTGAGACCTCTCCTCTCCCAACTCTATTTTTTGTGACTTAGCAGGGACAACAGCCTAATAAAAATCTATGAATTTGACTTGGGCAACTAGCATATTCCATTTTCTCAGTCACAAAGATTGGTTGAGAGATGGACATGTGATCCAATTTGAATCAATCAGAGCTTATCCTGGGACTTTTCCTGGTATAACTAGGAGAAAGGAGTACTCTTTCCATTGCACTTGGGTCAATGGAGATGTAAGTCTTGAGTTGCCAGGTGTTGCCAAGACAGCATGACCTCCTTAAATGCAACCCATGTGTAAGAAATCTGAACCTGATGCTCCGATGATGTTGTATGATTGCCCAGAATCAGTTTATCTTGTAGCTAGAATTGCTTCTTAATGCATCAATGATTTGAACCAATAAATTCCACATTAGGGAGCAATTCCTATTTTCAAGAAAGGCTTAATTTTTTATTTCAGAAATAAACAATGAGGAGAATGTTTTAGAAATTAAGAGATTTAGATACCAGTCAAAATGATCCATCTCTAAGTTTAATCTCCACTCAAAAAATATTATGTCATATCCAAATATTGGTTTAAAATCCTTGCTTTGTAGTTTATGTAGTGAGTTTTTGTTTGCTTATTTATTTTTTATGTTCAGCTAGTTCTCACTTTTTAGGAAATTAGCTACTGAGTGTTTAACAAAGGAATGAATATCTTCAGCAAAGCTTGTTTTTAGCTTTTCTTTGTTTTTCTTCTTTTTTTTCTCCGACATTACTTCTCTTAGGGCAGATATGGTTAGCCATGATGGCAATGATGACTATAACCTTAACATTTCCTTTTAGGATGGCTAATGGGCAAGGCCATCTCTGTTCTTTGGTAAAATCATTGAGGGGCACGCTCAGTGTTCGAACAGAGATTTTTCTCGCCAGGAACTTTCCAAGCATGTTTGAGTTATTGGAATAATGTGAAATGCATCTTTCTGAGGGAGATGCCCTTAAGCACTGGTGACGCTTACCTGAGAACAAAATCTTTCAGTCACAAGTATTTATTCCTACTTTCCCTAAAAGAAAGGACCAAATGTCACGCACAGGATGTGGCCACAAGTTGTGTGGAGCACACTACTTGAGTTGAGCTCCTGTCACTTGCAATCTGTTTATTGCAACAGAGAGTCTCCAGATGATAGCCACTGAAGGATAAACTGCTAAAGTTTTGTTGTTTGAGGTATAGTTGACATTTCAGAGAAGTGTTTTAATGAAGGGAGGCATTTGGTCAGATTAATACTTTAGAAAGATCAAGCGGACTTCACAGTGAGGAAGGAGGTTTTAAGAACTAAGAACTTCTACCCTCATGTAGGCAAGAGATGCTGGTGGCCTTCATTACATAGGTGCAATAGCCTTGGGGAGAGGTAGGAGACTTGAGAAATATCCTAGCAATAGACCTGGGTTTCGCACTGATTGTTTGATAGAGGGTATGACAGAGAGGAAAATGTCATTAATAAGACCCAGGATTCTGGCTTCAAAATTGGATGGAAGTTGTTGCTATTTCCTGAGATAGAGAGTATAGGAGGAGGGAAGAGATATTGGAGATGGTGGGTGGGGGAGTGAAGAAAGCAGAAGAAATGAACAATTCAATTTTGGGCATGTTGAATATAAAATTTGAAAAATATCCAGAAGGTCTTATATAGGTCTGGACCTCAGGAAAGAGTTAGGGCCAGAGACACAGACTTAGAAGCCATCACTATTCGAGTACAGGTCAGAGGTCATAATGGACAGCCCTTTAATTGATTTATTTTTGGTTAGCATTTCCTTTTCTGAGAATAAGTCGCAAACTTTTAGTAAAAAGATCAGGCAATTTCACATGAAAATATTAATTTGGCCATCACTTTTAGAAATGAGAATTAGTTGCAAACACGTAAAGGTGATTTCACAAGAAAAACATCATTTTTGATTTTTTTGAAAATTTTGAAAAACCAGGACCATTGGACTTATATTTTTTCCTGACAACAATTGGCTAGGGGCGCCTGGGTGGCTCAGTCGTTGGGCGCCTGCCTTCCACTCGGGTCATGGTCCCGGGGCCCTGGGGTCAAGCCCCGCATTGGGGTCCCTGCTTCTCTCTCTCCCATTCCTCCGCTTGTGTTCCCTCTTTTGCTGTGTCTCTCTCTGTCAAATAAATAAATAAAATCTAACAAACAAACAAACAATTGGCTAGAGATGGGACAGCCTCCTCTGTGTAGGGCCCTTTCTCCAAGAAACCCTGTTTTTTAACCCTGGCCCTTTTGGTGCTTCATATTACCTTATACATTGCATTTAAGGTAGAAATTGCAGTTGAATACCCAAAATAAATGTGAGCAAGAACACAATATTTAAAAAGAGAAAAAGGAAGCTGCAAATTTGACCTAGAAGGGGCAAGTAGAAAAATAGAATGAAAGCTGAGGGAAGCCAAGTAAAGAGAGTATTTCAACATAAAGAGCATGGCCATGAGTATAAAGGTAACATAAAGAATAAAAATGTCCACCAGATGTAATAAAGAGGGATAGATTAATAGGTAGCTTAGGTAAAAACAGTGAAATGACGGTATTAGAAATTAAAAAATTATAAAAGTAATCTTTATTTATCCAAAAGAAAACAATACTTCATTGACTTTTAATCTTTTTAATTTTTTAAAATAAAACCACTGAAGCATATTAAAAATATAAAATTTGGTACCTGTTATAGACTTTGTTTTCTGTGCTGCTTCTCCTTTATCCTTAATTTTTCGCATTATATTGTTGGCAAATTTCTCATGTCAACAATTTTCTTTGAAAACATACTTTTTAGTGGCAGCGTAGTATATAATCATGTGAATAACTTATGTAAATAACCTCCATTCTTGTACTTTAGCTTTCCTTTTTTTTGCCATTAAAAGCAATAAATGCTTCAATGAATGGTATAAATAAATCTTTGTGTGTAAAATCTTTATCTGATTATGTTTAAATGCAAAATTACTAGATCGAATTGATTTCAAAATAGATCACATCAGTTTGTAGTACATGTGAATATACTGCATCCTCAGCAATATATGGGTTTTATGAATTAAATATATGGTTGTTCTCTCAGCTATTGAGTGCAACTGACCTTTGAACACACAGGTTTGAATTGCACTAGTCCACTTGTACACTTTTTTTTTTTTCCTGCAAAAATCTGCATTGTTTCCATTTGGTCCCTGGCTACGGAGGTCCCTGGCTAGGGAGAGGGCTCCAGGGTCATTAAAAAGCTGCTCAGTGGCTGAAGGGAGAGGCTCAGGCAGAAGCCCTACCACCAGGGGAATGCCAGAGGCGCCCCTCAAGGCCCGCTGGGCTCTGGCGGCTCCTAATTCCTGCTCGACGACCGTGAGCCGTCGGAGAGAGACCGGCCCAGGCCAGCCTCAGGGCAGACTGGGGCGGCCGCCATCTTCCTGACGCTTTTCACCTCTCATCCGGAAGTGGCTCTTCCGGAAGTCCGGCGTGGGGTCTGGCTGCCTCGGCAGAAGCCAGGGACGGGTTCTTGTCCAGGACCGTGGCGGCTGCCGGGCGTCCTGGGTTTTACCCACTCGTCTTGGGGCGGCTTCTGCACGCCCGGGAAGAGGGCGCGGTTTCCCAGCTGGTTTTGCATTTCGGGAGAGCCGAGAGGCCTCCCGTTTCTCCTCAGTCAACTCCGGAGGAAGCGGCCGGCGACCTCCAGAGCCACATGATCACGCTGCAAACCGAGGCCCAGAGAGAGGTAGGGGTAGGAGCCCCGCAGGTGCGTGTTGTCGCTGGAATAATTCCCATGAATCTGGGGCGCATGGTCGATGGCAATGAGGAGCTAAGCGCACAAAAACAGAACAAAACCCAAAACCAAAAACCAGTACTGCTGGTCCTAGAGGCGGGGGATGGCTGCGAGGATGGCTTTGGAGGTTGGGCCTGGAAAGGTTGGAGGGTGGTCCGAGGCTGGAAGAAGAGGTGGCCTCGGGTTTGTTCCCCGATCCCCCCACACTATTGTAGCAAGAGATGGACCCGCGGGAACCCCCATCGCAGGGCTACACCCGGAAGAGCATTGGAGAATCTTTAGCCATTATCTCTTGAAATACTGCCTCTCCCTCTATGCCCTCTCTCCTTTCATGTTAGGGTGCAGTGTACACATAAGACCTTTTCACTATGGCTAAAATGTCTCTTCTATTCTTAATGTTGAATTCTTTTTCTCTCTCTGTTAATAGAGAATATTTTCTTCTTTCCTGTGCCCAGTTAACAACCTTCTCTTACTATATGTCCAGTTTGCATTTAAATCCAACTATTGAATTCTTAATTTCAGTTATTGTTATTTTTCAATTCCAGAATTTCATTTGATACTTTTAATAGATGGCCATTCTCTACTGAAATTCTCCTTCTTGCCTTCTAGTTTCCAACATGTTAATCAAAATTATTTTAAGTTGCATGCCTCATAACTCCATATCTGAGCTTTTTAAATTATTAAATTCTAGACTTGTGTTTAAAATACTATAGAAGTTCTGGTTGCTTTTCCCCAGTGGCAGGGTTGACTTTTGCTTTTGCCCCACAGCTCAAATGGGCCGGATCACCTTAATCCAGTCAGGGGTTGAGCTAACTTTGATCTGGGCTTCAGTATTTATAAGGCCTGTTTATTGTCAACCCTTTCTTTTGGGGAGTAGCCTTCAGGGGCCCCAGCCGAAAACACAGGGTATTTACGGGAACTCCTTCCTCCCCCTTACCAGGGCGTGTTTTCCCACCAATGAGACCACCAGAAAGTGCTGCTTGGTTTTGTCAGCTTTTTACCGATCACTTTCTAACTGGTGTCATACAATCAACCCTGTACTGGTTTTGAATGGGCAAAACCCTGAAGGGGAAAAATGTTGCTGAACAACTCATTTCTCTATTTCCCTGGGTGCCTTGCTAGGCCCAAATTCCAATTTTTATCTCCCTAGCTATGTGAAACTGCTAAAAATTCAACTTGGCTTTGGTCCCCCTTAACCACCACATATGCTCTGCTTCTCAGCTCCTCTTTTGATGCCAAGTATTAATCCACAAATGCCTTAAGGGGAAAAGAGGTGTGGAAGGTTGTGTTCCCCTCATCGTGTTTGCCTGCTTTTCTGGTCTTGGCCTCTCAAGTCCCAACTGCTCTGATAGCTCTCCTATTCCTTAAAACAGGAGTGTCAAAAAACCATTCACTTTTCTAGTTGCCGTTGGTTGGAGAGTTGGTCAGATACAAGCTCATAGCCAGAAGCAGAAGTCCTTGAATATTTTTTATTTGCATATCGATTAATAAGTGCTCTTTATGCATTCAGGACATCAATTCTTAATTTGAAGTATGTGTTTTTTTATTTTCTATTTTGTTAAATCTTCTTTTTGATTTATAGATATATTTCCTATGTCTGTCATCAAATCTGTTAGTCTTTTCCTTCCATTAATGCTTTAAAAAATTCTTCCTTATTTTCTCCAGACATTTTTCTGTTTTTTCCTTTGTTTTATTTTTATTTAAATTTAATTTTTAAATTTATCTAAATTTAATTTTGGTGCATAGAATTTTAGGGAGCTAACTTATTTAAAAAATCATTTAACTATTTGTTGAATAAAACATTTTTCTCTACTGCTTTGGAATTTCACCTTTTTCATATAGGAAATCATTGTTTATACTATGGTTTGTTTCTGAGCTCTCATTAATCTGATTATTATTGCACTTGTAATTTACTGTTTCAGTTGTTCAACTTTAGTCATCCATTTTACTACCTAGTGATTCACATACCTTCTCAATACTTTTCATTTGTCAGTTTTGTCTTGGCTGTTCATGTCAAGAATTCCTTGCCTACAAAATTTAAATTAGGTAATTTGAGGGGTGCCTGGTGTCTCAGTTGGTTAAGCACCTGCTGTTTGCTCAGGTCATGATCTCAGCATCTTGAGATCGAGGCCACATCGGGCTCCCTGCTCAGCAGGGAGTCTGCTTCTCCCTCTCCCTCTGCTTCTCCCCCCTGCTTGTTTCCTCTCTCTCTCTCAAATAAATAAAATCTTTAAAATAAATAATTTGATTATATTCTAATGATAGAAATAGAAATTGGTGGGGCGCCTGGGTGGCTCAGTTGGTTAAGCAACTGCCTTCGGCTCAGGTCACGATCCTGGAGTCCCGGGATCGAGTCCCGCATCGGGCTCCCTGCTCAGCAGGGAGTCTGCTTCTCCCTCTGACCACCCCCCCCATGCTCTCTCTCTCTCATTCTCTTTCTCAAATAAATAAAACCTTAAAAAAAAAAAAGAAATAGAAATTGGTACTTAATATGAAAAAAACAAGAATAGGTCTTTTCTAGATTTTGTTTGTTTACTAATGCTTAATGAATGAGGGAGTTGTGTCTCTTCTGAGATCTTTGATGAGTGGAATTTTCTCTCCATCCCATGTTTGAATGTTTAGAACTCTGTTAATGTTCTATTTAGTTCAAGTGGTTGAATGTTGGTTCTTTGGTGCCATTGTCAATAATAAAATTCAACAAAACAAAACCCTAAAAAAAAAAAAAAAAAAGAATTCCTTGCTTACAGTGTCAGAAGTGATTTTGATCTAAAGTAGTAACAGTGGGGATACAGAGCAAGAACAGAATGAGTGATAGTGAGTATAGGGCTTGAGGGATTTGGAGGCCAGAAATGGCCTCTCCCATGGTGTAGCCTTCTGGCTTGGGAAACTGGTAGAATGGTAGTGTCATTAACTAACTAAGATTGGTAATATAAGAGAATCAAATTGTAATAGAAACCAAGGGTCATCTGTTGAAAGAACAGAAGCGGGGGTAGCATGGATAACTCTAAGATATTGGTGATGTTTCAAAAAGGCTTTATTGGTTAGTGGGATAGAGAGTTGATTTGGGAAAATTAAAAAGCAAAAATAAAAACAAAAAAAGCAAGTGAAGTCTAGCTTGGAGTAGGTATGAAATGAAATTGGTTGTGGCACCAGTTCTAAAAGATGTATGATTTTTAAGTCCACAGCAGTCTTTTTTATATGTTTTACAATGTGAGATATGCTATTAGGCTGTAAACAATATTTGCAGCCAATTGAAGAGCCTGAGCTTAGGAGTGCAGGAGGCAGACTGATGAAGTTTGGGAGATTTTTGGGACAAAATAGTTGCAAGTGAGGAAGTAGAAGCTACTAGTGAAAAACCATAAATTCTAGTTTTGTAAAGAAAGAAATGAAGCCAAGCAGATTACTGCAAATGTTAAATAAGATTTTAAGAGCTGAAAGAGTTTTGTAAGCTTTATATCAAAATAAGGCTGTGTTTTTATTGCTTGGTCATTTATGTGAAGGATATGGTGGAGCTGGGGTGAGCCCTGACCCCCTCTGTCTAGCTATACTCTCTGTAGCCTGAAGCTATAACAGTTTCTCAACAGAGAGCCAAGAGTCCAATTTATAAGGAGAATGTGCAGCTTCTTAGCATCTTTCACCTGTATTGTTCTAACTAGTCTTCCTTTATTATTCATCCTTAAAGAGACTTAGAAAATTTTCTATCAACTTGAGGGACGCCTGAGTGGCTCAGTTGGTTAAGCATCTGCCTTCTGCTCAGGTCATGATCCCAGGGTCCTGGGATCCGCATGGGATCCTCATGGGGGCTCCTTGCTCAGCCGGGAGGAGCCTGCTTCTCCCTCTGCCTGACGCTCCCCCTGCTTGTGCTCTCAATCTCTCTCTGACAAATAAGTAAATTAAATCTTAAAAAAAAAAGAAAATATCAATTTGAGTTGTATATACTGGTCTAAAACATTGTTTCAGGTAAATACAAAGAATAGGGAGGGAGGAAATTTTTGAGATCTGTTTCAATGAGGCTTCTCTTGCTTCCTTTGACTTTGGGCATTTTCCTCTCCCTAAAATTTGGACCACAGAATCAGAAATGCAGAATTTTAGCCTGGGAAGAAATTGTTTGATTCATCTGACTCCTTCTACTTTTTTTTTTTTCATTTAATAATTGAGCCAAATGAGGAACAGAGAAGATAAGGCTGCAGTCACCTATACATCAAAAGCAGAGTTAAACCCAGGAAACCCAGTTTCCTTACAACAGATTTAGATACTTTCACTATACTGTAGTAATTAGAAAATTCATGTTAACTTATAGGATTAATTTACTGTATCACTTTGCATATTGTGCCACTTCCCCGCCCTCCTTTAAGATTCAGCAAAATTTTTAATGTGGAAGAATAAAAAGTGGTTTCAATCCTCTCTCTTCAGAGTATCAGATTTCTCAAAAGAGCTGACACAGAGCACTTTTGTAGCCAAATTTAATATGAAAGCACTGAGAGTATGCAAATAAGACACAAAGCTAAACTTTAGAAATGAGCTAAAGACATAAAGAATTAACAGGGTGCCATTTTTAAGATTAGACGCTAGTCCTGTATTCCTGTTCTTTTCTGTTTCAAAAAGCCACAAGCAACCCTAACTCCAAACAGTCTTGCCAGTGTTGTAGATGCACACCTGGACTGGCAACAGACAGTGAGCTGCTTAACAACTCTCATATTTTGGGGGCATTGTCTGTTCAGACATGCTCACCCGCCCCCCCATCCTGTTCTGCTTCAGTGTCAGAAGGAAATGAAGCCACAATGAGAACAAAAAGAGCTGTCACACCTTTTGTCCCCTGCCTTCTCCTTCCCTCCCCACACTCCTCCCCACATAGAGCTACTCCACCCTAGTGGGACTCTAGTGCGACATCCTCGCCTGCCTGAAGGAGGAATGATCAGCAGGGACAACAGCTGCAAACAAGTGACAGCCAGAAGGCAGGAGCTTTTGTAAGTGCCTGGATTGCAGAAGACCCAAGCCAGAGTAATGGCATTGTCGCTGGAAGAATTCATTCACTCCCTTGACCTCAGGACCCTTCCCAGGGTCCTAGAAGTCCAGTCAGGCATCTATTTTGAAGGTAAGCACCCTCCTATCTCTTGGCTGGCTAGAAAGTGCTTATAAGGTATGCACTTTTGGGAATTGGAGGGGGAAATTTTAATAGAAAATATGAGTCCCATTGAAGGAAAGGTAATCACAAAAGAGGGGAAAGTAATTAACTGACAAATGGTTACAATCCAAGAGTGCTAGAGAGAAGAAACTAGATAGGACTCCAGTGTAAGTAGGGAGAAGGAATTGCGTGAAGCTTTTTGAGGTTTTTTGTAGGCCTTCAAACAGTCCAACATGAATGGTGAATTGTTTCTCTCTTTGAAGTAGGTTATATATACTCCAGGAGTGAAAAGTTACTATCCATGTTTATGTTTCTAGAATATAAAAAATAAAATTTAGTGGTTTTTTTTCTTTAAACAAAAACAACTATTAAAAGCACAGTGTTTAGGAAGAAAAACTAACCCAACTCTTAACCACTTCGCAATGTTTATGCCAACATTTCTCTCACTTATTCTGTAGTGGCCTAACTCCTCTAATTCCTTAAATAATGACATTCTTATTTGAAGGTATAGGAATTAATATCTACTAATCACAAGATGATTTTTAAGAATCTGTGTTGAAAAGTCAGAGTTCAACTAAGATTCTTGAGTAATAAGTTAGTGTGTTTTGAGGTGACTTACTATGTTAATTCAGTAAAAGAATGTTAAAGCTTACAAAATATACCCTAAAATCTTTAAGGAGTGAGTTTGAATACATACAAGACAAAGAGTTATTTTCTAGGAAAATATATATTTCTGGTCACAGGAGTGGTAGAATTAGATCCAGAAGAACTACTGGGAAATTAAGTTAAATAACTGCTGGTAGGCAAATCTTTCCCGTTCATAGACAAAATAATGTTTTAGATATTATATTATGAAATAAAGATTGACAAATGTCAGATCTAGTTCATATACACATACACACACTCACCTGCTGTCATCATCAGCTTAACATAGGGTTTTGTTTAATTCATTTGTAAATTGATTATATGGAATCAGACTATATTTTTCCACGTATACCATATTATGAAATGTATCTTTGTTCCTAAGCCAGCCCCACATCATTTTTTTTTTTGTCTCATGGTTTGTGCTTTTGAAGCTTTGCATAAGAAGTTACAAAGATATTTTTCTTTATTATTGTATATCAACTTTACAGTTTTATATTTCTCATTTAGTTTTTAATCCACTTGGAAAACACTTTGTGATGCAGTGTAGAGAGATCCAATTTTAGATTTTTCCATATAATAAACCTAATTTCCCAGTACCATTTACTAAGCTAGTCATCCTTTCCCAATTGGTTTGTGTTGCTACTTTAAATCATATTATGTGCTCACATCTGGATTAGTCTGTCTCTGAAATATTTCTTCTATTCCACTGGTCTGTTTTTTCAGTTGTGCCCCAATCACCCTATGTGTGTAACGGTGGTTCCAGGCTAAGTGTTAAAATATATTTCATGTATAGACCAGTCCCTTGTTTTTACTCCTTTTTTCTAAGTTGACTTAGCCTTTCATAGGCCTTTTAATTATGTTTTTGAAGAAATTAATTTGTTACTTAAGAAATCCTACTACGATTTGCATCAGATTGTATTGAGTTTATAGATTAACTTGAGAAAATGGACATTTTTATGTTAAGTCTTACAAAAGAAGATAGCTTGTCTCTCCATGTGTTCTGATCATCTTCATTCTTTAATACTTTACTACTGTGTTATACTTCAATTAAGAGAAAAGAATGTTCAGTTTGATGAGTTTTCACAAAGTAAACACATTTATATAGCCAACACTCAAGTCAAGAAATAGAAAATTGCAAATATTCTAAAAGCCCCTGTTTGTGCCCTTTCTCATTCATTATCTACCATCTTCCCCAAAGGTAACAATTATCCTGACTTTTGTCCATTTATGAACTTTACATAAATGAAAAATTATAGTATGTATTCTTTTTTGGTTGGCATATATGTTCAATATCATCTTTATAAAAATCAATCCATGATGTTCCGTATAGCTTGTTCATTTCAGTGTGTATTTTAGTATCGTCTTGGTTAACTATACCACAATTTATTTATCCATTCTATTGCTAATGGGCATTTGGATTATTTCCAGTTTGGAGCTGTTACCAGTAACGTTGTCATGAACATTCTTGTATAAGTGTGTTCATATGTCTCTACATATGTGTTCACATGTCTGTGCATTTAGTTGGGTATATAAATAAGTGGAATTACCATGTCATATGGTATGTGTATGTTCAGCCTGGATAGATAATGTAAAACAAGTTTTCAAAGTAGTTATACTAATTTGCATTCCCACCAGCAGTGTATGTATGGGAGTCCCAATTAATCCATATCTTTGGCAATACTTGATGTTATCAGTCTTCATAATTGCAGTTATTCTGGTAAGAGTATAATGGTAGCTCATGGTTTGAGTTTGCATCTCCCTGGTGACTAATGAGATTGGTCACCTTTTCATATGTTTATTGACCTTTTGGAAATGTTGTTTTATTTTTTTAAGGATTTTATTTTTATGTAAGCTCCACAGTCACTGTGGGGCTCAAACTCACAAATCCAAGATCAAGAGTTGCCAGCTCCACTTACTGAGCCAGGCGCCCCCAGAAATGCTGTTTTATGAAGACAGTATTCATGTTTCTTGCTCATTTCTTTATTGGATTTTACAACTTCTTATTATTGATACACACACACACATATGTATATATGTATATATATAGGGGGTCCTGACCTTCTTGTCAGTTACTTGTGTTGCAAATGTCCTCTCTTAGTCTATAGGTTGATACTTCATTTTTTAAATGGCAGCTTTTGATGAATGGAAGTTTTTAATTTTAGTACTAGTATAGTCAATTTATAATTATTTTCCTTTTTGTGTGTTGTCAGATTTTCTTTACCTTAAGTTCATGAAGATATTGTCTTAGCATCTATTCCATTGTTTACTCCCTCCTTTAGATCTAGAATTGATTTTTTTGTATGTGATTCGAGGTTGAGATCAGTGTTTATTTTTTCTTTTATGGAGCCAATTGGTGCAGTGACTTTGATTGAAAAACTGCCTTTTTCCTACTGCCTTACTGTGCTACATGAGTCATAAACAGTGTCCATACATGTGTGGGTCTCTTTCCATAGCTTCTATTCTGTCCCATTCAACTAATTGCTATCCTTACATTAATTTCATGCTGTAAATTAATGCAGGTTTGGAACAATACATAATTTATATTATATATGATAATATGCTGCAAAAGCTCTGGTTCTCGAACTTGGATGCACATGAAACACCTGGAAAATATAAAAAATATCGATGCTGGATCTCTCCTCAAAGATAAGGATTTAATTATATAAGAAGTAAGGTATCACCATCAGGTTTTGAAAGATATCCCTGATGATTATAATATGCAGCCAAATTTGAGAATTATGCTGTAGAGTAAGTTCTTCCAGTTTATTATTCTCCTTCAAGTTGGGCAGTTTGAATTTTCATATACATTTTAGAATTAACTTACCAACTTTCACAAAAGTCTTCTTGGCATTTTGCTTAGCAATGCCTTGGATTAGAGAGAATTGGCATCATTTTAAATTAAGTCTTCTGACCCATAAACCTGGTATAGCTACCTAGTTATATAGATCTTTTCTCATTTTGTAGCTTTTCTTTGTGGAGTTCTTGTACTTTCTTTTATTCTTAATTTGATTTTTTTATTCCATTTTAAATAATATCTTTTGAAACTTTCATTTTATCTTTGTTATGTTTCGAATTCTAAAAATAATACCCTTAGATTATTTTGGATTTGTTATGTACACATTTATGTATTATATGAATATTGATGGATCTCATTTCTTCCTTCCAATTATTGTATTTTTTTTCTTCAGTTAAGGAACTGACTAGTGCTTCTACTATAATACTGAATAGGAGTAATGATAAAAAAAACCCTCCCTGTCTCATTTACAACCACAGAGAGATTTCAGTAATTCATCTTGAAGTATGTTTGTTTTAAGTTAAATAAGTTTCTAGTTTTCTGATAATTTTTAAAAATCATGAATATATGTTTAATTTAACACACATTCTTTCAATGACTTTTGTGATGATTATATGTTTTTTATATTGATTGATTTTTAAAATGTTGAATAAGCCTTTTCCCTGTGGAATAAAACCAATCTGGTCATATAACACTAAATTTGGTTTACTAATTTTTTTTCTTTTAGGATTTTTGTATCTCTTTTAGAGAATTAAATCAGCTTACAATTTTTATTTCTTGTAATGTCTTAGCCATGTTTTTGTACTGAGTTATGTTGTTGAACTTAATAGAATTTCTTGGATAGTCTTTTTCTAGCCTTCTAAAAATATGCAAATTTAGTGTTTCTTCTCATTTAAATATTTAGTAGACTTCCAAATGAAGTGATTCTGAGCTGGGATTTCTAATACAGAGATCTTTTAATTATGACTTCAGATTTTTAAATAGTAAGGTCTTCATATCTACGAGCATAGTTTCTCTCTCATTAAAACAAAAACAAAAAACCCATCTAGATAATGTATTAGAGTCCAATAAAATGTCTCCTAGACTAGTTCCTAGAATGCACACACATAAACATGTATATATGTATTGCTGTATTGACTGATAATCATATTTCTTGTTTTCTCATTGACTATCTATCATCAACATAGAGGAATCAAGTAAATTATCAATATTACCGATGAACTCTCTTATTAATTCTAATAGTTTATCGTTTTTATTTCATTGGTTTTCCTAAAACCCAATAGATAGAGATATCATTAGAAAGTATCAAGAGATGGGGCGCCTGGGTGGCTCAGTCGTTAAGCGTCTGCCTTCAGCTCAGGTCATTATCCCAGGGTCCTGGGATCGAGCCCCGCATCGGGCTCCCTGCTTAGCGGGAAGCCTGCTTCTCCCTCTCCCTCTGCCTGCCGCTCTGCCTACTTGTGCTCTCTCTCTGTCAAATAAATAAATAAAATCTTTAAAAAAAAAAAAAAGAAAGTATCAAGAGATACATCTCTTTCCTACTATGTTTTACAAACTTTTTTTCCCCCTTACTTACCTTTATAGTGTAGTCCAGGGCCTCCAGTACTATAGAAGCAATAATGGAAATCCTTGTCTAATTCCTAATCATAAAGGAAATACATTAAAAATTCTTTCTTTAAGCGTAATATTCTAAAATTGGTATTTAACCTTCACTAAATTAAGGAAGTTTTTATCTATTCCTTGCTCTCTAGGTGTTTTCATAATAGATATTGAACTCAATATTTTTTCTTCACTGATTAAGATAATAATGTACTTTGGTTCCTTTAGTCTATTAATGTACATTACCTTTAAAGAATTTTTGAGTTGAGGGGCACTTGGGTGGCTCAGTCAGTTAAATGTCTGACTCTTGATTTCCACTCAGGTCATGAGCTCAGAGTCCTGAAATCTAGCCCTGCATGGGGCTCCTCGCTCAGCAGGGAGTCGGCTTGAAGATTCTCTCTCTGCCCCCCTCCCACTTGCATGCCCACTCATGTGCACACGGTGTCTCTCTCTCTAAAAAATAAAATAAATCTGGGGCACCTGGGTGGTGCAGTGAGTTAAGCATCTGCCTTTGGCTCAGAACATGATTTCAGGGTCCTAGGCTCAAGTCCTGCATTGGGCTTCATGCTCAGCGGGGAGCCTGCTTCTCCCTCTCTCTCTGTCTGCTGCTCTGCCTGCTTATGCACGTGCTCTCTCTCTGTCAAATAAATAAATCTAAAAAAATAAATAAAATGAATCTTAAAAAAAAAAAAGGATTTTTGGGATGCCTGGGTGAATCAGTTGGTTAAGCATCTGCCTTCCACTCAGGTCATGATCCCAGGGTCCTGGGATGGAGTTCTGCATGGGGCTCCTAGCTCAGCAGGGAGCCTTTTTCTCCCTTTGCCCCTCCCCCCCACTCATTCTCTTTCTTTCTCTGACAAATAAATAAAATCTTAAAAAAAAGAATTTTTGAGTTGAAGAATCCTTTCATATTACATATACATTTTCAAAATACAATTGTAGAAGTCAGATATTTAGGATTTTTGCATTTAATCATATTTGAAATGAGCCAGTAAATTCATGTTTTCAGTTCAAGGCAATGCTAGCTTCCTAAAATTAGCTATAGAGATTTTTGTTGTTTTCTGTTTTCTGGATAATTAAAAAAAAAAAGCTTTTGAATTTTTCCTTAAAATTTGTTAGAATTCTCCTATAAGAACTATTGACCAACCACAGAATTTTTTGGAAGACAATCTGAATTTGGTTTTGTTATTATGCCCTCTTCTTTTGCTTCTTTCATTGATTTCAGACTTGATTTTCATTATTTTCTTTCTTTTGTTTCTCTTTTTGCTCCCTTGCTTGTTCTCTAGTATCCTAGGTTGAATCAGTAGTCATTTTAAAGACATTTTTTGATTCTCTTGATTATAGTGTAAAACTGTAATTTTTCCTCTAAGTATTTCTTTCACTGTTTCTTGTGAATTTTGTCAGGTAATATTTTCTCTGTTACACAGTTCACAGTTTATTCCTTTTAATCCAATGACTATTTTATTTATTTACTGATAATATGGGATTTCTTTTTTTAAAATTAATTAATTAATTTTTTTATGTAGTGTTCCATGTATCATTGTTTGCATGTAATACCCAGTGCTCCATGCAGTACGTGCCCTCCTTAATACCCATCACCGGGCTAGCCCATCCCCCCACCCCTCTCCCCTCTAAAACCCTCAGTTTGTTTCTCAGAGTCCATAGTCTCTCATGGTTCATCTCCCCCTCCAATTCCCCCACTTAATTAGCACTCACCATAGCACATACTGTCCCCAATGTCTATCATCCAGCCACCCCATCCCACCCACTCCCCACCACTCTAGCAACCCTCAGTTTGTTTCCTGAGATTAAGAATTCCTCATATCAGTGACATCATATGATACTTGTCTTTCTCTGATTGACTTACTTCGCTTAGCATAATACCCTCTAGTTCTATCCATGTTGTCGCAAATGGCAAGATTTCGTTTTTTTGATGGCTGCATAATATTTCATTGTTAATATGGGATTTCTGTAGCTATTTAGCTATTCTTAGCTTTTCTTTTGATTTTAGTTAATTTTGTTGTGTGTTGTTAGAAAACAATAGTCTGTATTATATTGTTTCTTTGAAATTGATTAAGGCTTCCATTACTTTATGGTATGAAGCATATCCTATTTTGGAAGTATTTCACATGTGCTCAAAGAAAGCATATGTTTTGTTTTTTGGTATAACATTTCTCTGTATATACCAAGTAGCTTGAGTTTTTAATTATTTTGTTTGGATCTCGCTCTCACTGCATATTTTTCATCTGCTTTATCTGTCATTTTCTGAAAGGATTATATAAAAGAAATCCTTCAACAATTCATTTATCTAGTTCATTCCTCATTTCTGTCTTTTATTTTTGAGGTTGAGTTGTTGCATGTGCTTATGTTAATGAGGGTTTTATCTTCTTACTCTATTTCTATCATCCTTTTTCCTATATGATTTTTTTATTAAGTTCTATTTTGTTAGGTAATAATATTACTTCTCCAGTTTTCTTTTGGAATATCTTTTTCTAAGCATCTACTTTCAACATTTTGGGGTCTCTTGTTTTTAGTGCAGGGAAACATATTCTTTATCTTCTTTTTGCTTCTTCTAATAGTATAGAAAGTGGAACCCGGTTTTGCCCATCCTGTGGTTATGACTCCATGACAGGAGATTTTAGGGGCAGGGAGGTTTGAGGGAACTTGAGAAAGGCTGACATGAAGTTCTGTGGTAGTGGTTTGAATGCTCCCAACTTAACCACAGTAATAATAGGCAGGATAATACTCTAATAACATGTGGCTCATATTAAATTACCCTATTGATGTGAAGCATAAAACTGGGTTAAAAATTCAAGACTCTGCCTGCTGGCTATCACAAATAAAAGATGATTTCACAGTCAACTTATAATGTTTCGACATTTGCTTTGTCCCTCTCTCAAGAAAAATAGGCTTCATCATAACCCTGAAGATTGATATGAAGATTAATTAAGCTATTTTATGTAAAATATTTAGCAAAATGACTGGCCCATAGAAACCTTACAGGAAATCTTAACTATTATTATGATTACCATCATGTTGGTATAGAATGAGGAAAACTGATCAGCAGTTTCTAAAAAGTAAAATAAAACTAATTTGAATTCTACTGCTGTTACATGTACCAACATAAATTAAATATGGAGAAAAAACCTTAAAAGTTAAAACATTAAAAAAAAAACCCAGAGAAACCATAAAAGAACTAGGGATTTTAAAAAATGAAAAATTGAACTTTTGAAATAGAAAAATTCCTTAATAAAAAATACATAAATGTGTATAAAAATCATTAAATAACAATAAACAAAAATGAATAAAAATTTTAAAATGGGAAAATATGTAAAAGGCAATTCACATGCCAGAAATCATAAAATTTTTTCAAATTTATTAACCATAAAATGCAAATAAATAATAAATCATTCTTAATCACCTCTTAGATCACAGATATTAAAAAGATTCACAAAACTTGTAGGCAAGAATGTACAGAAATGAGAGGAGGCATGATCAGTGGGTATGTAAACCATTACAGACTTTCTAGGAGTCAATTGAGCAATATGTGTCAACATATAATGTGTTTAAACATCTGACCTCTAGAAATTAACTTAAAATATAATTACAAAAAGCAAGAATAATGATTCTACTACAATGATCATAGCAGCATGTTTTACAGAGAAGCATCAAGTGAGCCTCAGCATGGAATAGCGTATATAAATTATAATAATATTGATCAGGCATTGTTCAACAAGCTAGAATTACAGTAGGGGAAAAACACAAAGCCCCTATCCTATTGGAGCCTATAGTTCAATGAATAGGACAAATGACAAACAAATGATCGAAAAACTAAGTAGGTAGAAAGTAAACGGAGGCAGACAGAAGGGATGAGTTTTTGATAGGATGATTAAGGCAGGTATCTCTGAGATGAAATTTGAGTAGGGACCAGAATAAACTGAAGAAATAAGCCCTTGTGCATATCTGGAAGAACATTCCCGCAGAGGACAGTGCAAGAGCAAACCACATAATGGCTTTCTTCATCTAATTGGGCAACTCAGAGGAAGCCAGTGAGAAAGAAGCAGAGCAACTGAGGGGAGGAGGATGGTGTGAGATGAGGCTGAGGACGTGAGGAGACACAGATTTTACAGGCCTTGAAGGCTCTAGCTATACATAATCTGCTGGGTGGGGAAGCCGGTGGGGACCTGTAACATAAGGTGATCAGGAAAGGCCACTCTAAAGAACTGATTTAGGAGCATAGGCCTGAGTGTTGAGAAGCAATTAGCCAAGAAAAGATCTAGGAGATGAGTGTTCCAGACAGAGTGAAAAGCTAGTATAAACATCTGGAGACCAAAAAGAGCTTAGTCTGAGGAAGAGAAAAATATTCCTGTTACCTCGAACATAACAGAAGAACGTCATAAGAGAAGATAGATGTTTGTGCATTCGACAGAGTGGTTGTGGAGACCAGGGGAAGAGAGCTTCAGTGGAGAATGCAGAAGTTCTGTATTGGTCATGTAACATGTAAATATCTGTTATTTATCCAAGTAGAAATTTCAAGTAGACAATTGAAAAGCCAGTTTTGGCCACAGAGTGAGCTCATGGCTGGAATGCCCCATCTGTGACTTCATTGATCAGGACTTTATTGATCACAAGCTAATGAAGCTTAAAAAAAATGAGCATGTACCCTTATTATATGTATTTCTTTATTGATATTTATGGTCATTCTAAAACATACACAGTAATAAAATTTTAAGAGAATAAAGATAAAATTAACAGTATGTTGGGGCACCTGGGTGGCTCAGTTGGTTAAGCATCTGCCTTCGGCTCAGGTCATGATCCCAGGGTCCTGGGATCGAGCCCCACATCGGGCTCCCTGCTCCGCGGGAAGCCTGCTTCTACCTCTCCTACTCCCCCCACTTGTGTTCCCTCTCTCGCTGTCTCTTTCTCTGTGTCAAATAAATTTTAAAAAAAAAGTTAACAGTATGTACTATATATAATATATACTTAGAGCAGATTTTCATTAGTGTTGGTGGCTATCAATCTACATGTGAAATGATCTTATTAATCTGATTTTGGCAGTTTCTTTAGATAGCAATTGTATGCAGCTGATGACAAGTTTGTACTAGGAATAGATGTGTCACTGGGCCATTTTCTTCTTGATAGGCTCTGCAGTCTTCAATTCTCAAGTGTCTTTGTGAGCATCTTGCAAAGTTATTGTCTATTTTGTGAGAGTTAGTATAGTTAAAATTATATAACAATTCTTAAATCAACTTAACTTGATGCATATAAAATCCATTATATGGAAGTATTGTAAGTAAACGAATGATTAGGACAATTACGTTTTTTAATTTTAGTTCCAGTGTAGTTAACATACAATGTTATATTAGTTTCAGGTGTACAATATAATGATTCAGCAGTTTCATATATTACTCAGGGCCCATCAAGATAAGTGTACTCTTAAACCCCATCACCTATTTCACCCATCCCTCCACCCACCTCCTATCTGATAACCATCAGTTTGTTCTCTAGAGTTAAGAGTCTGCTTTTGGGTTTGTCTCTCTCTCTTTTCCCCCCTTTGTTCGTTTTGTTTTGTTTCTTAGATTGCACATATGAGTGAAATCATATGGTATTTGTCTTTCTCTGACTGACTTATTTTACTGTCTAGATCCATCCATGTTGTTGCAAATGGCAAGATTTCATCCTTGAAATCTGAATAGTATTCCATTGTACATATACCACATCTTCTTTATACCATATTCACCTGTTGATGGACACTTGGGCTGCTTCCATATCTTGGTTGTTGTAAATAATGCTGCCATAAACATAGGGGTGCATATATAACTGTTTGAATTAGTGTTTTTGTATTCTTTGGGTACAGGTGCACCCAGCAGTGCAATTACTGGATCATAGGGTAGTTATATTTTTAACATTTTGAGGAACTTCCATACTGTTTTCCACAGTGGCTGTGCCAGTTTGCTTTCCCAACAGCAGTACACAAAGATTCCTTTTTTTTGATTAGGACAGTTCTTTTAATGCTCATTTTTTGGAATTCCCAATCTTACTTAGTATAATGTAGCTTGTATGTGTCATGTGCCCATTTGATGTAGGAATAAACTAGGATTTTTTTAGTAGAAAATATTAGTAAAGTTTAAAATTAAATATTAGAGGGGTGTCTGCCTGGCTCAGTCAGAAAAGCATACAGCTCTTGATCTCAGGTTTGTGAGTTCGAGCCCCACATCGGGTGTAGAGACTACTTAAATAAATAAAACTTAAAAAAAAATAAAGTTAAATATTAGAAAACAGTTATATTAACTACAGTATAGCTTAATTTTCTTACTTGTTTTATGTAGAAATGAACATGAATTGAAGCTCATATTTTCTTCTCTTACCACACATCTTTAATGCTCTGTGGAGTATGTAGCCTACTTTAGAGATCTGTGTTAGGAGATAACATAATTGCCATCACAAATCCCAGATTAAAGAGCACTGGATAAGCTAGTTCATGAATAATTATAATTATAGATTACCTGACTTGTGTCATCCTATCATGTTCAGTTCTTTGAAAGAATAGTTTATCACCAATGGAATAGTTTATCACCATTTATATTCTTTTTATTAAAGAATAAAAAATTGGTGTTCATTTATTCCAGTTTCCCCTTTGGAGTACATTATAGGATTGCCATAGGCCTTGCATTGGCCAATGGAATGAGAGCAGAAGTAATGTGTATCATTGGAAGGAGATGCTTTACGAACGAGTTCATAATTTTACATATTTCATTGTGGTAGACCATGTCAAAGTGGAGCCTTTGACATTTTGGGTCCCTGAATGACTACAATTATTAGATAGCTTGCCCTCATCCACCTGTCGTGGACGTGTAGTGGAATAAGAAATATACTTTTATTGTTTCAATCTCTAAGACTTTGAGATTATTTGTTATATGAGCATAAACTTAGCTTTCCTGATTGATAAAGGTTATATTTATTATGATTAGAACTGTACTTATTATCAATTAAAAAAATTAGATATCGGACATACACTGGAGAGAGTCCTGTAATGCCAGGAAAGTTACTTGGTAATAGTGCTGCTGCATGTTCATGAGAAAGTGAGTCCACCACTCTGTGGTCAGGAAACATTATCTGTTGCTTCTTTAACTACTCTCCATTTTGCTAACATTACCGTTTATCACTATTTGCTTCATGTATGTAACCATTTTGACTTAAAAATTTGGCAAAAAAGAAAGTTTGTTTGAATTATGATCATGTTCAGTGAACTGGATATTGAGACAGTTTCTTTTTCTGCTTTATAGAAATAGTGCATGCACATGACTGGCAAATTGGAAAATGCAGAAACACAAAAATCAATAACTTCATCAAACAGAGAAATGCTATTAAATTTTTGATGTATTCTCTTCTAACTTTTATGAAATTCTGAGTTAACTTTTTTTTTAAAAGATTTTATTTATTTATTTGACAGAGAGAGACAGCCCGAGAGGGAACACAAGCAGGGGGAATGGGAGAGGGAGAAGCAGGCTTCCCGCGGAGCAGGGAGCCCGATGCGGGGCTCGATTCCAGGACCCTGGGATCATGACCTGAGCCGAAGGCAGACGCTTAATGACTGAGCCACCCAGGCGCCCCTCTGAGTTAACTTTTCAAAAGAGAAAAATTGATGCCAAAATTCCTTTCCCCATGTTCAGTTTTTTCCCCCACAAGCTTCTTGGTTCAAGCCACCATAATTTATTGCCAGGATTATCAAAATATACACTGAATTGGTCTTCCTGCTTCTACTCGTTCATACCTAAAATTTATTCTCAACATAGCATCCAGAGTCACACTTTGAAATTGTACATCTGATTATGCCACTCCTGTTAAAAAGCCTCCAGCGGCTCTCCACTTGTTTTAAAATAAAAACTTTACAACGGGTAATAAGGCCCTATATTTTTTTCTCCTGGCTCCCATTAATTATATGAATTCCTTGTTTACCAGTCTTCTAGCCATGCCCGCCTCTTCACTGTTCCTCAAACTTGGGGATGTGCCCCTGACTTAAAGCTTTGCTCCTGCTCTTCTCTAGGCCTGGCAAGCTCTTCTACCGAGATGTCATCTTGGCTAAATCCTTTATCTATGAGGCTTACCCTGACCACTCTATTTGATACTGCAAATTTTCCACCTTCCTTCCCTGTATTCCCTATCCTTATTATGTTCTTCATTTTGTTTGTAGCAAAACACCTCTCTCTTTCTTACATACTATGTAAATTATTTGTTGTTTATTTTTCTGTTTTGTCCTACAAGATTTTTCTTACAGTTTAATTGAGGTAGAATTTTCTAAACTATAAAATTCACCCACTGTAAGTGTACAATTAAATTATTTTCAGTAAAATTTATAGAGTTGTGCAACCGCCACTGATTGTAAACCACTTCCGTCTCCTCAAAGAAGTTTCCTGGACTCTTTGCCAATAATGGTCACTTACATTTCCAGTCCCAGGCAACCACTGATCTGCTTTTTGTCTATAAATTTGCTTTTCCTTGACATTTCATATAAAATATATAGTTTTTTGCCTCTAGCTCTTTTTTCTTAGCATAATGTTTTTGAGGCTCATCCATGTTGTAGCATGTATAGGTATTTTGTTCCTTGTTACTGCTAAATAGTGTTTTATTGTATGGATATACCACCTTTGTTTATCCAACATCCAGTTAAAGGACACTTGTATTATTCCCTTTTGGAGATACTATAAATAATGTATCATTTTACATTTCCATTTATAATATATTAGGATTTCAGTTTCTCCAAAATCTTACCAAAACTTGGTATTGTCTATCTTTTATGTTTTGCTCAATAGTATCTCATTGTAGTTTTAATTTGAATTTTCTTATGACAAATGGTGTTGAACATCTTTTTCCTGTGCTTAATAGCAAGTTGTGCTTTTTAAATGAAATATCTCTTCAAATTGTTTGCCCATCTTTAATTGTTTGTCTTCTTGTTATTGAGTTATTTCTGTATACAAAATTATTTTTTATATAGGGCGCCTGGGTGGCTCAGTTGGTTAAGCGACTGCCTTCGGCTCAGGTCATGATCCTGGAGTCCCTGGATCGAGTCCCGCATCGGGCTCCCTGCTCGGCAGGGAGCCTGCTTCTGCCTCTGACCCTCCCCCCTCTCATGTGCTCTCTCTCGTTCTCTCTGTCTCAAATAAATAAAAAAAAATTATTTTTTATATAAAAATGTGTATAAAAATTATTTATGTATTCTGGATATACAATTGCAAATATTTTCTTCCCTTCTGTGGCTTTTCTTCTCATTTTCTTAATGTTATCTTTTGAAACAAAAAAAATTTTAAATTTTGATGAAGTCTAATTTATCAATTTTTTTTTCTTTAGGGCTCATGCTTTTATTCTCATGTTATTAACCCAAGATCACAAAAGTTTCTTCCTATGCTTTGTGTTGGGGGAGCTCCCCAGATGACTTCCAGTTTTGATGATTTTTTTAGAAATACAGAACTCAGTAAAGCTGTTACACTCAGAGTTATGGTATATTGCAGGAAAGGGATACAGATTAAAGTCAGCAAAGGAAAAAAGCATAATATAGGGCAGAGTTCATGAGAAAACAGGCACAAGCTGCCAGTTGTCCTCTCCTAGTGGAGATATATGGAGAACGCTTAATTGTCTTAGCACTAATGTGTCACAACACAAAGTATTTCCAATTTAGGGAAGTTCATCTGTGCCTTCATATCCAGGGTTTTTATTGGAGCAGTCACATAGGCATGGAGTATTTGTATAACAGACCCTAGCTCCTGAGCCTCCAGCCTTTCCAGAGGTCAAGTGATAGTGTCATCCAGGACCCATGTGAATAAAAACAGGCAGTCACCATAAATCACGTTGTTATCAGACACTATCTGGTGTAGTCCAAGACCCCAGATATACAGAAATACTGTTTTCTGGCAGGATATTCCGAGGACTTAGATTTTATCTCTTAGAAGCCTGTCAGAGGGCTAGTCCTTTCTTTGGAATGTGCAGGGTTTGAGCATTTCAATCCTTTACTGCATAGCTTTCTTTTATAAGAGGTTTATCTCTTATCTTTACATCTAAAATCCGTTGAGTTAGCCAGAATTTTCTCAAGACTTAAATTCAAGTAATGGAGGAACTAACCAAATTTCTCCACAGGAACAACTCAGGTAGAAAGGCTCTCTGTAGTTGAGAGAAGTGAGGGAGTTATTTAAACAGATATCTGGGTGAATGACCCTACAAGCTGAGGGAACATCTTCAGCAGGGATGTATTGGCATATTTCAGAAAAAGTGAGAAACCAGTGAGACTGGAAGGAAGGGGAGAGTAATCAGAAATTATATCAGAGGAGAAATTGTGGAGAACCATGTAAGGGCCTTTTGGACATCGCAATTTACTCTTGAAAGAATTGGGAACATAGAGGGGTGCCTGGGTGGCTCAGTTGGTTAAGCGGCTGCCTTTGGCTCAGGTCATCATCTCAGGTCCTGGGATCGAGCCCCGCTTCTCCCTTTCCCTGTTGCTCCCCCGTCTTGTGCTCTCTCTCTCTGTCAAATAAATAAATAAAATCTTAAAAAAAAAAAAAAAGAATTGGGAACACGGAGAAACCAATCTAAATTAGCAAAAACAACTAAAACAATGCTAGAATTCTCTTCACAATGAATTTAGACACCATCACTCATTTTTTTTCACTTTTTATCAAGAAGGACAATGCTGATGAAACCACATATTTGCAGAAGTCAGAGCGTAGTTTTGCTTCAGTGAGTCCATGAATATAATGATCAAAGTGTTTCTTATAGCAAATTTTAAGTACTGTGAAGATGTTTCTCCCCTTTTGGGAGGTAAAAAATTAAGTACCATATTTTGAATGTATTAAATATTATATTTCCTTCTCCCTCCAAAATGTGTTGAAATCATGGAAATTATTTCTTAAGATTACATATCTATCTCCCTTCATTTCTTCCTTCTGTACTTTCTTCCTCTCTTCCTTCTATAAATGACTAAAGTATGGTTTTTGTCCTTAAGAACTCCATAGGTCAGTAAAAGGAGATTGATTTTTTTAAAATAAGTATTTTCATCAGTATTTTGCATTTTACAATGCAAAAGTTGCTCTACTAGACAAGAACTGTTTTGAGAACAGTGGGGAGAATACAACTTACCACCCAAGAAGTCAGAGAAAGCTTGACAAGAGGTGGTGGTATTTTTTGCTGGGCCCTGCAGCCTATACGAAAGATGAACAGATAAGTAAGTTCTCAGAATGAGAGAAAAGTGCTTAGAATGTTATACAGGTTTGAATATTCAAGATACGGTCCAAGAACAGTTCAGGGAATAGTAAGTAATCAGGTAATTTTTGGACATATTTTGAATGGCTTCTGAACTGTAATAAGGGTATTGAATTTATTCTGTAATCAATAGGAAGCTATAAAAAAGATGTTACTTTATAGTGTGTTTTTCTGATTACAAAAAAATCAGAAAGGCAATGAAAATCTCACATCCATGCTAGTTTGTCTAGATGTGAGACAAACACCGAAAGTTAAAAGCAGATATAGATATAGGGACTAGATAGAATCCATGGTCTTTTTGGGTAGAATCTTCTGAACTTGAAAATATATGAGAAGCAGTGAGCAAGAAGGAGGAGTTGATGACACACCTGAGGCTCCTGGACTAAGTAAATGTGGTAGATGATTAAAAAATATTACTTTAAAGAATTATTACAAGAGCAGCAGTGGTTTTGGAGATGGAGGCATGATTCAGTTATAGTCCAATGAGTTTAAAGCTCTTACAGAAGATTCAGGTGCAAATGAACATTTGACCATAAAAAGTATGTCTGACTTAAAAGGAGTAGTAGACTTGTCAGGTTTATAATTACAAATTTTAAGTGGATGAAAGAAGACTTGTTTTTTCAGGGATTGTCCTATAGTCCATATGTCAGGTCCAAAGAAATATGTGGGTCTCAATGAACACCAAGGAGGTATGGACAGAGAAGGAGCCTGTCAAGCCAAACAATAACAAAAATTCCCCAAAACCCTCAAATCCTGTTTGTTGGTGGAGAGGCTGGAAAAAGTAAGGTAGTTCATTGATGAAAATAAATGACATAGAGTACTAGATTAAGAGAATGGCAGGGATGAGTGTTTGCTTTCAGCACATGGTTTATGGTAGGTTATTAATTATAATTGTAGCCCTATATACTGAAAACTTATGGGCCAGGCAGTGTGCTATGCCCTTTGTATATAGATTTGGGTGTGTAACCATATATAAATATATTTTATATGTGTGTATGTCTGTACATAAATATATCTAAATATATCTAACACAACATATATAAATAAATGAAACTAGGGGTGCCTCGGTGGCTCAGTTGTTAAGCGTCTGCCTTCAGCTCAGGTCATGATCCCAGGGTTCTGGGATCAAGCTCCACATAGGGCTCCCTGCTCGGCGGGAGACCTGCTTCTCCCTCTCCCACTCCCCCTGCTTGTGTTCCCTCTCTCGCTGTGTCTCTGTCAAATAAATAAATAAATAAGTAAATGAAACTTTATATATGCTCATCTATACACAAATTTAGTGTTCATATGTATAAATGTACATGTATAATCCTATTTAAATTATTTAATTCATATTTATAAAAACATTTAATCCTTGGAGGTATCTTGTGAGATTATTACTATTATTTCCATTTTCAAGACCACTTATTTGCCGTATCACCTACCTCTGGCCCAAGGATAAAACTTAGAGTTTTTTCTTGCTCTGCCCACCACCTGAAGAGTTTCTGAAATTTTGTAGTGAATCCTATCATTACAGACCATTCGTGTTTTTAATAACTTATTATTGATTAATGACTGTGATTGTAATTTGATAAGTATGACATTAAATAATTAACTCTAAAAATGGTTGAGTAAGTACACTGAATAATGATACTTAGTGAATTGTGCATTATATGAACATGACTTTTCTGGATTTGATGCATATATGAGAGTTCGTATGGCAGAAAATTACACCTGTTTTAATGCCAACATAATTATTTTATGGCTAATTGAACCTAATTTTCTTCAGGCTTACTCAGCTAAGGACATGGTAGTAAAATCAAGGCAAATTTGAAAATTATAGCATTGCCTTCAACTTGCATTTATTCATATTTCATGGGCTTTAAGTATTCAGACAAGAAAAACCTTTTTTTCTCTTTTTAATATGTATTCACAACATTGATAGTGGTTCATGTGGACTTATGAGGAATGAAATTATGTAAAAATCTAATGAAATATGGTCTGCTACATTTTTTAAAAAGAATTTTAGCAAAGTGAAAACAATACCAGTATTTATCTACATGAACGTATACTTACTTATATGTTTATTTATATATATTGAAAAGATTTATTTATTTATTTTATTTATTTATTTTAGAGAGAGAGAGCATGTGCACGTGAGAGCATGGGGAGGGGCTGGGCGAAAGGGAGAGTGAAAGAATCTCAAGCAAACTCCCCGCTGACCAGGAGCCCGATATGGGGCTCTATCTCATGATCTCACGACCCCAAGACCATGACCTGAGCTGAAACCAAGAGTCGACACTTAACCATCTGAGCCACCCAGGCGCCCCAGTATATTTATAATTATTTATTAAAGACAAGAATTGCATTTCTAAATGCATGTTTGTAACACTTTCTGTTGAGCTTCACAGTTATGAAACTGCTTTGAGATTTAGGACAGCCTAAGTTCACAGATACTGAAA
The DNA here is from genome assembly GCF_011800145.1 of Mirounga leonina. Lineage (NCBI taxonomy): Eukaryota > Metazoa > Chordata > Mammalia > Carnivora > Phocidae > Mirounga > Mirounga leonina. The sequence goes on along the minus strand of NW_023270807.1, from coordinate 80,831,946 downwards.
ACTGAAAACTTTATATCTGAGCTTTTTTTTTTAAGATATTATTTATTTGAGAGAGACAGACAGTGGGGAGGAAAGGGAGAAGCAGACGCCCCACTGGGCAGAGAGCCCTGGGATCCTGACTTGAGCTGAAGGAAAATGCTTAACCAACTGAGCCACCCAGGCGCCCCTATTATCTGAGCTTTAAAATGAAGTAAAGCTTGTTATATCTCCAAATTTAAAATTGATAATGGTTTATTAAATAAATAGAAATTTGCTCTGTTTCTGCCAGTGGCATATGGTTGGACACTAAAATGACTATCAGAATAGAATTCAGAAAACTTTATTCAGTTTCATTTAAACATATATATTGAAATTATATTTGATAATACACAAAAATTACATTTGTAGCTACATTTTTTTAGGGCATAATATTGTTTGAAATTATGTTGAATTTTTTTTCTATGAAAACTTTGGAACCATGTTTTGTTATCTCAGACTTGACACTTAAGTTCCTGTATAATTTGGTCCCTAGAATGCCTTCAGGCCATACACTGTGGATCAATGAGAAGTTACCCTTTCAGTGTAAATTAAGTATTAACGTTTACAAAAATAAGAATCAAAATATTTGAAGTTTAAAAATGTAAAAGAATTTTAAAAGTTCAGTGCTTTTTTGTTTTTATGCTTGAATGGAATACTTTTCCCCTAAGATTTAGCTCAAACAGGCCTTATTTTAGGAAAAGGTCCTAAAATAAGTACATGAGCAACAAACAAAAGCAGCTCAGAAAAGAGTAATTTCAGTTGTATTGTATACAAAAGCTGTAGAGCAAAATAAGTGCCAGAAAATTTTTTGTGTTGTTTACTTAAGTGGAGATGTTCCAAGGCGTGGACATTTTTGTACAGTGGAGTAATTATTCACATCTGTAGTGGAGTGTTCACACTTAAACATTTCTAACCTATTTATTGTTAAGTACCGACCTTGACTATGCAATCCAAAGTTAAAAAATAGAATGCTGGCATATGTTTTACATATAATCATATAAATATAGGTTATTCATATGCTTACTTCATTTTGTAAGTATAAAGAAATGACTGAGCAAAAATCAGTCATTTCTTTATATAAAAATCAGTTAAGTAAAAATTGTATTGTCTGCTAGATTTTCAAATGCCGTGAAGTGGGCATTTTGGTTTGGGATATTAATTATCTAAATTCATTTTAATAGGTACAAGTTACTGGTCAATTATTTCACATTGAACAAGATTTACAAAAGGAAAAGAATATCAAACTTTTGCCTTAAGTGTGGTAGTTTGTATTTGTATATTATGATACCAATTAATTTTTTTTAGGCACTGCTAAATGACTAGTAAGTAAGTATTGAGAATGGAAGAGAAAATAACTTCAAGTAATGTGTAAAAAACACCTGAAAAATTATTTTTAGAAATGTCTTTGATGCAGTATCCAAATTCTTGAATTTAAAAACTTTGTTTTAATTGGGACCTCTACTTTGTTTACTCCTAATAAATATTTGGAATCACTGCACTTTTTTAAAACTAATATTTTAGCAAAATCCATGAGATGAAATTTACTTAAATGGGAAACATACCTTTTTTTCATGAAATAATGCTTTTTAATGGTAATGAAGTCATTATTTAGCAAGATTTTGTTATTTTAAAGAAAACTAACTTATTGGAAATGGAGCAAATTTTCTACCAATCTGTGTAATGAAATTGGCTATCCAGTGTTCTGATTCTTATAAACAGTAATTAGATTTAAAGAGTTTTACTCTTGGTTAGAAGTGTTGGTTTTAGTGATTCAGCATTTGTGTCAGTTAGGAAAAGAACACCTGACCCATATACAATGTGTGAAGTCTAACCACAAAATCAAGTACTTTTTTTTTTTTACTTCTCAATTGACATCAGGAAAAGCTTAAAACATACATCAACAATTTTTTCCAGAACTGAAATGAAATTATGTGAGTTTTGAATTAACTGTTCATTGTCAGAAACCAGTCTGCTTTTGAACATTAATAGCATAGTAATTTAAACATATTTCTATTTAAATATAGTATATATATTTATTACAGAAGTTAAAAAAATCTGCAACGATTTAGCATGTTAAAAGAATTTATAGATTCTTGCAAATAATGGAAATTTGAACTTGTCTTGGGGTCAGCCTGTTTCTGACCCACCCTTATTCTTCCCATTCTCTCTTCCTTCCATTCCCCTTTGTACGTTAGTCGAATGAGATTGGATATATTTATAGATGCTCTTTGACAGTAAAGTACTGTATTGTATAATATATATATTAGATGTCATATCCATGATTATTCTCTTAATTATTTGTCCTTTCTTTGAATGAAAAACTTGATGGCCCTGGGTTTTATTTTATACGCACCCCCAGCCCCCACCTCATGTTTTACTACAATACATAACGGGTACTCAAGGTACATTACTGTCAAAGAGCATCTGTAAATGTATCCAATATATATATTCCAGATCAACTATACAGCCATTGCGTTCTTTAAAAAATCAGGAGAACCAGGTGCTGTGACCCTAGTGATTGGATTAAACCCGGCCAGGAGTTGGGGCAGGAGTGGGATCAGGAGTCATAGATTAAGGCCTCCTGAGGAGGGTTAATGCAGGTGTACCACAGTGGCCCCGTGGGGAAAATCTGAAACAGGACCGGCCTCTGGGGAGGGCAGATTGTAAATCCTGGAAGATCAGCTCAGCGAGAAAACGTCAGGTCGGAAACGGAGCACCGAGCGGGGCAAGCTCCAGCTCCTGAAATACCAGCCGTAGGCTGTGCGGCGGCCGTGATACGGATGGGGGCCCCCGCCTGGGCCGCCCCGCTCCTGCCTCCCGGGCCTCCCGAGGTCAGCAAGCAGAGCCGCTACTGCGGACTGGAGCAGCTTACTCACCCTCCTTCCCTAACAGCCCTAAGGATCCATTTTCTTTTTTTTCCCCTACACCCTGCCCCCGAATAATGTGTCTGTTTTTTTAAAAAGTAATTTTCTACATTTCTAGTAAATCTACTCCTTTTAGAATGAGACAGCATTCCAGAGCAACGCAACTAACCTTGTTTTATAGAGGCAGAGACCTATCCAACGTTATGTTTTTGTGCAGTTATTCCATGTCATGACATGCTCTATTGTAACATATGCTCAGCAGGTTTTGTGATCACTCCTGGTTTTTGTCAACTATTAGACCATCTGAACTTTCAGATAATATGCCCAAGGGAAGTTTCTTGTTTCAGTATAGAAATAACATTATCTTGAAGTAGACTTTTTTAAGTCGACATTTAATAAACTACTTGTTATTGTAACACATGCTTTAAAACTTAAATGAGTGATCAAAGTAACCACTAAAGAGAGAAGTAAGAATGGAAATTTTAATTTCTGCTACTGAGAACATTTTCTTCTTACTTGGAATACTAAGCCATTCACTTGCAAATTCTCATTAAAAATTTGACAGTGAAATTAGCTACTGATAGATGCCATTCATCAACAAGTGACCTGTGGCATTGCATTTTTACTGTTGGGGTTCATGCTAGTTGCTTTTCTAATTTATATTCCTTTGGATAAAAAAAGAATTATTAAGAAAACATCATGCTTTTAAAAAAAACAGGCTCACTGCTCAGTTAAAATTCAGCAGCTCTTATTTATTAAAGTAACCCATTGATGAATATTAATTTCATGCTGTGTAATAAGAATAGAAAAAATCATGCCAAACCTGCTGGAGAATATGACTTTTGTTGTAAACTGAACAGAATTGATTTGGTCACTCACCATTATTAGGTTATTTTTGATAGATGTGTATTGCCTTCAATCCTTGGAAACACAGGGTCGCATACAGTAAAATAAAACCTTAGATCAAATTTTGTGAAATGTGAAACACTTATTTGCAGCCAGCCATAAAAACAGTTATATGACCTGGGTGTCAGCTTGATGTAGTCCTGGTTGTTTGTCTTTTTATAAGCTCTGATAGCACCTTGCAGGAATGGTTCATTAGAGACGTCAGCAGTATTCCAGAAGTGGAATCCAGCTACCTTTCTGATTAGTATCAAAACTGCTTTGAATCAGCCACTGAATCAGGGCTGTGAAACAAAGAGCCTATGTTGAACTTACTAGATTCTTTTTTTTTTTTTTTAAGATTTTATTTATTTGACAGAGAGAGACACAGCGAGAGAAGGAACACAAGCAGGGGGAGTGGGAGAGGGAGAAGCAGGCTTCCCACCGAACAGAGAGCCCTATGTGGGGCTGGATCCCAGGACGCTGGGACCTGAGCTGAAGGCAGACGCTTAACGACTGAGCCACCCAGGTGCCACTGAACGTATTCTTCATTCTTATACCCCTTTGCAAGGCAGGCATGTCCATGTTACCTTTAGAATTAATCAACATAGTTTGAACATCACTCATTTCACCAGTGAAGTAGTCTTACTAGTATTCATTGTTCTGATTAAGAAACTTCTGTGTTAATAGGAGATAAATGTAGGTGAGACCTGTGGTAGTTGTTTAAAGAATATAGACTTCAGATTAATCTTTTGTGTCTTAACTAGTCATCTTGGGTTTATATTTCTGATTATTGTACTTAAAATATTAACATGTTCCTCAGCTCTTCCCTAGGGGGGCTGTAGGTTACAACTAATGAGCGTGCACATATGTATCTCACTGTCTATGCTGAAGTACTTGAAATAAATTACATGCACATGATAGTAATATTAAACATTTATCTTCACACATGTCCCAGATACTCTGTTCTTCTAGCTCTCAGTGGAGATTTATCCTTAGAGTTGCTTTTGCTCTTAGAGTTTTATCTAAGTCCTAAATTTGTAGGATTTCTCAGGCTGACATATGTAGTCCGGATTCCTCTTTACCTAGTTACTGATTTGTATCAGTATTTCTCAAACCTAAGTAAACTTTGGAATCTACTGGGGATCTTAAAAAAAAAAAAAAAATTACATATTCCTGGGTTCCACCGTGGAGAATCAGATTTAGAATTTCTAAAGTATAGCACAAGAATCTGGATTTTTAAACCTTTTTCAATTACTTTTTGTGCAGCCTGTTGGCAAGTAGTTGTTTAAGAGGAACTAGATGGGACCGTCTTTGCCTGAGGAAAAGCATTTGACAATAGAAACAATATATGAAGAACTGAGCTCCTTGGTCCCTCCCGTTTTTTTCTTTTTGTTAGTCATCATTCCCTCAGTGCCCCAGCTTCTCAGTCCGGAAGTCATTTAGTTCGTAGAGGGCCATTTCAGGTTTGCAGCTGCCGTTCTCTTCAGGCTCTGGTCCAGTGGTACCTGTAGCACATCTCCTTGCCCCTGTGTCTTTTGTGACTCTGCAAGCAGCTCGTGGGACAGCTACCGTAGAGCTTTAGCACTGTATTGCCTGCAGTTCAAATGTACTGTCAAGTTTTCTCCAGCCACTGACTTTTTATTTTGTAATCAGATCATCTTGGAAAGATGGCTTGATGTCAGATAATCCTTTAACACCTGTTAATTTAAATCTGAAAAGTGGTATTTTTTCTTTCCGGAATGCCCTTTCCAGCATTATTAATAACCAGCCATCCAGCTTGTGTCCTTTTGGCCATAATCACATGTTAACTACTTACATATATAAGAGATTGTACTTGAAGTTGTTTGTTGCTGACTTCATTAACATGAGAGGACAATCAAGGTGCGGCAAGGATGCCCAAATTACCAAAGCTCTGAAGCACTTTACCCATAACAAAACCTAGGCTCTCATCTAAGCCCCCCTCCTTTTTTTTTTTTTTAGTAGAAAAAGAAAATTCTGTTTAATATAATAGCCACTAGCCATATAGTGCTATTTACATTTAAAATAAAGTAAGTAAATTTAAAAATTAAGTTCCTTAGTCACATTAGTTTCATTTCAGGTGCTCATGAACTTCATGTGGCTATTAGCTGCAGTGCTGGATAGCTTACATTATACTATGTCCATCATTGTAGGAAGTTCTATTGGACGGGGCCGCTCTGGATTTTCTCAGGGAGCCCCAAAGGTGAGAGGCTCACATGTTTTCTAATATTGATATAACCCACTGCCTCTACTTCTGCTATCACTCTCCTAAGGACTTACTGCAGTTTTGTGGTTATAAATTTTCTTGGCTGCTTCTACTACTTTACCTTGTCTGAATTTTGTGTGTTTGACTCAGGCTTTCAGTCTGTCATTAATGTGGAAAGTTGCGCTGTAGCACGTGTGTAGTTCACACACACACAACACACACACTCAGTTAAATTGAATATTTTGAGATGATTGCAGATATGCACACACTAGCTTAAACTATTTTGAGATCATTATGGATTCATATGCAACTATAAGCAATGATACAGAGATCCCACGTATCCTGCACAGTTTCCCTCAATTGTAACATCTTACAGAATAATTGTACGTTATCATATTGATCTATTGATCTATTCAATATATAGAACATTTCTATCATCTCATCACTCATGTTGCCGTTTTATAGCCACACCCACTTCCTTCCCACTTCCCCCAATCCCTCCTTAACCCCTTTGAACCATTAATCTGTTAAGCATTTTTGTAATTTTGTCATTTCAAAATTTTTTTCTGTTTTTTTTTCACATTTTTATTTATTTTCACATTTTATTTAAAGTCTAGTTAGTTAACATACAGTGCAATATTGGTTTCAGGAGTAGCATTCAGTGGTTCCTTACTTACATACAATGCTCAGTGCTCATCAGAACAAGTGCCCTCCTTAATAGTTATCACCCGTCATCCCACCCTCCACCCACCTCCCCGTCATCAACCCTCAGTTTTTTCTCTATCATTAAGAGTCACTTACGGTTTGTTTCCCTCTCTGTGTTTTCCCTTCCCATATGTACGTGTTTTGTTTCTTAAATTCCACATATGAGTGAAATCATATCGGATTTGTCTTTCTCTGACAGACATATTTTGCTTAGCGTAATACACTCTAGCTCCATCCACATTGTTGCAAATGACAAGATTTCATTCTTTTTGATGACTGAGTAATATTTCTGTGTGTGTGTGTGTGTGTGTGTACCATATCTTTATCTATTCATCAGTCAGTAGATATTTGGGGTCTTTCCATAGTTTAGCTATTGTTGATAATGCTATAAACGTTGGGGTGCATGTACCCATTCAAATCTGTATTTTTGTATCCTTTGGGTAAATACCTAGTCATGCAGTTGCTGGATCACAGTGCAGTTCTCTTTTTAACTTTTGGAGGAATCTCCATACTGTTTTCCAGAGTGGCTGCATCACTTTGCATTCCTACCAACAGTGCAAGAGGGTTCCCCTTCTCCGCATCCTTGCCAACATCTGTTCTTTCCTGAGTTGTTAGTTTTAGCCATTCTGACTGGTGTGAGGTGGTATCTCATTGTGGTTTTGATTTGTATTTCCCTGATGCTGAATGATGTCGAGCATCTTTTCATGTGTCTGTTGGCCACTTATATGTCTTCTTTGGAAAAATGTCTATTCAACTCTTTGCCCATTTCTTAACTGGATTATTTGTTTTTTGGGTGAGGGGTTTGATAAGTTCTTTATAGATTTTGGATACTAGCCCTTTATCTGATAAGACATTTGTGAATACCTTCTCCCATTCTGTTGGTTGTCTTTCCGTTTAGTCCATTGTTTCCTTTGCTGTGCAGAAGCTTTTTATCTTGATCAAGTCCCAATAGTACATTTTTGCCTTTGTTTCCCTTTCCTCTGGAGACTTGTTTAGCAAGATATTGCTGTGGCTAAGGTCACAGAGGCTGCCTGTGTTCTCCTCTAGGATTTTGATGGTTTCCTATCTCACATTTAGGTCTTTCATCCATTTTGAATTTATTTTTCTGTATTGTATAGGAAAATGGTCCAGTTTCATTCTTCTGCATGTTGCTGCCCAGTTTTCCCAACACCATTTGTTGAAGAGATTGTCTTTTTTCCATTGGGTATTCTTTCCTGCTTTGTCAAAGATTAGTTGACCATATAGTTGTGGGTCCATTTCTCAGTTCTCTAATGTGTTCCATTGATCTATGTGTGTCTATTTTTGTGCCAGTACCATACTGTCTTGATGATTACATCTTTGTAATATAGCTTGAAATACAGAATCATGATGCCTCCAGTTTTGTTTTTCTTTTTCAGAATTGCTTTGACTATTTTGGGTCTTTTGTGGTTCTGTTCAAATTTTAGGATTGTTCTAGCTCTGTGAAAAATGCTGGTGATATTTTGATAGGGATTGCATTAAATGTGTAGATTGTTTTTGGTAGTATAAACATTTTAACAATGTTGTTCTTCCAATCCATGAACATGGAATGCTTTTCCATTTCTTTGTGTCCTCTTCAATTTCTTTCATAATTATTCTATAGTTTTCAGAGTACAGATCTTTTACCTCTTTAGTTAGGTTTATTCCTAGATATCTTATTGCTTTTGGTACAGTTGCAAATGAGATTGATTCCTTGATTTCTTTTTCTGCTGCTTTGTTATTGTTGTATAGAAATGGAACAGATTTCTGCACATTGATGAGGGTATGTAGCTATGTCCTCTGTTTTAGTGTTCTTATTGATAATTTTTATTTTGTCTGTTTCAGAATTGCTAATGATTTGTCAATTTTATTGATCTTTTCAAAGAATCTTCTTTTTGGTTCATTGATTTTCTCTCTCTTTTTTTTATTGTTTTTCTTTCTAAGTTCCTAAAGAGCTTATATTATTGATTTGAGACTTTTTAACCTTTTTAATTTTTATTTATTTTATTTATTCATTTATTTAAAGTCTATTTCCTTTTTAGTATTTCTACACCCAGCATGGGGCTTGAACTCACAACCCCAAGATCAAGAGTCACATGCGTTCTGACTCAGCAAGCCAGGTGCCCCTGCCTTTTTTAATATATAAGCATTTGGTACTATATATTTCCTGCTTAGTACTTCCTTATCTGTGTTCTACAAACTTTGATATGTTGTATTTTCATTTTCACTTCATTCAGTTAAGTTTAAACTTAACTGAATGAAGTATATATATAATTTTCAAAATTTAATATATATATATAATTTAAAAAATTTCTCTTGAAAAAGATTTTTTTTGGTCTACAGATTATTTGGAGGTATGGCATTTAGTTTTCAAGTGCTTGGAGAATTTCCTGTTATCTTTCTGTTACTGATTTTAATTCAATTCATTGTTATCAAAGAATACTATGATTTAATTCTTTAAATTTGTTGGGATTTGTTTTATGGCACAGGATATCTTGGTATATGTTCTGGTGGGCACTTGAAAACAATGTGTAGGGGCATCTGGGTGGCTCAGTAGGTTTAGCATCTGATTCTTGATTTTGGCTCAGGTCATGATCTCAGGGTACTGAGATTGAGCCCTGTGTCAGACTCCATGCTCAATGGGGAATCTGCTTGAGGAGTCTCTCTTTCTCCCTCTTTTTCTCTCTCTCTTTCTCTCAAATAAATAAATAAGTCTTTTTTAAAAAGCGAAAATGTTGAAAACAATGTGTATTTGCTGTTGTTAGGTATAGTGTTTTTTAAATATAGATTAAATGCTGTTTGATGATACTGTTGTTCTTCTCCAACCTTACTGATAATCTGTCTAGTATGTCTGTCAATTATTGAGAGATTGGCATTGAAGTCTCCAACTATACTTGTATATTTGTCTATTTCTCCTTTCAGTTATATCCGTTTTTGCTTTACATATTTGCATATACACATTTGGATTGCTTTATTTTCCTGTTAGATGGACCCTTTTTTTGTTATTTGGCATATACACATTTAGGATTGCTATATTTTCCTGTTAGATGGACCCTTTTACCATTATGTAATGTCTTTTTATGCCTAGTAATTTTCTTTGCTCTGATGTTTACTATACCTTTTGTTAATATAGCCACTACTGCTTTCCTTTGATAAATGTTTGCATGATCTTTTTTTCATCCATTTTCTTTCAACCTGCCTATATTGTTATATTTGAAGTGAGTCTCTTGGAGGTAGCATATAATCAGGTCATGTTTCTAAATCTACTCTGTCAGTCTCTCTCTTTTTATTGATATATTTAGACAATTTACATTTAATGTAACTATTTACATATCAAGGCTCAAATCTACCATTATATCTCTAGTTTTCCATTTGGTTTCTGATTTTTGTTTCTCTAGCAGGTGATGGGGTGCACGGCTTCATTATTGTCAGGTGGGCTTATAAGTTCAGGCTCCCCCTTTATCCTCTGCTGACACGTGAAGGGGAAGGGATCCTTACTGCTGGCCAGAATGGAAGTACTGGCTCCTCATTTGGCCTTCACTGGCATCAGTCTTTTTTTTTTTTTTTCCTTAATTGCAATATTTCTTTAATTGGAAATACTTCAATACATGAAATAACCTTAAATTTATTGAATATTTTCACATATTGAATCTGTCACAATAATAAAAAAGAAGCAAGGAATGAATTTGATGAACACAAATCCATGCATACAAAATGGTATTTATAAAGTTTTTTTTCCTAGAAATTATGGCTAAAAAGTAAACTTTTCTACTATATTTATTTATTTATTTTATTTTTTACATCATTATTATTTTTCTTTTAAGATTTTATTTTTATTTATTTGACAGAGAGACAGCCAGAGAGGGAACACAAGCAGGGGGAGCAGGAAAAGGAGAAGCAGGCTTCCCGCAGAGTGGGGAGCCTGATGCGGGGCTCGATCCCAGGACCCTGGGATCACAACCTGAGCTGAAGGCAGATGCTCAACGACTGAGCCACCCAGGCGCCCCTACATCATTTGTTTTTGATGTAGTGTTCCATGATTCATTGTTTGCATATAACATCCAGTGCTCCATGCAGTACGTGCCCTCTTTAATACCTATCACCAGGCTAACCTATCCCCGCACCCCCCTCTCCTGTAGAACTCTCAGTTGTTCCTCAGAGTCCATAGTCTCTCATGGTTCGTCTCCCCCTCCGATTTCCCCCCCTTCATTTTCCCCTGGTTTCCACCTGGTTTCCCTGACAGGGCTTGGGGGCTTATTACTGGCTCAAAAAATGTAAGTCCCATCTCAACTCTGCCTTTCGTGTCTAATTACACTCATCAGGGGTGGGTTCTAAGATCTTCTCTCATCCTTTCCTGTGTGGAACCAAGTTATTTTCTGTGGTGTAATGGTAATTGTCAAAAGATTTTCTTTCTTACAGGCTGTTCCTTTTCTGATTCTTTAGCTAGAGAGAACAGGATTGGTTGGAGGTTTTGTTTTGTTCTGTTTTTATCTGTACACATTGGCATTTCTAGGTTGCCAGCTTCTTCACCTTCAAGACTGGGATATATGAGGTTAGGAAAATTTATGTCTACTTCATCCTCCCAGAAACAGAAGTCCCAGCTGCAATCTTTTAATAAACCTCTACTGTAACCTTGAGATTGGTATGCCTGACACTCAATACATATTTATTGAATGGTTTAATGAATAAATATAATACAGATGTACTATTCACTGGAGCCCAGAAGTCCAGGCCCTTTCTCCTAGTATTATGCAATTTTCTTTCATAGTAATTATCATTTTGTGTCATTTATTTGTATGATTTTTTGATTAATATCTTTCATTCCAATATATTAAAATTTTCATGAAGGTTGAGTCCACATGTCATTTGCTCACCATTATATCAGTAGAATTTATCATAATTCTTTTGTTTGGCAAAAAACATCTATTCAATTTGTTGAATAGATTAAAAAATGAAAAAAATGAATAATTTGGTAAATACAGAAAGTGTCTTTCAGAGTGCCTTTCTGAATGGCTATAGAGCTGTAACCTTCCCTGGCATAACAGTTACTTCTCAGCCAACTTCCCCATATGAAAGAAAGCACTTATCTTTTCCATTAGGAGTGTTCTTTGACCATTCCTCCCAACTCTTTAAATTATATCAGACATGTATACCTAATAGGAATATTTATTTGGCACATGGGGTAAATAGATAAGGCACCTTACAGCCAGAGGTTACCAGCTAAAGCCACTAGTCATCTCAGAACCACCTCAGTTGGTCACTTCAAGGAATGAGTTCAGTATGTTGGCACCTTGTAACCCATTTGTGGCATACCAAATTTCATTGGTACAAGTTGGGAATAAAGTTCATTGCCATTCTCAAGTTTCTGTTTTCTTTTCCACAATCTTCTTCTTAGGATGATTGACAAAGGAAATACCAATTTTTTATTCAGGGAAAGCCCTACCCTCATCTGTAAGAGCACATTTATCTTTGATTTTGGCCAAGAAAATCATACCAGCTTATAATAATGTAACATTATACTGATTTGTCTGGTTTTAACATCATAGGGAATAATAATAATGATGTCAGTGATGGCTAATATTTGTTAAGCCCTATATAGACGCCAGGTGCTGATCCATGTGCATTTAAAAATTATCTTCTTTGATCCACAAAGTAATTTTTTTAAAGATTTTATGTATTTATTTGACAGAGAGATAGAGAGAGAGCACAAATAGGCAGAGCAGCAGGCAGAGGGAGAGGGAGAAGCAGGCTCCCCACTGTACTAGTAGGGAGCCCAATGTGGGGCTCGATCCCAGGACCCTGGGATCATGACCTGAGCCGAAGGCAGACGTTTAACCAACTGAGCCACCCAGGTACCCCTCAAAGTAACTTTTTAAATTAATGTTACTATTCTCATTTTAAAGATAAGGAAATTGAGGTACTATCTCCATTTTACAGATGAAGATATTGCCTGAGGTCATACATCTATTAAATATAGATCCTGGATTTGAACCTGACTCTAGAGAGACATTCTTATTTGTGATTTTTACCTAGTTAAATGCCTAGGAATGAATGGAGAGAGGAATTTTATGCATGTGTTGGTGTCTGTGTGTATGTGTGGGTTTGATAGTTACATCTCTTCAGCAGAGATAAAGATCAGCCCTGAAATTCCGACCTGCACACTCACTTCAGCAGCAGACCTCCTGGCTTTGTGTTTCAAAGAGAAATATATCTCCCTCCACCCCTGCAATGTAAGATTTACAGGCACAGTGCAGCTTAATTTAAATCATGAAATATACATACCTTTCCCTCACCTTTTGGATGAGAGTCTGTTAACTGTCCCCCTAACTATATCCATTCTCTCCTTTTGTAGTAACAAAGGTTTCAGCTCTGAACACAACTGCCCAGTTAAAGATGACATTGCATAGCTCTCCTGAAGCTTATTTTGGCCATTTGATTAAGTTTTGGCCAATGGGTTGTGAAAGTATTTGATGTGTGAAATTTCTATTGCAAGCCAGTAAAACAAAGGAAATGTTTCCTCCTCTTCTCCATTTCTCTTTCTCATTTTTTATTTCTCACTAACTGAAAATTCAGACATATTAGGAGTAGGAGCAGCCATCTTAGAACCAGACAGGGAAGTCTCATGTTGAAGAGGTGAGAATTGCAACATAGAGAAAAGCTGGATACAATAAAGACTTCATGTAAATCCTGACAAGTTATCCCTGAATTGTTACTTGAGAGAGAAATAGACATATTTTTTGTTTGTTTAAGAAGCTGTTTTGCAATTTGTTTCAGCAGCTGAATTGAGCTTCTTGGGGTGGGTTCACAACCATTCATTATTTTATTTCTCAGTGTAGAGAAAGACTTTTGGCTCAAACATATCAATTAATATTACAGAGAAATCATTTGGCTCGGCACAGCTGCATGAAAGTCAATGGTTGCCTCAGAGTTTTTCCAACAATAATGGTTTATGTAACTAAAGGAGTTCTTCATGTTTTTTTCCACCCAGAAGAAAGGAACAGTCTTCAGAAAGAGAGTAGTCACATTTCCTTTTCTACAGCACAGAAACCCTTTTATTTTTTTTCTTGGCTACTATCAGTTCTTTTTTTATTTTTTATTTTTTTTTAAAGATTTTATTTATTTGTTTACTTGACAGAGAGAGACACAGTGAGAGAGGGAACACAAGCAGTGGGAGTCGGAGTGGGAGAAGCAGACTTCCCGCCGAGCAGGGAGCCTGATACGGGGCTCCATCCCAGGACCCTGGGATCATGACCTGAGCTGAAGGCAGATGCTTAACGACTGAGCCACCCAGGTGCCCCTGGCCACTATCAGTTCTATTAAATATAAAAATACTTTAGTAAGTTTAGCCACAATTCTTTATGCCTAGCACTAGTGTCTACTCGCTTACTTGTTTTCATTCTTTACTATTTGTGTATGCCTTCCATTTCTAGTTACCTAGAACATAAACTTCTCAAAGAAAAGGAATCTCGTTTTTATTTGGTTGGTCGGTTGGCTTTTTGTATTTTTAGTTTCTGGTATTGTGCTCTGAATTGTATAGGATCTCAGTGGATGATAGTTACTGATTAATAAGATTGAATACTGGAAATTCCTTATTATACCTGTCATCTTAAGTATGAAACTTTCCTTATTGTTTTCAAAACTTTAGAGAATTATGAGGACAGTGAGCTCTTTAACAAAGGGCAATTTAATATTTAGAATGCACTTTAGAATTTTATTGTGTTTTAAAATTTCTCAATTTGACTCTTTTGAACATAAAATTTAAAATCTGTTGCAGACATGTTTTAATGAGAAAAGACTTATAAGAAAAATAATTTGATCTGCAAAAATAAATTATATTAAGTCACATAACTATATAATGATGTTAATCAGTGTTCATTTTAAAATTTTTACCAATAAGCACAGAGAAAAAAATAAGAGAGACAAATCAAGAAACAGACTCTTAATTATACAGAACAAAGTGATGGTTACCAGAGGGGAGAAGGTGGGGGATAGGTCAAATAGGTGATGGGGATTAAGGAGTACACTTGTCGAGATGAGCCCGGGGTGATGTATGAAAGTGTTGAACTACTATATTGTACATGTGAAACTAATATAACACTGTATGTTAACTAACTAAAATTAAAATAAAAATAAAATTTTTATTCATTGAATAAACTATAGACATTTTGGGTAGGTACCTTATAATGAATATTGTACTTTATAGAAAGATTAGAGTATGTTGAATATATTTTGAAGACAATATAGATCTTTAATCTTCTCTCTTCACCTATCAATTATTTATTAAAAATTCTTCAGTAAATCAGAAAACGGGAAGGGAAAGCAGGGCAAACAAAAAAAAAAAAAAAAAGAAAAGGAAATTTGCAGTATAAGTCATATACAACACTTTACATATGTAAGGGGAGTGAGTTTCAACACTGCATTTCCACCCAAATATAGACATTGAATACTCTCCTTATCAGATTATCAATGCATTTATGGGAATCAAGGATCCCACTCTCTGTTACAAATGACTAGACATACTGAAAAGTGAATGTAAACACTGTGCAACTAATGTGAGATTGATAAAATATATTTTTTCACAAAGATAAAAACATCACTCCCATATAAACATAAAATGAACACATGAAAGATTTTACTGAACTCACTACATGAGAGAACCAGTGAGATATTAAAACCAGTTCAAACACACACATAAACACATGCAAAAGTACAATAAAAAATGCTGAAATGAGGGGCACCCAGGTGGCTCAGTCGTTCAGCGTCTGCCTTTGGCTTAGGTCATGATCCCAGGGTCCTGGAATCAAGCCCCGCATTGGGTTCCCTGCTCCGCGGGAAGCCTGCTTCTCCCTCTCCCACTCCCCCTGCTTGTGTTCCCTCTCTCGTTGTGTCTCTCTCTGTCAAATAAATAAATAAAATCTTAAAAAAAAAAAAAAAAGAAATGCTGAAATGAATTTTCCACTATTCAAACCTGATTATCATCCTTGAATATGTAATATTTAGGATTATCTTTTCTACAAGGCATAGGTTAATTGTATGTATAGTGGAAAAATTTATTATTATTTCAGTGGAAAATAATCACTTGCATTGCTTGGCTAAATATTTACATTTCTATCCATTTTCTGTAAGTCAATTTAATGTCATTCAAAGCTGCATATCTCTATAGAATCAGACAATTTCTAAAAGGTCTGCTAGATGATATTCATCTCTCCACTAAAAAGACGGCTATTGGGCACCTGGCTCAGTTGGTTAAGCGACTGCCTTCGGCTCAGGTCATGATCCTGGAGTCCCTGGATCGAGTCCCACATCAGGTTCACTGCTCGGCAGGGAGTCTGCTTCTCCCTCTGACCCTCCCCCCTCTCATGTGCTGTCTCTCTCTCATTCTCTTTCTCTCTCATAAGTAAATAAAATCTTTAAAAAAAAAAAAAAAGGACAGCTATTATTCTTTTTTACTCTATTCAAATCTTGGACAACTTTTTTCTGACAAGCTTTAACAAAATCTTGATACATGGTGTATAGTAAAGGGTTAACTCAGCAGCCTTTGGATGTTCAAACTCCACACAATCTAAAGAAAGGGTTGGCCTTTGACTGGCTCCTTTGGAATATCCTGCCTGGTAAGTGTGTATACTTTGGAACTTGGGCTATTTTAGATAGCATATATATATATAATTTATTTATTTATTTATTTATTTATTTTTAAAGATTTTATTTATCTGACAGAGAGAGACAGCTAGAGAGGGAACACAAGCAGGGGGAGTGGGAGAGGGAGAAGCAGGCTCCTGGCTGAGCAAGGAGCCCGATGCAGGGCTCGATCCTAGGACCCCAGGATCATGACCTGAGCCAAAGGCAAATGCTTAATGACTGAGCCACCCAGGTGCCCCTTGATGGCTTATATTAATGATGTGACTTATGGTAAATGCCAGTTCTTGTTTGGCTGGGGTCCTGGGCCATGCTTTATTATTTTGACCTCTGTGGGGGTTGCTGAACATTGGGTAGTTAAGGTTAGTCATATGGACACTTCATGCCTATTTAACTGACCTCTAGCAAAATTTCTGGACACCAAGGCTCAGTTGAACTTCCTTGGCTGGCAATAATTTGTATATGCTGTCATCCACCATTGCTGGTACAATTAAATTCTGTTCATGTGACTCTATTGGGAGAGGACAACTGGAAACTTGTCTCCTAGACTCTGCCCTCTGTGCTTTTTTCCTTTGCTGATTTTAATCTGTAACATTTGTCTATAATAAACTATAAGTGTAAGTATAACAGCTTTTCTGAATTCCATGAGTTCTTCTAGTAAGTCATCAAGCCTGAAGGTGGACATAAGGACCTCTGATAAATATGGATAGACTTCATTTTTACTGGGCATTCAGGCCTCATTGAGGGAGGCCCTTAAAAGTGAGAAGCTGAGAAACTGAGCTTGTTTTTTTCATGTTTATGTAGTATTTATTAGAATGGCCATTTGTCCGAGACTGCAGTCACAGATTCCTGGAGTTGATCATTGAGGACATTGGGTAGGCTATTTGTGGACATCTTTGTACCTCTCCTCAACTAATCTTCTCCAAGATGACTCTGCATTGAACTCACCTCTCTCCTTCCCAGCTGGCCTCCCAAAAGATAGCCTAGGATTCCTCTATTCTCTTTATAAACTAACTTCAAAGTATAATTTCTTATGACCCTCTTCTTTAGGACCTGGCTTTTACTTCTCTCAGTAAGAAACAGCTCTTGTAAATCAAAAGCTTTGATTTACAAAAGTAATATTTTTCCTGGTATGGCACAAAGAGCAAATTTTGGAAATAAAAAATAGGGTATTGGATTTTTTCATCTTTGCAATTAAAAAAAAATTCTAATTCTTTTGCAGCTAGATAGGCAATTCCTTTATGTCATGCACTGAGTCTCCCTTTTCTACAGTCTACAATATAATAATCTTCTATTATTTGATTCTTATATTCAATAAAAAGGTTTTGGCAGTTGTGGAAAAAAAAAAAATCATCCCCTTCCAGTAAAATCTGTCTTTTCAGGATTATAATTTCCCCAAGTATTGAAAAATTCTTTGCATCTCAGAACCAAATAATGACTAAATCTGTCTCCTTGACTGGGGAAATAACTTCATGTCTTGGCTTTAATGGGGAAAGAAATGCAGAGAAGAATCCAATTACTGATGAGGTATTATTTCCTTAAATTTACTACTCAGCTTTAGGACATTTTTACTTTTTCTCTTACAGAAATTACTTTGACTCATTGGTTGGCAAAGCCCAATGTTGCTAGTGTGAAATGGCTGTGTTATTGCTCATACAAAGATGTTTAGTTTCATGGCAAGTTTCATCCTTGGTAGGCACTATTGACCCTCCCCTGGAACACTTAAGGGCATGCTTTTTGAGAGGCATGATAACATGTTACACAACTCTGAGAATGCCATTCACATCCATGTAAGTTGTGCTATAAGTAGTTTTATAATGGGGCAACCTATGCTGTAAGAAGTGGCCCTGAACATGTTTCAGTTGTTTGACAGATTGATTTGTTAGAAAGGACAACTGTGACAACTATCTTCAAACATTTTAAGGCTGCTTTGTAGAAGAATTAAATGGAGGATGCCTGGCTGGCTCAATCTGAAGAGCATGGGACTCTTGATCTCAGAGTCATGAGTTTGAGCCTCATTTTGAGTGTAGAGATTTCTTAAATAAATAAAACTTAAAAAAAAAAAAAGAATTAAGGGGCACCTGAGTAGCTCAGTCGGTTAAGCGTCTGCCTTCGGCTTAGGTCATGATCTCAGGTCCTGGGATCAAGCCCCGCATCGGCTCCCTGCTCCAAGGGGAGTCTGCTTCTTCCTCTACCCCTCCTCCTGCTCGTGCTCTCTCTCTTTGTCTCTCTCTCAAATAAATAAATAAAATCTTAAAAAAAAAATTTTCTGTATCATTCCAGTGGCTAAAAATAGTTCTAATACGTCTATCCTATAGGAGCACATATTGCACTTAATAAAATGCAGAGGTTTTTTTACAGTCAGAATTGCTCAAAAGTAGAGTAGTTTACCTTGAAATAATTGGAATTCAATCAGTGAAAGTGTTCAAATATAGTTTGGACAACTACTTGGTAGAGATACTGTACAGAGATTCAGTCATTATAATAACATTGGTAGGATAAGATGGTATTTAAGCTCCTGTCTGACACTGAAACTCAGTGATTCAAGAGATCATTAGAATTAGCAGCACTGTGCTTAGAGATGTAAATGAAATTGAAACTCATCCTATGGCTGCCATCGGGCTATATGAAGTTGTGATTGTTATCAAGTTAAGTGTTTTATGCCTCAATTCAGACAGCTGCCGTGGAAAAAAAAGATGGATTCAAGGAGTCTGTATTCTTCTGCCAGATTTCTTATAACTAAGCCTGTGGGAGTAAGTTAGCTCAATCTGGGATGCCTGGGCGGCTCAGTCGGTTAAGTGTCTGCCTTGGGCTCAGGTCATGATCCCAGGGTCCTGGGATCGAGTCCTGCATCAGGCTCCCCCAAGGAGCCTACTTCTCCCTCTGCCTGCTGCTCCTGCTGCTTGTACTCTCTCTCTCTCTCTCTTTCCCTCTGACAAAGAAATAAATAAAATCCTTAAAAAAATTAGTGCAATCTGAGGATTAAAAATCTTTAAGAATGAATGAATGAATAAATAAATAAATAGATAGATAGATAGATAGATAGATAGATAGATAGATAGATAGATAGATATAGATATATATATATTGGCCAAGAGGCTTAAAACAAGGTAAGTCATAGCAGGACTGGGCTGGAAGTAATTCATACCTGGCATGCCATCTTCATTTGACGGGTAGTCACCTGGAACTTCATGTTGAGGAAGATTATTAGGCCTTATCTGGATTCAGCTGGAAATGTGCCATGGGTGATTAGTGCTTGTAAGGGAAAATGGTAGAATATTTAGTCTAGATATTTGCCATCTCTCTCATGCAGAATATTTGGCATTCTAGTTAGATAGAACGCATGGAATTCATCTCCGAGGAGATTTCACCTGCTAAGGGTTTCAGACCTTAGCTGTGTAGGTCCAAAAACTCAAAGCATCCAGGGTCAATTAGGTTCAAGCACTGCCTCATACAATCAGAAGATTATAATGTGCAAATTAGAATGCCAATGTAATAATTTTCAATTAGAACTATTACTGTCAAGTTGATTAAAATTCCTGTGTTTTTTAGTCAGGGCACTCAGGCTGCTGGTGACATTGAGATAGATGAGTTAATAATACTGCTTAAGACTTAGTGTATTAGTTTATAACTTTCTTTTTCCAGTGTGTTCAAATTTCACTCTAACTTCCTAAGACTGCATCCTGGTTCCCTGCACTGACTGTGGTCATACATTTGTACTTAATGGCTTAGGGTCAAACTATTGTGGTGACGGTCCAATTTCTTTTGTTTTCCCAATCCATTATGGATTGGTACTTTAATAAAATGCAATATAAATGAGTTATTATAAAAATAAAATTAAAAAATGAAAAACATAAAAAATACAAGCATTTTTATTACTTAATTCAGGGGGCATAAAATAACTTCAAAATTCTTATAAAAGTTTCTAAACCTTCTCAATGTCTAAACCATATTTCATAAGCAGAATACTTAATGAGGTGTTCAATGCTAATGAACTTAAGGAAAATTTATAATACAGTGGAGCTTAATTTTTATGCATTGGATGAACACATTACAGTGCATTGGAGCCCATGTATAGTCAATTCAGTCAGTATATTTATATTCATTAAATGAGATGAAGAGAACAGGTTTATTATTTTAAATGACCATAGAGGTCTGTAGTAGCTATATTTAATATTTAGGATATAAAGCATAGGCAATTATATTAAAGTATATAAAATGTACTTGAGACCAAGTTCTTCCTAAAATAATAAGTCAGCTCCCAAAACAACATTGTTCATATAAAAAAATTATAATACTATTTATGATATCATTTTGAGGATTAAAACTTGGGTAAAATGTGGGGAATATTTGGTTAGTAGTAGTGTCAGGAGATGTAGAACCACTGATTTGTTTTATTATCATAGGGAAATGTTTCATCGATGTATAGGAGGAATATTCATTTCATATATACACATCCCAAATCCCTTTGCTCTGATAATTGTTAACACAAAGAGACACAATGATGACTTCTGTCCTAATACCCAACTTGCAAACTCTCATCTCAGCTTTGTTGAAACTATTAAATTGATTCTGCCATTAAACAAGCATCAAGTTTTTAGCTAGCATATGAAACTATGCATTTTAGTTCCTCAGCCACTAAAACTTAGTCATTTAAATGCCACACACATCACACAGACTGGTTGAAAAGTGGACATTTTCTGGTTTCTGGCCTCACTGCTATTTTATTCTGCTATATTGGCTCTCAGGCCTCAGCCTTTCCAACCTGTTGTGGTTTAAAAAAAATTAATTTATTTTTAGATGGAGAGAGAGAACATGGGGGGTGGCAGGGGCAGAGGGAGAGTGAGAGAATCTCAAGCAGACTTCCCACTGAGTGCGGAGCCCAAAGTGGGACTTGATCTCATGACCCTGAGATCACAACCTTAGCTGAAACCAAGAATTGGATGCTTAACTGACTGCCCCACTCAGGTATCCCTCCATGTTTACACTTTTTAAGACTCACCAACATTCACTGCAGTTTCTAGCATATTTCTGTCTTTAGGCTTGATTTCCTTCCTGCATAACACTTAAATTCCCACCTCACAAGAAGAACCCCATATTCTTACAGGTGAGAGAGATTATTATACCTTAATTTTTCCTAGTGTGACCATCATTTTTCTTACTACCTGATGCCAACGTTTTGCCCTCTTTATATTGATATTTTGGCAATGGGGTAAGAGAGTCTGTATGACCTTGCAAGATCATTTCCTGTCAATGTTCAGATTTATATACCTCTCTGTGGTATATCTAGTGTCAACTAGTATAATCCAGCCCTAGTAAAACTGCAAGCTTGTTGTTTCATGCCTACTTATTTCCACAGTTGCATTCCAATATCATGCTCATCTATTTTTAGGCATAGTCTTCATATAGTGGGAATAACTTTTCTCTGCTCTACAGGGGATAGAGACTGTCTTTTTATGGAAGACTGGCTGGCTTTGTAAATGTCTGTTACAACCATAGGCCACTTCAAGCTTTATGCCTATGGTAAACTACCCAGAGATTCATTTGGAAAATTGAACTTACTACTCTAATGGTCTCTAAATGCCTTATCAACCACCAAGTCTAGGGACAGCATTGCTAATAAAACTATTTCACACTTAACATGTTTCCTTTGTGGGAATGCTTCTTCTTGGTAATTTGCACAATCCTTAAGCAAAGAAAGAATAATCATGACTGTTTATGAGGAGCAAAGACACATCTTCACTGGCAATCCCAATCTGACATGGCTCTATATACACTATCATACAATATCAATCAAACTTTGCACATGTAATTTCTTAACTCTTCTAAACCTATCTCAGATTATTTCATGAGCACCACCCTCAAGTTTAGCAATATAAAAATGGTAAACCTAATGGTAAAATGGGGTGAAACTTAATAAGTAAGAGATTCGTATTATAGAATTATCCATTCTAATATGCCTTGTCTAGCTAATCTCATATATGCTTATACATTTGCTATTAAACATACCAAATGAAAACGTAACCCATGCCATAGCTTTGGTTGACATGCTTTCTACTACATTCACAATAATTTATTGTTATTTTACAGTAAAGCTAAAGTATATATAATTCAGCATTCACTAAGGATCTACTAAGTGTCAAAAACTGTATTACTGGTAGTGTGTTATGTGAGGATGGGTATAAATATAGTTAAGAGATATCTCTAGGAGCTTATGATAAATTCTGTTATACGTAATATCAATGGGTAGAAAATTATATCCCAGTAGCAGGCTGTGATAATAATCACATAGGGGTTATAATGGAGATAATATGCAAACTGCTTTAGAGCGCAGAGGAGAGAATTAATTCTCACCTAGATGTAGGAATCAAGAAAGACTTTGAAGATGATGGGTATGAGCTGAATCTTCAGGATTGGTTGAACTTTGAAAAGTGAGGGTGAGTGAGTGGCCTGGTAGGGCAGGGTCAGGAAGTGGGGAATAGAAGGAATGGGTACATCTTTTTTTTTTTTTAAAGATTTTATTTATTTATTTGAGAGAGAGAGAATGAGAGACAGAGAGCACGAGAGGGAAGAGGGTCAGAAGGAGAAGCAGACCCCCTGCTGAGCAGGGAGCCCGATGTGGGACTTGATCCTGGGACTCCAGGCTCATGGCCTGAGCCGAAGGCAGTCGCTCAACCAACTGAGCCACCCAGGCGCCCAGGAATGGGTACATCTTGAGTAAAGGGAAAAATAGCCTCTAAACAAGGTAAGTTTTTAACTTTCTATAGGAAGTGGAATAAAATCTATTGAACCAACTGTTTTGGCTGTTCCAATGTGATCATAGCTTTGCTTGTATGGATTGTCAAATAACAGATGAGCTCATAAAAGGATATTAATGTGTCGTTTTTATTGAGCAAAGTAGCATTACAGGAAAGGTGATTTCAAAGGCACATGGCTCTTTCATTACAGCCTTCAGGGGCAATGTTTGATCACTGAAAACAGCCTGCTTTGTTCCAGATTTCTCTGATGTTTGGCATTATCCTGAATACATATGCTCTGACTTGGAAAGAATCAGTCTATAAAGATTTAATAGATTTGAGATTTGCATATTCCAAATACATGTCATGGTTAAAATGAAGTGAAAACTATTTTAATGTCTACATCCGTATTATACATAAACATGTGGTTCAGGCATATCTCAGCAAATTTTTAAAAGGCAATTACATACGTTACATTTGCTTGTTCTGAGATTATGAAAGTTGGCTATTTTAAAAATTAACCATTTTATATTTTCACTGAAGAAAAATATTGTAGGAGACATTATATTGGTGATAACAAAGGATAGGAACCCTTCAAGTTTCAGGGATTTGAAGTTGCTGTATGTTCTTGTCTCCTTTCATGGACAAAACTTTCTAGTGTTGTGTATCAGCAGCCACTTTCTTTATTAAAAATGAATTAACACCATTCTTGGGTAGAGGAAATTGAAAGTCACAAATAATTAAAGATAAATGTAAAAGATTAGTATTTGCATGAGGTTCTTTTCCTTATATGACTGAAAGAAGTGACTCCCCCCCCCCCCCCCCCACATAAGGAGAGATTCTTGGAAAGGGACCTGAAAAGTCAAAAGCTTGTATGGTAACTAAAACAGAGTTTTCTCTTCATAGAATTCTCTGGCCTCTATTCCTGTAAATTGATATGTAATCTCACATAAATTCATCTTTTTTTTTTTTTAATTTTTATTTATTTGAGACAGAGAGAATGAGAGAGAGAGAGCACATGAGAGGGGGGAGGGTCAGAGGCAGAAGCAGGCTCCCTGCCGAGCAGAGAGCCCGATGCGGGACTCGATCCAGGGACTCCAGGATCATGACCTGAGCCGAAGGCAGTCGCCTAACCAACTGAGCCACCCAGGCGCCCCTAAATTCATCTTTTAATTTTGAATTCCAGTGGAACCTTTGAGAGAAAGATGGCATTCCAAGTCAGGCAGTTTGATATACATTACACCTACAATTAGACACTCATTGCATTGAAATTAAGCCCAATGGACTTCAGCTAATACTCTCTTTCATGTGACAAAGAAAAATTTTACCATGTCTCTTCCCTACTTAAAATCTTTCTTTTTCCCTGTCCCCACTTAAAACATCTTCCACCTCAGTGACACTGAATGCTTTTGTATGGCATGTCCTTCCTTTTCTGGTTAGTTTTGCAACAGTCTCAGGACAGAGACTTTTCCAGTTACACATTTGTAGCCCAGATCACTGCTTTCCAAATGTTAACGTATTTATGTATCATCTGGAGATCTCATTAAAAATGCAGGTTCAACACCCAAAAACCAAATAATCAAGTCAAAAAATGGGCAGAAGACATGAACAGACACTTCTCAAAAGAAGACATACAAATGGCTAACAGACAGATCGTCATTAGCCATGAGGGAAATTCAAATCAAAACCATATTGAGATACCACCTCTTACCAGTTAGAATGGAAAAAATTGACAAGGGAAGAAACAACAAATGTTGGAGAGGTTGTGGTGAAAGGGGAACCCTCTTACACTGTTGGTGGGAATGCAAGTTGGTACAGCCACTTTGTTTTTTATTTTTTAATTTTTTTAATTTTTTTAAGATTTTATTTATTTATTTGCGAGAGAGACAATGAGAGAGAGCATGAGAGGGAGGAGGGTCAGAGGGAGAAGCAGACTCCCCGCCGAGCAGGGAGCCCGATGCGGGACTCGATCCCGGGACTCCAGGATCATGACCTGAGCCGAAGGCAGTCGCTTAACCAACCGACTATGCCACCCAGGTGCCCCAGTACAGCCACTTTGGAAAACAGTGTGGAGGTTCCTCAAAAAATTAAAACTAGAACTACGCTATGACCCAGCAATTGCACTACTGGGTATTTACCCCAAAACACAGATGTAGTGAAAAGAAGGGCCGTATGCACCCCAATGTTCATAGCAGCAATGTCCACAATAGCCAAACTGTAGAAAGAGCCGAGATGCCCTTCATCAGGTGAGTGGATAAAGAAGATGTGGTCCATATATACAATGGAATATTACTCAGCCATCAGAAAGAATGAATACCCAACTTTTACATCAACATGGATGGGACTGGAGGAGATTATGCTAAGTGAAATAAGTCAAGCAGAGGAAGTCAATTATCATATGGTTTCACTTGTGGAACATAAGGAATAGCATGGAGGACATTAAGAGAAGGAAGGGAAAAATGGAGGGGGGGACATCGGAGGGTGAGATGAATCATGAGAGACGATGGACTCCGAGAAACAAACAGGGTTTTAGAGGGGAGGGGGTGGGGGGATGGGTTAGCCCGGTGATGGATATTAAGGAGGGCACGTACTGCATGGAGCACTGGGTGTTATATGCAAACAATGAATCATGGATCACTACATCAAAAACTAATGATGTAATGTATGGTGATTAACATAACAATACAATAATAAGAAAACACTAATGATGTATTGTATGGTGACTAACATAACATAATAAAATTAAATTAAAAAAAAATGCAGGTTCTGATTCAACAGGTCTGGGGTCTGGTTCTAACAAGATTCTAACAAGCTCCCAGGTGATACAGTAGACCACACTTTGGATAGCAAGCACCTAGATACATATGACCTGTTATTAAATTGGTATTAGTTCCTGAACCATAATAACTGAAAATTTAGACTTTCAGATTTTGACCTTTTTGTTTATTGGTAATCTCATAAAAATGCTGCGTGATCTGGACTTTTTTTTCCCTAGTCTCCTTTCTTACCCCGTTCTTACTTTACATTTGAGACATAACAAACTACTTGAAGTTTCCAGAATGTGTCAAGCTCTTTCACATCTCGGTACCTTTTCAAATGCTGTTTCCTCTGCCTGTCCCAACATCTTGTGTTGCTTCCTTTAAAACTCAGCTCAGCTAGGGGCATCTGGGTGGCATAGTCGGTTAAGTGTCTCATTCTTGGTTTCAGCTCAGGTTGTGATCTCAGGGTTGTGGAATCAAGCCCCGTGGCAGATTCCATGCTCGGCACATAGTCTACTTGAGATTCTCTCTCCCTCTCCCTCTGCCTATTCCCACCACCCCCCATGTTCTCTCTCTTTCTCAAATAAATAAATCTTAAAAAAAAAAAAAACCCTCAGCTCAGTCGTGGTCTCCTCCAGGAATCCTTCCCTAATCTCTTTACATTGTAATTGTTTAATTAAATGCTTCCAGTATTCTCTCACAATGCCCTGTATTTCTTATGTTATAACTTTCTCATAATTTATTTGTAGTGTCGGCTGACTTGTCTGCTTGCTTCAAGACAACATTTCATGGGAGGAAGAGATTATGTATTTTATCTCTGTTACCTACTGCCAATCACAATGCCTGACACATAGTAGGTTTCCATTAAAGTTTGTGGAATGAATGAGGAACGGCAGTTGATGTGTTGTAGTTATGCAATAATATAATGCAGTATTTTCTTTCATGAAGTTTGAATTGGGAGTAATAACTAAAGTCATAAAAAGTTAAGTACAGGATGAGATAATACTGAAGATATAAAATGTTAGTATGTGATTAATTGCCAAATGAGGATCATAGAAAATAACTGTTCGAAGTTCACTGGATTGGAAAATGTCACTATAGATTTATTACTGTGTCTTTAATATCCCAGTTGTTCCGCAAAAGATTTGAGATAGCTGACAACACTATGTATGGGAGTTAATGAGAGGTATGAACACATACATAGTTAAGGGAATAGCATTAGAAGAGGAGGGAGTTATGGAAGTATATACTCAGAACTTGAGGAGCAAATATACTAGCATATTTGCAAAAATAGTCCTTATTCAATAATGGGCAGTAAGAAAGGTGTGCTGGACTTCCATTTCCACTCTCTACCTTGGAGGCTGACTTCTGTGGTGGCATCAGTAGCTTCCTTGTCCTCTGGCTTCTGGCTGAATTTGGCCAAAGGAAGGGACGTACCCTGGCAGAGGATCAAATGGAAGGAGAAGAGTGAGGTCAGGATATTTATTTTCCTGTGTTACCTAGAACTGGCTGTGCCTCTGTGTAAATTGCCCCTTTGTTAAAATCTCCTTAAATTATTCTAATTTGAGTGTGCCCCCTGTTCCCTGTTGACACTCTGATATAATCATGGAGTTGTTTAATGTTAGATTGGATGCCCGGCTTAATAACTTTTATGATAACCATTTATGCTACAAAAATGTTTTAGGTGCTGTATATCAGGTAAGATTCTATGAGGAGGGGGTTCAGTAGAGAAGAATTCGGAAAGCAAACCAACCTGAAATCTCATACTTATATTGTTCACATTTTAATGTGGGATAGAGGATATAACTCATATTGGAGGTAGGGAAAAATTGATATGTTTAAATCCCCACAGTTCTATAATATTTTTTTTACGTCAACCTTTCATTTACTGTTCAGTTGTAAAGTAATAATGTCTTAGAGATGCAATGTTTGGGTTGTTCCCTTTTTACTTGGGGTAGATTATCCAGAATTTTTGCCTCTCTTTTCTGTTGCTCATTTTCTGGTTATTTCAGTGCACACTCTTCTTCCATCAGGAGATAGAAAAAGAAAATAAATGGATGAAAAGCTTAGCTTTAGTATCTATGATAAGAGGTTTGTTAGGAAAGAGACTGAAATTCTAAACTAAAATGAAGCTTTTCAGTTTATCTGGGCTGGTCTGCCCCCTATTGCCATAAAGATACCAAGAGGTCTTTCCAGCTTGTCAAAAATCAAGAGATACAATGGACAGAAAGTCTTATATTCATGATGATGAAGAGAAAGGGGTTTAATAAATAGATAAGATGCTCTTAATATAAGGCCCTGGTGTATAGACTCTGTCTTTGAGTCTTGGATTGCATTACAACCTTGTTTGCAATACAAACTTAGATCATTGTTGACTCATATGAGCCTAATTCTGTGACCCAGCAAAAATAGATCATAAATCCCAGCAATGGAAGGCATGTTTGTGGTTTGACCTTGGAATGATGAGCTAAAGGTGCTGAGGAAACCATGAATCTACTTTACAATAATAAAAATAAGGTTGTTTATACTTTGCCCAGTGGATGAAGTGAAAATCTAATATTTTTCTTGGTACAAGCTGTACATTTTACCAAGCTTGATTAAATTCCTGTTTAGTAGGTAGCTAGGAGAGGAACTGAATAAAAACAATATATGAAGCTTTCAACTCCTACTTTGTTCTTCCTTATTTAATTCTTTTTAATTTATTTTTATTTATTTATTTATTTATTTATTTTTAAAGATTTTATTTATTTATTCATGAGAGAGAGAGAGAGAGAGAGAGAGGTAGAGGGAGAGGCAGGCTCCCAAGGAGCAGGGAGCCCGATGTGGGACCCCATCCCAGGACCCTGGGATCATGACCCGAGCTGAAGGCAGACGCTTAACCATCTGAGCCACTCAGGCACCCCTAATTCTTTTTTTAAAGGCTGTTTTAACTCTTCCTTTTTTTTAGGTTCCATTTATGAAATGTTTGGAAATGAATGCTGTTTGTCAACAGGAGAAGTGATTAAAATTACTGGTCTCAAAATTAAGAAGATCATAGCTGAAATTTGTGAGCATACTGAGGGTTGTGAGTCTTTACAACCATTTGAGCTGCCTATGAATTTTCCAGGTATAGTATTTTGTAACCATTTCACATTTATAAAACTATTGTTAATATACATCTATACAATTGAAAACAAGTGGTAGCTTTTTTTCACTCTAGGGTAGTGGGTGAAAAAATTAGAATTCTTTTTTATTTTTTTATATGCAGTGTTAGGTTTCAGGTGTACAATATAGTGATTCAGCAGTTCCATACATTACTCAGTGCTTATCTTGATAAGTATACTCTTAATCCCCTTCTCCTGTTTCACCCATCCCCCCACCTCTACCTCCCCTCTGGTAACTATCAGTTTATTCTCTATAGTTAAGAGTCTGTTTTTGGTTTGTCTCTTTTTTCTTTGTTTCATTTGTTTTGTTTTTAAATTCCACATATGAGTGAAATCATATGATATTTGTCTTTCTTTGACTGACTTATTTCACTTAGCATTATACTTTCTAGATCCTTCCATGTGCAAATGGTAAGATTTCATCTTTTTTATGGCTGAATAATATTCCAGTATATATACACCACATATGTATACACCACATCTTCTTTATCCACTCATCTATCAGTGGACACTTGGGCTGATTCCATAGTTCCATAGTTTGGCTATTGTGAATAATGCTCCGGTAAACATAGGGGTGCATGTATCTTTTTTAATTAGTATTTTTGTATTCTTTCGATAAATATCCAGTAGTGGAATTACTGGATTATATGGAAATTCTATTTTTAATTTTTTGAGGAAACTCCATACTGTTTTCCACAGTGATTGCACCAATTTGCATTCCCACCAGTAGTGCATGAGTGTTCATTTTTCTTCACATCAGTGCTTTTTAAGGACTAATAAAAGGCAAATTATTTTTCCCCTTTTTAATAAATATCCTTCACTTAGTACTTAATATTTTCTGTTAACAAATACTTAATGAGTTCTAACTGTATGCATTACTTGCTATTCTAGTGAGAATGAAGGAATCAAAAATACTTTACAAAGTTATGTAGGACTAATATCTCTTAAACATATTTACTCTCTTTATTCCTATTGTAAGTAGAATCTTGCTCCCTGGATCATTGCTAAACTTCCCAGTAGGATCCTACTGACACATCTGGTTGCTCTTCTTTTTCTAGTTAATTCTACTCACCCTTCCCAAATTAGCTCAAATATCATATCTTCTGGAATACTTTTGCTGATGCTCTAACCTACTCTGGGTATCTCTCTTTTATGTTTCCATATATCTTGTTCACCAATAGCATTGGGTAGTCATTAATGATTTTCTTATTTGTCTTATTCTCCAGACCAGGTGTTGGCAAATGTTTTTTATAAAGAAACAGATGGTAAATATTTTAGATCTTGCTACCAGATGATCTCTGTCACAACCATTCCAATCTGATGCTGTAACATGAAGGAAGCTGTAGATGATACATAAACTAATGGACATGGCTGTGGTTCAGTAAAAATGTATTTACAAAAATAGGTGGCCAGCAGAATTTGGCCTGTGAACTGTAGTTTGCTGACCTCCTCTAGACTAAAACTTTTTGACAAATAAAGTATGACATATATGACTTTATATCTAGTTCCAAGCACTTTTTCAGTAGTCATTTACTGAATGGATGAATGAGTGAAATGAGTGAATAAATGATTAGTGGAAGAGAAAAATCTAGTAAACATTTACAATATGATGTGATTTGTGGTGCAATTGAAATATCCATGGGTTCCAAAAAAAAAAAAAAAAAGAAGGAGGAGGGGGGGGGGGAGGAGGAAAGAAGAAAAGAAGGAGAAGGAGAAGAAGAGATATGCATGGGTTCCATGAGAGTCTTGATAAGGAATATCTAACTCTAGTTGGTCATGTTTCAGAACATGGATTTTGGAGTCATTATATATATTTGAATTCCAACTCTGCCACTTCTTAGTTGTATAACCTTGCCAATTTACTTACTCTCCTCTCATGTAAAATGGGAATAATAATACTATCTATCTTCTAGTGTTTTGGGGAGGAGTGAATATTGAAATATGTTTAAAGTGTTCACAATGGTACTTCGTATAGCAAGGACTATAAAAAGTGTCAGGTTTTATACCATTATTATCAAGTGGAGTCAAGTTTTTCAAAGCTTTTGAAAGAATGTTATACCTGAGCTCAGATTTGGAGAATGAAAATAAATTAGCTATGTGAGAAGAGGATTCTTCCAAGTTTTCCAGTATCTTCTTCCTTTCAACTGGAATCTTACCTATTTTTCAGTTCTGTTTACTCCTTCCTTACCCCCATCCTCTATAGCAATGGTTCTCAAACTTGGCTGCACACTGGAAATCACCTAGGGAGGTTTAAAATATCCTGATGCTCGGGCCAATTGCCTGAGATATTTTGATTTATTTAGTCTGGAATAAAGTCTGGTTACCAAAGTATCTTAAAGTGACCAGGGTGATACTAATGAGCAGTCAAGGTTGCAAACCATTGTTTTATGAGAAGCTTTCCTTGAGTATTCTAATTGAATGTAACAATTCCCTTTTTGAATAACTATACTCTTTCATGCCCTAATCATTGCATTTATCACATTTTGAATGTAATTGAGGTTATTTGTGTGCTTGTCTTAGAGGACCAACTGCTTAACAGCTTACAACATTGCTGACAACAGAATCTGAATCTCATTTACTGTTATAATCCCCACAGTGTTTAGGAGAAGATGTAAATAATAAATATTTATTAAGTTAAAATGACTAGAATCTTCTAGTAGAAGGAGTGTTTCTTATGAGAGTAGTGAAAACACTTAGCTTTTTTGGGAATTTGTATTATATTATTTATATTATATTATATTATATATATTATATATTATATTATATTATATTATATTATATTATATTATATTATATTATATTATATATTTACTATAGGGGAATTAGCTCACATGATTATGGAGATTGGCAAATCCAAAATTTGCAAAGCCAGTTTCCCACTTAGCTTTTGACTAGCAGTTTAATTTGGGGAGTTGCTATTTAGAATTTTTTGAGTTTTCAGTTGACATGATCAGCTTGTATCAATTGAGCAACAGTTAGAAAAATTTATTTACAAAATTAGTTTTAATGTAAAGATCAGGGCTAAAGTGGAGGGGAAAAGTGATAGGTGATGATTACAGAATACTTTCTTTCAAAGAGGATCCCAGATATAGAAGTAATTCTTCTACCTCAGCACTAGGGAGAAAGAGAAATTAAGGCCATTAACATTTTTTTATTAATTTGAACAGAAACATCTCTTTTTTTAAACTCTATTTAACATCCTTTCTTTTTTGGGAATTTATGAAATTTTCTTTTGTTACTGATTCTAATTGCATTTTGTTGAGGTCAGAAGACATACTTTATATGGTTTCAATTCTCTTAAATTTTTTCAGACTTTTTTTATGGCTTAACGCATGGCCTATCCTGGAGAATATTTCATGTGCACTTGAGAAGAATGAGTATTCTGCTGTTGTTTGGTGTAGTGTTCTACACGTCTGTTGGTTTATAGTATTGTTCAAGTCTTCCAGTTCCCTGAGAATCTTCTGTCTAGATCTATCCATTATTGAAAGTTCCAACTATTACTGTCAACTTTTGCTTCATGTATTCTGGGGTTATGATATTAAGTGTATATGTGCTTATAATTGTTATCTCTTCTTGATGAGGTGCCCCATTCTTTGTCTCTAGGAAAATTTTTGTTTTGAGCTTTATTTTGTCTGATATTAGTGTAGTTGCTACACTTTTCTTTTGGTTACTATTTGCATGATCTGTCTTTTTTTAATTTAAATCCAATTAGCCAACATATAATACATCATTAGTTTTTGATGTAGTGTTCAATGATTCATTAATTGCATATAACACCCAGTGTTCATCACATCACATGTCCTCCTTAATGCGCATCACCAAGCTACCCCATCCCCCCACCCACCTCCCTTTCCACAACCCTCACTTCGTTTCCCAGAGTCAGGAATCTCTCATGGTTTGTCTCCCTCTCTGATTTCTTCCCTTCAGTTTCCCCCCCTCCCCCTACGATCCTCTGTGCTATTCCTTATATCCCACATATGAATGAATCAATATGATAATTGTCTTTCTCTGATTGACTTATTTCACTTACATAATACCCTCCAGTTCCATCCATGTTGATGTTGATGGTAGGTATTCATCCTTTCTGATGGCTGAGTAATATTCCATTATATATCTGAACCACAATTTCTTTATCCATTCATCTGTTGAAGGGCATCTCAGTTCCTTCCACAATTTGGCTATCGTCGACATAGCTGCTATGAACATAGGGGTGTAGGTGCCCCTTCATTTTACTGCGTCTGTATCTTTGGGGTAAATACCCACTAGTGCAATTGCTGGGTCATAGGGTAGTTCTATTTTTAACTTCTTGAGGAACCTCCATACTGTTTTCCAGAGTGGCTATACCAGCTGGCATTCCCACCAGAAGTGTAAGAGGGTTCCCCTTTCTCTGCAACCTTCCCCTTTCTCTGCATCCTTGACAACATTTGTTGTTTCCTGACTTGTTCATTTTAGCCATTCTGACTGGTGTGAGGTGGTATCTCATTGGGCTTTTGATTTGTATTTTCTTGATGGCAAGTGATATGGAGAATTTTTTCATATGTCTGTTGGCCATTTGTATGTCTTCTTTGGAGAAATGACTGTTCATGTCTTCCCATTTTGTGACTGGATTATTTGTGTTTTTTTGGGTACTGAATCTAAGTTCTTTATAGATCTTGGATACCAGGCCTTTATCTGTTATGTCATTTGCAAATATCTTCTCCTATTCTGTAGGTTGTCTTTTAGTTTTGTTGACTGTTTTCTTTGCTGTGCAGAAGCTTTTTATCTTGATGAAGTCCCAATAGTTCATTTATGCTTTTGTTTCCCTTGCCTTTAGAAATGTGTCTTGCAAGAAGTTGCTGTGGCCTAGGTTGAAGAGGTTACTGCCTGTTCCTCTAGGATTTTGATAGATTCCTGTCTCACATTTAGGTCTTTCATCCATTTTGAGTTTATCTTTGTGTATGGTATAAGAGAATGGTCCAGTTTCATTCTTTGGCATGTAGCTGTCCAATTTTCCCAGCACCATTTATTGAAGAGACTGTCTTTTTGCCATTGGATATTCTTTCCTGCTTTGTCAAAGATTAGTTGACCATAGAATTGAGGGTGCATTTTTGGTCTCTCTGTTCTGTTCCATTGATCTATTTGTTTGTTTTTGTGCCAGTACTATGCTGTCTTGATGATCACAGCTTTGTAATATAGCTTGAAGTCAGGCATTGTGATGCCCCCAGCTTTGGTTTTCTTTTCCAACATTCCTTTGGCTATTTGGGGTCTTTTCTGGTTTCATACAAATTTTAGGATTGTTTGTTCCCGCTCTATGAAAAATGTCGATGGTATTTTGATAGGGATTGCATTGAATGTGTAGATTGCTCTGGGCAGTTCAGGCATTGTATCAATGTTTATTCTTCCAATCCATAAGCATGGAATGTTTTTCCACTTCTTTGTGTCTTCCTCAATTTCTTTCATAAGTGTTCCCTAGTTTCTAGAGTACAGATCCTTTCTCTTTGGTTAGGTTTATTCCTAGGTATCTTACGGTTTTTGGTGCAATTGTAAATGGGATTGATTCCTTAATTTCTCTTTCTTCAGTCACTTCATTGTTAGTGTATAGAAATGTAACTGATTTCTGTGCATTGAATTTGTATCCTGCCACATTGTTGAATTCCTGTATGAGTTCTAGCAATTTTGGGGTGGAGTCTTTTGGGTTTTCCACATAAAGTATCATGTCATCTGCTGAGAGAGAGAGTTTGACTTCTTCTTTGCCAATTTGAATGCCTTTTATTTCTTTTTGTTGTCTGATTGCTGAGGCTAGGACTTCCAGTACTATGTTGAACAAAAGTGGTGAGAATGGGCATCCCTGTCATGTTCCTGACCTTAAGGGAAAGCTCTCAGTTTTTCCCCATTGAGAATGATGCTGTGGGCTTTTTGTAGATGGCTTTTATGATATTGTGGCATGTTCCTTCTATCCCTATACTTTGAAGAATTTTAATCTAGAAAGGATGCTGTATTTTGTCAAATGCTTTTTCTACATCAATTGAGAGGATCATATGGTTCTTGTTTCTTATTAACGTGATCTATCACACTGATTGATTTGAGAATGTTGAACCACCCTTGAATCCCAGGAATAAATCCCACTTGGTTATGGTAAATAATCCTTTTAATGTACTGTTGGATCCTATTGGCTAGTATCTTGGTGAGTATTTTGGCATCCATGTTCATCAGGGATATTAGTTTGTCACTCTCCTTTTTGATGAGGTCTTTGTCTGGTTTGGGGATCCATGTAAGGCTGGCCTCATAGAACGAGTTTGGAAGTTTTCCTTCCATTTCTATTTTTTGGAACAGCTTCAGTAGAATAGGTATGATTTCTTCTTTAAGTGTTTGGTAGAATTCCCCTGGGAAGCCATCTGGCCCTGGGCTCTTGTTTTTGGGGAGGTTTTGATTACTACTTCAATTTCCTTGCTGGTTATGGGTCTGTTCAGATTTTCTGCCTCTTCCTGTTTCAGTCTTGGTAGTTTATAAGTTTCCAGGAATGCATACATTTCTTCCAGATTGCCTATTGTGGCATATTGTTGCTCATAATATGTTCTTAAAATTGTCTGTATTTCCTTGGTATTTGTCATGATCTTTCCCCTTTCATTCATGATTTTATTAATTTGGGTCCTTTCTCTTTTCTTTTGGATAAGTCTGGCCAGAGGTTTATCAATCTTATTAATTCTTTCAAAGAACCAGCTTCTAGTTTTGTTGATCTGTTCTATTCTTCTTTTGGTTTCTATTTCATTAATTTCTGCTCTAATCTTTTTTATTATTTCTTTTCTCCTGATTGGTTTAGGCTTTATTTGCTGTTCTTTCTCCAGGTCCCTTAGGTTTGATGTTAGCTTGTGTATTTGGGATTTTTCTAATTTTTTGAGAAAGGCTTGTACTGCTTTGTACTTCCCTCTTAGGACCACCTTTGCTGTATCCCAGAGGTTTTGAACTAATGTGTTTTCATGCTCATTAGTTTCCATGAATTTTTTAAGTTCTTTAATTTCCTGGTTGACCCATTCATTGTTTAGCATGATGCTATTTAACCTCCAAGTGTTTGAGTTCATTCCAAATTTCCTCTTGTGATTGAGTTCAAGTTTCAAAGCATTGTGGTCTAAAAATATGCAGGGAATAATCTCAATCTTTTGGTGTCTGTTGAGACCTGATTTGTGACCCAGTATGTGATCTGTTTTGGAGAAAGTTCCATGTGCACTCGAGAAGAATGAGTATTTTGTTGTTTTAAGATGGAATGTTCTGTATATCTGTTAAGTCCATCTGGTCCAGTGTGTCATTCAAAGCCTGTGTTTCTTTGTTGATCTTCTGCTTAGATGCTCTGTCCATTGCAGTGAATGGGGTGTTAAAGTCCCCTAGTACTAATGTATTATTATCAATCTGTTTCTTTACTTTGGTTATTAACTGATTTATGTAATTGGCTGCTCCTATGTTGGGGGCATAAATATTTACTATTGTTAGATCTTCTTGCTGGATAGACCCTTTAAGTATTATATAGTGTCCCTCTACATCTCTTACTGCAGTCTTTGGTTTAAAATCTAATTTATCGAGGCGCCTGGGTGGCTCAGTAGGTTAAGCATCTGCCTTCGGCTCAGGTCATGATCCCAGGGTCCTGGGATTGAGTCCCACATTGGGCTCCCAGCTCAACAGGGAGTCTGCTTCTCCCTCTACCTCTGCCTGCCGTGCTGCCTACTTGTGCTCTATCTGTGTCAAATAAATAAATAAAATCTTTAAAAAATAAATAAATAAATAAAATCTAATTTATCTGATATGAGGATTGCTACCCCAGCTTTCTTTTGAGGTCCATTAGCATGGTAAATTGTTCTCCACCCCTCATTTTCAGTCTAGAGGTGTCTTTAGGTCTAAAATAGAGTCTCTTGTAGACACGGGTCTTGCTTTTTTATCCAATCTGATACCCTGTATCTTTTGGTTGGAGCATTTAGCCCATTTACATTCAGAGTAACTATTGAAAGATGAATTTAGTGCCATTGTATTGCCTATAAAGTCCCTGTTTCTGTAGATTGTCTCTGTTACTTTCTGGTCTGTGTTACTCTTGGGGTCTCTTTTCACTTACAGTATCCCCCTTAATATTTCTTGTAGGGCTGGCTTGGTGTTCACAAATTCTTTCTGTTTCTGTCTGTCCTGGAAGCTCTTTATCTCTCCTTCCATTCTGAATGACAGCCTTGCTGGATAAAGTATTCTTGGCTGCATGTTCTTCTCATTTAGCACCCTGAATATATCTTGCCAGCCCTTTCTGGCCTGCCAGGTTTCTGTGGATAGGTCTGATGTTATTCTGATGTTCCTCCCTCCATACATAAGGAACCTCCTCTCCCTAGCTGCTCTCAGGATAGCTTCTTTTTCTCTAAGATTTGCAAGCTTCACTATGTAGGGGTGTGATCTATTTTTATCGATTTGGGGAGGAGTCCTTTCTGCCTTTTGGACATGAATGCTTGTTTCCTTCCCCAGATTAGGAAAGTTCTCAGCTATGATTTGCTTAAATATACCTTTGGCCCTCTCTCTCTCCTCACCTCGGGCACCCAGTAATTCTGACATTGTTTCATTTTAGGGCATCATTAATTTCTCAAGCCTTTCTTCATGGGCTATTAGTTATCTTTCTCTCTTTTCTTCAACTTCTTTCCTTTCCATCAGCCTGTCTTCTAGGTCACTTATTCTTTCTTCTGCCTCATTTACCCTAGTTGTTAGAGCATCCAATTTAGACTGCATCTCTTCATAGCAAGTTCAGCTTGATTAGATCTCATTTCCACCCTTTGAGATTCTGTACTGTCATTTATGCTTTTTTCAAGCCTAGCTATTAATTTTATAATTGCTATCCTGAATTCCATCTCTGATATCTTATCTATATCCATATTGATTAGCTCTGTGGCAGAGAACATTGCCTCTGCTTCTTTCTTTTGTTGTGAATTCCTTCTTCTAGTCATTTTGCCCAGAGACAGATGGGTGAGCTAATGAGCGGAGTCCAAAATATCAACCATGACCCAAGCAAAATACACCCTCGACAAATCCAAAGTGGTCGGAAGCCACCACAGAAAAGCATATGAAACCAAACCAAACCAAATCAAACCAAAACAAAACAAAGGGGTGAGGGAAGAGAGACTATAATCTCGCAGGGTGGACAAAGCAGGGTGATCCACTTGTTCTTGTTCCTGATTGAATTTTGGTCTGTGTGTTAGAAGACACTACATCCCAAAATTGAAAAAAAAAAAAAAAAAATATATATATATATATATATATAAAATTGAATAGAGTGAAAAAAGGACTAAAATGAAGCATGTATCTATAAAATGTAGATGCAAAAAATAAACATTAAAAAGCGACTTAAAAACATAACTTGGGTAAAATAAGAATCTAGTTAAAATGGGAAAAAGGTAAAAAAAGGAAATGGAAAATTTTAGACTGAAAGATAAATGAGTCATAATGAGAACACCTGGAGCTCAATATACTATTTTCTCCTGGTGCTACAGTTTTATTCTTGTGGGTTCCATAAAGTTGTAGTCCACCTGTTCTTCCAGTCTGTCTTCTCGGGGAGGGGCCTGCTGTGCTGTTTCTTAGATGTCTTTCCCTGGGCAGAGCTGCCTCACCCCTTGTCAGGGGTCTGGGCTCAGTGTAAGCTAGTCGTCTGTGTGACTTTTGTTCCCTGGAGGCTTTCCACACCTCTTCAGAGCATCAGAGCAAAAATGACTGTGCCAGATCTCCAGCCCAGAGGCGAAAGATCCTCATTCCACCTATTCAGTAAACCCTCTGGGACAAACAGTTTTCACTTTAGTGTGTGCCAAACTCCACAGACTCTTGTAGTGCAAGTCCACTGCAGTCCTCCTGAGGGGAGTCCCAGGGACCCCTGAGTGCCACTGCCCTTTGTGTCCTTGGGACTGCGAGTAGTTGCGGGCTCATGCATGCAACCTGCTCTGCTGCTCTTGAGTCACGGCTGGGTGCTGTTCCACTGTCCTTTCCAGGGGCCGTCCCCGCTCTGAGAGCAGTTGCCTGGTCGTGGGTGCAACCATTTCGCCCCTCCCAAGGGATGGCAAATGGCCTGCACATTCCAGTCCTTTTCATGGTGCTCATGCAAAGAGCGGTCACCGGACTGGCCTGGCTCGCCGTTTATGGCAACTCGAGCTGAGACCCCTCCTGGGCTCGCTGACCATAACCACTTTCTCTGCTCCACTGCTTGGGCACTCTATCGGTTCAGGCACCCCTTTTCATTCTGTGTCTCCTGGGATCCTGAGACCACAATGACCCACATAGAATTCTGCCCTTTTCATCCCCTGAGCCCTTTTCAGAAAGGGATGTCTCTCACTGGAGCAGATTTCTAAGGGTTCCGATTTTGCACTCCGGTGTTATATCACTCTTCAGTAGCCAGCTTATGGAGGCTCCCTTCCCCCCTCCATTTATCTTCCAATATCTCCACACAGATTCACGACTCTGCACCTCCTATCTTGCAAAAAGCAGTCGCTTTTCTATTTGTACAGTTCCAAATATATTTTCTTACATCTCAGGCTGAATTCATGGGTGTTCAGAATGGTTTGATGGATATCCAGCTAAATTCAAGGGACCAGATGAAACGAGGTCCCCTACTCTCCACTGTCTTGCCTAACCCCTGATCTATCTTCTTGTGTTCTTTTTCTTTCAGACTATTTGTGTCTTTGAATTTAAAGTATATCTTTTGTGGGCAGCAAACATGATGTTTTTAATCTGTTCTGCCAATTTCTGCTTTTCAATTGGAGTGTTTAATCCACTTATACTTAATGTAATTACTGATAAAGTAGGATTTACATCTACCATCTTGCTATTTGGTTTCCATATGTCTTAGGCTTTTTGGTGTTTTTGTTAAATCGGTATTTTCTAGTGTACCATTTTAATCCTCTTCCCTGCCTTTTTTAAAATTAAAACTCCATTTTATAGAGCAATTTAGGTTCAAAGCAAAATCAAGCAGAAGATAGAGATTTTTCCATATACTAGCTGCCCCCAAATATGCTACAGCTTTCCTGATATCAAAATATCCTAATGTCTTTTTATGGCTTTGTAGTTCATTTCTTTTTAGTGCTAAATAATATTTCATTTTCTGGATGTGCCACAGTTCATTTAGCCATTCACCTACTGAAGAAGAACTTGGTTGCTTTTACATTTTAGCAATTATAAATAAAGATAGTATAAACATTCATGTGCAGGTGGTTGTGTTTGCAACTCATTTGGCTAAGTACAAAGGAACATAGTTACTAGACCATATGGTAAGAATATATTTAGTTTAAAAAAACTGCCAAACTGTCTTCCAAAATGGCTGTGCCATTTTGCATTCCCACCAGCAGTGATTGGGAGTTTCTGGTGTTCCACATCCTCATCAGTATTTTGTGTAGTCAGTGTTTTGGATTTTGTCTAATACATATATACCTCTGGTATCTCATTATTGTTTTAATTTTCAATTCCTTAATGACATTTGATGTTGAGCATCTTTTCATATGCTTATTTGCCATCTGTATATATTCTTGGGTGGAATGTCTGTTCAGGGTTTTGCCCACTTTTTAATCAGGTTGTTTGTTTCTTGTTGAATTTTAATAGTTCTTTGTATATTTTGGATATAAGTCCTTTTTCAAATAGTTCTATATATATTTGGATATAAGTCCTTTTGCAAATATTTTCTCCCATTCTGTGGTTTGTCCTTTCGTTCAGTATTAATTACAGAACACAACTTTTTTTTTTATAATGGAGCCTAGCTTATCAATTATTTCTTTCATAGATTGTGCCTTTGGTGTCATAATTGAAAAGTCTTCATCAAATCTAAGGTCACCTCGATTTTCTCCTGTCATTTTCTCAAAGTTTTATAGATTTGCATTTTACATTTAGGTCTGTGATCCATGTTGAATTAATTTTTGTGAAGGGTGTAAGATCTGTGTCCATATTCATTTGTTTTCATTTGAATGTCCAGTTGTTCTAGCATCATTTAATGAAAACCTTTCTTTGCTCCATTGTACTGCCTTTACTTCTCTCTCAAGGATCATTTGTCTGTTTTTATATGGGTCTATTTCTGGGTTCTGAATTCTGTTCTGTTGATCTGTTTGTTTATTCTTTTACCAGTACCACACTATCTTGATTACTGTAACTTTATATTAAGTTTTGATGTTGAGTAGGGTCA
The DNA here is from genome assembly GCF_011800145.1 of Mirounga leonina. NCBI lineage: Eukaryota > Metazoa > Chordata > Mammalia > Carnivora > Phocidae > Mirounga > Mirounga leonina. The sequence continues at coordinate 80,790,830 of NW_023270807.1, read as the reverse complement.
GTTCTCTGATTTTGTTCTTCAATTTCCTTGGCTATTCTGGGTCTTTTGCCTCTTCATATAAATTACAGCATCAATTTCAATATCCATAAAATTACTTGCTGTGATTTTGATTGGCATTGCATTGAATCTGTATTTTCAGTTGGGAAAAACTGACATCTTAATAATATTATTTTCCCATTTATGAACATGTAATATCCATCTATTTAGTTCTTTGATTTCTTTCATCATAATTTTGTAAGCTTCCTAACGTAGACCTTGTACATATTTTGTTACATCTAAACCAAACTATTTCATTTTTAGGGTGCTAATGTAGGGTTATTATGTTTTTAATTTTAAAATGCACTTACTCATTGCTAGTATATAGGAAAGTGATTGCTTTTGCATATTAACCTTTTATCCTATAATCTTGCTATACTCAGTTATTAATTTGAGGAGTTTTTTGGTCAATTTTTTCAGATTTTATACATAGACAATCATATTATTTGTGAACATAGTTTTATTTTGTTCTTCTCACTCAGTATACCTTTTATTTCCTTTTCTTGTCTTATCACATTAGCTAGGACTTCTGGTCAATGTTGAAAAGGAGTGGAGAGAGGGGACATCACAGCCTTATTCCTGATCTTAGTGAGAAAACTTCTTTTTTAACATGACATCTGATGTTATCTGTAGGTATTTTTTTAAAGATTTTCTTTATTGAGCTGAGGTAGTTTTGCTCTATTCCTAATTTACTGAGAAGTTTGTTGTTATTGCTGTTTGTTTTTATCTTGAATGGATATTGGATTTTGTCACTTTTTTTCTATTTATATGATCATATATTCTTCTCAGCCCTATTAATGTGATGGATTACATTAGTTGTCTCTCAGATGTTGAACCATCCTTGCATAATGGAATAAATCCCACTTGGTTGTGGTGTCTAATTCTTTTTATACATTGTTGGGTTTGATTTATTAATTTTTTTTTGAAGATTTTGCATCTATATTTATGAGAAATATTGGTGTGTATTTTTTTCTTGTAATATCTTTGTCTGGTTTTGGTATTAGAGTAATGCTGTTCCATAGAATGAGAGGGAGAAGGAGAGTGAATCTCAAGCAGACTCCGTGCTGAGCCTGGAGTTGATGCAGGGCTCAGCCTCAACGCCCCTGGAGATCATGACCTAAGCTGAAACCAGGAATCGGATGCCTAACCAACTGAACCACCCAGGCATCCCTGTGTCTTTATATTTAAAATGGATTTCCTATAGACAATATATAGTTGGGTCTTGTAATTTGACTGACTCTGATAATCTCTGTCTTTTAGTTGTATTTAGACCATTGACATTTAAAGTGATTATTGCTATATAGTTGACCCTTGAACAATGCAGAGGTTAGGAGCAGTGATTTCCCCCACATGGTTGAAATCTGCATATCACTTTTGGCTCCCTAAAAACTTAACTACTAAAAGCCTACAGTTGACTGGAAGCATTACCAATAACGTAGATAGTTAATTAACACATTTTATAGGTTATATGTGTTATATGCTGTATTCTTACAATAAAGTAAGCTGGAGAAAATAAATTGTTATTAAAAATCTGTGTATAAGTGGACCTTCATAGTTCAAACCCATGTTGTTCAAGGGTCAACTGTAGTTGCTTTAATGTCTACAGTATTTGTTACTATTTGTTGCCTTTGTTCTTTGTTCCTATTTTTGTCTTTCATACATTTTCTGCCTTTTGTAGGTTTAATTGAGCATTTTGTATGATTCCATTTTCTCTCTTTTCTTAGCATATCTATTATACTTATGATACTTAAATTAATTTTTATTAGTGGTTGACATAGGGTTTGCAATATACATTTACAACTAAGCCAAGTCTAGTTTCAAATAACATCATATTCCTTCACATGCAGTGTAAGTACTTTATCATAACAAAATATTCCCAATTCATTCCTCCTGTGTTTTGTGTCAATGCTGTCATTTATTTTACTTATACATAAACATGCATAAGCATATACCTATACCTAAGCATACATAATTAAATACATTGTTGATACTATTATTACAAACAAGCTTTTATCTATTAGATCAATTAATAATGGACTCTTAAAAAAGATTTTATTTATTTGAGAGACAGAGAACACAGAGGGAGAGTGAGAGGGAGAAGCAGACTCCTGCTGTGTAGGGAGTCCGGTGTGGGGCTCAATCCCAGGACCCTGGGATCATGACCTGAGCTGAAGGCAGATGCTTAACCAACTGAGCCACCCAGGCACTCTGTTAGATCAATTAATAATGAGAAAATAAAATTTTTTTTTACCCTCACTTATTCCTTCTCTGATGTTCTTCCTTTCTTTATGTAGATCCAAGTTTCTGACCTGTATAATTTCTCTGTTCTCTGCAGAATTTCTTGCAAAGCAGGTTCACTGGCAATAAATTCCTAGTTGTTTGTCTGAGAAAATCTTAAATTCCCTTCATGTTTGATGGATTATTGCTCAGGATACAGAATTCTAGGTTAATTTTTTTTTTCTCTTAACACTTTAAATATTTCACTCCACTCTCTTGCACGGTTTTTGAGTAGTTGGATATAATTCTTTGTTCCTTTGTAGGTAATGAGTTTATTCTTCTAGCTTCTTTCATGATTTTTTATCTTTGGTTTTTTGCAGTTTAAATATGATATTCCTGTATAGTTGGTGTTTTTTGTTTGTTTGTTTTCATTTATCCAGTTTAGTGTTTCCCAAGCTTCCTGGAACTGTCGTTTGTCATTTGACATTAATTTGGGGAAATTCTCAGGTGTTGCTTCAAGTATTTCTTCTGTTCTTATTTCTCTTTCTTTTCCTTCTGGTATTCCCATTATGCATATGTTACTCCTTTTGTTGGTGTTCAACAGTATTTGGATATTCTGTTCTGTATTTTTGTTTTTGTTTTCTCTTTTCTGTTTAGGAAATTTCTATTGATATATCCTCAAGCTCAGGGATTCTTTCTTCAGCTATGTCCAGTCTACTAATGAGCCCATCAAATAAAGGCATTCTTTATTCCTTTTGTAATGTTTTTGAACTCCAGCATTTCATTTTGGTTCTTTCTTAGGTTTCTCTATCTCTGCTTACATTGCCCACGTTTTCTGCTTTATCCATTTGGGTCCTAGCATCTTATTCATAATTGTTTTAAGTTCCTGGTCTGATGATCCCAACATCCCTGCCATATCTGAGTCTGCTTCTGATGCTTGTTCTGTCTCTTCAGTTGTCTTTTTTGCCTTTCAGTATATCTTTTAATTTTTTCATGATAACCAGACATGATGTACTGGGTAAAAAGACACTGTAGTTAATAGGACTTCAGAATCTAACAGTAAGTTGTGGTAGGAGGGAAGCATTCTATAGCCCTATGATAAGGTCTCAGTATTTTTACAGGCCTGTGCCTCTGAACCATGAACTGTACAAGTGCTTCTCAGTTTTGTTCCCCACCCATTATGTGGGAAAGGGTGGTTACAGTGGGTTGAGCATTTCTCTTCTCACATGTGGAAGACTAGAGCAGATCTGGGTATTTCCATTTCCTTAAATGGAAAGACTTGAGTGGGCTTTAGTTGTACATTTTCTCTGAATGGAAGGCTGGAGTGGGTGTTAGTTACATATTTTCCTTCCCCCAGGTCAGTTAGTCCTAATAAAACACCAATAGTGTCTTTTAAGGGTAGGCCTTATTAAGAAGAATAGACTGTTCTCACCTATTTTGAAATTTTTGTTTGTTTGTTTGTTTTACCTTTCCCTTGACAGAAGTATGAGGAGATTTTTCTCTGATATTTACTGTGAGAGTCTGGTCAAGACCTAGAGGTAAAACTTACAAAATTATGGGAGCTCCCTTATGACTGGGACCCTGGATCTTTTTACTCTCAGACTTGTCCATTCCGAGCTTCTAGCAATTCAGCAATTATAGTTTAGATTTTCCTAGCCTGGTATTGGTTCCTGTAGAGGTTTCTTTGGAAAGTTGTGGTTGTCTGTACTTGCTTCTTTGTCTCTCCAATTTTGGAGGCATCGGTTTATCCTCCGATCTCACTTCTCTAATGGATCTAAGAATAGGTGTTGATTTTTCAGTTTGTTTGGCTTTTTACTTTTTGTAGGATAGAGTGACAACTTCCAAACTTTTTATATGCCAGGTCAGAAACCAGAAGTCCAATGCTTTTTTTTTTTTTTTTTAGCGTATACATTTTTAGATGTTTTTTTAGTGGTTGCCTGGGGATTACAATTATTGTCTTAATTTATAACAGTCTAGTTTGGATTAATTAATTTAATTTCAATAGTATGTAAACTTTGGCTTCTTTGTAGTTCTATTCTATCTTTCTAGTTGTTATTATCATAAAAATTACATGTTTATACATTATGTGCCCATCAATATATATTTATGATTATTCTTTATGCAATTGCCTTTTAAATTAGATAGGAAAAAATATTTGAAAATAAAAAAGTACATGTAAACTTTCTTTTATATTTACCTCTATAGTTTCTTTTGCTGTTACTTTTATTTCTGGACACAGAATAAAGTTACTGTCTTATGTCCTTCAGCCTGAAGAATTCCCTTTAAGATTTCTTATGTGGCAGATTTGATAGTAATAAATTCTCTCAGTTTTTGTTACCTGGAGATGTCTTAATTTCTCCATCATTTTATTATTTATTTATTTGAATGTAGGTAACTCACAGTGTTACATTAGTTTCAGGTGTACAACATAGTGACTCCACAATTTCATACATTATGCTGTACTTAGTATAGCTACCAATATAATTGACTATATTCTTTATGCTGTGCCTTTTATTTCTGTGACTTATTCATTCCCTAACTGCAAGCCTATATTTCCCACTCCCCTTCACCCACTTTACCCATCCCCCCCAACACTCTTCCCCTCTGACAACCATCAGTTTATTCTCTGTATTTATAGGTCTGAATCTGCTTTTTGCTTATTTGTTTTTTAGATTTCGCATATGAGCAATATCATATGGTATCTGTCTTTCTCAATCTGACTTATTTCACTTGGTATAGTACCCTCTAGGTCCATACATGTTGCTGCAAATGGCACAATCTTACATGGCTGTATAATATCTTCCCACATCTTCCTTATTCATTCATCTGTCAGTGAACTTTTAGGTTGCTTCCATATCTTGGCTATTGTAAATAATGCTGCAATAAGCGTAGAGGTGCATATATCTTTTTGAATTAGTGTTTTCATTTTCTTTGGGTAGATAGTAGTGGAATTATTGGATCATATGGTATTTCTGTTTTTAATTTTTTGAGAAACTCATTTTTAAAGGATAAATTTTCTGGATAGAGAATTAGTTCACAATTCTTTTATTTCAATACTTTAAATAGGTCATCTCAGTGATTTCTGGCTTTCATGGTTTCAGAGTAAGAATTAGCTTTTAATCTTAATTGAGAAATTCTTGTACCCAATGAATCTCTTGCTGTTTTCAAAATCCCCTATTTGTCTTTGGTTTTCAGTAGCTTGATCAGAATGACATGAATCTCCAAGTTTATCCTACTTGGAATGTGTTGAGCTTTTTGAAAGTGTAGATTAATGTTCTGGAAGCTTTAGTCATTATTTCTTTAAATATTCTTTCTGTGCCTTTCTCTTTCTTCTCCTTCTGGAACACACATTATTCACATATTGATATGCTTGATGGTGTCATATATGTCTTTGAGACTCTGTTCATTTCTCTTTATACTTTTTTATTTTTGTTTCTCAGATTGGATAATCTCAACTAATTTATCTTTAAATTTGATTTATATTCTCTATTTGGTAAGACTTCATTTTCATACTTCCTTTTTAGTTCTTTAGACATAGTTTTCTTTAGTTCTTTGAACGCATTTAAAATAGCTTATTTAAATTCTTTTCTCTAGGAAATCTAATGTCTGGGCTTCCCCTCAGGAACAGTTTTTATTGATTATTCCCTGCCCCCCACCTCACCCCCCCCGGTGGATGGGTCACATTTTCTTTTTCCTTTGCCTGTCTCATAATTTGTTGTTGAAAGCTGGATATTTTAAACAATATAATGTGGCAACTCTAGAAATTTAATTTTCTCCCCTCCTCAGGGCTTGTTGTTATTGCTAGTTGTTGAGTGACTTTTCTAAACTGTATCTGTAAAATCTGTATTCTGTGTCATGTGGGGCCATTGAAGTCTCTGCTCAGTTAGCTTAGTGCGTTACTAATGCCTAGACACAGATTTCCTCAAACAACTAGAACCAGGAGGTCTCCCAGTCTTTGTTGAGGGACTCAGTGTTCATTTGGGGGCATGCCTTCAACACTCAATTTGGCAGGTAAAAATTCTTACTTGTTTGCTCATGTGGAGCCTCAAAGTCAGCCAGAATTGAGAGTTTAGGACCTTCTCAGGTCCTGAACATACACACAGTCTGAGGCATGTGCACATGTATGAGGAATATATTGAAACTTTTCAATATTTGTATGGATATCTCATTTCTCAGCTTTTCCTTTTAAACTGTTTTGGTTAGCCTATTTTTTCCCCAACTGTTACACATGACTGCAGGCAGCCACAAAAGTTAATAATTTTCTCTTACTGTTTTTGACAAATACTCTCTAGGGAAGGTCTTCTCCTACTGAGTGAGCTCAAAATGAGATCAAATAAAGACAATGTTACAAGTAGAATCTTCCAGGGAGTCACCAGACATGTTGAAAAAGAATAGTTCTCTGAGAATGAACTTTGAAAGAATTCCAGCTACTTTCTGCCTCCTCCTGTGACTGCAGTAGTGTTGGTTTTGCCGTGATTCAGGCTGTTAGTTTCAGTATGAAGTTGAAGAGGGTGGGAGGAGTAGAATACTGCAAGTTAAAATGTCAAAAAATTTGCTGATCTTACCAAGATTTAGCCATTTTTTCTTTAATAAATGCTCCCCAGATTACTGTAATCCTTCTGCTAATTTCCAGAGTTCTGAAAAAATTAATTCTGACCATTTATTTTTAACCAGTTTCTCCACTGCTTTTTTCAGAGGTCCTTATTCTACCATTCTACCATATTTGCTGACATCATCTATCCTACTATGTTAAAGTAAAGTATATTAATAGAGATCCTTAATTTCTCATTGTAATTTCAGAGTTTTGAGGAAGATGGTCATAACCTTGGGCAAGGGTGCCCATAATGATTTCTTTGCAAATAAAGATGCTCTACTGAAAAACGATACCCAGACTTTGATCAGTAAATAGAGCTTTATAGATGCAGCTCCAGCAAGTGGAAGCTCAAGCAACAGTCAAGAAAGGAAAGCTTTGTAGAGATTTGGTGAGGATACTTTTAGGGGACAAATGAAGCTGATTTTTGCCAAATTGTGAATGGGGAACTAAACTTGCAATATATATCACTGGTTGCATTCTGTGTTAATGTTATATTTCCATATGTCTCTATTTTGTCATTTCAAAAACTGTCCAGTATATTAAAAAATAAAAAGCAATTATTTAAGTTCTTTATGGACATAAACATACTACTTTAGAAGTGCAATTTGTTCTTTTGGAAGACAGTCCTTTTGACTGAGCCTTTTTCTGAGTTAGAAAATGTGCCATTTTTGCCAAGCACAACAAAAATACATTCTGATATTTGGTAGTGGATTACATTATCCCCATAGATTGGTAACTCATATAATGTTTGGGTTGTAGTGAAGTTCCAAATTTCTGAATTACTTCCTGGAAGGATCCTTATGAAGCATGAATACTAACTGCCTTCTCTTTAAACATAATAAATTTCCTGGAAGTGTTACAAGGAAGAAATACGTTTTTCTGATAATCAGAGTCCCCATCCCCTCCCACCAACAGCAAGTTTACATAAGTGTCTCTAAACTATGTCCAAGAAAGGTTGTGGTTGCATCTCTAAAACCACTGTTAAAATTACATAGCCACATTCAAGTTTTCTGTTTGAATTTTAAAATTCTGTGAACTTTATTACTGTATAAAAAGAATATTGCTGGAGAGAGGAAGTGTGTAAGAAATGTGATAGTAAAGCTTAGAGATGGAACATCCTCTGTTACCCTACACACACTCAAATTAGAATCCTGATGACGTGCTGAACACTGTTCTAAATACTTTCACATATAAAACTTTTCTAAACACTTTTATATATATGTATATATTATTCATAATATATATGTGTGTATGTCTGTGTATATACATATATATATATATATATATATGTAATGAATTGAATTTACATTTACATATGAGAAAACAAGGAACTTGCCCAAGGCCAAATGGTGGGTAAGTGGTTGCATTGAATCTATGCTAGCACTGTCTAATATAATATAAAATGTAATGTGAGACTCTACATTCATGTTCATTCATTTAAGTTCGTTTATGTGGCTGTTCTAGGAGGCTTCAGTTATTTGACACATGCCCACTCCGTAAAGTTCCTCCTTAGTGAATGATCTGAGAGTGACAGAAAGCCCAAGATGGAAATCATAGTCTTCTATAACCTAATCTCAGAAAAGAAATACCATCACGTCCGCTATATTCTTTTGATCACCCAGACAAATGCTGGTACACTCTAGGAGGAGACTGCACAAGGGTGTGACTACCAGGAGGCAGGAATCCTTGGGGACTATCTTGGAGGCTACCTGGCACAGATATTTAAATAAGTAAAAAAAAACAGCAAAAAAAGACAAAAACACAGAGAGCAAGAGAGATGTAAAATTAATTTTAATAAAATATTTTATTAAAAATATGTAACTAAAGTATTATCCTTTTGACGTGTAATCAGTATAAGCATTATTGAGATATTTTGCATTTTTCTCATGCCACATCTTTAAAATCCAGCTGTATTTCCCCCCCATAGTACATCTCAGTTCAGGCTATGCTAATTTCAAGTAACCATATTTCAAATGCTCAGTACAGTACCTCTAACAGTGGTACTGTATTGGAGAGCACCAATACAGATGCAAACAGTATGGCTCCAGAGTCTGTGCTCTGAAGCACTTCTTGCTTAAGTGTAGAAAAAGAGTGAAATGGTCTTTTTGTCAACCAGCATCAGTGTTAGGATGAAGATCCACAGATCCCTTGGATATGTGGCATCCTTTCTAATTTTTCTGTTATATGCAGTAAACATTGTAATATTAAAATGATCTAAATTGATCCCTCTCCTAAAAAAACATGTAATAGGAATTTTTAGATGACTGTTAGAAAATTCATTAAATATAAAATTTCCTTCATATGTTTAATGGATTTAAATCATGTTTTAAAGACAAGTTTCAGGCAGTGCTTCCTACTTAAAAGAATTTCTATCAGATAAAGGGATAAATGAATTTTATTTGTCAAGTGGGCAGTCCATTCCTAAGCAGCCATATAGCTGCCATGCTGAATTGCCACTCTTCCATAAATACAGTCAGTATTGAAACAGTGAACCCAAATGAACACAGCAGGTTAGTTCTCATGCCATAACAGACAGCATTGTCTTCATGTCTTAGTGTCCTTTGAACCCCATGTTTCATGGGGGTGATGATAGAGTAGGACCCAGTGGGTGCTAAATGCACAGCAGGGAAACACTAAATTTAGGAAATCCCAAACATGTGAGGGGCTGTTGGCAAAGCTGCCAGTCTTTGGCCCTTAGGAAGATATTGTTTTTATTATCCTGGAATGTAAGAAACTCTTCTTTAGGGAGAAGGAAGAAGACTTTGCTATCTTAGCATGTCTCTCAGGAGAGAGATATTCTCTATTATCTTTATCCTGGTCAGGAAACAAAACCTCTAGCTTCTGAAGCATGTAGACATGCCATGGAGCATGTAGACATGCCACGGAGAATTAGCTCCCAAAATACCTCTCTCTCTTATGAACAGTAAGATTCTTTTCAAAATCATTTGAAATATAAATGAGAAAAATAAGAAAAGTACTAGGCATAATCAGTGGCAAAAATTGGATTAATAATAGAATTATTTCTTCAAGAAATTGATTAAGATTAAGTGACTGAAATTTATGAAACCTGTTCTTTTATGCCTTATGAAAAATACTTAATACATTCACTTTTTCAAAATGAATTTTCCCACTGTTTCATTTGAGAAACTGTATACTTAATTGCTAGACAACATAAAATACATTCAGTGGTCATTCATTTTGTGTTTTATGTACCATTGAAATGATTAAATCTTCCATGTTTAGTTATTTTATGTTTAGCTATCTTATGATTTTAGGTATTTCTTTATTCAACCAAAATATCAGTTTCTTAAAGGACCTGATAGGAAAAATGTTATGCAAAAAATATTTAAAATATATTTAATGGCTTTATAGTTGAATAACCTTTTTATCTTTTTTTGTATGTGAAGGACTTTTGTTAAAAGAAGCAAGATATAGGGCATGTATTGCTCCTATTTTTCCATCTGGATGTTATGATGACGTATGATTCAGAGAAGCCCTAAATAGGGTTTTTTGCCTTTTGGATAATTTGCTATTCAGGGAACCAAGGGGTATTTTTCCAAATTTTCTGGGTCAACTTCTCTTAAGGCATCTCTTCCCACTGTGCTCACTTAGGCAAAATAAATTGAGCTATGTCTTTTATACAAAATATTTTCCTAAACAAAAAGGGGTATTCTGCATATACTGTGCAAGAAAATTTGAAGTAATCTACACAAGAAATTCAGACTTTTACATTAATTTTCATTTCCTTGGGGAGGGGGGCTATTTTTCTTCTATTCTTTAGCATGTGATCAATTATTTCTCTAAGTCCTTGGGCTTTAGATAACTAAAATGTGTATTATCTGGAAGACAAAGAGACTTTAAAGTTCTAGGTTAAAATGTTCTTTTCGCTCACCTTAGTACATGTTAGCATCAGGCCAGAATTGTGTCAGAAAGACTATTTTAAAATAGGCTTTTCTACAACTTGCAGTGTTCTATAAGTTTTCATAGTATTGCTATTTTATGTACATCTTCTAAAAATCTGTCTCATCACAGTTTGCTCTTCCCGTCTCCTTTTGCATGTGCATAATTCCTCTAAAGATCTTTATAGTATTATTTCAATGGTGTCACCATAGAGGGACTCTCATGAGAGGAATCACTTGTCCTTAAAGCATTGTCTACCCGGGTCTTCGGTTCCTTGACTCTCTTAACTGAACACTGATAAAGCACACGACTATATACAAAATTACGTATTAATGATTTAGTGGTTCTGCCATTGGAACAAAAGCTTTTTTTAAATAGACTTTACTTTGAAGAACAGCTTTAGGTTCACAGCAAAGCTGAACAGAAGGTACACAGATTTCCATATGCCCACTGCCCCCAAGTCTACATAGCATCCGCCATTATCAACACCTCATACCAGAGTAGCACACTTGTTACAATTGTTAAGCCTACCTTGATACATCAGAAACACCCAAAGTTCATGGTTTACATTATGGTTCCCTCTTGATGTTGTACGTTCTGTGGGTTTAGACAAATGTGTAATGACATATATCTATCTATCATTACAGAAGTATCACAAAGTATTTTCACTGTCCTAGCAACCCTCTGTGCTTCTCCGATTCATCCTTCCTCCTCGATAACCCCTGGCAACCACTGATCTTTTTAGTTTCCATAGTTTTGCTTTTTCCAAAATGTCTTACAGTTGGAATCATGGAGTATGTAGCCTTTTAAAGATTGGCTTCTTAAATTTAGTATTATGCCATCAAGTTTCCCCCATGTCTTTTCATGGCTTAATACCCATTTCTTCTTAGTGCTGAATAATATTGCATTATGTGGATATACTATAGTTTATTTATCCATTCACCTACTACAGGACATCTTGGTTACTTCTAAGTTTTGGTAATTGAATAAAGCTGCTGTAAACGTCCATGTGCAAGTTTTTTGTATGGACATAAGGAACACAACTTTTAAAGTTATAAAATGTATTGATTTTTTTCAATTTTACAAATACCACATATATCTTGTAGAACATAAGAAAATGCAGGGAAGTGAATTAAAGCTCCCTATAATCTCATCACCAGAGCTATCTAGCATTAATATTTGGTACATTTTCTTCCTTTGTTTTTGAGTACATTGAAAACATGCATACATACAGAAATATGTTCTAAGATAATGGGAAATAAGCCTGTTTCAGAGGACTTGCCCATGTCATCAAATATTCTTTAGAACATAATTTTTATTTTCTAATAGTTTTTCATATGTATATATTGTAATTAATAAATCCATCTCAAACATGTTCATTTATGCAATTTATGCTATTAAGAGCAGCCTTTTAACTGAAGTTTTGTCTGCACTTCTGCTTATTACAATAATTTCATATACATGAAGTTATGACTTCAGAAATAAAAATGTTTTTAAAGGTTTGGGTGTGTTTGCCAAATCACATTCCGTAAATACTCTGCCAATTTACATTCCCCCAGGACCTAATGAAAGGACCAATCTGACTGCTTTTTTGAATCTGCTGCTTAACTACTTATCCCTTCCCCTTCTGATTTTTAAAAAATTAACAGCTTTATTGAGCTATAATTTATATAGCATAAAATTCAGCTGTTTAAAGTATATAATTCAGTAGTTTTTAGTATCCCTATCTCAGTTTTTTTGTTTGTTTTTAGCAACATGGATTTAAAAACCTTTATTTATTTTATTTTATTTTATTTTTTTTTAAAAACCTTTAAAATCCTAGAAAATGCAGGGCCTGACACAAGGTGGCAAAAGGTCACACTGTCAGCAGTGCAAGTGAATTTAGCAGGATGACAGAATAAAAAAATGTATAGAAAACAGATATACAAAATATGCACATAAACAAATATGTATTTATATATAGAAGAATATATAAACTCACTCATTACTTCCCAATTATAACCATTTAGAATTTGTAAGAATAATCTATTTAAAATAGCAAGGTAAAAGCATAGAACAACTAGGATTAATATTTTTATAACCTAGTATAAGAAATATTAGAAAACTTTAATTTATGATTTACTTATTTACTTAAAAATATTGTAAAAGCTTACCTATTTATTAAAAAGACATTTTAGGTGCTTGAATCAGAAAACTGAATATTTTGTGTGTGTGTACAAATTGCACATGAATTAATTTGTAAGATGAACACAATGGTAATCATAATTCCCATATTATAATCATAGTTATTATTATGTTGGCTCTTAAGAAACTGATTCTAGGGTGCCTGGGTGGCTCAGTCGTTAAGCGTCTGCCTTCGGTTCAGGTCATGATCCTGGGGTCCCAGGATCGAGTCCCACATCGGGCTTCCTGCTCGGCAGGAAGCCTGTTTCTCCCTCTCCCACTCCCCCTGCTTGTGTTCCTGCTCTCGCTATCTCTCTCTGTCAAATAAATAAAATCTTTAAAAAAAAAAAAAAACTGATTCTAAGGTTCATTTGGGAGAATGAACAAGTGAAAATATCCAAGAAAATATTTTAAAAAACAAAACAATAAGGGAATATTTATCCTGACAATATTAAAACCTATTATGAAGTTATAGTAGATTATACTGATTATTACTTATAGAAAATCAAAAGTTGAATTAATAGCAGTGGTACTAGTTATAGAAGCATCAGGGCAATGCTTTGAATTTGACTCTAGTGACTGAACTTAAGCATTCGTTTATAGCTCTGAGGTAGACCTTAATATAGAGTATTACTTTCTATTTGATGAAGTTGGTACTGCACATCTGAGGTTAAGGAAAGAGTTATTTAGTAAATTATTGTAGTATGGTTATCAATTTAGAAAACAATAAATGAAATTGGATCATCATCTTAATACCACATAGCAAAGGAAAGTTAAAGTAGATGAAAAAGTTACATTTTAAGTAAAACTGTTTTATTTGAAACAAGTTTCAGATTATAAATATAATGAAAAACCATAAAGAAACAATGTATTTTATTACACAAAATGGAAATTCCTGCATATCAGAAAAGTAAAAACAGTAAAAAGAAAAAAAAAAAGGTTAATAACAAACTGACACAATTTCCAAAAGACTAGATAGCACTAAAATGTAAAACAAAAGAAATCAATTAAATTTTTTTTTTTTAAGATTTTATTTATTTATTTGACAGAGAGACACAGCGAGAGCGGGAACACAAGCAGGGGGAGCGGGAGAGGGAGAAGCAGGCTCTCCACTGAGCAGGGAGCCCGATGCGGGGCTCGATCCGAAGACCCTGGGACCATGACCTGAGCCAAAGGCAGACGCTTAACAACTGAGCCACCCAGGCGCCCCAAAAGAAATCAATTAGTCTAGTATAACACTAATTGGGAAACACTAATTGGACAATGGACAGAAGAAACTCAGATGGCTTATAACCACATATAAATTAGTTTGGAGTCAGTGTAAATTAAAATAATAATGACAACTTTTCCATGTATTTGTTAACTAAGCTTTATGATTATGATAATAAAATTGAGAAAGATACTGTCAAATGGTGACACTCAAACCCAACCGAAGGGTGTATAGAATGTTATAACCTTTCTGAACATAAATGTGATATTCTGTTTGGAGAGCCATCTGCCACTCAATTGGCAAATGTCTCTTTTGTGCATGTACGGAGATAGTGATTGATGACAAAGATACACTTATGTCCTGATCCCTGGTCTCCTGGATCTAGTAGTCTGCCTGCAAAAAGGTCTTTTATTCAGTGGTTCCACATATTAAAATAAACTCTAAGGGAATAATCATCTTAGAATTATTTATAATAGCAAAATAATGGAATCAATTTAAATGCCCAATAGTGCAGAAAAAGATAAGTATGATACATTCCTTATGACATATTATTACAGCCACTGGAAATCATATTTATGAAAAATACTTTAAAACATGAGGTTTAATCATGGTTCAGTGTTTAATGAAATAAGTGGAATCCAAATGAATGTATATGATATAGTTTCAATGTTGTTAAGACACTTGTGTCTCTACCTATCAATATGTATGTCAAAATTGAAAAAAAATACCAGAATTTTAAGACTGGATGATCTCCTTGATGTGTTTTAGTACATCAATTTATTAATTTCCTTATTTATAGAGTTAGGAAATAATCAGTGCTCTTTATGTCATAAAATTCTTCCAAGAAATAAATAAATGAAATGAAGTGATCATTAAGTGCGTACTACAAACATTGGTCTATAGAAACTACTCTATGATTTTAGTTCTTCTTATTGTTAATCTTCTTATCTTTTAAAAATTTAGAGGGGCTCCTCTGTTTCATGAGACCCAGTTTGGGGTTCTTAAGAATTTCAGCTCTATCTTCCTTATTATGAAAATAACCTTTCTGGCTTTTGGGGGCATTTAGTCTATTATTCTTAGTTTTTGATGGTGTGGTTAGTTTTCATCTTTTTCTCTCACATTCTGTGTCTCTTTGCAAAAGAAAGAGAAGTTAGGGACTTCCATGTCTAGGCTGCTAGATAGTGATATTTAAATTCCTCTTGATGGCATATGAACCATATAAAACTATTAATTCGTTTATCTTCACTGTCTAAAGTGATCAACAATAGCATGTTCAGTCTCTCCAGTCTTTCCAGCAAGCTACTGTCTGGGCCAATCTCTGAATAGCCTGGGGCTGTTCCACAGGCATTTCCTGCACCAGATCTCCCAATACTCTAAGGAAACTCATCTCAGAACTTCTTAGGAACTCTTGCTGACTAGGTACCAGGTCAGATCTTCTGTATGGGATCTAGCAAGCTGCTCTCGAGAGCAAATCCAGTGGCCGTAGAGGTGGGCTAACCATCTGAAGAACCCATTGCCAGTTTTCAAATTCACATCATTCAGGTTGCCTTTTTGTTGCCTAGTAATCTGGAAGCAAAAGGATGTGCCTGGGAAGGAAACGTTCCCTTTTTATATGCTGGTGAATTTAGAAAAAACAAAGTTCCGTTTTCTTTATCGTGCAAATCAAAATCTATTTAAATCATAAGCTCTGAAATCCATTTAAAACTTATGGTTACATCAGGAAATTATATCTCTTCCTAATTTGAATTTAATGTAAACTGATTTTTAATTGTTTCATGTAACCATGAGTAACAGATATTTTTGAACACTGCATGGTAAAAATCAGCAAATATGTCAGACAAAGCACAACATTAAAGGAAATACCACAGCATATGTTGACAGTTATAGAAGGATTGCTGCTGTTGTCACCCTTCACACCAGAATAATTTTTTCAATATTTACCTCCCATGTGTAGAGAGGGAAACATATGGGGCTTTACATAATCGTAAGCATAAACAGGTGGCTACTTAGGTACATTTAATTTGCAGGCAGCAGCAATACTGAAAAATGCAATCAGCACCACATGGCTCCCCAATTCCTTCCACTAGCATTCCATTAGCAAAATTAAGATCATTAAAATAGAGGGAGGGTATACTCCTCAGTCAGTTGGCTTCGACTACCTTTCAGGGCCATGAATAAAACACATTTTCAAAAATGCCTTGGCATTTTGCTGTTTCTTTTGTTCAAGGGAACTTCAGCAACTGTATAATGTGTACCTTGTGAATAACTACAAGCAGCACAATATTTGCATTTAAAATGTGCTTACATCTCCCTATAATCTGCTCATTATTGGCATAAAATTATGGTGGTTAAATTCTAAGCAATTTGTCAAAGCATGGGGTCAGACAGACTCTTCAGAGCAAAGACAGTCCACCTTAAGAGGTCACCTAAGGCTCATTTCCATATTCTAACACTCTGGTAAAATCCATAGAAATGATTGTTGCTAGGATTTTTTGCTCAGTCTGTGTCAGATGCTAAATTGTAGATTCTCTCAACTGATTTGATCCAGATTGGAATATTTACTTTGTCCTCTTTGGCCCTGTAAATACTAATCTCTCTGACCTTATAACCATCCTACAAAGGTTTAGAATTCCAGAATAAAAGAAAATAAGGAGAAAGAATAACTGTTATTATTATTTTGCTTTTTTGGTGCTTTGAGTATGTGTGAAGTATTATCAGTATTGTCTAAACATGTTACACGTATCAACTCATTTAATCTTCACAATGACTTTATGAGGTAGATGATATAATTTTCACCATTATGCAGAAAAGGAAATTAATTGTGGCCCTGGAGGGTATAAGTTCTTGAGTTTACACAGTGATGAAAGGACTGAGCCAGAAGTAAACCCAGGCTGTTGAAATTAATAATTAACACTTTCAAAACCACTCCATTTTACTACTGGGATAGTTGTGTATTGCTCGCCCTGCAAATTCTATTGCCTAAAGTCACCCAAGGCCAGAAATAATAAATGTGTAGTATTTTTGAAGAACCTCCTAAAAAAAGCCTAGTGAGAGATTTTGAAGTGGCTGAAGTCTGTGGGGTTCTTTCCCGTCCCAATGCCTCTGTGTGTCTTCCTAGAATACAAGGGGCAGTGTTCTGCACAGTCCAGGGAGCTGTGCGCTTGCCCAGGTTTATGAGAAGTTCTCACATTCTCTCTCCTCCCCCTAGTCTGTTACTTATCCTCACTGCTTGGGGGAGAGAAAGCTTTAACATGAACAAGTATGTATGACACATTTGTTAGTAACCTTAGATTATAACAGAACTTTAGACATAGGGGCGCCTGGGTGGCTCAGCCGTTTCACGTCTGCCTTCGGCTCAGGTCATGATCCCAGGGTCCTGGGATCGAGCCCCGCATCGGGCTCCCTGCTCCGCGGGAAGCCTGCTTCTCCCTCTCCCACTCCCCCTGCTTGTGTTCCCTCTCTCGCTGTGTCTCTCTCTGTCAAAGAAATAAAATCTTAAAAAAAAAAAAAAAAAAGAACTTTAGACATAGATGTCAAGTTATATCATTGGATTTCAAGACCTAACATTATTAATGTAAATTATTTGTTAAACAACCCAAATGTGTTAAATATTATGTAGTTACTCCTTTCAAGGAGTTTAAATGTTACTGGGAAAAGATGTTTTTTGCTTGTTGGCTTTTTTGTTGTTTTTTTGTTTTTTAATGCAAAGTTTGAACCAAAAAGGTAAAGATGAATCGAAAGGTTTTATGATTTATTCTTTTTATCTCCAGGTGAAAGAACTATTAAAAACTGCTAATAGCTATTATAGACAATTTTGATCCCATTGTAAATGTAAAGGCATTCAAACACAGGAATTCTACAGTCTCAATCTCATCTAACATTTAACAAACGTGGTCACCATCTTTGATATGGCCCCTGCCCTCCCAAATACTCAGTATTGCTATGCAAAATTTTCTTATCATGAACTCGACTTTCTTTAACATTGCTTGTTTCTGCTGTTCTATCAAGACTCTCTTGTCTTCTATGAAGATTCTTGGAGTCACTCATTTGTTGATGATATTATTATTATATATTTCAATACTTTGCTCAAGAATTTTGAGTTTTTGCTTTGGTAAGGTATTTCATGCACCCCATATCAGTCTGAAGTTGGATAAAGATGCTTGAGCTAGAATTTCTCATGGAAATACTGGATTTGGGGTAGTCTTGAAAAAGGTACTTTTTGTAGGATATGCTGACCTAAAAAATGTCTTGGAAACATAACAAAATGATAGAAAAGCCACAGGAGCCATGTGAAATGGAAAATCTTTTTAGACAAGTGTAAAATAATGAGGATGTTTAGGAATTTGCAGAACAGAGTGCAGTTAAAATTTTTAAAGAAGCAGAAGCACACACCCACAAAAATAAGTGAGATGCACTTTGCATCATTGGCAGAGAGACAAGACACATAATCAAAATTTGTAGTGGTCTGATTCATCTCCAAATCTTCTTCTTCACATAGCTCAGTTAATTAGAAATTTTTGAACATACATCTCAAATACCTGTGTATTTATTCAAAATTGTATGTGCGTCTTTGACATATCTTTACTTGCACTTTGAAGGCAAATTTCTTTGTAATGATCGTGGAAAGGAATCCACATTTTGATAACTTTGAGATGATAAAGAAGTTTCAACCACTTTGTATATGTTATTAGAGTATCATTGTCTTACCTCAAAATATGGCTAAAGAAAAGTTTGAGGAGGAGTAGAAATGTCAACTCTTTCATTTCTTTGTTGTTCACCTGTGTTTATATTAGTTTTGTTTTCAGTACGTGGTTTCTTTGCAGGATGTGTTTAAAGGCATTTATCCGTTTTGTGAGAATTACTTTCTTTAGAAACTGTAATAATGTATTCTGAAAACCCACTTATATGTGGCCAGGTGACTTGTAGCACACTGGGAGTACATGAGCCTGTGTGGGCAGCGTGGTCAACCCCTTCATCCCCAAGTCTCCCTCAGAGGCCTCACCTAATCTACAGGCACCTGGCCATCTGACACGTGGACAGATGAGACTAGTGCCAGTCAACATCTTAAATATCAGTGAGGTTCACTTTCTTACGTTGCTTGATTTAAAAAGTTCTAGGACTTTCTGCACCCAAAAAGAGGGAGCCTTCTTCATTAGCTAATGAAAGGCTGGACAAACAGTTTATGATTTACAATAATAATGAAAGAGTGAAATGTGTAACTCTGTGATTAAGCCCTTGAACTTTAGAGACACAAAAACCTACTATGCATCTTGTGAGCTATGGGGTAATAGAGGATTTATGGCATCTCTTCAAACTTTCATGTTCTTTCATCTGTGAAATGTTTGTGTTTTATTTGTAGCTACCTTATACTACAATTATGAAAATTAAATATCATACATGTACATTCCCAGCACATTCTAAGCTGTATATTTTAATAATCCTATTTTTTGTTTGTTTTTACATTATTTTATTTTTCATCATGATAAGTGTACTATTCAATCCCCCTCACCTGTTTCCTCCATCCCCCCACCGACTCCCCTCTAGTAACCATCAGTTTGTTCTCCATAGTTAAGTCAGTTTCATGATTTCTTTCCCTCTGTCTCTTTTTTCCTCTGCTCATTTGTTCTGTTTCTTAAATTCCACATATGAGTGAAATCATATGGTATTTGTCTTTCTCTGACTGCCTTATTTTGCTTAGCATTGTACTCTCTAGCTCCATCCATGTTGTTGCAAATGGCAAGATTTACTCTTTTCTTATGGCTGAATAATATTCCAGTATACATATACCACACCTTCTTTATCTGTTCATCTATCAGTGGACACTTGGGCTGCTTCCATAATTTGGCTGTTACAAATAATGCTGCTTTATAGGGATGCATGTATCCCTTTGAATGAGTATTTTTATATTTTTGAGGTAATTACCCAGTAATGCATTTCCTGGATCATAAGGTAGTTCCATTTTTAACTTTTTGAGGGACCTCCATATTGTCTTCCACAGTGGATGCACCAGTTTGCATTCCCATCAACAATGAAAGAAAGTTCCTCTTTCTCCACATCCTCCCAACACTTTTGTTTCTTGTATTTTTAATTTTAGCCATTCTGACAGGTGTGATAGCTCATTGTAGTTTTGTTTGTATTTCTCTGATGATGAGTGATGTTCAGCATATTTTTATGTGTGTTTTGACCATCTGTATGTCTTCTTTGGAGAAGTGTCTGTTCTTGTCTTCTGCCCATTTTTAATTGGATTGTTTTTTGGGGTGTTGAGTTGTATAAGTTTTTTTATATATATTTTAGATACTAACCCTTTATCAGATATGTCATTTGCAAATATTTTCTGCCGTTCAGTAGGTTGCCTTTTAGTTATGTTGATTATTTCCTCTGCTGTGCAGAAACTTTTTATTTTGATGTAGTCCCAGTAGTTTATTTTTGCTTTTTTTTCCCTTGCTTCAAGAGACATAGCTAGAAAAACATTGGTACAGCCGATGTCAGACTTTCCATCTGTGCACTTGTCAAGGGCTTTTATGGTGTTAAGTCTCACTTTTAAGTGTTTAATCCATTTTGAGGTTTTTTTGTGTGTGTATGGTAAAAGAAAGTGGTCTAGTTTAATTCTTCTGCATGTTGCTGTCTGTTGCAGAGACTGTCTTTTTCCCATTGTATATTCATTCCTCTTTTGTTGAAGATTAATTGACCATATAACTGTGGGTTTATTTCTGGGTTTTCTATTGTGTTCCATTGATCTGTGTGTCTGTTTTTGTGCCAGTACCATATTGTTTTAGTTATTACTGCTTTGTAATATAACTTGAAGTCTCAAATTGTAATACCTCCAGTTTTGTTTTTCTTTTTCAAGATTGCTTTGGCTATTCAGGGTCTTTTACTGTTCCATACAAATTTTAGGAATGTTTGTTCCAGTTCTGTGAAAAATGCTGTTGGTATTTTGATAGGGATTGTATTAAATGTGTAGATTGCTTTGGGTAGTATAGACATTTTAACAATATTTGTTCTTCCAACCCATGAGCATGGAATGTCTTTCCATTTCTATGAATCATCTTGAATTTCTTTCATCAGTGTTTTTATACTTTTCAGGGTATAGGTCTTTCACCTCTTTCGTTACCTTTCTTTCCCCTCAAATACAGTACTGTGATCATTTTGATGATACATCTGTAAAATGTGAATAATAGAATTTATGTGTCTGTATGCAGTCTTTTGAGGTCTTTTGAGGACTTTCTCATACGTAGCTATATATATATATTGCTCTTTATCCTTTGAGTAAAGCACATATAATCACCACTGTTTTGTGTGTTCCCCTTTTTGCCTCTTAAATGTCTGATTAGTTGGGACCCAAAGATTCCAGTGAGTCAATGTATACAACTTTGTATATAACACAGCTATATTATTGCCTACAACAACAATCTGGTGCTACTGTCTTGCTCTTGGCATTCTTAGGTGGTGGCTGATTCCTCCCCCTCTGTCATAGCTCAGCTGTTATGCTCTGTATAGTGAAATTTCAGGCAGGAGTGTTGCCTCTGGCTTTTATCCTACCGTCCACTGTAGAAGATGTGTACATATTTCATGCTTGACACTTACCACTTACCTCTCAACAGATCATCCGTAACAAAATAGATAGTTTTTGAGTGAATGGGGAAAAAAATTATGACTGTTACTGAATGTTAATTTTTAATCTCTTAGATATTCCAGGGAAGAGGGAACCATAGGATTTGGAATTGGGATGTTGCATTTAACAACTAGGATACTTCCAAGCTTTTAGAGAACAGACTATCTGATTATTTACACTGTATTGGGCCATTACTTTCAGAGAATTAGTAGGCAAAGTTCACTCCAAGATTCCTTATCTCAGAGATGAAGGGAATATATTTGGTTGGAACTGGGAAAGCAAGCTAGAGTTCAGCCTATGAAAAAGATTGTGAAATCCTCATGATGATCTTATGTTATATATATTAAAGAATATTGTGAGGGTGCCTGGCTGGCTCAGTTGGTGGAGCATGCAACTCTTGATCTCTGGGTCATGAGTTCAAGCCCCCCATTGAGCATGGAACCTACTTAAAGAAAAACTAAAAAAAATAAAAGTAACTTAAAAAGAATATTGTGATATACAGTTAGAAATTTTAATTTTTAAAATTACTCCCTATTTGGGTGGGAATTGATGAGATAAAAAAAAAGTAGAAAAAAATCTGATGAGCATAAATTATGCACAGTGAACCAGGAACCTACTCTTGTTCTTCTTACACTGGAGGTCTGGAAAGACTGATTCATGCAAAGGGAGAACTGGCTAATGAGACCCATATATATATTTTGTGAATTGGAATAAACATGTTTTCCTGAGCAATGTCCTTGTAAGTTATATGCAGGATGGGGAGGCAGCCTAGTATGGTGGCAGGAGCATAAGACTTGGATGTCAAAGGTCTGATTTGGGATTCTAGAGCCATGACAATGAAAATCATGACCATTTTTATGTCCTTCAGTAATAACATTTGTTTTATTGTCCTTAAAAGATTATTGTCAGGATAAATGATGCATGAAAAAAAATCTTTCAAACTTGTAAATTTCCAAACAAATTTCAGTTTTTACTACTACTAATAATTACAGATCATTAACAATTGGTTAAAATTATAAGCTCTCCAAAAACTTAAGATTCAGAGATAAGATCTTAAAGACTAAATTTACTCATCAGTTAATTTTTAATAGATCAATAATTGCATTTCCTTATAATTTTTATTTCTCAAGTGCATGCTCTTTATGAATAATTTCTCCTAATTTAAAAGTAATAATATCCATTTTAATAGGTGACAATAAAATTTGGAAATTGAAATATATTTTCTTTCTGCTTCTTAGCTTACTTTATGAAGGTTACATATTGCCTTATTTTATAATCACTCTTATGATCACTCAGCTCCTGAAATGTGGGTTTTGTTTTTTTTTTTGGAAGAGTATCAAATTATATTTTCTCCAGTATAAAACTATTGTACTCTTTGTGAAAAGATGGAGGAAAAATTGATGAAGTTTAAAGCTGATCAGGCTTATGGTACTTTATTGTGAAATTGAACTTTCAGTATGACATCATATATATAAACTTACCCTGGTTTGTATAGTATCAATTGGCTGTTTATAAGGAGGGACTCTGGATTGGCTGCAATAGTAGATGAAGAAATAACTTACTCAAAGATAATTTCCTGTGTCTACCACTTAGTATGCTAAACTGTGTACTTAATCATCTTCTAAGGGAAAACACACAGATTCATAGATTTTTCTTGCAGTAGAGACATTCAACAAGACAGCTCTGAAGTATGTGAATAACTTGAAATAATGGTGGCCCTTAGGGTTTCAGGCTTTTTCTACTTCATAACATTTTAGGTCTGTTATTGCCTTAGGTGAACCCAATTCCTCAAGAGAGAAGATGCTGAATTAATTCTTCTGTGACTTATGTCATCAGTATATCTAGAATAGAAATAAAACTATGTGTCTCTACTATTTATGAGATTCTAGGTAGCTATTTTTTTTAACATTCACAAAAATTGCTGAATTTTCTAAACCCTGATAATGATTGTGGACTCTTAAAAACAAATCTTCACATACAGACAAATGAGATTAAGCGTATGTATGCACACGTGCATGCACACATATGCACAAATTCATGTACTGTGCAGAGTTCAAGAATATTCTTTTATTGGATTTTCCCTGAAACAAGATCTAATAAAATAAGTTCTTTTAAAGTAAATGTTTCTTTGCCTTACTGTCTTCAAACACACCATACAGTGAGTGAACACTAGTCAATTTCTGAAACTTTTCAGGACAGATTGCACATGGTACCTTACTTTTTGCCAGGATTGCATCACACACACTTTTTCAGGATGTTTATGTCTGAAAATAGCTCAAATCCTTTTTTTTTGTTTGAGCAAAGATCTACAAAAATAACTGATCATAAATCTTCGTATAGTAACCCAGAATAGACATGAGATATTATAATCTGGTTAATAATGATTTGATATATAGATGAATTTAATTGGAATATATTTGTTGATTAAACTAATAAATGATTTTTCAAGTTATATTGAATTCTAGTAAGATTTTCTCATTGTCTAATGAGTATCTAGCAAGATAATCTACTTAGTTCATGATAGTATATAATATCATTCATTTACTTTTGTGTTAAGAAAGCAATTACCTAATTTTTTCTTTGTTCTTATTTTCTCTGAAATTTATTAAAACCTCTTCAATAAATTCATTTCTGAATATGCTACAAGGCAGATGTACCAATAAAATAAAAGTAATTTAAAGAGGAGAATTAAACATGCACACCTAAAAAGCTATATCTTAAACAGCAAAAATTCCTTATATTAGTGATTATCCCAGTAGTATTAGAGGAAAAAATTTCTAATAGTGAAACTCCGGCAAACTTAGAGAAGCAATGAGAAGAATGATGTATCACCAAGAGTATTCAATCTGGAACTACCTAACCTGGCATTTTCCAAGGAGAGTTACATGGAACACCAATATATCATGGATGGTATATTGTAATTTATTAATAGATGTTTCCCCAAGAGTTTATAATCAAAATTTCAAAATTCTGCATGTTATATTCTCTTCTTGTGAGTTGCAGTGCAGCTAAAGTTTCTGAGAAGTATTTAATTGGAAATATGTAGGTATTTCTTACTGTGGTAAAATGCACATAAGGTAAGATTTACATTCAAAAATGTACAATTCAGTGTCATTAAGTACATTCACAATGTTGTATAACCATCACCATTGTCTCCTTCCAGGTATGTAACTTTGTGATTGTTAATTTGACCATGAAACAGTTTTCTTCTGGAATATCTTTTAATTTTGGTACATCCAGAAAATATAGTTATGGAAACACCGATCTAATCCAATCCTCTCAATTTAAAAATTGAAAATAGAAAATGTGATTTTGAGAGAGTAAATGCCTTGCTCAAGATTACACAGGTAGTTGGGATACAGCCAGTCAGTATCTCATTCATATTTCCCACTTCCAAGAACAGGGGCTTTTCTCTTTCCAGGTATTTTCCCCTTGTTTCCATTGCTGTTGCCTGGATCCGATGATCCAGTAATCTACAAATTATACATTACAATTTGACCTAGAAGAATTCAGGATTAAAACAAATGCATTACTTTTTAAAAGCTACATTGTACTTGTTTTATAACTCTCTCACTGTGATTTTCTTAAGAGAACTTTCATTGTAAGAATTCTCTTTAATTTATATAATTCTTCTGTTCTTAGGTCTTTTTAAGATTGTGGCCGATAAAACTCCATACCTCACTATGGAAGAAATAACAAGGACCATTCATATTGGATCAAGTAGACTAGGGCATCCTTGCTTCTATCATCAGAAGGATCTAAAACTAGAGAATCTCACTGTAAAACAGGGTGAGCAAATCATGCTCAACTCAGTTGAAGAGATCAGTGGAGAGATAATGGTGAACTGTGGAGTGGTAAGGAATCATCAGAATCACTCGTTTACTTTGCCTTTGTCACAAGAAGGAGAATTCTATGAGTGTGAAGATGAACATATTTATACCCTAAAGGAGATTGTTGAATGGAAGATCCCGAAGAACAGAACACGAACTGTGAAGCTTACCGGTTTTTCAAATAAGTGGGACTTAACAAATCCATTCCCTAAAGGCTTTTATGGTGCTCTGATTCTCAAGCCTGTTTATGAAATTCAAGGTGTGATGAAATGTAAGTATCCACTGGGAATGATGCTCTATGAGGGTGAGCATTGTGGGGTTTGGGAAGGAGGAAGGCTTTAGAGTTTGAAGAATATGACCCTGTCCCTGACTTGTCCTTTAAACCCACTAAGAGTTAGAGTCTCATCTATAAATAAGTAAACCATGTATTTGGTGCAAGGATCAAATGGAATAATGTATATAAATACATACTGTAAGTTGTGTGGTGCTATCCAAATGTAAATTGCGGGAATTGGCAGGTGCAGACAGGTTAAACTACTAATTTATTTCTATCACTGCCAGTTAAACATGGTCAGAAAAGAACTACTTTTAAATATTGAGCATATGTAGTTAGAAAGAGGCTTTCTTGTATGAAGGTGGTCAACAAAGTGATAAAGATACAAAGTTTCCTTAATATATCCCTTACTGCTATTTTTTTTGATAGGCTTTTTTTTTTTTTTTCCCTTTTTTCCAGCTACCCATCACTGGACATATAAATCTTATTAGCTGGGAGTATCTCTGACTTAAGGGAAAATGATGTGACAAATTAATTCACACATAAGTGTGTTTTAATATGTGATCTTTATAGAATTATTTGCATTTAATAATAGAAATAGCTAGGGGCGCCTGGGTGGCTCAGATGGTTAAGCGTCTGCTTTCGGCTCAGGTCATGATCCCAGGGTCCTGAGATCGAGCTCCACCTCGGGCTCCCTGCTTGGCGGGGAGCCTGCTTCTCCCTCTCCCCCTACTGTTCCCCCTGCTTGTGCTCTCTCGCTCTCTCTGTCAAATAAATAAATAAAATCTTAAAAATAAAATAGAAATAGCTAGAGAGAGCTTTGTTACCCTGAAGGAATTAATACTTCGAATTTTCAAGATTATGGCACATAAGTGGGCAACCATGGAGCAAAGAGTTCTGTATGCAGTCAAAAGTCCTGGATTCTAACTCTGGGTCAGTAACTTAATAGGTGGGGACTTTGGTTGAGCCATTTAAACTGTGTCTTTGCAAAGGGGATGATGATACCTCTTTTGCCTACCTCTCAGAGTTGTTTTGAGAATCAAATAAGAGTATATTAAGGTACTATACATAATATACTTGAGGAAAAGGCAGTATGTAAAAATGTTTGGTCAAAGGCTATCCCTGGGATACCTCAAATTCTCTTTATCTCTGCTCCTATAAATATTGTTGGTTGTTGGTCACTTATATAAATATGAAAAAACTGATGTGGACCTTTGGGTAGGTTTTAGAACTACATGTTAAATTTTGTTACATGTAAGTAATTTAACCAGAAATTAATTAATTCATCTGAATTAAAGGTACAAGTAAGGTACAAATTCCACTCAAGTAGCGATTATATTTTAATATTGTGAAAAATTGAGGGCACAGCACGATCATTTTTTAATATGACAAAATATGGAAGTCACAGCAAATTTTAGACCTCACATTAGTGTTTTGTTAACTATCCCAAAATGTGTAATTGAAAGTGATAATTGAGTTCTCCTCACTTTTCATAGATAATAGATAAAGCATTTTCTCATTTTCAAATTTGTTAATTTTTTAAAACCATTGGCGTCTCCTATCACACAGCTGCAAATGTAGGCCAACCCAGAACCTAAGCACGGGAACAAGGTGGTTACTGCATTTAATGAATTTAGATTAGGGATCAACAAAGGCTTCTCTGAGGAAATGGCATTTAAACTAAGACCTGGAGGGTGAGTAGGAGATAATCAGGCAAAGAAAGAGGGGACAACACTGGAGGAAGTGATAGCAGTTTCCAGGAAGGCAGGTAAGCAAGATATTGGAGCTCAGTGTAGCTGGTGTGAGAAAAGGGAGGACAGGTTGAGACAAATACCAAAACATGCAGTGGGGTAGTGGAGTCAGTCATGGAGAGTCTGGAAATACATGTGAAGGGGTTAACCTTTATCCAAAGGGCAAATTAATAAAGGGTTTCAGGAACAGGGTCAGAGGACTATAAGGAGACCATTGGGTGTATGGCAGGATATTGGGGGGTTAGTACAATAGTGGTATCAACAGGACACTTGCTCCTAATGGGTATTTAAGAAATACAATCAGTAAGATTTTGAAGGTCTAATGGAAGGGGGAAAGAAGTCAATGTGATTCCCAGGCTTCTGGCTTGATCTACTAGTTGGATGATGATACAGTTTACTAAATATAAACATTGATAGATGAACAGGACATATTAACACAGTTGTTTAGATGGACTTAGATGTGGTTTCATGCTAACCAAGGTCCCAAGAAAGTTTTTGGTTGAAATAAAGTCCTTTCCAAAATATTTTAATCTAATTCCCATTCTTTAATGGTATTAAAATTGAATTTTGATTTAAGTTATTTTGGATCTTTAATTTCTTAGGGATTATTTTAAACATTAGTTCTTTTTCTATAGCAATTTCAGGACAGATGCTGTATGGCACTCCTTTGCATGTGTACTGACTGCAGAATATTCCCCAGAAATAGAGGACAGGTGTCCAACACAGAAAGTCCAATTTTAAAAATTATTGTTGTAGGCATTTTTCTTCTAAATATAACATGTAGGCTATTTTATAAAATCAATTGTGGTCTTGTTTTACATTATTCTTTCTAATACTAAAGATTCAAACTTGCCTTGAAGTCAACGGCATATTGCTTGCTAAGTTACTTTCCGAAGGCCTTGAGTTCAGGCATAGTTGAAAACCCTCTTGTCTCAAGTCTTCCCTTTCTCAAGTGACAAGAAAAAGAATAGGTCTGAGGCAGGGATAGAAAATTTTAGAGAAACCTTAGGGGTAAAAGCAAGATGAAAAAGATTGAGAACTATAGGAAGTTCTGAAATAGTGATTTGCTGAAAAGAGAACATAATAAATAGGGAAAGAAGGAATATAACGTATTCTACTCCTGGTGTTAGGCTTTTAATATGTTATTGATGTAAACATTTAGGCATCATAAAGAAGTAGCAGGACATGTTTAAATGAAATATCAGTTCCTGGAAACTCTTGGTCATAATCCTCATTACAGGCCTGAAGCCCCTCTGACACTCACTATACATTTCATGATTTGTAAAACATTCTATCTCTTTAGAAAATAGATATAAATAACCACCCAAGACCTTTAACTACTAGTTTCCTATAAGTCATAGTAAGATCTGTTTGTGCCTTTCATTGGAAGATAAAATTCATGTTGTGTGACAAATGAAATGCATAATATTTACAAATGAAAAATTGAGTCTGCTATTTAAAGTTGCTACTAAAAATCAGAAATCTTGCTTGTTAAAACTTTTTAATTGTGTTATGTTTTGATGTACAGATTGATAATTACTTCTCCCCTAATGAAAATTTCAAGAGTTGAAAAGCTGCATTTCATTTTAGGTAAAAACCTCAATGCCTTCCAAAATTTAAGGGTACAGTTTTTGCTTAGTTACATGACATATCAACTCGTTTATAAGCTGAGGGTTGAAATCACACGTATCAGAAAAGCAGTATCTGAATATTGAATAATAGGTGATAAATCAATAGCAACCCCCCCAAACATTGATCTTTTAGTATTCTGAGACTTCTTTTTTTTTTAATTATGTTATGTTAGTCACCATACATTACATCATTAGTTTTTGATGTAGTGTTCCATGATTCATTTTTTGCATATAACACCCAGTGCTCCAGGCAGTACATGCCCTCCTTAATACCCATCACTGGGCTAACCCATCCCCCTACCCCCCTCCCCTCTAAAACCCTCAGTTTGTTTCTCAGAGTCCATAGTCTCTCATGGTTCTTCTCCCCCTCTGATTCCCCCCGCTTCATTTTTTCCCTTCCTTCTCCTGATGTCCTCCATGCTGTTCCTTATGTTCCACAAATAAGTGAAACCATATGATAATTGACTTTCTCTGCTTGACTTATTTCACTTAGCATAATCTCCTCCAGTCCCATCCATGTTGATGCAAAAGTTGGGTATTCATCCTTTCTGATGGCTGAGTAATATTCCATTGTATATATGGACCACATCTTCTTTATCCATTCGTCTATTGAAGGGCATCTCTGCTCTTTCCACAGTTTGGCTATTGTGGACATTGCTGCTATGAACATTAGAGTGCATATGGCTCTTCTTTTCACTACATCTGTATCTTTGGGGTAAATACCCAGTAGTGCGATTGCTGGGTCATATAGGGTAGCTCTGTTTTTAATTTTTTTGAGGAACCGCCACACCATTTTCCAAAGTGGTTATACCACCTTGCATTCCCACCAACAGTGTAAGAGGGTTCCCCTTTCTCCATTCTTTCATTTTATTTAAAAAAATAATCTCAATATTTATCAAAGTCAAAAAAGTCAAATAGTGGTAAAAGGATTTATTACAAAATGATCAGCACACCTTATGCCCTTGACCATTCCCAACTTTTCCCCACATTCTGCTACTTCAAGGTAACTGCTTTAAATATTTTGTACTTACTTTCTTGTATTTGCATTTAAATTTCCAAATAATATAAAGATAGTGCTATTTTTCAAGGCATTGACTTTATACAGGTTTAGAAGAACAGTAATCCCCTTCATGAAGGCTCCACCCTGGTGACCTCATCAAATTCTAATCATCTCCCAAAAGTCCCACCTCTTAATACCTCACTCTGGGGAGGAGGGCTTCAACATGTAAATACTGGGGGATGAAAACATTTAATCCATAACAGTGTTGTCCTGGGACTTCCATTTAAAACCATCTGGGTAGTCCTGTTCTTTGACTGTGATAGCAATTTTTAATCTGGAAATTCAGATATTTCATTTCTGAGATAATTTCTTTGATAATTTTCTTTCAACTATATTTTTTTCTCTTTTCTCTTTCTGTAACTTCTAATCTTTTGTTGAAGCTCCCATACTGATCTAGGACTATTTTCTTCCTTATTTTACATCTTTCTTGTCTTTGGTTTACCTTCAGGGAAAATTCCTTAACTACATTTCCAACTGTTTTAATGAATTTTTAATTTCAGCTATCATATTTTTAATTTCCAAGAGTTATTTCTTACATCATTTTTTAAATGTTACTGTGTTCTTGTTTTAAGAATGCAATATCTTATCTCTCTGAGAATATTTTACAGTTTCTTAAAGTTTTCTGTGTTCTTGCATTTAACTGCCTCTTTTGGGCATTTTTAAAAAAAGGTTTGGGGCGCCTGGGTGGCTCAGTGGGTTAAGTGTCTGACTCTCGATTTCAGCTCAGGTCATGATCTCAGGGTCGTTAGAGCCCTGAGTCAGGGTCCATGCTTGGCAGAACCTGCTTAAGATTCTCTCTCTCCCTCTCCCTCAAAAAAAAAAAAAAAAAAAAAAAAAGTTTTGGTCTGTCACTCTCATTGTTTTCCTCAAATGCCTGGTGATTATTTGCCATTTGTTCATATTTATATGTGAGACACTTTTTTTTTTTTTTTAATTTACAAGTGAGGCCCTATTTACATACAAGCTCTTTGTTTCTGAATTTTAGGTTTCACTTTGCCAGCTTTGTCATCAGAGCATTCCCTAAATTCAGGCTCTGTGAGCCTTTCCTCTAGGACTTGTTCAGTTTCACCTGAGAAGAATCTTTCTGATTCCTTATGGAGCTTCTGAAACTATTGTAGCTGAGTGGGGAAGTTGCTAAGGGTTTCACCATTCCCCCACAGGTTTAGACTTACTCCTTTGCTTTCAGTCCCCTGTTTCTCCCCCACTCACCTATGCCTAGTTTCCAGATTCTGCGACTCTGTATCTACCGCTTCCTGCAAAGAGAGAGGTAGTAGGGGTGACTGCTTATCTTCCCCAGAATATAGAGTTGGAGACCTAGGGTTAAGCACTCTTCAGACATTCAGATAACCTCCTTAGGTCCCTATATTCTCATCCACAGGTCAGAGGGGCCTTATGCCTCCAATTTATGAGCCTTTTTGAGATCTCATGGGGCAAAAAAAGGCTGACTTTTCATTGTGCTATGGCTTCTTAGCACATAGGCTTTCCTTTTTCTATTCTGCCAAATTTTTGACCGTTCTTCCATCCTGAGCTCTACCTTCATTCCGTGTAAGGATTGCAGATGTCTTAGTTTCACTGAATCTTATTTTTTTTTCTTTCCTTCTTCTTTTTGTCCTCATGGTAAATTTGAGAGAAAAAAAAAGGTTGGAAAGCCACATACTTCACCTATAAACCTCACTACTTACTTAAACTAATCCCAGCCCAGAGCTTTCCCTGGACCTAGTATAATCTTGAAAGAACTGGTTGCTAATATTGCTAAAAGATAAGTATAATTTATAAACAATATTTATAATAAAACATAATCTTCAGTAATTTATAAACATATCAGAGTCAGTTTCTTATGTATTTATTTTTATCTTCTCAATGCATGAGAATGTGTTCAATATTGAATAAATCAAATACATGAGTTAATGAATGAAGCAACTAAGATATTTGTTTCTGTGTATACATACTGCATAGTACAAAGTTCCTGTTTAGGTAACAAAGTTTTCTCACTCACCATATCCAGATTTGATTTATTATGATAACATATTTATGAATTTAATAGCTAAGGAGAATGAATATTCACTTCAGGGCACCAAAGTTGATATCACTTATATTTGTATTACAGGTTCAATTTTTATTAGTGATGCTTTTCCTAATGTGCCTATGAAAATATTGTGACTTAACATGATATTTAGAACCCATGAACACTTTAGTCCACTTCCATTTCATTTTCTTCCTTTAGGCAAGTAATCTTATTGCTAATAGAAATATCAGACAGCAAGAAGTATAAGGTACAGTTTATATATGTATTTATTTATTCT
Organism: Mirounga leonina; assembly: GCF_011800145.1. Lineage (NCBI taxonomy): Eukaryota > Metazoa > Chordata > Mammalia > Carnivora > Phocidae > Mirounga > Mirounga leonina. Next base: position 80,758,249 of record NW_023270807.1, on the reverse strand, counting down.
TACACTACCAACTGTAAATATTTTACCAGTCAGGGTTCTCCAGAGAAATAGAGATATTTATAATGCTATATATAATTATATTGTAATATAAATGAAATTACATATTAATTAGTTAATTAATTAATTTTAGGGACTTGCCTCATGTAGTTATGGAGGCTAATAAGTTCAACATCCCTAGGACAGATTGGCAGGCTGTAAACTCAGGCAGAAGTTGATGCTGTAGTTTGAGGCAGCATTTTTTTCTTCTCTGGGAAACTCCAGTTTTTGCTTTTAAAGCCTTCAAATGATTAGATGAGGCTCACCTATATTATCAAGGATAACATCCTTTACCCAAAGTCAACTGATTTAGATGTTAACCACATCTGCAAAATACCTTAGCAGAAACACCTAGAATAGTGTTTAAGTAACTGGGTACTGTAGCCCAGTCAAGTTGATATAAAAAAATAACCATTACAAAAATCAATGGAGAACACATGTTGACATGTATCATCCAGTATAAGAAAATGGCTGGTCACTTCTCATAGCTTTTATAAATTAAATAAAAATAGAAAAGGAAATGTATTACAAATAAACCCATATTAAATATAAGTGCATTCATTTTTTTTTAAAGATTTACTTATTTATTTTTATTTGAGAGAGAGAGAATGAGAGAGAGCGAGTACATGAGAAGGGGGAGGGTCAGAGGGAGAAGCAGACTCCCTGCCGAGCAGGGAGCCCGATGCGGGACTCGATCCCGGGACTCCAGGATCATGACCTGAGCCGAAGGCAGTTGCTTAACCAACTGAGCCACCCAGGCGCCCCTAAGTGCATTCATTTTAAATGACTCTTGATTTCTCAGTGAAGGTCATGATGATTTTTTTTTTCTGCTACAAATGTTAGAGAGCAACCCAAAAGGCACTTTCTCTATTCATAAATACAAACAACAGTAGAACCAGGGAAGAACTATCTAAAGAAAATGAAATTCACGGGAGAGTTTCTTTTAAGTTGAAATGAAGCTGAATAAATGGGAAAAAAAGATAATTCACAGAATATTCATAAAAAAAAGGTGATACCAAATGGATGAACTATAAAGAAATTTTAACTTAAAAGCCTAGAATAGGGCGCCTGGGTGGCTCAGTTGGTTAGGCGACTGCCTTCGGCTCAGGTCATGATCCTGGAGTCCCTGGATCGAGTCCCGCATCGGGCTCCCTGCTCGGCAGGGAGCCTGCTTCTCCCTCTGACCCTCCCCCCTCTCATGTGCTCTCTCTCATTCTCTCTCTCAAATAAATAAATAAAATCTTAAAAAAAAAAAAGCCTAGAATAAGGCAAAGTTTGGAAATTATTAGTGCATCCAATAATCACTATAAAGAGTATAATGTGATACAAGAATATAAACAATTCACTGAGCAATTGGATGTGAAAACACTTTTGAGAGGGGCGCCTAGGTGGCTCAGACAGTTAAGCGTCTGCCTTCGGCTCAGGTCATGGTCTCAGGGTCCTGGGATCGAGCCCCGCATTGGGCTCCCTGCTTGGTGGGGAGCCTGCTTCTCCCTCTACCTCTACTGTTTCCCCTGCTTGTGCTTTCTTGCTCTCTCTGTCAAATAAATAAATAAATAAAATCTTAAAAAAAAAACGCTTTTGAGAAAAATAGAAGTATAATCTTAGAAAGTAAATGACAAAGAAATCAAACTTAGAAAGTGAAAATTTCCAACAAATATAAGAATTATTATTATTAGATAATAATGTAGGAGGAACTAGCAATTGAGAGAAATTGCAGGGCTAGAATTGACAAAACTTGTTTAAAAAAAATATGTAGAGACAGTCATCTCTTAGGGCTTTTTGGCTGGGCCTGAGAATTAAACTGACTTACTAGACAGATTAAATAGAGAAAAGCGGACAGATTTACATGTTTTATATGAAAGGGGAGCCCTCAAAAGGGAGTGAAGACTCCCCAGATGGCAAAACCTACATGCTTTTATATTGGTTTGAAGAAAAGAGGCAACTGCAGAGAAGTAACTAAACTATGTAGGGAGGCTAAAGAAAGGTAAGAATTATTTTAACAAGGTCTGTTTTGACAGAATTCACTTGGCTTTAACTCCCTGTAGAAGGATGTTTCTTCTCCTGATATAGGGAGGGCATCTTTCACATGGGAGTTTCATCTCCTGTTTTCAGGAAGAAAAGGAAACATTAGAATACTCTTCTTGCACCTGCTGTTTTTCAAGTGCCTTTAGCTCAAAATAATCTTGATGCCAAAGTGATTTATTTTGGGGTGGCATTTTCTGCCACCCTTGACTTTTGAAGGATAATTTTGCTGGAGGCAGAATACTAGGTTGGTGGGTTTCTTTTTCTTTTAACAGTTTAAGTATGCCACCTACTCTCTTCTTGCTTCAATGGTTTCTGAAGAGAAGTACAATCTAATTTTTATCCTTCTTCCTCTAGAGATAAGATTTTTTTTTCTTCTGGCTTCTTCAGGTTTTCTGCTTTTCTTTGATTTTCTACAATTTGAATATGATATGCCTAGGTGAAGGTTTTTTGGTATTTATCATGCTTGCTGTTCTCTAAGCTTCCTCAATTTTGGAAAATTCTTCACCACTATTACTTCAAATATTGTTTCTGTTCCTTTCTCTCTTGTTTTCCTTTTGGCATCCCTGTGGTGTACATGTTACACCTTTTGTAGTTAGCCCACAGTGCTTAGATATTCTGTCCCTTTTTTTTTTTTTTTCATTCTTTTTCTTTTGCTTTTCAGTTAAGGGAAGTTTCTATTGATATATCTTGGTATATCTTCAAGCTCACTGATTCTTTCCTTAGCCATGTCCAGTCTAGTGATGAACCAATCAAAGTCATTCTTCATATCTGTTATGTTTTTAACACCTAACATTTCCTTTTTATTCTTTTTTTTTCTTTTTTTTTTTTTAAGATTTTATTTATTTATTCATGAGAGACAGAGAGAGAGACAGAGGCAGAGGGAGAAGCAGGCTCCCCGTGGAGCAGGGAGCCCGACACGGGACCCGATCCCAGGACCCCGGGGTCATGACCTGAGCCGAAGGCAGACGCTTAACCGACTGAGCCACCCAGGCGTCCCTCCTTTTAATTCTTTACAAAAGTTTCCATCTCTCTGCTTACATTACCCATCTTTTCTGTCATTTTCTTCCATTAGAGCTCTTAGCATATTAATCATATTCTAAATTCCCAGTCTGAAAATTCCAAAATCTCTGCATATCTGAGTTTGGCTTTGTCTCTTCAGGCTACACTGTTTGTTTGCCTTTTAATATACTTTGTAATTTTTTGTTGAAAGCTAGACATGATGTATCAGATAAAAGAAACTGAGGCAAATAAATAAGCCTTTAATGTGAGGTTTTTTATCTAGCTGTGAGTTAGTCCATGTTTACAGTTTTCTGTATCTGTAGATGTCAGAGGCTAAAATTTTATTCAGTGTCCTTGTTTTTTGTCTCCCCTGTTGTCTTTTCTAGAGACCTCTTCTTAAACAGAAATATAAATGTTTCAGTTGTAATCCCCCATTATTATACAGAAGTCTTATTGATATGGTTAGTAAGGTGTAAGGGAGGAGATGCATTCTATAATCCTCTATTTAGGTCTGAGTCTTTTAGTTGCCCTGTGACCTTCACAAGTGCTTCTCAGCTTTCTTCCCCATGCCTCCTTAGGTGAGGTAGAATATTGGCAAGTGGGGGCTGGAGTTGGGTATTTCCTTTCCCCCATGTGGAAAGATAGAGGAGGTTATAGTTGGGTGTTTCCCTTCCCCTATGTCAGTTAAACTCTGGTAAAACCCAGATTGGTTAGGCTGTGGTAAAATAGTTTTCCTTGAGGGCAGACCTTTTTTAAGGAAAACTGAATTCTCTGACTTTTGCCATGGCCCTGCCAGAAGCATGAGGGGATTTTTCTCTGATCTTCACCCTGAGAACTTGGTGGGGCTCTTGGGAATAAACAAGAAAGTGTGGGAGGATCCCGCTAAACTTGGACCCCAGAAGTTTTATCTCTCAAGCTTATCTAGGCTTTGTCTCCAGCAAGTAGTCAATTACTCTTAAAGTGTTCTTACTAGGGGGCGCCTGGGTGGCTCAGTTGGTTAAGCGACTGCCTTCGGCTCAGGTCATGATCCTGGAGTCCCGGGATCGAGTCCCGCATCGGGCTCCCTGCTCAGCAGGGAGTCTGCTTCTCCCTCTGACCCTCCCCACTCTCATGCTCTCTGTCTCAAATAAATAAATAAAATCTTTAAAAAAAAAAAAAAGTGTTCTTACTAGTTGTTGAATCCAGTGGTGGTTTCTGCTCCCAATAAGCTGTAAGTCTATGTTCACCTATTTCTCTCATTTTGGGGGTGATGGTTTGCCCTGTAACCTCAATTCCCTGATGGATCAAAGAAGAGTTGTTGATTTTCACCACATGTACTATTTTTCCTTATTGGATCTTCTACTAAGGTGTGTTCACTGTGATTATTTTTATACCTTAAAATGTCTAGATTGTTGTTTCATAGAAATTAAACAGTGAAAGTAAAAATACTTATTGCACTGAATAAGCCATTGAGTAAGATAAACTACAACCGAAAGGAGCATGTTTTAAATGATACATATACTACCTTCTATGATGTATAGCAGGAGCATTAGCAGTAGAAATTTATTTTTCTCAATGAAATTTTATGTGGAACTCTACTTATTTATAGATCACATCCTTTAGTGCTCAATCAAGGACATCGTTCTGGCAGTAGTTTTTCCTTTATTCAATTCATTTATTTAGTACCTATTGTGTGCCAGGCAATATTCAAGACATTGGGCTATGTTGGTCAACAAAATAATCAATGACTGTTGTACCCACAAAGCTGTAGTGCCCAAATATAGATTGGGATCTAGGTTACATTCGGGTCCCTGTGTTCTGGTGGATCAATATAGAGCTCCCAGAAAGTCCTTAATGACATCCATCTACCAGTGTTTAACTGTTGCCTCAACTTGAGAAATGGCATGAGCCTATGATGCTTACCTAGCGCTAGTTCTACAATTCTTAAACCTCATTCATTTCTATCCAACTTGTTGAGATTTTAGAGTTTTTAAAATTACCTTGGGATGCAGGGAAGCCTGTGGCAACAATCTTAAAAGTTTGGGCATGTGAGGCATGTGGGTGGCTCGGTCGGTTAAGCATCTGCCTTCAGCTCAGGTCATGATCCCAGGGTCCTAGGATAGATTCCTGCACCGGGCTCTCTGCTCAGCAGGGAGCCTGCTTCTCCCTCTCCCTCTGCCTGCCACTCCCCCTGCTTGTGCTTTCTCTCTCTCTCTGTCAAATAAATAAATAAATAAATAAATAAATAAATAAATAAATAAATAAAATCTTCTAAAAAAAATTTAGGTATGCTAAGCTTTATACAATGAATTGATGAATGAGTGTGCTTTTAGTCTTCTTTTTATTTATTTATTTATTTATTTATTTATTTATTTATTTATTTATTTTTTTAAAGATTTTATTTATTTGACAGAGAGAGAGAGAGAACAGGAACACAAGCAGGGGGAGTGGGAGAGGGAGAAGCAGGCTTCCCGCCAAGCAGGGAGCCCGATGCGGGGCTCGATCCCAGGACCCTGAGACCATGACCTGAGCCGAAGGCAGACGCTTAACGACTAAGCCACCCAGATGCCCCCTTTTTATTTTTTAAATGAAGAATTTTTACAGATCTTCATCCTCTAGACAGCCATTGATTTTTTTTTCTGTTCTCTATTTAAGAATATAAAATAATACTTTTTATTTCTTTTTTTTAAGGTTTTATTTATTCATTTGAGAGAGAGAGAGAGAACTCACACAAGCAGGGGGATAGGCAGAGGGAGAGGGAGAAGCAGGCTCCCCGCTAAGCAGGGAGCCCAACGTGGGGCTCGATCCCAAGACCTGGAGATCATGACCTGAGCCGAAGGCAGACACTTAACCAGCTGAGCCACCCAGGCACCCCTAAAATAATGCTTTTTCATGTTATGTCTTCAGGAACTCTGTTACACAACATGTGCAAGTAATATGACACAAATTATAAAGTTACAGTTTCCAGATGGCTGCATAAAGTTAATAACATAAAAAGTAATAACAAGGTAATGCTTTTAAAGAGGAAATTCTGTTTTCAAAATTTTCCAAATTACTTGTTTTCAAAAGCATGCAAGGAAGAAAGTGTATTGACAGAAGAGTGGCTGGAGATATTGGGAAACAACAGTGGATTGTGAAAATGCTATAAAACATTACATGGTAGGAAATTGTTGAGAAAATATAAACCTTTATACAACCCTGTTAATAGTAACTTTATTTCTAATTCAAGACCATTATAACAATCTATGTGGGATAGTGCATGTACAGCAGATAAATACTTTTAGGACAATATTTTCAGTGTCTCTGTAGTCTCAAAGACTTCTAGGATAGAGGGTGCTCAGAAAGAATTTGAGATTTATTAGTCCCCAGTGCCACATTAGGCAAAGAATACATTGGTAAGCACCCCACCAGCATACCTAAGGCTCCTGAATGGCTCCTCTGCCTGGGACCCAACCTGTGATGCTCCTTTTCTATCCAGGTTAATGGAACATCAGCAGAGAAAGAATAACTTTCACACTGAAAAAGGATTGCATCTTGTTGTTCACTTCCATATATTAATCTTAAGTACCTTATATCCCATGATCTTGCAGTGTTGTTCTGTAGAAGGATAGAATTTTGTGTAAAGAATGTATGTCTTGGGCCTTATGCAGGAAGGGTCTTACTTGAAGTATTGAAATTTTCTTCTAAGATAATTTCATATATTATGGCTAGAGCTCAAGAGCATGACTTCAGATATTATAAACCTTCTGAAAAAGATACATACACACAGATATACATTTATAAATATGCACATATATTTATCTATGTTATGTGTGATAAAGCTATTTAAAAAAACAGGAGAATGATTAACTCTAGAATCAGGAGAATGGTTATCCCTAGGTTGTAGTGAGGAAGGTGAAATTTTGATAAGCTTCATAGGGCTCCAAGGGACAGGTTAATATCTCTTTTTTAAGCTGAGCAGTGAGTTTATGGGTGTTGATTTTACATATGATCTACTTCATTTTAAAATGTAAAAAAAAGAAAGTCACACATAAGAAATGTTATATCATGGACATCTGATTTTTTTTTTTTAAAGATTTTATTTATTTGAGAGAGAGAGAGAGAGCACATGAGAGGGTGGAGGGTCAGAGGGAGAAGCAGACTCCCTTTTGAGCAGGGAGCCCGATGCGGGACTCAATCCTGGGACTCCAGGATCATGACCTGAGCCGAAGGCAGTTGCTTAACCAATTGAGCCACCCAGGCTCCCGACATGATTTTTTTAAGTGGAATTTATCTATGGCACCAGGAGAGATTCTAATACTTTATCAAAGCAACATTGTGATGGACAAAATATCATAGTCTTTTTTTTTTCTTTCAGTCCGAAAAGATATAGTCCGCATCCTCCCCAGTTTAGATATTGAAGTCAAAGACATTACTGACAGTTACGATGCCAACTGGTTTCTTCAGCTATTATCTACACAAGATCTCTTTGAAATGACCAGTAAGGAGTTCCCCATAGTGGCCGAAGTCATAGAGGCACCTCAAGGAAACGAGCTTCCCAGAAGCATTTTACAGCCTGGGAAGACCATTGTGGTCCACAAAAAGTACCAGGCATCGAGGATCTTAGCTTCAGAAATTCGAAGCAATTTTCCTAAAAGGCACTTCTTGATCCCCACTAGCTATAAAGGCAAATTCAAGCGGCGACCCCGGGAGTTCCCAACTGCCTATGACCTTGAGATAGCAAAGAGTGAAAAGGAGCGTCTCCACGTGGTGGCCACCAAAGCCTTTCATCCCCCTCATGACGAACTGTCATCCGTATCTGTTGGGGACCAGTTTCTAGTGCATCACTCACAGACGACTCAAGTCCTTTGTGAGGGAATCAAAAAAGTGGTGAATGTTCTAGCCTGTGAAAAAATCCTCAAAAAATCCTATGAGACAACGCTGCTCCCTTTGTACATGGAAGGAGGTTTCGTAGAGGTGATTCATGATAAGAAACAGTACCAGATTTCTGAGCTCTGTGCGCAGTTCCGCTTTCCCTTCAACGTGAAGGTATCTGTGAGAGATCTTTCCATTGAAGAAGACATTTTGGCTGCTACACCAGGACTGCGGTTGGAGGAAGCTATCACAGACTCCTATCTACTTATAAGTGACTTTGCCAACCCCAGGGAGTGCTGGGAAATTCCTGTCAGTCGCTTAAATATGACTGTTCAGTTAGTTAATAGTTTTTCTAGGGACACAGAATCAGTTCTAGTCAGGACTCTGGTTGAAGAGATCACCGAAGAACAGTATTACATGATGCGAAGATATGAAGGCTCTTTCTCCCATCCCCCACCTCGCCCTCCCAAACATCCCTCAGTGGAGGAAACAAAGTTAACCCTGCTCACCTTAGCAGAGAACAGGGCTGTGGGTCTGCCTAAGTCTCCCAAGGTAAGGCTATGATTTTGTAGTTTTTCCTTTTTAGCATTTTCCTTGAGGCAATTTATTTCAAGTCTCTTCCGAGTTTGTTTTTTTTTGCTTACTTTTCTTTCTTTCATGCCATATTTGAAATGAGCCTTTCTGATGCACAGTAGATGAATGAACATCAACAGAGCATAAGCTGTTGCAGCGTTTTGTATTTTGATGCTTAACCAGTAGATGTGACAAGAAGTTTGTATTGAATTAGAAATAGCAGGGATGACATTTGGATATGATGACCCAAATTGCTGTCTCATTGGGTTTTGGTAATTAGGAATGTTTTATGAGGTGCCTCAGAAGCAAATCTCTTTTATTTTGGAAGTGCTGTTCTTTTTTCTAGGTAGAGTTGTTTTAATACTTCATCCAGGAAATGAGCATACAATAAGCTCCCTTCTTCGGAGGTGGTTTACCAGTGGCATGCATCTATAACACATGTCTTAATTTTGTTTTATGTGCAGAAAGATGTAAAAATATCTTGGCAGAACTGTGTGTGAGCATATGAGCATCTGCCCACATTCTGCCTATCTGAGGATTGTAATCTTTAACAGTTCTATTGAAAAACAAAATCAATAAAATTGCAGACAGTGTGAGATCGTAACAGAATCAACAACTCCATAACCATTGGAAAGGTTTTGGGAGGGGAGGGGTTTCGGCTTCATTTCTCCTTGAAGTCTTTGCCTCTTGAAAACTGCCTGCTGAGTACCTGGAAAGCAGTTGCCCTGACACCATGGAGTGTAGGTCGTTTATCTGGCCGGCAGTGGTTCTGTGGTGTGTGGAAGGAGTGCATTCTGGCCTGGCAGATGTTGTGCTAGCAGCTGGGGGAAACAAAGCAATTAGTAAAACAAAGAGAGATGCTGTGTTTACTCTCTATACTCAGGAATGATAGCAGCCTTGGGCTTCAAGTATGTGCGTTTGAAAATACTTTTAATGCTACATTTCAAAGATTGCATTCTGAGTGTGTGCTGGATAAATCCAGTAACAATCTTCAAACTCATCTTCACAAAAAAGATAAAAGCAGCAGAAATTTCCTTTCCAGAAAAAAACGATCTTGAAAGAGTCATTTTAAATTAAACAATTGTTTCCAAATAATGTTGATTAACAGGCTGCTATTAATGTCGAGAGTGTCTGGCTTCTCCTGTTTAATATATTTTTATTGCTGAATGGAATGATGTGAGAGATGGAATGATGGTCTCATTTTTAGTGGTAGGCAGAATAATAACCCCCCATGCCCTCCCAAGATGTTCGTGCCTAAACTTCCAGAACCTGTGAATATATTACATTAGATGGCAAGAGAGACTTTGTACATGTGCTTAAAATTAAGGACTTTGAGATGAGGAGATTATTCTGGATTAACCAGATAGGTCCCACTTAATCACAGGTCCTTAAAAGAACCTTTCCCAGTTGAGGTCAGGGTCAGAGAGAGATGTGACTCAGGGGAATGGTCACAGAGAGACAGTGTTGCTGCCTTTGAAGATGAAGGAAGGGAGAATTGAGTCAAGGGATGCAGATGTCTCTAGATGCTAGAAAAGTTAAGAAAACATTCTCCCCTAAAGCCTCCAGAAAGGAACACAGCTCTGATGTGATTTTGGGATACAGGTGGGGTTCGGTGGAGTGAGGTCCTGAGCTGACAACCAAGAAAGATTCAGCCAGCCTTCTGTTCTCTCATCAGCTCTGTCAGCACCTTCATTTTAGCCAATGAGACTTATGTAGGATTTCTGACTTACAGAACTGTCAGATAATAAATTTGTATTGTTTAAGGCACCATGTTTATGTTACAGCAGCAGTGGAAAGCTAATATAAGACAGAAGTTGAGCAGGAGGAATAAGTAAAACTTTACATAGAAAGATCTATATTTAAGTTAGAACTTGTTTTTTTGGCAAAGTGACTTTTTCTTTTTCTTTTTAATGAATTTATTAGCTCATGTACCCATGGAGAACCTAAGGGTACAGCTAACCTTCAGGGACAGTTGGAAGCAGTATTTTGAACATGGCCAAAGTGGGTCTTGCTTTTCATCACAGAGTTCTTTTCACAGACTAGTTTTATTCATACAGGGCACACTGCGATGATGGTTCCGGCATCATTTAGTCTCACCACTTGATAAAAATATCATCTCTTTGTTTGTTTTCAGCTTAAAAAGAGGGGGGCTTTGGAGCACAAGCCCATTTCCCAGTTCAATCAATTCATTGGCTACTCCATTTTACAGCCAAGATTGTCTCAAATGGTAGAGATAAGTGTGAAGTGTGTGAAGATCTGGAGATGTCCATTACAATCAGAAAGGAAGGAGTCGAAAATTCTAAACTACTAAGAAAGCATTCATAGAAAAAAATAGGTTGAAAGTTTTAAAAATGCCATTTCACAGAATGTCAGATGAAAATGATCCAAGTGTTTTATTTGGAGAGAAACTCACAAAACAGGTTATACCTAGGTTACTGATTTGGAGAAACCTCCAGACCCCCTCCTGAGTTTCTCCTTTACTCACACAACTGCACAATACTCGTGACACCAGATATGTGAGGTTTCTGACACCAAGCAGTTTGTTGCCACCAAGTGGGTGTCCTACAACTTAACTCAATTCCGAAACTACTTACTTGGAGATAGTGTCAGATCCCACATGTTAAGGTCTCAGTCCCTCAAGTCTGCCCTCCACTTCAGACACTATTTGCAAGTAGTAGGTCCTCAGGTTACCTACAACTTCTGTCTGAGAAGGCTACAGATTCCCACAAGCCCCTCATCAGGTTTAGTGAATTCCCTAGCACAGCTCAGAGAACTCAGGGCTTGGGTTTATTAGTTTATTAAAGGATATGATAAAGGATGCAGATGAATAGTCAGAGGGAGAGATATGCAGGGCAAGGTCTGGTAGAGTCCTGAACACAGGAGCGCCTGTCCTGTACAGTTGGGATACACTACCCTCCTGGTATATGGATATGTTTGTTAACCTGGAAGCTCTCCAAACCCCGTACTTTTGGGATTCTTGTGGAGGCTTCCTCACATAGGGATGATCAGTTATTAACTCCATTTCTAGTCCCTCTCTGCTCTCTGGAGAATTCCAGAGTGGACAGTGGGGGAAGGGCTGAAAATTCCAAGCTTCTAATTATGGGGTGATTTTTCTAGTGACCAGCCTCTATCCAGAAGCCCACCCAGAGTCGCCTCATTAGAACAAAAAATATTCCTATTACCCAGGAAATTCCAAGGGATTTAGGAACTCTGTGTCAAGAACCAAGGATAGAGACCAGTATATATATTTTCTAGTATCTCACTGTTACTAAAATAAAACTAATGTAATCTTCGACTAAATTCGTATGTGTAGGATTCCAGATCAACTGAATAATTCCTAGCTCCTTGTTCTCTGGTCAGACCCCACATGGCTTCTTTTGTCTATTTCTGAGTCTCACTTTTTTTTTTTTTTTAAGGTTTATGTATTTCAGAGAGAGAGCGAGCGAGAGATTACACAAGCGGGAGGGGCAGAGGGAAAAAGAGAATCTCAAGCAGTCTCCATGCTGAGCGTGGAGCCTGACATGGGGCTCGACCTCACGACCCTGAGATCATGATCTGAGCCAAAACCAAGAGTCAGATGCTCAACTGACTGTGCCACCCAGGTGCCCCTCTGAATCCCACTTCAAAGAATATTGAATAATAGAAGTTTGTTAAATGTTGAGTCATTTATTAAGATGTTAAAAAGTCCAGGAGACATTTTCATCTGAGAAATAGTTGAGGGAACTGAGTGATTGTCTAAGCCTGCATGACTTGGTGCTGGATGATACTGTTGTATACATTTAAAGAGCTACTCTGTGGCAAAGAGTGCATTCTGATTTTCTATTACAGCATTGGCTGAGAGTCAAAGGGAAGACAGTTTTGGTATAATATGTGGGAATAGGTTCCTTGTCCCCTAAAAGGTGAAAGCAGAAGCTAGGAAACCCTAGGTCAGTGATGTCATCAGGACACTTGTGCTCAGTTGAAAGTTTATCAGTCAGTTGAGAAGGGTCTATAATTCTTTGTTTATAATTAATTTCATCAATGCTAGTGTAGTGTGGTAGATAAAGAAATATATTTTCTCTGAAATCACTTTAAAATGGCAGAGAATGCTATAATTTACCTGTGCTCAGACCTACTGACCTCATTTTCAACACTTTTTCTTACCATGAAGATAGAAATCTGCTTAGTGGATCATTTGTGGAGTATAAACAGAAGCTCTGTCAGTTTCTGCATAATCTACTTGAAAAGTCTTACAACCTACTATTTCTTATCATCACAGTGTCATCTTTTCATATATTTCTTTTATGTTTCTTCTGATATCTACATTGAAGCTCTTCTATCTATGTATGCTTTTAGAAGTGATTGGTTAAAGCGCTTTTTATACTCCACAGGCAGGAAGCAGCCATTGAAAACAAGCCTCTAAGATTCTGACTTGCATATGGAATATTGCTTTAAATTCGGAGAACAATTTGTAAGGGTTGTTCAGAGTTTAAATATTCAAACCCACTTAACTCCTTAAAATACCTTATTCTATATGTAGGGAAGAGTATTAGATCCTCATTATGTAAATTTACTTATGCCTTCCCAGTGGGTCATTACTTTTCCTAGATCATTTCTTGTACTGTGAAACAACACGACAGATGCATGTGCTACCTGAGAGTATAGGTATCCACTGCCAGTGATGAACCCTACAGGTTCATCTTTAGAAATTAAGAATATATGAGGACAGGTTATAGAAACTAGGATAAATAGAAAGAACTGTTTTCCAGGGTAGAATTGCAAGTGCTCTCTAGCTTGAGCAATGCCTAGAATAAGGAAGGATCGATTGTAGTAGCACTTGAGAATTATAATATGGGTATGATCGGGGCAGGTGTAGGGTATGTGTGGGGTAGATATCACCAGAGATGACAGCACATCTCGAGGCCTAGGAAGTTTTACACGGAAGGACTTTATTGTCATTTTGAAAACATGATAACCGTTAGGGGGAATAATGGATGGGGTTTGAACAAAGGGATGAGAATGTCCTGAGTGACCCTTCAACATTCCTTTTGGGCTTATGACAATGTAGACATAACATCTTTAGGATCTTTGCATTCTGTTTCTTAATCAGATGAGAACAGTGTTATAAAATGACAAAGTAAATGGCTGGGCCTAAAAATGTTTTCTAAATGGGAGTGTTGTGGGGCCGACTCTCCTTTCCTGAGGGTTAGTATCCATGTCAAAAGTAGTTTCAGAAAAGAACATGTACTCACTGGGGTTTTTGCCTGTCGTGGATATATATGGCTATGACTTCTGAGTGCCACACAGGAGAAATGTAACTTCTGTATTCTGATGAAAGGGCCTATAACCAGATAGAAAAACAAACCTTTGGTTGAAAGATGAGATATTCTACTCCTTCAGAGACTGCACCTGGGACCAGAAATCTTGCATTTCACTAACTCTATTTGGCCATTTAATGCCCAAGTGTCCACTTTGCTGCTGGAATTTCTAGATTTCTGTCGGAAAAGAACACCCACAGGAGACATTAAGGCAAAGAGCAAGGGAGGCAGTAATGGCAAGGTAGTGTGATTTGAGCAGAAAACAAACCCAGTACCAGAATTAGAGTGAGAGCTGAAAAAGGCAGAGGGAAGCAGCAGTTTCTGGGAGGTGCAGAGAGAACACTTCACCAGCTGCTGCTGGGTGCTAAGACTCACTTCTGATCCGGTGTGACAGTTAGTGGCTGAAAAGTGTTAAAGAAACTATGCTACTAGGGTAAATCTAGATTATTAGAGAATAGTTCATATCCTCTGTTTTTGTTTTTGTTAACCTGATGTAGTATAAAGACAGTAGGAGCTTTTGGATTTGTAACCAACTCTACACTTTGAAGATTGATATCTATCTACTCATGATGCATTCTCTCTAACATAGAAGCTGTAACTCTGTTTCCCTGTGAATAGGGAAAAGTAACGTTTTAGCAGTCTTCAGAGACCAAAGGCAAAGATGGTGGAGCATGGACATACTTAAAAAATTGGGATTTTAAATCTCAGAAATAAGAAAGAGGGAACTTATGATCTTCCTTTAAAACATTGACAAATTTAGCATATTTTCAGCAGATATTTGAGCCATCCTCAAGGTTAAGGCACATAAAGATTAAGACACCATGGGTTTTGAGTTGCCCAAGATCTGTAGCCTAATTTAAAGGCATGAGCCTGTAAACAGCCAACTATATTAGGAGCAAGTAAAAAAAGTGGGAGGAGAAGGGAAAGGATGAATAAAGGAAGTGCTGAGTAGAAAATTAGCCAAAGTCCAGTTCCAGCTGAAACCCTGCAGGTAAAACTCTGTACCCAGTGGGAAGTGTGGAATAGTTACAAGTTCTTTTTGTGCTTCTGGAAATGAGAGAGTAAACAGAACTTTTAAAGTTTTCCTCTGACATAACATGTACTATATTAATACTTCTAGCTGGATAGCCAAAGAATTGCTTAAATGACATTTAAATGAAAAAAAATTAGTTAAAGTCAGGCTTAAGGCGACATGGCCTTATTTTCAGGAAATGTCAACCAAAAAATGAATGTTATTCAACTAATAATAAAATACTCATTTTCTCTAGAGAGTTTGTGTCCAAAGAACACTGTTTCCTCCTGGGAGGCTGAAGTGTACTCCTACTCGGAAATACTTGAATTAACCAAAATTTTGGCCCTCTTTGAGTTTTCAGTTGTCAGTGTTTGCAGCAGGGGAATGAGGAAAGACTGATAAAAAAACATTAGTGAATACTGCTCCTTGCATCCCTCTCCCATCTGTGGAGTCAAGAACTAAAATAACCAAATATGTGGTTATCACATTTTCAGTGTTAGTAATTATTATTTTTTAACTGCAAAAAAAGTCATTTAAAATTTTTGTTTATTTTCCCAGTGGATTGGCAAAATGATTGAATGAAACTTATAGTAAATCATTCCACATTAGATTTCTGGCTTTTATGGAGATTAGGATAGTTTTCATTTTTTTTTTTTAAAGATTTTATTCATTTATTTGAGACCGAGAGAATGAGAGACAGAGAGCATGAGAGGGAGGAAGGTCAGAGGGAGAAGCAGACTCCCTGCCGAGCAGGGAGCCCGATGCGGGACTCGATCCCGGGACTCCAGGATCATGACCTGAGCCGAAGGCAGTCGCTTAACCAACTGAGCCACCCAGGCGCCCAGTTTTCTTTTTTTTTAAGCATTCATAACCTGGAAATCCCTGTTTAGAAATGACCAGCTACCACTGAAGAATTAGTAATTTGGGAATGCTCAGTGCACAATATGTATAAAGTAAGGGCATTTGTATTGCCAACTTCCTATAACCCCTATAGGGATTCATTGATTCACTGAGTCTTTCATTTCCCTATGTATTCATTGAGTTGGGTGTGGGCTTACTAGATATTTAAGTTCTGTTCTTTGAGCTCACTACCTTTTCTTTTGTTTTTTAAATTTTCAAAAACTCTAAAGAGTAGCTGGAGAAATCTAGAGGAGGTTAGTTCCAGCTGGCTTTGCAGTTTCAAAAACTGATTTATCTGAGTTTTCCATTACTATATCAGTTCTGAATTTATTTTAGAATAAAAACCTTACTTAGAAATAAATTGATAAGACATAAGCTATATATTTGAGCAAATAAGTTTTCCTACAACTCACAGTTTCTTGCAAGTGAACCATTACTTTTAATCTTTTGGTTGTGTTTCCAGACCTATATAAATGAAAACATTTATGTTTTGCTTCCCAAATCCAATTTCCTGGGTAAATGTTAAGATAGAAAATAAGCACAAGAGTGCTATGAAAGAATGTGTAAGGATAGGCTTCCTAAAATCAGTATTTTTTTTAAGTTAAAAAGTAGAAAACTTAAGAAAAAGATTGTTCTCTGTATTAGAAGACAGTAGTAAGTAAGAATGAACATAGAATTTAAGAGACTAGAGGGTCCGTAAAAACTCTAAAAATTCAAAGAGAAAGAAATGATTAATACTAATGCATTATTTAAGGACAAACTCTCAGCCAGCCTATTACAGCACTAATTTTTTTTTTTTAATCATACTTCATCCAGAATCTAACCTCAATATGATCATGATGTCTTGGAAAACCTCTACTTAGTACTTAATTATCAATATACACTTCTAATAGAACAAGTTGCTTTTAGCTATTTTGTAAGATATGCCATTGTTTAAGACATTTACCATGAACCAGTCATACAGCTCATTTAAAATTTGGTGAGGAGAGAAAAAAATTAGAGGAAATCCTGTAAGATCATAAGGCCATTGACTGCAAAATTAGCCAAATGAATAAATAAATAAATAAATAAATAAATATATATATATATATATATATATATTAGACCACAAGAACTATATAATGTCTATTGTTATTTATGCAGACAAAGAATTGAAAGGGGTTGATCGTAAAATTGTGGAGTTACACAATATATAAAAAGCAAGAAATATCAGTTCTCCTAGTGTAAGAGATAAGAATGTAATTTTAACTTGTGATGTTAAGCTTATTTAGATCACTAAACTTTATATAACATTTGTCCTTAATGGAAATTTGTTGTTTCCGATGCTTTCCAGACCTTAGCTAGTGTTTAAAAAGTGCTTCCTTACTAGTTATGAAATAGGATAAAATACCAAGTCATATGAATTGTCTAATCCAAGGATGGGAATTGCCCTACCCAAGATATTTTTCTCTTCATTGCCTCTGGTTCTAGCTTCTCCTCTGATCTGTAATCATTTCTGTATTTTTCCATTCGCACTAGACTCTTCTCAAGCCGAATTTGCTCTCACAGGGTTGACAGGCATCCTGTGTTCAATAAAATATCATAAGGTCTATGATCCAGGCTGCTCAGTGTTCTCTAATTAAAAAACTACTTGCCCATTACTGAATTCTTCCTCTGTTCCTGGCATTATGCTAGGTGCTTACATGTATTTTTATCTTATTTAATCCTTCACACAGCTTCATGAAATGGGTGCTGTTATTATCCCTGTTTTGCAGATGAGATGAATGAGGCTGAAAGGTATGTAATGTATCCTGGTTGGCAAATTTTGTGGTCAATCCTTAGTCCTCATATTATTTTTTTTCAATTCCAGTATAGTTAACATACAGTGCAATATTAGTTTCAGGTGTACCATATGGTGATTCAGCTTCCATACATCACCAGGGCTCATCATGATGAGTGCATTCCTGAATCCCTATCACCTGTTTAACCCATTCCCCCACTAACTTCCCCTCTGGTAACCATCAGTGTGTTTTCTATGGTTAAGAGTCTGTTTCTTGGTTTCTCTCTGTCTCCCTTTCTCTTTTTTTCTTTTGCTCATTTGATTTGTTTCTTAAATTCCACATATGAGTGAAATCACGTGGTATTTGTCTTTCTCTGACTGGTCTATTTCTCTTAGCATTATATTCTCTAGTCCATCCATGCCATTGCAAATGACAAGATTTCATTCTTTTTTATGGCTGAGTGATACTCCATTATCCATATATATATGATATACATATACCACACCTTCTTTATCCATTTTTCTATCAGTGGACACTTGGGCTGTTTCCACAGTTTGGCTGTTGTAAATAGTGCTGCAGTAAACATTGGGGTGCATATGTCCCTTTGATTTAGTATTACTGTATTTTTTGGGTAAATACCCAGTAGTGTGGTTACTAGATCACAGGGTAGTTCCATTTTTAACTTTTTGGGGAACATCCACACTGTTTTCCACAGTGTCTGCTCCAGTTTGCATTCCTACCTACAGAGCATGAGGGTTCCTTTTTCTACACATCCTCACCAGCATTTGTTGTTTCTTGTGTTTTTGATTGTAGCCATTCTGACGGGTGTGAGATATCTCACTGTAGTTTTGATTTGCATTTCCCTGGTGATAAGTGGTGTTGAGCATCTTTTCATATGTCTATTGGCCATCTGTATGTCTTCTTTGGAAAAATGTTCATGTCTTCTGCCATTTTTAATTGGATTATTTTGGGGTGTTGAGTTGTGTAAGTTCTTTTAGAGGGGACATTCCTCAACATAATAAAGGCCATATATGAAAAACCCATAGCTAACATCATACTCAATGGGGAAAACCTGAGAGCTTTTCCCCTAAGGACAGGAACAAGACAAGGATGTCCACTCTGACTCCTTTTATTCAACAAACTACTGGAAGTCCTAGCCACAACAATCAGACAACAAAAAGAAATAAAAGGCAACCAAATTGAAAGGAAGAAGTAAAACTTTCACTATTTGCAGATGACATGATACTATGTATAGAAACCCTGAGAGACTCCACCAAAAAACTACTAGAACTGATAATTCAGTAAAACTGCAGGATGCAAAATCAATATGCAGAAATCTGTTACATTTCTATACATTAATAAGCAGCAGAAATCAAGGAATCAGCCTCATTCACAATTGCAAAAAAACCAATAAGATACCTAGGAATAAACCTAAACAAAGAGGTGAAAGACCTGTACTCTGAAAACTATAAAACACTTAACGAAAGAAGTTGAAGACAACACGCAAAAAAAAGGGAAGACATTCTATGCTCATGGGTTGGAAGAACAAATATTATTAAAATGTCTATACTACCCAAAGCAGTCTATACATTTAATGCAATCCCTATCAAAATACCAACAGCATTTTTCACAGAACTAGAACAAACAGTTCTAAAATTTGTATGGAACCACAAATGACCCCAAATAACCGAAGCAGTCTTGAAAAAGAAAAGCAAAACTGGTGCTATCACAATTCCGGACTTCAAGTTATATTATGAAGCTTTAATAGTCAGAACAGTGTGGTACTGGCACAAAAGTAGACACACAGATCAATAGAACCTAATAGAAAACCCAGAAATAAACCCACAATTATATGGACAATTAATCTTCAACAAAGGAGAAATGAATAGACAATAACAAAAAGACAGTCTCTTCAACAAATGGTGTTGGAGAAACTGGTCAGCTACATGCAGAAGAATGAAACTAGACCACTTTCTTACACCATACACAAAAATAAACTTAATATGGATTAAAGACCTAAAAGTGAGACCTGAAGCCATAAAAATCCTAAAAGAGAGCCAGGCAGTAATGCCTCTTGACATCAGCTGTAGCAACATTTTTCTAGAATGTCTCCTGAGGCAAGGGAAATAGAAGCAAAAATAAACTATTTGGACCACATCAAAATAAAAAGTTTCTGCACAGCAAAGGAAATAATCAACAAAACTGAAAGGCAACCTCCTGAACGGGAGAAGATTTTGCAAATAACATATCCAATAAAGGGTTAGTATCCAAAGTCCTCATATTATTTGAATACTATGCAGTAAATGGCATAGTTGAACACTCCCTCCTTTTGTTTTATGGAACATCATGCCCTTCTGGTTTTCTTGTGCTGTCGTTAGTGGTTGAATTTCCTCCTGGATTTTTGACTGGCTCTCCCTCTTGTGGTCTCCCTTAACTATAAGTATCTGAATGCTTTAGAGCTTAATCCTTAGTATCTTATCTATCCAGGCTCGCTTTTTAAGTCTCCATCCGTACTCACAAATTCCTTATTTTATACCTATAAAACAGCTCTCAAAATTAGTCACATGTATGGATTTATTAAGAAAAACAACTGGAAATGAACTTATATTTTTCCTTTAAAATCTACTTTAATGCTTAGATGTCATCTCCTAAAGAAAGTTCAGTCTTTGAGAGATAGTAGCCTGTGACATTGTGTCTGGTCTTTTGAAGTTATCAGAGGTCAGAGAAGTGACCAGGTGAAGACAGACACTTCCTTCTGATGTTTTGTAAATGTAGGTTTATCATGCTTAGGATTTTTTTTTTTAATTGCTCCAGTGATGGCAAAAAGCAGGAAAGTACCTTAAACTTTCTAAGAGATGTTAGAATTTTAGGGAAGGCCTAAGGCCATTCCTGGCATCAGCAGAAAGCTTTTTAGTAACAATTCAAGTTTCACTGAAATAAACTTCAGGAGCTGGACCTCAAACAAGGACTAGGACCAGTAATTTTGGAATTCCACACCAAGTAGGTGATAACACAAGGTCGAGAAAGACTGTCAAGCCTTTTCTTCATCAAGGGAGAGATGAGCCTACTAAAGAGAAGAGGACTGTTAAGGATCAATATGTAAAGAGTTCAGAATAATGGACACATCATTAATAAACCAAGAAAAAATCGGAGTATATTACTGCTACATAGAGGAAAACTAGAAGTATATAATTGCAATAAAAGATTGAAGATAAAGATTTAAAATCTATTTTTTGCATTTCTTTAGATATTACTATAATTGTATATTGTATGTAAAATGCTCTTAATTATTTATACCTATAATTATTTTAAAATGTTAAGATAATGATTATTACTGTAATTGTTTACACTTATTTTAGCTCCATAGATGTAAAGCCTTAATTGCATGCCATTTGCTGTGATAAGCACTGGAGACACATTAAGAGAATGAAACACAGTACCTAAGCTCAGGAGACTTTCTGTCTAATGGATTCGACATAGGAAGATAATTTCAGTATGAAAACTGGAGAGAAGAATGCTATTAGTTGGAGAGTGCACAGATCTGGGGGACAATTTATTATGATCTATCAAAAATTGGGATTGAGCTCAGAAAAGGATATTTAGATGTCCAGGTTGAAGTGAGTGAGTTTAAACAAGTAGAATTAGTTAGATGTACAGCGGTATTTACTGTGATCCAGCCAGAAGGAGCGTCAGGTGTTGTTGATAGTGTGTAGACATAACTCTATCAAGATCCTGGAGAGGTTTATAATGGCCATAGTGTAGAGCAATCTTATGAGGGTGGAAGAGCAAATAAGACCAGATCAGTTAAAGTGTGTCATTACCAAGCTTCTTATCTCAGGCTCATAAGTAGTTTGGTGCGCTTCTTAATCATTCTGTTCCAGATGAGAAATGCAACTCCCTCAATATCAACTTCTTAGGTTCTCTGCCACACTGTGCTCTCCAGTGTTCAGGGCTCAGTTTTTGAGTTACTAGATCTCTCCTTTGCCTGGTTCAGGCATCAGGTGATTGCGTGACTATAGACTTGTCTCTCCTTGGCTAATTTCCTAAAGATTGTTAGCTATGTTCTTGGGGACTCATCCATCATCCCTTATCTTTCATCTTTTTAGTCATTTCTTCCTTTCTATTTTGCTAAGAGGTACTGTTTTGTGTTTTTTGTGTGTTTTTTTTTTCCTGTACTTCCACTCCTTTTTTGACAATAGACCCTAGTGCCCCATTAAGCCCACAGCTAAAACATTAGCACCTGAAACAAGCTAGGTCCCATTTTTACCTCACCCTCCTAAAAGAAATACTGCATTTTATTCTTCCAGCACAGAAGAGAATGAAAACCAACAAAATCAGTTGTATTCCCTATTAAAAAAAAAAAAAAAGACTAGTCCTTCCTTAAACTGGTCTATTTTTTAGGGAAATCTTATAGAGATAGAGGAAAAATGGAGGGTATTTTAGAGTTCCCAGTAGGAAAATAATAATAAAATTTCTGTTTTAGATACAAAATGTCTAGAAAAGGCAAGTTTATAGAGACAGAAAACAGAGAAGTGGTAGCCTAGAGTGGTGGTTGTCTAGAGTGGTGCGTAGGAGCAGAGATGAACTGCAAACAGGCGTGAAGGAACTTTTTGCATGATGAAAAAGTTCTATACCTGGATGGTTGCCCAGCCCTTTAAATTTCTTAAATTCATTGAATTGTACACTTATAATGGTGAAAACATCAATTTTCCTTAATAAATCTATTAAAATGTCCATTTTGGAAAATCTAATTACAGAGCAGATAATCAGTTCAAATAGAAGCAGAAAGAACAGTTAGAAAGCCAAAGTACCAATATCAGAGAGAGAGAGATGACTGCCTCTGTGACTGGAAGACAGATATTCAAGAGGTTTTTAGGAGATGGTGTTTGTACGGTATGTGGTTGATAAAGTGTAGGGAATAAGAAAGGCACAAAACAAGGAAAATATCCAGATCTCTGACATAAACATCATCATGGATGATGGTGAAACTCATTAAATAAGGAGCTCAAGACACAGATAGAAGGGTGGTTTTGCAGGGGCAAGATAAGAATTTAGTTTAAAGTATGCTCAGTTTAAAATGTCTGTGAGCAGTCTGAGCTGAGATGTCTAGTATAAAGTTAACGATGGTCTATAGTTGAGGAAAGAATTCCAGGCTGAATCTGGTGATTCAAGTGTCAGCAAATATAAATGGTTAATGAAGTTCTGTGAGAGGATGAGATGAAGCTGGAGAGTGTGTAGCTCATGAGGAAAAAAAAAAAAAAGATGTACTTCTATGAGGAAATCCAAAATATAAGGGATAAAAGAAGTAGAAAATTAACACCATATGTCTGTTTTGGGGTGAGTGTAACTTTCCCTTATCCCTCAAAGTAGAGGGAAACCAGATAATAGTGAGCAATAAAAGAACAGCTATATCATCTTAAAAATTAATCATATTAATCTTCCTTCTGTGTTTCTTATCTTTATGAAGGCCACCAGCATATACTGAGTAGCCTAAAGCAGACATCTAGGAACAGTCCTTCCTATTTTTTCCTCTTCCCATGTATCAGTCATTAAATCCTATGGATTCTACTTCTTTAACATTTTTAAATTTATACCTCTCTACTTCAGGTCTTCATCATTTCTCTTCTGGATTACTGAGACCATCTCCTAACTAGTCTTTTTATGTTTGGTCATATTATATTGAAATTTATTACCCACATCACTGATATAGTTAACATTATAAAAGAAAAATCTTACTGTGTGATTCTCTTGCTAAAAATTCTTTGTGTCTTTCCTTTAAATTTTTTATCATCTGTCCCTTACTTGTTTCTCAAGCAATACTTCTCTCCATACCATACCTTACATCTATACTTCACCATAGTGAATTTGCAGTTTGCAAAAGACTGTGTTCTCTCCTGAGTTCCCAGTCTTTCCAAATGGAATTTTGTAATTTTTGTTTGTTTTGAACAGTCATTGGGGACTTACTAAATTCTAAATAAGTCAATAATTCTCATTAAATCCTTTCAGTGTCCGTATAAATGTTATTATCATTCTCAATTTATAGACAAGGAAACTGAGGCAAGAGAATAATTGCCCATAGAAAGAGAGTTATCAGTAAGTGTTAGAGCTAGAATTCTAAACCAACCTTTATTCTTCATCGAAGTTACTCTCTGTTGTTACCTGTTCTAAGGAAATTTCCTTGGCACTCTACCTCCCATCCGCTAATTCACAGGTCTGTGTTTGGTACTCCTAATTTGGGTTTCCATAACAGGCCTTATGAACCGTTACCATAGTATTTACCATAAAATGTTAGAATGACTCTCTTACTTATCTGTCATACTCATTAGATACTGTGCTTCTTTAGGCCTAGGGATATATATGTAAAAATAAAATAAAATAAATAAATAAATAAATAACGCAGAGAGTTAATTATTTATATATTTATTTGTGCTTGCTTTCTTGGTATTTTAGTAAAGCTTCTGGTTCAGAACAGTCACTCAATAAATATTTCTGGGAGGGAGGGAAGAAAGAAAGAAGGGAACAGGGAAGAAAGTATTTTGGGGGGGAAGGGGCAGAGGAAGAGGGAGAGGGAGAATCTTAAGCAGACTCTGAGCTGAGCACAGAGCCCAGTGCGGGGCTTGATCTCACGACTCTGAGATCATGACCTGAGCTGAAATCAAGAGTCAGGTGCTTAACCAACTGAACCACCCGGGCGCCCCTAGTTCTAATTTTTTTAGAATTTGATTTCATCTATATACTTAATATATATATACATATATGCATAGATACATAGATAATGTGTATGTATGTGTGCATGTGTGTGTGTGTACATATTATAATATGTATTATACACTATTGAGCTCCCATCTGACTTTTATTATGAAGGTAATTCCAAAATATCTTAATCCCATTTGTTAAGTAATTCTTCCCAATTTTTTGGATGTTTTCTTTAACATATAATAAATTTCTTCATATATAAGTCTGTTTCTGGGTTATTCATTCTTTTTCAGTGATCTTTTATTTTATTTTTGAATCAGGATTACATTTTAAAAATAGGATCCATCATTATGTGTTTGTATATAGATATACTTTTTAAATGGTTTTAAGAGTAAGGCATGTTATTTTAGGAAATAGAGAAAAACCAAAGAAAATAAATCACCAGTAATCTTATTTTATTAATAGATTTTCTATAAATATTATATTTCCATAATTCATTAACATATAGACTCAGGCACACATACATGGATGATTCTGTATCTGTATCTGTGATAAAGTGACATATGGACATACATGTATATGTATACATGTGTGTAGTCTAACAGATTGTTACATTTGACTCTTTGCCCTGAAATTATTCCAGAGGCTCAAAACCTCAGAACTGAAGGTGAGCCCATGAACCTCCACATTTTAAAGTGAGTTGCTAGACTATCTATGCAGGACTTGAAAGGTGAAGGTCATACAGTCAGTGCCAACAGCATCAGCCAGTCTTGCATCTTGGAAGCCAGGAGCAAATGTTCTATAGGTGCTAGGGCATTTTTCCTCACCATAAGTCAAGAAAGAGAAAGGTTAAGAAGTTAGCAAGTTGAGGGAGGATTTGTTTTGCAGAGAGTTAATCATACACTGTGGAGATTTTATCCCCAACATTATGGGTAAAGAAAGTTGAGTTTTTCTTTCTCATCCCAAGTTATGTGGTGGGGTCTTCAAGTGATCCACTTGAAGGCCTTGTCATTGGGGTGTGGGAATTTGAGAAAAATAAGAACTGACATTTGACCCATATCTATGAAGTCTAAAGGTAAGAGGCTATAACTGGAGATTTCCCCCTTCTGGGGTAAGTGATATTGAGAGTAAACTGCGCCTCCATCAATGGCAGAGCAAGTGGGTTCTCTGGAAACAAGATGTGAACTGGAGAGAGGGGAAGGGACCTTAAACACTAGATGTATTTCCTGAAGTCCAGGACCTGAGGGTGATAGTTTTAAGTGGCTAGCCTTGGGCAAAGATCTTACAGTGTGGTTCCCAACTAGGATGGTTTCCAAGTAATCTGCTGAAGTATCCCAGGAATGAATGGGGTCAGTTTTTAACATTTGCCATGCCCAGTTTACAGAGATAGGAGCAACCCAAGGCTGTATTTCTCATTTTCTCCTTATTTTTCTTTTCTCCTTAGACCCTATGCTGGAGAAATAAAAAAAGAAATTAGTGAGTAGAGGAAGAAGAAAGAGCTAATAATTAAGTCAACCATAATTTCTTCTCTATTTGTAGATTTGGAAGCCTCAAGGGAGATTAAGCTACTACAGGAAGATGCTTTAAATTAGAGAAGCTCTTTGAGCTTTGCTTATTATATTAACTAGACTGGATCTAAGTGGCTAATACATAAATGTGGATTTTTATAAACTACTTGTTCCTTAAAAGCTATGGGATTGCCTTAAAATTTTATGCAGAGTTAGAACAACCACCCGTTTACAGACACTTGAAGGGATATAAAAGAACAAGAATGAAGTTGGTTCCTTCTTATACCCTATCAAGTCCCATTTGCTCAATAAATTGCTTATATAAGTATGTGTGTTTGTACACCCATGTGTGCATATCTCCGTATATGAGTATGTAAGTGTGGGTATGTGCAATGCAGTTATTTCCAGACATTCTTTTGGATGTCAAGTTTTTTTTAATGTCCAAATAAAATCAAGTAAGCCCTAATTTCTTATAATTTTTGGCATTCCAGTGCCCTCCTCCTTTATTTTCCAAAATTTATGTGGGAGATTTATATATTCTCCTTTGGTCTCCTTTGTTCTCTTTCTCTTCATTCTTTTCTGGATTTTATTATTTTATTTTATATTTTTGATATACAGAAAGCTATACACAATTAATATACATAACTGGTGAGTTTAGTAATAACTATACACCCATGAAACCATCAAAACAGTCTATGCCATAAAACTGTCCATCACCTCCAAGAGTTTCCCACCATCCTCTTCATTATTGCTTTTCACTCTTACTTCATGTTTGTTTGTTTGTTTTGTCTCAGTACTGTGTTCCAACCTGCATCAGATTGCTCTGGTCTTAAGTGCCCCAAACTATGAATTCAGTTTATTCTCTTTGATTTTTCAGGGAGCCACTAACAATGCACTTATGGGTAAAAATGAATCTGCTGAAGATCTGGTAGCTAGGAACAGAAAGTGAAGTTCTAAACCCTAATAATGATTAATCCTTGACCCTTAACCCTCTCCAGGCTTTCATCTCATAGAATTAGTGCCTTTCCTTCTAGGATCACCTCATATTGGTTGTTTACTTTTAAATAACATCAACATTATTATTATTAATGCATTAACAATGCTCATCTCGTAATTTAGTTATATAATCTTAAACTTGGAGGGCTTGACTTGCCTTATAATCAGACCCACTTATAATTATTCTGAATCTGTGTTTATTTTCATATTTAACTCCTTAATCCATGAGAAATTTATTTTGTATATTGTGTTGTATGAAAAAACTTTTTTTTAAAACAGATGGTTAAACCGTTTTCCCAGTTCCATATATTTACTAAATATTCTTTACCCATCTGTTCTGAAGGCAGTTTCTCATTTTTTTTATTCTGTTTTTTATTCTCATTTTTTTATTCTGTTACCTGGCTTTTCTTAAATCAGTAACTCACAAATAGTATTTTCTAATATGTTATAATATTGGTATACATTTTTTTCTTCTTGTTATTAATTGTTTAGATTCTCAGCTCCTCATTCTTTCAAATGAACTTTTAAGCCACTTCATTAATTTCTATAAAAACATCTTGGGATTTTTAAAAAAATTTTTTTAGATTTTATTTATTTGAGAGAGAGAGACAGAGATACTGAGATAGAGAGCACAAGTGGGGAGAAGAGGGAGAAGCAGGCTCCCCACAGAGCAGGGAGTCTGATGCGGGACTCGATCCCAGGACCCTGGGATCATGACCTGAGCCGAAGGCAGACGCTTAACCGACTGAGCCACCCAGGCGCCCTCTTGGGGGGATTTTGATTGGAATTTATGAATTTTTATTTTACCATCTTGGCAAATGGTTTGATATTCCATTTAGTCAAATCTTATAATTAAAGTCCTGTATATCTTTATAACAAAATTTTTTTTAAAAAAATATGGAATGCTTCACGAATTTGCATGTCATCCTTGCAGGGGGCCATGCTCACCTCTCTGTATCATTCCAATTTTAGTATATGTGCTGCTGAAGTGAGCACTGTCTTTATAACAATCTTTGATATACTTCTGACATTTCTTCAAATTGCCATTTCTTCATATTAGACCTCTTCCTTCAGAATTAGGAACACTCAGTTGTGTGGTACTCTCTCCAGTGTAAAACTTCTGTATTTTCCTTTGAGTAAAACCAGAGATTATGGCTTTTAACGTGGGGATCATCTGCTTTTAGTCGTCTGTCATTCAGCAGATATTTCTTGATTATTATACTTTAGGTACTGTTTTAGATGCTGCATATACATCAATAACAAAGGGGTAAATGACTTGATACTCTATGTAAATGTTACATTCTAGTGGGAGTAAAGAATATAGAATGGCAGTTCATGGTAAGTGCTATGTAAAAAAGAATAGAGCAAGATAAGTAGGATTAAGAGTGCAAGGCGAATAGAATAATTTTAAATAGGGTGGTCATGGTACGCCTTACTGGGAACAAGACACTTGTCCAAAGACTTCAATGGATAAGATGAGCTGTGCAGACAGAGGATGGGGTAAGTGCTCCTGGCAGAAGAAAGAGATGGTACAACCCTGAGGCCTAATGTACTCAAAAATCATCTGGAAGGCCAGGATGGCTGGAATATAGTGAAGAAGGAGACAAAAGGGGATGAGTTCAGACAAAATGGGGGAGGTAAATTGCATAGGTCTTTGTAGGTCATTATAGTAATTTTGGTTTAACTTTTTATGAGACAAGAAATGATTGGAGGATTGGGTCGGGGAATGACAATTATATTTTCAAGGATTCATTCTGATTTATGTTCTGCTGTTAATAGGGGAGCAAGGATGGAAACAGGGAAACCAACTAGGGGGACATTGCTATACGTGATGCTGCCCTGGGCCAACAGGGTAGCAATGGGGGTAATAAAAAATGGTTAGTTGTAGATGTATATTAGAGTGCAAAGCAAAAGGTTTTTCTTTCTGGGTTGCATTTTTCTCCTTCTACTTTCAGTAAAGAATCTTCATTTTATAACTCTCTGCTGCTGACCTTTTAAATTTAGCTTATTCCTACCTAGATTCTCTTATTAATACAAGTTTCTTCTCTTGGACTTTACATAGGTACAATTCTCTTTTGAAAATATTGAAAATTTAGGGCACCTGGGTGGCTCAGATGGTTAAGTGTCTGCCTTCGGCTCAAGTCATGATCCCAGGGTCCTGGGATCGAGTCCTACATCAGGCTCCCTGCTGAGCAGGGAGCCTGCTTCTCCCTCTGCCTCTCTCTCTCTGTCTCTTATGAATAAATAAATAAAATCTTTAAAAAATATATTGAAAATTTAATTTTAGATAGCTGTGATGGAAAAAAAATACTGTCTGGAAATCAGGAGAATGTGATTCTTATCCTGGCTGTGTTACTAGTTCACCATGTAATATGGGATAATCTTAGCATTCTTTTTTTTTTTTTTAAGATTTTTTATTTATTTATTTTTTAGAAAGCAAGCGAGAGAGAAACAGCATGAGAGGGGAGAGGGTCAGAGGGAGAAGCAGGCTCCCCGCCGAGCTGGGAGCCCGATGTGGGACTCTATCCCAGGACCTTGGGATCATGACCTGAGCCGAAGGCAGACGCTTAACCATCTGAGCCACCCAGGCGCCCCTAATCTTAGCATTCTTGACTATAAAAGGTTAGAGTAAATGATCAGTATTATTTTTTTGAGCTTAAATGTTCTACCAATCTATGATTCTGTATCTGTATTCTGGTCAGTAAAGAGTTAAAAATAACTGAAAAATCTTGATTTGGGATCCTTGACATATCAACAGATTGCTTTGCTGAAGAATTCTTGAGAAGAAATAGGAAGTCCAAAAATGAGCTTATAGTATTTTGGGGGGACGGTGGTCGTCCTTGACATTGCTGGTAAGTTTCTCTTTTTGACAGCTGAAGAGGGGCCTTTTTCTGTAATGCTTGATTTCATGGGGCCTGCTTTGTCTTTATAATCCTACATTTAGTGGGAACTTGGTTCCCATTTTCTGTCTTTTTTTTTTTTTACCTCCCATGAGAGGATTTTCCCAGGACTGCCTCTTTTTAGAATTACCCTTCCCTATTTCAGTTCTGCATTTCTAAAACCTGATTTGTTGTGGTTGTATCACCATGTTATATATGTACAAGGCAATATTTCCATGCACCTTTTTACCTGTTTCATCCTATCGTTTCCCTGTATTTGACACTCTTCTTGAGATTCCTTTCCAGGGCTACCAGGTCCATCCCCATATTGCATCCACTGGGACATAGTCTTCATGTGTACCTTGTTCTCTCTTCTCTCTTAGATCACACAGTACATCTGATTCTGTGCCCTGGTGCTGCTTATTCTGCCCTGAAGCTAGCTCAGTCTGTTTTGAAACACATAGAACAATATTGTTTCCCCCATTTCAAGGGCGTTGCATTTGCGACTCTATTTGACACCGGGAGACTAGAATTAAGATACTAAGAGACTATGAAATGAAAGGCAGAAATAGCTTGTTCCTGCAAGTGGAAAGAAATTCGCCCCCATTTTGCTAAAAGCACTAGATCTTTCTAATCAAACATTTGACATCATGACCAGGCTGGAGAAAGAGTGTACCTGTTCAGTTATAATTGGTTCTGCTCAGAGAAGTGAATTTCTCATTGTCTGTGCAGCTACAGGAAATATGGTTAATAAAAGCACATGTCAGTCTGACTGAAGCTGTTCTATAAAGCCTTGCCAGGCCACTCTGCAAAACTGGTATTTCCTATTATGAAAACTAAATCTCAAATCATAGTTAAAAGGTAATCAGTCTTCGGGAGAGTGGTCTGTAGAGGTAAGCAGTAATTCAGATTTGATTGGCAACATAGGCTTTTCAGGGGATAGTTCAAAATGAGAAGCATTTGGAGGAAGCCAGAAACACAATCCAAAATGATGATTCTCGGAATTTTCTAACATTGGGTTATTGGTAGATATATGCACATTTTTTAAGTTGTGCTTTCCTAGGAACTATGATGATAGTAAACGGTGGCTTTGCGTACTTCATCTCCTTTAGCTCCTGTAACACGACCTTGTGATACAGGTATCATTGTCACCACTTCATAGCTGAAGAGACTTGCCCAAAGTTCCTAGATTGTAGTCAGTGTCGGGGTGGGCCTTTCTCCTGCCAGCAGAGCCCAGGCATTCCTTATGGTCCCATGATGCCTCCTGGAAGGGTAGTGTATGATTGCCTCTAACAACTTTTCTGTGCTATTGCTCCTTGCTTTATACCTGTGTTTATTGTTTCCATCATTGACAAAGCAGAGCAATAGCACTTTCATCATAAGGTGGTTGTAAAGACAAAATTCAAAGAAATAACACATATCTTAAAAAGAAAAAAAAGGGGGCGCCTGGGTGGCTCAGTTGTTAAGTGTCTGCTTTCGGCTCAGGTCATGATCCCAGGGTCCTGGGATCGAGCCCCACATCGGGCTCCCTGATCAGTGGGAAGCCTGCTCTCCCTCCCCCACTCCCCCAGCTTGTGTTCCCTCTCTCGCTGTGTCTCTCTCTGTCAAATAAATAAATAAAAATCTTTAAAAAAAATAAAAAAAGAAAGAAAGAAAGAAAAAGCCCCATCCAAAGGGAATTAATGTGACCTCACCTAAAAGCTCAATTTTGTATGCAAATTTCATGATTTGAAATAAAATCACTTCCTCTAGTTGAAAGGCATTGTGATTAGATACATTAGTAGCCTAAGTTTAGAAGCATGCACATTTTTCTTTTCATACAAAAATGGTGTTGCTGACACACTGTTGTGAGAGACAGGTGTTGTATGCCATTTTCCTAGTTGGATCTGCACTGAATCTGGAGTTCTTTGTGCTATAACCAGGTAAACAAAGACTGTACTATGTATACCAATATACCTGTATTGTATATAGGCATCACTACCAACTTTTTGTTTGGACTTTATAAAATTAGTGTTGCCCTACTGCTGCTTTGTCTTCGTCTGAGATAGAGCAGAACTAAGTCTCCAGATATTCTTAACTTCACTCAGGAGAATTTTCCAGTTTGGCAAGTAATCAAGCAATCTTCACTACATGGGAATTCCTTAGGATTTCATTTTTTTTCTTTTGCTACTTTGCTAATATTAATATTGATGTACACAGCTTATCTCCTTTGTTAGACCTGGGATAGTCTGTACTTCAGATTCCATGTCTTGTATGAGTGGGTGACTGTCCTGAAAAGATGCTTAATAAGTCTCTGTCTGGGGCCGAACAAGAGAACACATTTTCATGACACTTAAAATATCTCCCAGGGGAAACCATTTGGATTACATACAGAATTTATTCAATGCAAAGCTAAATAACTCTAGGACTTATTTCTAGGCTACATGCCAATCATACTGAATTTATCAAATTACCCATCAACTAGTTGGAATATGTAGATAAAACAAACAAAAAACAGCTGTTCCTCAAGATGGGCAGACCATGAAAGTTATTCTAGGCCATTGAAAGGACTCTGATTTTTTTCTATGACTGAGATAGGGAGCCATCAAAAGGGGAGAGCAGAGATGTGGCATGATATGATTTATGCTTTAAAAGAATCACTATGGGGGAATCTGGGTGGGTCAGTTGGTTAAGCGTCTGCCTTCAGCTCAGGTCATGATCTTAGGATCCTGGGATGGAGCCCCTTGTCAGGCTCCCTGCTCAGTGAGGAGTCTGCTTCTCCCTCTGCCGCTCCCCCTGTGCATTATCTCTCTCTCTCTCTCTCAAATAAATAAATAAAATCTTTTAAAAAAATCACAATGGCTGTGAGAGGGTCCTAAATGATTAACATTAGTAATGCTCAGGACACTGAAGTTTTGTTTCTAAAGTGTGATCTAGATATTAGGGCCATTTTGTTTTGATTTTGAAATTTATTTGAAAATATCTTTGCTATATCAAAGTAAATAAAGTCAACTTTATTTTTCTAATGTTTTGCCATATTCTGGGCAAGTGGGCAGAAGGTAACGAGGATTAAGTAAAGTAACCTGGTCTGAACAGAATTTGTGAGATATAAAAATTTATTGCCTATTCAGTGATAACAAGGGAGAATCTCTGAAGCAGATTGTTTTTGTTGTGTGTTTTCAAGAAAAGATTTAGGGATAAAAATGTAAAAAACAAGCACCCTTATTTTCAAATAAGAACTAAAATCTGAAAATGTTTTAGTACCAAGTTACTGCCTGTAAGTGATTACCCTAAAAGTTTAGGTAGTTTAGAGTAAGACAATTATTATGAATACCATTGATTTCTTTAATCAAAATGTCAATAATGGTGAAGAAAGCATTTTACTTTTTTTCCCATTTACATTATCTGCCCTACTTTTCATTATTCAGTAATAGAAAGTTGTAAAATAAATCAGTAAAGGTCACTGGACTATTTAGCTTCAGGCCCTAGATCTGATTATTGGAAGGCAGTTCTCTGTGAATGCTTTCATGTTTCCTCATGGTCTAAACGTTCAGAGGAATGACCACTGGCAAATTTGGTTAAAGGATGATTGAATAGCAAGCATGTTCTGGAAGATAGTTATATTCCTTCAGAGAGATTCAGAGACTCCTCTCTCCTGTAATATTTGCTTATATCCCAGAATAAAAGCCTCTCCCTCTCCAAAGGGCAGGATGGGACAGTGTGCCAGTCAAGCTCTGAGTGTCATACTTTTGTGAGTCTGTGGTACAGTCCTTCTGTTTGTGCAAAATCCTCATTTCCCCCCAAATAATTAGCCAATTATACCAATGTCATTTATTCAGAATGATTTTAGTAGTGATACCTTTTATAGCCTCACCAGTGCTAAGATGCTCTGTGATAATAAACTGTGTTCTGATCTAGAAACTTTGTGTTTCGGGCGCCTGGGTGGCTCAGTTGGTTAAGCGACTGCCTTCGGCTCAGGTCATGATCCTGGAGTCCCTGGATCAAGTCCTGCATCGGGCTCCCTGCTCGGCAGGGAGTCTGCTTCTCCCTCTGACCCTCCCCACTCTCATGTGCTCTCTCTCATTCTCTCTCTCTCAAATAAATAAATAAAATCTTTAAAAAAAAAAAGAAACTTTGTGTTTCCTGTCAGGATATCTATCTATCTATCTATCTATCTATCTATCTATCTATCTATCTAT